>NC_134171.1:76641239-77261083 GCF_964188355.1 Buteo buteo | reverse complement strand
TGTATGGCTTGGGACTGGTTCCTTTCAGGACCTACGGAGAAAATGTGTTTGGCTGAGATGGGTGTTTCAGAGCAAAACTGAAGCACTGAACCTTATCTGTATAAACTTTATTGGTCATATCTGGGGCCCCCAAATTTCCACTGGTGCAGGACACAAAGAAGAAACAGCTGCACACTCAGAGGGAAGGCAACTGTTGGGATTTGATTCAGAGACCTTCCTAGCAGGCAATAGGAACAGAACTGCAACCATTACCAGGTAGAAACCAGGGGAAAAAGAAATACACCCAGTGATGGGGAATGTCAGAGGGAATGTGAAGCTGAAAACTTTCTGAAGTGAAATGAATTTAGCTGAGTTGCAGACGTTCTCTGTGTACCTTTATATTTTTCTGTCAGTACCTTTTTCTTTTTGCCCATAGCTGCTGGACAAGCTACAGCAGTATAGATGACAGTACATCTCACTTGCCTCTTAAAAGATAATCAGAGCTCAAAAAGGTGAGTGACAATTACTTCTGTCACTGCATTACACTCTTCCTGAAATTTCAGACCTCCCAGCTCTCTCCAAGTTTTCCCAACTCCTTAGCCACCCATGGACATTTTACCCAACCAAAACAGTTTGGACTGTCTGCTAACACCCTGACTTTTCATCAGGGACTCATCCTCTTTCCCTCCCAATTGCGACCTAATCTAGCCATAACTCACTTGCACCTGTCAGAACACTTTAGCAAACACTTTCATTCCTACTTTCAGTTCCTACCATTTGTACGCAGATTGGCTTCAAAGCAGATCAGCTGATTTAAAAGCACTTTCTTCTCTCTGTTCATCTCCTGCCTTCCCAGTAATTTAGAAGCCCTGCCTTGCTAGACCCTCTTATTAGTTCCAGGCCTTGGCTATCAACTTATATTAGCATCAACAACAGTCTCTTCCACAGCTTTTAATGGATTTTTGTTCAGTTATGCTGTCATATTAACTGTTTCCTTCAAATAAGTGTATCTTCAAGCTATGCTTTGCTAGTGTTTCTATTTCCCCAACAGCACTAAAGGCTCTCCTTCTGATTAGCAACCTAAGTAAAATTTCAGCTTCACGTTTCTGTTTGTTTCTGGGCAATTTCTCTCACACTTTTATACTTAAAAAAATACAGATGGTGAGCAGGAAAATATTCCAGAGGCTAGATGTTTGAGAGGTCAGCCGGCCAGTAGATTACCAGAAAATCAAAGACAGGAGAAGCATTAGAGTTTGGTGTCAGTAAGGCCTAAGGCCAACTTTAATGAGTTTCAGTATTCAAAAAAACCCCAAATCTTGTTTCTTTTCTTTGATATTTCACCTTAAAGGGAAATATTTTTTCCAAATTGAGAAGTGGGAAAATGCAATTCTTGCAGAATATACCACACTTAAAAATCATATCAGAAAAAGTATCTTATATCTTAAGACATGAACTCTAGTTCACATTTATAATTCTTTCTACATTGTAAATTCACCTTCAGCAAGCACTGACTAAATCAATATCCCACAATTCAACCTCTCTTATTAGAGAGAAAAGAGCACTTGGAACCCAAAATCAAAAATACAGTGTACAGAGGAGCTGGGGCAAAGGACAGAAAGGGCAGCATTCAGGGAGTGCTCTAAGCTTTCTGTGAATCTCTCCTATCCAGCATAACCTAGAAAAAAGCAGGAAAGTTCTTTGACTTGCACTCAGTCCCACGTTTCTCAAGGGCAGGCACTTCACTGGCATCAACCTGCCTGCCTTTCTCTACCACAGGCATGAATCTCACCAGCCAGGCAAATGGGGGAAGCGGCAGTAGAGGGGTCTCCTCCCCAGATGCCCTGACTCCAAGGTATCTCCCGGGACTTGGACTCACCTGGGTGGGCAAGCACTTTTGCATCACCTACAACTCTTTGAGGCAGCAAACTTTGGCAGAGCTTTATACCAAAGGATCTGCAGAAAGCAGGCTCTGGGGAACTGCAGTGGAGGCAATCAAACCCAAAACTAGAATACTAGGGTGCTATTTCAAGAATACCATTGGGGTGGCACCTGCTTTCCTTAGTTAGATTATAGCACCATATGAGCGTTGTCTTCTGTCCATTTTTTACTTAATTCAGCTAAATAGCAAACTTTGCCACATACAGACCCATTTCCAGAAAAACTAACATAGCATTTACAAACCCAAGGTAATTTGAAATACCCTCTGTTTGATTATTTGCTGACTTAGAATAATTTCCAAGGAGACATTCTGAAAGCTATCCAATAGCTTTCAGAATTTAGGAGGGAGGCCACACTCTCTTTATATGGGCCAGCTCTGCTCTCAGATATGTGCCTTTCCTTTCACTGAGACTCTTGCATGGTATACCATCATCGAAGAACAAAATTAATTAAGCCCTTTGTGTCCAATTATTGATTCTATTAATATGTGCTGAATTACCTACCTGCTTCCAAAAAATGTGTTATATCTGTACAGAAAATTAGGACTAAATTCACTGTCAGCTACTTCTCTTAAAAAAAAAAACAAAACAACAAACCAAAACCAACTCCCCCCTCCACCCCCACAAAAAATAAACCCAACAAAAAAACCTAGAAAAAATCTCCTCCCTTCAAGGCCCTTATATTCCAGTGTAAATGAGAACTAAATCTGATCCTTACTGTTTGTGCACAGTTGAGCTTGTTATGATGAGAATAGCAGTCCTGTGATTGCCACTCTCAGTCTTATTTTGAATAATTTTACTGGTGGTCTGGTTGTCGTCTATAAAGATGAGGCCACATCTGGTCAAGTGTGCAGTCAGTTGGTTCAGGCTTCCACTCCCAAATGAATATTGCAATATTCACACTCTTTACTGACCAGTTTCTTTTTTTATTGACCCTGGATGTACAGAATTAAATAGCACATACCTCCCAGAAGCTGTTCCCTTCTTAGACCATCTGGGTAATGAGAGTATCATTTACACCACATAAAACTGTGACATCTGGAAAGGAAAAGGCCAGTCTGATAAGATCACACATACAAACAGAACTAACCAGCTTTTAATCACCCTTTCTGGGTTTGTGGGGTAGCTTTTTTTGCAGTTTGTTTTGTTTTGTTTTTAAATAATGGAGTTAGAGTACATGAGTCTTTGTTTTAAACAAGAGTTGAAAAGTAGACAAATAAAGGATTTCCAACAAAGAAAAGCATCCTCAATCCACATTGCAATCATCTTAACTAAAAATATGAGTATGATGAACAACAACAGTCAGGATTTCTTAAAAAACCAAGTATGAACAACCCAAGTATGTAATAGAAGTCTAAACTTCATAAGTACAGAGGAAAGATGATCTCTGTTGTCGGACTGAAGAACAAACCAGAAGATATTTATATACAACAAAGTTAATACTGAAATGTTTGGAAATGTTCTACTTTTGCCTACCTAAAGCCTAAGTGGGTTCTGATCTGCAGTAGATGCTCCTGGACTTACAGCAGAGCTCTCCTCAGAACTCATCTAAGGTGAGGAGATACGAATGTGACTTTATACTAGTTTAGTGCATCTTATGGCCTGGCACAACTGTGAGTCCTGGGGCTCACCCATGATTTTGTACTCAATAGTGGGTTTTAATAACTGTTTTTGTAAATAATCATCTCCCTTCACCTTCAGGAGTAATAAGCATAATCCACAGAGTCATGTCTTTACCGTTGTTTAGGCTCCTCCTTTTTAACATTCATATATTTCTTAAAGAAATGCAAAGTTAAACAGGATTAAATTACTAAAAAAACCCAACCAACCAAGCACACAGTAAATCCAGTTCTGCTCCCCACAGTAAATTCACATGCACATTCAGCTTCTAACATTTATCAATCCAAGAGCAGGCATTTTCTGCAGGCCGTATTTCCCCTCTTTATTTTATTTGAGATGAGTCATCTCTGGCACAACAAAACATCTCATTGTGCCCACATCCAGCATCACCTTTCTGCAGTCAGACCAACTAGACAGTCACATGGAAAACAATCCAATACATGTGTCTCCTAGGGAGTTGCATTTCGGGGACCAAGATCAATGCAAGCATCACCAAAGGTGCCCGTGATATATAAAAGCCTAGCTCTTGCCTGCATTTACTAGATCTGTGCCCCCGTTATGGTCCAGCCGAATTCCTAATTCTGTATTGTTTCCTTACATGCAATTAAGGCACTTGCTTCAAGACCAGTGTTCCCAGGAAGGCTGGATGAGTACATGGAACACAGCTGTCCTTAGCTGTTGTGAGGGATGAAGTTCCTTCCCCAGCCCAGATTAAGCACAGCGCTTAAGTACTTGACCTTTGTTTTAGGCTCCTATTTTTCCAATAAAATTATTAAAAAGTTAGGAGCATAAGTACTTCTTTGAGCCTAATTTTTCACAAGTAAGAGTCAGCACTCAAAAAACAAAGCCTACTACGCTGGGATTCCACTGCCTAAACAAAAGCACCCAGTACATCTGGGTTGCTGAAAGACATCTGAAGTGTCTGCACAGGACCTACAGGAGACCCAGGCTCTTCTGGAACTGCAGTTGGAGGCCCTGCAGAACACTCTAGAGTATCTCAAAGGGTAACAGGGCATAGAGAGACGAGTTTCATTTCCAGTGTGTTTGCTGCCGGAGGAAATTACTACATTTTCACCTCTCCAGATTGCCTCTTTTCAGCCATCCTCACTTGGATGGCTGAAACTATGGATTTATTCTTATTCTTTCTCTTCTGGGAATACCAGGTTAAGTACTACATAACTTTGTAAAATCAACAACAGTTCTTGTACTTCCCAAATACAACTCTCTGCTATATTGTCTCTTTGGATATAATACTGGGCAGATTCCTCATATAAGCTGTCATCTCTTTTTTACCCCGTATATTTTTCTGGAATTGTCTTTCAAATATTAAAAATGCTAAACTTTTGTTCCCCCTTATCTGATGACAAGCACTGTACCAGCAACCTTACAGGAAATGCCACCACCTCTATCATTTTGTTTCTACTCCTGTTCAGCATGTGACTTACTTCAATACAATGTAATGAAAAGAAGAATTCTGAATAAATTAGGTTTATTTCAAATCTATCTTAGGGTTACTGTTACACCTTACTGAGGTGTCGTGGTTTAACCCCAGCCAGCAACTAAGCACCACGCAGCCGCTTACTCACTCCCCCCCATCCGGTGGGATGGGGGAGAAAATCGGGGAAAAAAAAGTAAAACTCCTGGGTTGAGATAAGAACGGTTTAATAGAACAGAAAAGAAGAAACTAATAATGATAATGATAACACTAATAAAATGACAACAGTAGTAATAAAAGGATTGGAATGTACAAATGATGAGCAGGGCAATTGCTCACCACCCGCCGACCGACACCCTGCCAGTCCCCGAGCGGCAATTCCCTGCCCCCCCCCTTCCCAGTTCCTAAACTAGATGGGACATCCCATGGTATGGAATACACTGTTGGCCAGTTTGGGTCAGGTGCCCTGGCTCTGTCCTGCGCCAACTTCTTGTGCCCTAGCTGGGCTTGAGAAGCTGAAAAAATCCTTGACTATAGTCTAAACACTACTGAGCAACAACTGAAAACATCGGTGTTATCAACATTCTTCGCATACTGAACTCAAAACATAGCACTGTACCAGCTACTAGGAAGACAGTTAACTCTATCCCAGCTGAAACCAGGACATGAGGCCTCCTTAAAATATTTAAGGGCGTGAATAACCCAAGTAAATAGTCCCACTGACATCAGTAAGACACATGAATCCAGTTACACACAGCCTAAAACAAGATAGGCATTTAGGAATCTAAATGGATCACAGAGATATCCAGAAAACCCATAGCTAATCCCTGAAGTACCCCCATTCCTACCAATAAAGTCATATTTCGGCAAAAGTCTGCACTGGTTAGCAATAAGTTTCTTAAGACTCTCCAGCCAGCTGCTCAGAGGTATCCAAGCTTCCCACCAAAGGCAGCTACACACTCACAGCCAACAACTCCGGATTGAAAAGGCCACAGGAGATTTATGGCAGACCAGCAGCAGGCCCACAGTGAGGCGGACTGCGTGTTTCTTCGGAGGGACTCAATTTTCTCTGTGTTTAGGTTGTGTATCTGTTCTATTAAACGCAGAAGTTTAATGCTGACTCCTGTTTGCACATCGATGGTTAAAACTGGTCCACAATCATTTCTTGAACATCCTGTCCAAGATATCAGGTTTTATTAACAACGAAAACTAATTTCACTGACAGATCAAAGATGACCGTGGCTTCCTTGCAGCTGTTAAAATTGTTTAAAAGCAGGAATATTTCTTCCGGTTGGGAAAAGCAAGACCAAGCTGCACCTAGATTTTCAAATATTTTCTTTAAATAAAAGCACAAATAAATTTTTCCTCAGAGAGTCTAGAATAACTATTTCAGAGGGTGAACCAATCATGCAATCGTTGTGAAAAGACCTGGTTCGTGATCATACTTAGCACTGCCTGCTCATAAAGCAGCAGCCTTTTAATCTAACTTGGTTGGTTTAATATATGCTATGAGTTAGAGTGACTCATTTAAAATTACTTGTATGTAACCTCTTTCCCTGCTCATGAGACTAATCCCACAGAGAACAGTTTCTTCAACAGCTTTTGTTATTTGAACTAAATGAACAATATTTCTCATAACAGTTGCAAACTCTTACTCCCAGTGGCAGTTGCCAAGCTCCATGTTGTGTTAGACAGGCTCTCCTACTCGTTAGCAATGCTACAGTAACACCTCGCATCTAAAGACAGACTGTAAGAGCGCTTCAGGGTGTGCTCTTTTATCTCCTCTCTGGGATGGATTACCTGCAGCGAGGGTACCGAAAAGCTGGATGGACAAAAAAGCTCAGCTCCATAAGGCAGCTGCGTTCCTCAGCCCCTCGCAGCTGTCTGGGGAAGGGAACCAGCACGCCAGAAGGCAGAGGGTGACTCTGCCTGGTCGTGACAGTAGCCACAGCAATATTCTGAGTGAGAAACCGTGTTCTCCATCAATAATACATCTAACATTAAGGAAACATAATACTGAACGTACACTTGAATATTTGATGGCCCAGCAGTGAGCTGACTGAATGGAGGTACAGGACACGACACTGATTTGTGTTGCCTTTGGTTATATTGCATGCAAAACTATTCCAGAAGAAAGAGCGTGAATAGCTAGGACATGGCAGACCCAGACCAGGGTCACTGTGACAACTACATTATTGGATCTAAGAGCATCCTCGGCTCCAGACATGCATACTGGCAATGCCCTAACTTTGTAACATGGAGCTGGACAGGCATCATCCTCCCTTTCCACTCTTCACACACCCTGGTTTCCACACCAAGGAAACTCAGGCACACAGATTGGGTTTAGGAGGTTTCATAACGGAGTAATTTTTTCTCTGGGAGAAAAGTTTCAGTCTCAGAAAATTACTAAATATGTTATCAGTTTTTTTAACTCATTTGGAAAAATGCTTCTCAGCTGCAAAGATCTTTATAAGGACTAGCTAGCAACATGTACATTGGGCTTCAGGTAACTATGTATTATGCAGACGAATTATTGTCTTTTTAAACTGACAATTAGTTATATTTAACCTGGACATCAAGATATTTTTGCCAAAACAACAACGAAATCTAGGAAGACGGAGCTACAAGAGGTCTCATACCTTAAGCTACTGAACTAAGATATTTTAGTTTAATACCTTTACAGCTACCTGTATTTCCTCATATACAGCTACTAGAAGAATACAGAGAGCAAGCTGTCATGCTCCAGGGGACTGGGAAGAAAGAGCAGGATCTTGGGGAAGGGGCTGTAGCTGGTAGCCAGCTGCCCACGGCACAGAGGTCTCCGCCTCCTCTCACCCCCACCATAACCTTTCTCCACAAGCACAGAAAAATCAGTTTTGCCTGTATTACTGCGGAGCTTTGGGACTACAGCTTTCTGGGACTACAGGGCGTAACAGCCTCCCTCCTCACCGACAGCCTCTGCCCGCGACTGCTATTGCCCGAGCAATTCTAGTACCCGAGCAGCTCCTGACCTAGGGAACCAGCAACAGTCTTTCCGACATAACTGCTCCTCTTCAAAAACGGAACTACATAAACAACGAATTTTTGCAGATACATTTCTGCCTTTTCTGTGTTTACTCTTCTGCATCCACCAGTTGATTTCAACGTGATGTTGATTTAGCTTTAACTTTTTTAGGCAGAACACTTTGCACTGCGCTGACCAAAATCTTTGGCAGTGTTGCTGCTTGGAAAATGGAAGCTGCACTACCAAAATAATTGCTCAGGGTAAGGATAGACTCAGTCTATGGAAAAGACGGAATACTTTCAAATTGCCAGCTTTCAACTGTCAGTACACTGTGTGCTTTAGCTAGATACGGCCTAAGTATGACTCCAGGGAAAACAGAAAAAACTCAAGACCAAAGCTCTGACTGGGAAGGCAACTAACAGTGTTCTGTCCCATTTGAGAATGGAGGCCTGGAGTACAGTCATATGCTAAGTATACTCAAAATAGCTATGTGCAAGTAGGGGACAAAAAAGGATTTACTCATTAGGTGTTAAGCTCAACATTTTAACAATTCCTTTGACTTTTTCTGGCTAATTTAAGATAGTTTGGGTTTGCTTTTTTGAGCTTCTATGCAATTTCCCTTTGACTTCGATGGGATTAACAGGTGCCTTAGATTTCTAAAAAATGAACTCTTTCAGTGCTTCAAATGTTAGCCATAGCTTTTTTTTTTTTTTTTACTGTATGACTATTTATAGCTAAAGTGTTCAAGTTCTGTAGAAAGTAGAACTTGGCTCTTACTTTAGTATAGTCTCCCTCCAGAAAATCTTCTATTCGCAGAATGTAAGGAAAAAGGAGCCATGAAGGCATCCACTATCACCTCCTGTATAAGTGCTCCTGCATTAACATCAACAATTTGTCTTATTCATAAATTCTCTGAGAAGCAGCTAAAAGGGACTGTGGAAATCCCCAGAAGTGTTAAAATTTGGGGGCCTGATTCAAAAAGCGTTTTCCTTAGTACTTCATTGAAAACGCTGTGGCCAGGTGAGGTTTCCTTCTTCCCCACCTCCCATTAGTTCAGTTGTAGTTTTCATTTCCAGTCATACTAAATTTTCACTATTGCATTTCAAAATGCTTTGGGGACCTCGTGACATATGAATTGTCTCCACTACCTCAGAGAGCTGGAGTTCTCAAGTCACCTACGTGCTTCATTGCTACCTGACTGTTACTCTGAAACAGATGGAAGTCCCATCTGGGACTTAATCTTTCCTTTTCTTTAATTATTAAACTGTTTTAAATATTAAATTATTAAACAGGAAAATGACTAGAACACAGAAGTTCCTAGCAAAGATGTCCCTTCTCAATATAGGCAATATTCTAAAATGGAATCTCATCTGTAAAAATCTTTAAGAAAAAATCAAATGTAATTTTAAAAAAAGCTTAAATCCATTACTCTAGCTTGCTTTCACTTAGTAACTTTTCAGCTAGAGTCCAGACAATGCAGACATTGTTTTACCTTCAGCTGACAGCAGAAATATCTGGGATGCGCAATAACATATGGAGCCATCTGACAAGAGGTCATCCAGCCAGCTGAATACATAGACAGACAACCTTCTCCAAAAGCAACCTCTGCAAGCCTGATCCTGCAAGGTGCCGAGAGCCTCGTCTCCTGCTGACTGCAATGGGAATTGAAAGCAGACAAAAAGTTGCAGGAGATGATCAATATCTCTGAGACCTGGGCCCTGAAGGGGCTCAGATTTCAAATGCCTGGTTCTTACTGCAGATGTGCAACAGAAATAAAACTTCCTACAGCTCCGAGGAACTATTACATTGGAACAGAACATGGCCAAATCTTAATGCTTATAGGGACATTACATCTTCCTAAAACATAGGAGCCAGCAGTACAGATGAGCAACTTTTAAGATCAGATTGAAAGCAAAGTCCTTAAATGTACAAGCCAAGAGTGATAGTTAATTTGCTTGTGGTTCAAATTACAAAATCATCTTCTCTCCTCGAAGTAGTAGCAGGGAAAAAAACAACCTCAAAACCCAGCAAACGGCAGGTATACAACAAATAGAGCTCTCAGACAATTTTTTTAAAAAAGGCCAGCATTTCTGTTTAAGATGTATATCCATGACATTAGAAGGACAAGGAGCTGACACAGTGTAAAGACAATTCGCCTTTGACTCACCGGGGCTCCAGCTAAATTGTGAGGCTCAGGGATATTTCTGTCTCCCAAGACTATGTTGGCATGAGAGTCAGATGCTGCTCATGCTCCCCTCTCCTCTCCCCAGGGCAAATCATGTCAGGACCAGGACTCCCTATTTCAGAAGGGTGCCCCAGTCCAAGACTCATTTCATTTTTCTTCCCTTTTTGGTCCTTCTTCAGATTCTTGCACTGCTCCTAGTTGTATGTGGCATGACTTCAAGGAAAAGATGAATGCCTTCTCCAACTCAGCCCGTTTACCACCATTTTATTACTGTTTTTTAGCCTAGTGCTTGAAGCATTGTCCTCCAAAATGTGGTTTGAAGATCACAGAAGAGAGATGAGCACTGTTATACCAATGATTTGCACTGTAATTATTTTTTAATTAAAATTGCTATGGCTGCCATGCTGTTAGATAAACTCTGCGTTTCTGCCTTCAGTCAGCTTTTTATCTGGCAGCTAATTGTTTATTTTTTTATTTTTTAAAAAATATTTGCACTGTTAAGTTTGTGCCTAGTCACAATAGTTGGTCATTTAGAAACGATTTTAAGTTTTTTTGGTTTATTTACTGGTTTTGAAAAGGCGTGTCAAACAACTCTTAGATTACAGACGACTTACTATTAAAAAGCTGCATAAACAATCAACTGCTCAGACACATTATTTGATGGCAGGCCAAGGATCCACTTTACAATTCATGACCCGATATATTTAAGTGAAAATAGGTAGCTAAGCAAGGTATATGAAAGAAGAAAAATGACATATGAGACCAAATAAAAAAGATCCTTTCAACAAAAAACACTAAATACGTATGACTATTCCAGATGTTTCTTGAGATGAAACAAAACATGCAGCGATTGTTAACAGATTGATGATAGAGGATTAAAATGGCTGGAAAAAAAATTCCAAGGCACTGAATATATGTGACACCTGAAGGCTTCAAGGTTAGGCTGGGAGCCCAAGAGAACAGAGGTTCCAGGACGTCGATCATCCATCCGATATCTGCACAAGACTAAAGGAAACCCACTAGCGGGGAAAACATTAAGGAACATTCATGAACAGGAGGGGTATGAGTATGTCCAAACATATGGAAGAATTACTGCACTTTCTTCATGGATTTATTTTTACCTCCACGAAGATAAAGAACAAGATCCCAAAGCATTTAAATGCTTAGTGGCTTGGGATCCAAGGTTTTGGATTTGATTACAAGGCCCAGTAAGGTTGCATTTTTCACCTCTGCAGTAATAAGAACCTAAAGTTACATGCAGCTGAACTGATTCTGTAATGGACAAAAACCAGCATATGGTATTTTGATGTCTTCGTTTTAATCCTGTAGTTCCCATTTGTAACATTAAGATACGTAAAATCCTCTAATAGCTGTCTTTGTTCCTTACTCTTGAAAGTGTTTAGCTAAACAAGAAAAAATGCACACTTCGTAGAAGTCACCATCCTGTGTTTCAACATAAACTAATAGGCTTGTTTGTGTCTCCTGACAAAATACAGCATAAACATCCAGCCAAATGTGTGGAACCACATCTCCGGGCCAGGTCACTGCCTTTTATGAATTACAACACATACAGTAGATGCCCAAAGAAATGGAAAGATGTCTATGCCATCTCTCTTAAAAACAGACTAGATTTTTGATTACACCCACATCAGTAACAGCATCTACAGCAAGTCAGATAAATTGTCAGTCACGCTATGCCAGTTCATACCATCTAATAGTTAGACCTCAAGTCTGTGGGATCAGGAAATAACCCACTTCCCTTCCTTGCTTTCTGAAAGGCAGTCATGTCTGCCAGAAGTCTCTGAGATAGGTAGATAGACCCTCCACAGCATTAGTCCTTTTACTGAGAAGCCTTTGCTCTGGCTTTAAAAATTGTCATCTTCTATTCCAGTCTTTGCTCACAATGAGACCCAGCACCAGGACTAGCTTGCATTTCACTGGCGCATCACACCCATCCAATGTTGCACATGTTCTCTCCATTCCATAATGCTATGCAATGATAAAGCAATACTTACGTCCTTTCTAAAAAACTAATTATAATGGTAACAGCTGCCTTTCTTACAATTCTTTGCTAGTCTCTTCCTAAACCAAAGTTGTGCACCTTAAAATAGAATAGATGTTGCAACGTACGGGCAACCTCGAGCTGGGGTAAGGTATTCCCGCTGCAGTGGGGACTCTGCACAGTGGTGCTGCTCAGCCCTAGTTCACAAGAGCTATAGGCAGCCCAGGGCACAGAGAACTGATGCTGCAGCCACCAGGGCTTTCAGAGAACTGCAGTTCCTAAATGGTACCTAACTCCCCTTCTGCCCTCCACATCAGTATTGAAATCTCTATCGTTTAACTTCACTTGTTGCTCTGAGTTTCCAATGTGGGTATTAAACAAATTTAGAATCTTCAGGTTATTTTCTTTGGCTTTCATCCACTCACCAATATTTATTTTTAATCCTGGCACCTTAATACTGGGGGAAATCCAGACCCCAGTATAATCAACAGAGGTGTTAGGTTCAGCGAGACCACTGTTTTCCATATTCTTGCTAAGTTTGCCATGATGGTAAGCTGTAGCTCAGTAATGTGTGGCACAGAGCAATTTCCTCAGGAGAGTACGCTCTGCTGTTGGCATTAGGAAAGCAGAAGAATAGGAAGATGAACAGAGAAGCAGGGTTTAGAAAGAAGGGCAAATCTTTGGCTGGGGATCACCTACATCTAGAGGAGACTGAATGCAGAAATTGAACAGTAACTCAAATCAGAAAAAAAAAAGTCTGAGAAGGCGAGTCCTGCAACCTGTAAAGAATAACGCTCAAGATTGGTGAGGAAACGGAAAGATGGATCTGAGTGCAGGCATTTCTTATTTTTCCTACCCCCTTCCATTTACTCACCGAGAATTTTGCCAAGAATATTACAGAGAGAGGAAAATAACACAAATACAATCACTCCAAGCATATTTGTCCAAAAGTACTGCATGAAGTGAATTGTGACTGTGTTAGAAACAGGCCATACATTAGCGCTTCTTTCCTTAGCTACCACATCAGCCTGAGAAGAGAAATAGAACAGAAATAGAAGTCTGATGCAGAGGACTGTGCTTCAGATGCAGGGGAGGCAGCAGAGCCAGTCCCAACAAATTCAGTGTGAGGCAGAGGATGTGCTGAGCAACTTAACATGTACAGCAGTACCCAAACTGCTCTGATCAAAGCTCTCAAACCAACAGTAGATGGAACTGACACAGAGATCCAAATGTAACAGCCTGGGTCCAGCCCAGAACCCCTTCTCCTAATCCAAAACTAAAATAAAAAATAAAAACCTATGTGAAATTCCAAAAAACAGCAGCAATACTGAAGACCTAAACTCAGATTCCTATTCCAAAACAAACAGGTCTCTCAGCTCCCAAATAAATATTTGGCTTGTTATGGGAAATGGTGTGATATGGAACTCTTATCCAGGATAATAAAGATGAGATCCAACTATGTAGGGCCAACTCGTGAGCCTAAATGACTTGGGAATAAGTTGATAGAATAAATTTAATGTAGATAAATGTAGAATACAGCACATGGAAAAAAAAACAATCTTAACTTTGTTCACAAAAAATGGACTCTGAAGTGATTACCAGTCAGGAATAGAGACCTTGGATTCATCATATACAGTGCCATGAAAATACCAGCTCAGTAGCTTTAAAAAAAAAACTCAAATGAACAGTCTCACCAAGTCAGCATGGTGCTGGACATCCTGATTTGAAAAAAAAAAAAAAGCAACCTCTTTGATCTCAAAAATCATTTCGGAAACACGCTTGGAAAAACCTGAAAAACCTTCTAGATTGACTAGTGAGGACAGAGCTGCTGCCTCTCTTTTCCTTACACAGAAGCTTGACTTTAACCCACAGGTGAATATCAGTCAGCCTTTATATAATCATCACTGTTCAGGCTCTGCTCTTACATTTTTCTATAAACACCTACTTCTGGCCTCAAAGACAGGATACTGGCTAAGTGATCTGACCCGGTGAAACTGCTTTTAGGTCCTCCTCTGCCCTCAGAAGGGAAATGAATAGAAAGCTTTCACAGGGATGTGAAGACTGCTTTCATTTTTCTGCATTTTCTCCTGCCAAAGCAAAAGCACCCCATGGTGAAGTAAAGAGGGGCATAAACTTGCCCAGTTTCAGAAAGAAACAGAAAGGAAATACTTGACTGTTCTTACAAACCTTTCCAGAATAAAAATGAAAACTTTAATATAGTTCTTAACAGTGAATAGTGGCAATATTTTCTATTTATTCTTCGTTTACTGGAGATGTCTCAAAAGCAGCAAAATAAGCCTTTGTTGCAGCATACCTATGTCGTTTTCAACTAGCACTGAAATCCTTCAACTCCACAGAGGTCTTCCAAGAGTCTTACCTGATTCCCGTAAGTGAAAGTGGATTCAAGCTCATAAACTTTTTGTTTTACTCATTACAAAATTATACATAACCATTATCTACTTCATGCTCTTTGCCATGGTATGTAAATGAGCACTTAGACAAAATGAGAATTGTGTTTCTCATTTTCTAGGATTAAGTTTTATGAACTGTGGTCATTTATTACCAATTTTAAGACACAGGTAGTGTCTCAAACACACTTGAAATTAGAACTACTGGAAAAATAATTTATTAGCAAGATAAAAGGTATTAGGTGAGGTTGCTCAAAAAATACAGTAAAAAGATAAATTATTCCCAGCACCAGGAGAAGGAAAAGAGATACCCTTGAGGAATGAGAAAAATGTAGGTGGATGTATGGAATTCTTTATCTACTTAACCCTTTTATAGGTTTCCCCCTCCATCCCAAGTAGCGGAATAAGATTTCTTGAAATTTCTGGTATAAATGCCTTCACTGAACCAGGAGCAGAATTGAAACCTACTAAGTTAAAACATCAAACACTGACACAGATTCATTGTGCAAAAAATGACTTAGGATCCCAAAGAGTTTTGCAACGGCCACACTTAAAACCTTGGTGCTGCTTTGTTCTGTGTGAAGGATACTAAATGGGTGTCACTCTTGTCCTTTCTTGCTCTGCTGAAGTCATTATCAGCGCACGTCCTTCTGCGCTCCGCTGGCTCTGCTAACTCCCACAGCAGATTTGGTATTTACTGGCTGAAGAGTAATTTGGTAATGCTGTATTTCCATAGATGAAAAAGAAAGAAAGCCCAGAGAATCCAAAGCGGAGAGAAACTGAATGGAGTCAGGCTGAGAAGGATTTTCTAGGATATCATTTAGTTTCATTGCTAAAAAGATTTTAGTTTCAAAAGGCAGAAATATGATCATTTAGTCTGATTAAATTTTACTCTCTATCCAGCACCTCCAGTTCAATTTGTAAACTACTGAGTAACCTTGTCACTTCCCCTCTCAGCAGCCTCTGCACTGGCGGTAATACCATTTCTCTCCTGTGATCTGAGATCTCTTGATCTCAAAAAGCTGGATGCCATCCTTAGTAACACTTGGCTATTTGCCGAACAGTATTAAAAAACAGACCCCCTGCTGACACTTCACATGAAAAACAGCTGAGTGAACCAAGAGTCATTTTGTGGTAAATCTAATAAAAGTTTACCTTTTTTTTTGAACTAGAATTATCTCCTCATAACTATCAGGTCTAAGTAAAAGCTAGCACATTTTGGCCTATGAAGGAACTTCAGAAAAAAACCTGCCACTCTACCGAAGTGATAACACATAATTTTTCAGGGCATTTGGTGAGAGAGAAAACATTTACAAAATAATTCTAAAACACGGGTTTAGTCTATGTATTCAAGTTATAACCAAGATCATAAATGCTCTAAAAATTTCCTAGGGGGCTTCAAAAAAGAAAATCAACACTATATACTTTGTAATCCTTAAACTTTAACTTCTTTAGAAATTTTGTTATGGTGTCTGTATTTACAAAAACCCCAACCACTCCTTCCTGCCTTAGTTACACTTTCTACTCTCTGTCCTTGACTCTGCTCTCAACTGTGCTCACCACCCACACTCTTCTTGCTAAATTTTAGTATCTGACTCTCTCATGCCATTACGATAAATTTAGGTTGGGGCGTTGAAAAACCTGCCTTCACAGACGTGTTGAAAATACTATTCAGTTAAACAGTGCCTGTCTGAGATTCTTAGAATATAGTATCTTGTCCCGGCTTCCTTTTCTCCCCTCTGCTGCAGTGTAGCTAAAGCTCCATTAATAGCTCTAAGGAAAACTTTCCAAAGCAGCACCTAAGATCCTTCCAACCCCTTGCCTACCTAAGATCCTTCCTTGCAAACCTCAGCAGCTCATCTATCTTTCTAAGCATAACTCTGTGTTTTCTTCAAAGACCAGAAACTAAATTTCCTCACATTTTGCTTGTTCAGAAACAACAGGTCTGAATTCATGAGTTTTTGTGGACACTTCGAGGATACCCTAAAACTCTTTTTTGTAAAATATTTCCCATGTGAATCAAATTTCCTGATTCTCTCCAAAATTTAGATAGGCACACTGCAGGAAGTTGAACTGTATTTTTGAAAAATAGCTTGTCGTACAAAACAATTGCTTTACAAATTGCAGCCGTTAACACTAAAAGCCTTCTTCATGTTGCTAAGCACTAAAAAGTGATGCAGCTAAGAATTAGATAAAGACAGTTTAATGTTGAGTTGAAAACATGATTTTCTAAAACAAGAAAAAAAATTAGAAAAAAGAATTTTTAATTACTTTCTTATTTTACATTAAACTCCAAAGAAATCATCATTAGTACCAGGAGTGTCTTTATAGATGTACTATAGTATGGAAGAAATCTATCACTAGGTATTTGTGGGGTTTTTTTATTGTGCTAAATTATTTTAGAGTTTGGCAAGACATAGGGCCATTAATAACTACAGGTTGTGTATTCACACATTTATTTATATTGCCATAGTTTGCATGTTTGTTAAGCGTGTCTCACGATGTATTAGGCTCGCTTATAATTGCCACATCAAGTACAAACTTTACTCGAAATCCTGAGTAAAGTTTTATACCTTCTGTGGAGGGTCTGGTCTTACGGGGCAGGGAGCCCTTGTCGGACCTCCTACTGCCTCCCTCTTGGCTGACCTCAGGAAACATGTTTTGCTCCTTGTGCCTCAGTTCCTATCCCATCTCCCTCTTGCAAAATATTTAGAATAGGATCCTATTCACTTATTACTTCATGAGGACACTGTGTATTTATTTTTGCCTCCAGAAATCCCAAAGTATGTCTTTATTTCCTACGAATAATCTTTTCAACAGCAATAAAGAGGAAGGAATACTAGATCAGCAGTAATGAGAAGAGCTGTCTGTCAGAAGTTAACAATGAAAATATTCAAGGTACTCCTGTATTTCTAAATATGCACTTCCACTTTTAAGTAGCTTTTAAAAAAATCTCTTTATCTGTTTGATATTTATGTTTTCTTATTCATTTAACAGAGTTTTCAGTGCTTTGGTGGCAGCACTGCACTGTAATGATATCATTGGCTTCACAGTCTGGAGGCGGCCGTGGTCTGTTGGTATCAAGTTGGCTCTCCAGCTGAGAACACCTCTCTTCAGAGCAGGATTTCTTTTCTCCTTGTAGCAGTATCATTTTCCTCCTCATGCAGGGCACAACAGTCCCCAACTGTTCAGACAGCTATTATTAAAATACCAGATTACGAAACTTTACTAATTCTTCACTCCGCACATCCTCTCCAAAAGAAGGCACACATATCCAGGCAAAAGAAAATAAATGCTAGAATCAGTGAATGCTAGGATCAGTCATTTTAACTCAACAATGAGACCTGTTTACAAGCTTTCTTTCCCTGGCCAATAGCCTAATTACAGAGTCTTTCTTTGTTTTCAACTTAATCTATTTTAGATTATTTTCCATCTCTAGTTTAGATTACTCTCAATCTCTCTAGCTGATTAATTGGCACCTATCACCATAACATGTGAATGTTTCACAATTTTCAATGCACTTTTTCTTCTCATTTTAATGATTTTATTCCTCTATCAGCCACCAGGCGTTGGGGGGATCTGCATTCCACCCCACGCTGAGGGCTGCCTATGTTCTCCAATGACTGCTCTATTAAGCAGTCATTGGAGAACATTTATAAGGCGTTCTTAAAGCAGAGATCAAAACCTAAACTTTTTCCATTCCAGATGAGCAAGTCCTTCTGCTCTAATGACTCTCATATGATAATGTCCAAGCTTCTACAGAAAGGGGATAAAAACACTCTTGCCCAGCACAGCGGATCACTTTAGGAAGGAGAAAATGTGGAAGACGACCCCTCCCCATTTAGAAGGCACACGTACTAGCAGATATTGTATAAAGAGAGCAATAACCACACACACTCTTTCCTCAAGGGTAGTAGCCGTCGTGTTTTGCCCAAGGGTCAGCAGCGCACAGCACACGCGTGATGGCTGATTTCAAAGCACCCCGCCTGCGGGCATCCTTCGCCACCCCAGGCAGCAGCACAGCGGTGTGCGGATCGTTCAGCTGACTCTGTGGATGCCGTAAACGCTGAGTTTCTTGGGACTCCCAAAACCCCACACGTTCAGGGATACGTGCGAGGGCACAGCTTGAACGACCAAGGGAATTTTGTCAGC
This sequence comes from Buteo buteo, assembly GCF_964188355.1. Classification (NCBI taxonomy): domain Eukaryota; kingdom Metazoa; phylum Chordata; class Aves; order Accipitriformes; family Accipitridae; genus Buteo; species Buteo buteo. Next base: position 77,242,361 of record NC_134171.1, on the reverse strand, counting down.
TAAGGAAACGTTTTGAGGATCAGAGTCTTACGCCTCTACAAATCTGCCTCGCCTGAGGCACTCCTGTGAAATCAGGCCCACCAGGACTGCTGTCTGTTTATTGTGATCTTACTCAAAGTTCATAAACTGAAATCTTTGGCCATTTGCAACCTATCAAGCTCTGTTCATATTCTTGTAAGTCCTAACACCCTCTGTGAAGGAGTGAGCAATGATCCCCAAATTATTGGCTTCCCAGTGCTTAAACAGAGCCAGTCAGCTGATGAAAACAACAGGCTGAGCTCCCAAGGACATTATTTCAAAACTCTGAGATATGATTAAAAACTTACAAATGATACATAACCCCTGCTGCAAACCAGATTGACTGGCATCTCCTCTTTCCAAAGGAACCAGGCTTTATCCGACATGCTAGAAATTCTAACTTACGCCAAGTGTAACACTTTCAAATGGTGTTAGAGCTCAAACACTGTGCACTCAAAACAGGTCACACACAGATATGTATGGAGAGAGAGCCAGAAGGAGAGAGAGACGGCTCATAAAACAGGCTCAAAGTACTTAATTTTGCTGCCTTAGACGATTGGTTTAAAATAACATATTTTGGTTCCTTTGCCCCACGAAAATGTAAGGACTTTCAAAAAGGCTTGAAGAAATCCTCCCAAGAGTACTCCTTTTAACCTGCTGGCATCCTACTGATTCCCAGTGTAACCTCATGCAGCAGTGGGACCAGCTGCGCCAATCCCTCCAAGGATGCCCTCCTACAGAGTAGGGCCCTCTTCCCCACAAGTGCTAGTCCTTTCAAGGCCTTTTCCCAGGCAGAGTGATTCCCCCGTGATTCCCCAGCTGGAAAGCTTTCCCAGCCTCTCTGCCAAAAACCAAAATTGCCAGGACAGTCAGGGTGGCAATCAGTTTTCCTGCTCAAGACCAGTTCCACAGTCCACAGCTTATGCCATAAAAAAAAAAGAATTTTTGGAGCTATACCAAGCTTCCCTTCTCCTTGCCCATTTCTTTACCCCAGTGCACTGGAAAAAGTTCCCTGTCACACACTGGCAGCTATAAATAGTTTGATCTAAGATTCCCGCCCCCCCATATTAGTTCATGGGATTTACATGACTACAATAAGGCAAATGACATATTAGGATATATTCAGCTTTTGGCAGGTTACCTAACAAGATGAGGGATTTTTCAGCACAGTTTATGTCCTGTCAGATCTTTTTCATGATAATTATTCAGTATTTCTGTAATCATAATTATTCATTGGTTAAGACCCTTGCTGCTTCTTCCAAATTTCTTTCTCTTTTTACCTAAAAAGTACTCCTTCGAGTTAAATGAAATAAGATGAGCAGATGTCTCTCAGCTCATCTGGAAGTGCCCAAGTGACAATAGTAAGCAGCAGTGGTCTTCTTGGAAACCATGCTAACACTAAATTATGGCTCTAAACCTTGAATTTGATTAGAGGCTTTGTGAACATTTCTAATAAAGGTAGTAAGTAATCACATCTTTTTCACTTGGGCCCCTTGCAATTCTACGTTTTTTCCCATTTTGGTTTCATTTTAAACAAGGAGTTAGTTAGCATGAACTGTATCTCTCATAAAAAAAAATAAAAAAAAAGGTATGAAATCTTACTCTAAGATTAATCCAGTACACTGCATCTTGCAGAAAACAACCTTGCCTCTGTCTTCTCTCACACCTTGCACTCTTCACACCTGAGCCTTTTTGGCTATAGCTAGTTCCACCACAGTACAATCCCAGTGTACTGTTTCACTAAATAAACTAACTTACAGTTTCTTGGTTGCCAACACCAAACATGGTTTAAATAATAAAACAGATTTAACCTTTACCTGGTATTTTAGCCATCTTCAGCAGGCATGTGTATCCCGACTTCCAGATCGGCAGTGGAACAGGAGAAAAGGAGTAAGAGACTAACATCAACAGCCAATAGATTCTCCACCTGAAAGAGATAACAAACAAAATATCACCATTAGAAACACCTGTGCTAAAGCAGCTCCTATTCTGTTTCTGGTAGATAATTATTGTACAGGTGTATCATATACCTCTTGGTATCTACTTTCAAAATAATTACATTCAACAGAACATCTGGCAATGACTACCTTTTATTGCCCTCCATGCTTACAAACACAACACCACCACACGCTCTACACACATAAAACAAAGAAAAGCCCCTTGACTCAGCGTTGGTGAGGACGGAGTTTAGCAGTGGCTCTGCAGTGTGTTCAGAGTCTCCAAAAGGATTCCTCAAATCCACGTGTCACACAAATCTTTGAAAAGAAGTTAGATCTTGCTAAATATTTAATAAGAACAGAAAAATCACACGGCATAAAACACTAATTATTGACCTGTAGTAACGAGGAGCCTTTACTGAAAGGGAAGCAGACACTCCTCTCTCTTTCCTTGCCTGCTGTTGGAGCTCCTCAGCTGTGACTACAGCAGGGACGCTTTCTCAGCCAGAAGCAGAGACTGAAAACAAGTATCAGCACCCAGAATTTTTCTGGTGAGACATACTGCTTAAATATAACTTAGAGGTGTCAACTTCAAAAACTTGAACTGATGAACATGAGAAGACAGAAAACCTAGACATCTTCTGATAAACAAAAATTGCTACACAGAACAACTGCCCACTCCTAACACTTTCCTTTCATGGCTGTTTGTGAACATAGACCACTGGTTCTCATCAGTACTTGTGGACTACTTTTAAAGGATTTGTGAAAGGCAAACAAAAAAAAGCAAGAAAGTATTATGTGGCTTAAATTCTGTATAAAAGAGCCCTTACCAGCAATGGGAAACATTTCCATCTGTGTAGTCCTATTTCATTTCTAAGCTTCCTTACCTTTTTGGTAAGGTAGAAACTCCTTTCCAATTCACTCTCAGTTAGTTCTAATATTTCCCCATTCCCCCTACAAGCAAATAAATCCTCTCTACTATGAAGGTGATGTTGGCGGGGCCAAGGCACATTGATTGTTCTAAAACTCACTAAAGAGATTCTCTGAGCCAGGCATTTTTTAGAGCAACTGTGAGGGAAGGTGACAAGCAGGCTCAGTCTGGGTGATGTTTAACAGGTACCTAGTGACCTCTCTTCCAATAGTTCACAGGGAAGTCTTTCACACGGACCTAGCTGCCCAAGAGAAAAAAAAAAAAATCCTGTTGAAAACAACGGTGGACGTACTGACTTCTTGTTGCTGAAGCCACCTCCCTGAAGTGAAAAGAGTTTTGCTGGCATAGTGTGGTGTAATTTATAGCCCACTTCAGACACAGTTGTCCAAATGTCTTTTGAAAACCTGGTCTGGCAAATGTAACAGCTGCATTAGCAGTACACTGCTAAAACCGCCTCAAGGGTTATCAACATATCCATCTGCCTTTCATGGAAACTGGAGATGGAAAAGAGCTCGTAGGTACTTAGTTCATATCTTTGCCAATGCAAGACTGCTCCACACTTTGTTCCTAGAGGTTTGTCCAGTTTTTAATGACTCGAGTAAAGGAGCTCCCATCATTTTCCTCCAGAGACTATTCTCCATCATAAAAGATTTCACTGTAAAGAAACAATTCCTGACACTCAGCCTAAAATATTCCCTTGCTGACTTTTCCATTCATCTCTATTATATATACTATACAGCAAAAGCCAAACTGCTCCCAGTTACATCATACAGTCCTTTAAAAGTTAGTCACATTGCCTTGGTGTAATGCCGAAAAGAATTTGTCCTCACACTTCGTTCTTCAGAAAATCTTGACGGAGGTAGCAGCTTTATTTTCATGACACACATTAGAAGAATAAAGGGTATAAACTGGCAGGAACCTCACATCAAAAGAAAATCTGCAATTCTACATTAGCCAGGCCCTTTTTGAAGGTTGTGAAAGAAATAAAAGGCCACAGTCCATTGGGATTTTATAAACCAAAAGGTGCTGGAGAGTGTGTAGATAGCAGAATGATGTCATTTACCAGTAAACAATTTGCAGACCGAGTAAGCATCTGTGTAAATTTTGTAAGAAGTTCGTTCCTGTGTGGAGCTGCTGCATCTTGGTTCTTCGATTCCATTAAAAGGTATCATAAACAATAACTGCCACAATAACTCATTGTTAACTTGCAGAGCCCTTGGCTCCTAACGATAGTATTTACTCAGGGAGTGTTCTGTATTTACACATTCTTAAGTTATGAACAGCCGTCTCTAAGGATAAGGAACTGCTGCAACTCCATGCAACATGCGGCCCGGGGATTCATAAATACATAATCCTACATCACCAGTTGCACAATGGTTTTTGCTAATTTTTTTTTTTCCTAGATATCCCTTAAAAATAATCTTTTTAAGAAAAGCCTGTTCCTTTCAAAAGTCTAAGCTCCCTTTCAAAGCAGGAGCTAGCAATGCAATTTGCCTTGAAGTTTTAATCTTGATTGCTTTGATTGTTGATCAGATAGTTTAATGCAGCATTATGAAAAATTGTGCCATAGGTAGTACTAGAAAGAGGTGTGTATACTTCAGAGTTTACATCTTTATATGTGAAATAAAAGCTGAATTTGAGCCCTGGTAGATATTGAAAACAGATGAAATGTTTCTGACTTTCACTGACTAGTCCTTCAATTAGTTTGCTCTTTAGTTCTGCCAAAATTACTTGTGACATTTTATTCATTGGCACAATAACAACAGGTCATTTTCAATAACCCATGGCTAGCCCCATACAAAGAGATTAAGCAAATTCTCTTATTTCCCATGGGAAATGTTAAGGTCAGTGTAAAGGCTGTCAAGAAAAGGAAGGGTTAAAATTCCACTGGCAGAGCCCCTCCAGTGATTAGAAACCCAAAGCAAAAGAAATCAATGTTAGTTACACCGGTCCCTCAGGAACAGAAAAAAAAAAAAAAATCACCCAATCAAGAAATACCTTTCTCTATCTCACACTTTTAAAATGGATGACTGAAGTACTTTACTATCTTATTTTATTCACAGCTCCTGTGAGGACGGAGCGCTGCAGAGACCTCAAAACCAGAACATCTAATATGGGTAACCGTAAGTGCAGACCTGAATTTTGGTCGTCCTTACCTCCTGCCATGTCTCTGATCTTCAAGAAAAATGCTACTATGACTGAAGATCTAGAAATAACGACAGAAGCCCACAAAAGTCTCACAGCAATTACTAAATCCAGCAAGGAGATTCAATGACCTTGCTCTCTTGATCTCTAACTAATAACTATCACTGTCACAGCTGTGACTAAGACCCAGACTGAGCCCACCTCTCACTGATGTGGGTGTTACTAATGAAGGTTTTGGGATTCACAATGGGTAAGAAATTTGGGGCAATTTACAGACCAAGTAGCTGAGAGACAGCACCTGGTACTGCAAGGCAATTCCCAGGCCACCCCAAGTTACACCTTTCTGACTTGTTAGTCCAGCCATTCAGACTCCGGGTTACACCAGTGCAGTAAGTACAAACCGCATCCGCAGCAGAGCTGCAACAAAGGATGGAAAGCTTTAGATACGAGGAATTCCATTTACACAGCTTCGTATGTCTCCAGATCCCCTAAAGGAAAGCAGGCCAGCAGTTTGACAAAAAACATGCTGCCTGAGCTACTGCATTTTGTGTTCGCAGCACCGTAAAGATTACACACGCCCAAATCAGCACAGTTTTTCTTCTTCTTTTTTTTTTTTTAACCTAAAATGCTTTCCCTTATGGACTTAGTTTGTCCTTATGACCTGCAGAGTGTGGTGGTTCTGCAAAAACAGCACTTCAACAGTGGCTTTGTGAAAGTCCAAGTATGGCTCATTGAATCTAGCCAGCAGTTCCTCTGTTTGTTTATTTAACTTTGCAAATGCAACCTAGCCCCCTCAGAGCTTACCTGCAACCAGGGCTTGGGATTTTTCTTGTTCTTGGTTGTGTTGGATTTTTATTTTTCTTTTCCAGGTTAAAAAAAAAAGGCCTCAGGTAAAATTAATGCCTCAGTAATACCAATGCAACCTAATCTACAGTTGATATTCAGATGTCATTGGAACCAGAAACTATGATAATATCATAACTATCTTAACAGTTAACTCATTCAAACTCATTTCTCTGGGAATGAGAGCAGAATCTGAAAAACTGAGTAATGAAATCCTAGAGAAAGGTCTCTGTTATTCCTACAAAACTGAACCACTTTGCTTGCAGATAAGGGACAAGGTAGGTAAAAAGAACTGGCCTGAAATAGTAAAAAGGGCAGAAACACAATTAAAGATACCTAAACCAGAAACCTAGTATAAAATGACTGACTTGGTAACTCCACAAAGCTTGAGCATGCCTGTTTGAGAAAAAACATTTTAAAGATAAATATCTGAGATCAGACAGACAATTGAAGGCACTATCTTGTGGCAATTGTCCAGCACGTCACACGTAATTTGAGATTATTAAAGTAAATCTGAAATGTTAACTGTGAAATAACATTATGTGCTGTTTTATGTGAAAGAAGAGATAACAATGGTAGAATGATTCTCCCAAGTACCATGACAGGTATATTTGAGAGATGGTGTTTTACCTGTAAATCCACAGGTCTTCCATATTCCTCCCATACAATCTGTATCTGTGAGATTACATATTGTAGAAGAAAATGGACTATTCAAACGGTACAGAAAATCCATCTCACAGCATTCAAGTACATGGTGGTAAAGGTTTGGTTTGTTATGATTTCTTTTCTCCTCCTGCTTCATAACAAAACCACTAGGGGCACATCTTGCAAAGCTAACTTTTTTTTTTTTTTTTGGTAACTGTAACTTTTGCAGACAAGATTGCATCTATAAAGGAGGAGGGTCCAAGACAAAATACAAATCTATTCCCAGGCAACTGAAATTTCCATTCATATTGAAAGCTTTTGGCAAGAAATTTCAAAGTCTTGCTGCAAAGTAAAAGAGCTCTGACTGCAGATTATGAAGGAAAAGCAAATGGCTGAAGACTTACTCACTTAACAGCTTGCAAGAGTGCTTGCCAGCGATGTGGATAACCAGCGTTTGGATCCCTGCTCAAGCCTCATGCACCTCCGAGTTGCAGACCCCTAGCAAGCACTCTTACTGTAAGGCTTTTCAATTCCACCTCTGGCTGCTGATAGAGCTGAAATATTTGCCCTAGTCTTCTAGGAGAAGCATATTATGTGAAATATGATGAATGGTCATTGTGCATCATTTAAGAGGGCAAGACTCTAAGTGGGCGCTCTCAAGCTGGTGACCACCCCAGGACCACAAAACTGCCATTAAATGTAAAAACCTAAAAACTCCATTGGTGTGACAAATTACAGGATATAGAGCAATTGCAATTGCAAGTCTGCAATTCCCACAGAAAAGCAACAATATCAGCGATAGCAACAAAAAAAATTTCATTTCAAAGTCATAAGATTTTAACCCATATTTGCAGTGGTAAGTATGGGGGATCCTTTTTTATATTGTTCTGATTCAGTTCCTACTAGGACAGATGTTATCATCTGGCACCAACACTATAATTCAAGGCCGCTTTGAAAGCCTATGGGAATCCCTAATTCATTTCAAAGATGAGAGAAAGTATTTTGGAAAACAGCAGTCTAGCTAGTTTTGTCATTTTTACAGGCCTTCCGCATAGCCTTCTTTCATTATTATTTTATCTTATGGTTGAAAAAGCTTGGTTTGCTAGCATTCATCTTGCCAAAGCTGCAAAGCCTAAACTTCTCAGGAAGTATGAGCAAAAAGATGTTGATTTTTCACACTGGACTGCTTCAGCTGAGCTCCAGATTTAGATTTATATGTTGGCAAATGACCCACCCCCCCAATTTTTTTTATAAGTGATTTCTCAGATTACCCCCTCCCAACTTGCATCGTTTAATTATGACATATGTCTTCAGTTTGGATTCTGAATTTGAATACAGTTTCACGCTCCAAGTCCTTAGAATAATGAATATTATGAATTACTCACTGTACCTGTGTTTTTCTCTCAGATTGCACAGGGCTGGTGTTCAGATCAACACTTCTAATAGTCATTTTTGTGATCCCAGTCGTACCCTGTAGAAACTATAGTAGCCGTATGAAGGACTAAAGATGATTGTATCCACCTTCTCCTCTCTCAGATCTCCCACCTCGCATAACTTGACTGCAAAACTGAAACCTGTTTAGCTCAAAGCTCGTGGGTGGCAATTGACTTACACATCCTGTGGAAAAAACCATACATTTTACATCAAACTTGATGAAGACTTCCCCAGTATCTCTATCACTCTGCACTTCCAGGGGACTTGCACACTCGAGAGCTTCAAGAAATGGTGAGGTCACCCAGCCAGCACAGCTGAACAGCAGTCAGGCTGCATCAGAGCTCTTTCAGACACATAACATAATGTCACAACATACGTGCAGGAACAAGTGGAATGATAACAGAAACTACGGGCAAAAAATGATGGGGTAAGAAAATAATTTTACAGAAATAAAGCCCTGACAGTAGTTCAAGTTAAGCCATAGACTCCTCCAGGTTCCTATACATCTGAATGCTGAAACCATATTTGTCTTTGGCATCTGGCAATGTCATTTAATATGTTCTTATGGCCCTGCATGCAGTTAAGCATGCACTGTATATTATTTTATGATGTTTGAATTGGAATCACACTTTCTGGGTACAAGTATTCATGTTTTTGCAGATTCTTGTGTAAAGCTGGGAGAACCTGTTTCCAATTTCATGACCGTTTATCGCTAATCCAAAATGACTGCAGCATTACCTACAGACAGGAAGCTGGATGAGGACTTGTGTGTTTTGGATGCATCATGCTCTTCCCAGGAAACTCTGTTAAACTAGTTTTATGCTTACATGAGAGGAAGACAGAAATTACTAATGGACATGACTGTGCCTAATCTATATATAGTTTAGCAAAATAAAGGTAAAATTGAGATGGGTCTTATAGCAGTTCTTCATCCATAGGAGCTCAAAAAATCATTTCAGCATTCCATTCAGGTTTCTGCTTTTGCTTTCTCAAAACTCAAACTGCATAAAAGGGTCCTGCACTCACTAGTTCAGCCAACTTTCAGGAATTTTACAGGTTTTGGTCTCTAGGCCTAACAGTTAACTTTTCCTGAAATAACGAAAATCTTACTGCAAAACATTTCTTTTATATAATTCAGGCTATCATCTTGCAAAAGATTTCACTGAACTGCAGTCATATTACATGTCAAAGGAAACATATTGTAGAATATTCCCTTGGGGAGCAAAAAACAATGCTGACGAGAGGACGGATTAAACTGTCCTCCAGAACAACCAGGAACAGCCTAAGAAATATGTACTTAACATTTTATGAACTTCCAAAACTTTAGAGGTTCATTTTGGCCAGCAGCTGATTTAGAATTGTTCTAATAACTCTTGTGAGAAAAGGCTTTCTCCTGAGATTTACAGCAGTCCAGGATTCTGATGGATAGAAAGAGCCATAAGATTACTCTCTTAATAATTCTGGATTTTTATGTTTAATCATCATAATCAAACAGTAAAGGTGCACATATTTTCCTCCCCTTAGAAAGTTAACCATTTCATTGCAACTTTGCTGGAAAGTATTAGCATCTGGTTTGCTTGAAAAAGATTTGATCTGATTGGATTGTTTATTATTCTGTTCAAATACATTGCTCATTATGTTACTCAAGCAACTTAGGGAAGGTTTTCAAGGAATATATATTATTGGCCACAGTTAGAAAAACACCTCCAGATTTAACTTCCAATTAAGTGAACCTGTAGTTAGTTAATGATAAGCACAAAAACTAGCAAGCAGTCTTCTTTCTACAAGTTGCATATTCATTTGATGCCATTTAATGATAAGCAACATCTACATGACCCATCCAGAACTGCAGGGAGAAAAATGAATATATGAATTTAAAGAACACTGTTTATGACAGTGAGAAAACAGGAAAAGAGATAACTAAGACTCTGAATGAAAATACGTTTTCAGAAACCATTCAAAACTACTTGGTTGACGAGATGCTCAACATGACCCAGCAATGTGCATTTGCAGCCCAGAAAGCCAACTGTATCCTGGGCTGCATCACAAGAAGCATGACCAGCAGGTCAGGGGAGGTGATTCTGCCCCTCTACTCACCTCTCGTGAGATCCCACCTGCAGTACTGCGTTCAGCTCTGGGGACCCCACCGCAAGAAGGACATGGACCTGTCGGAGCAAGTCCAGAGGAGGGCCACGAAGACAATCAGGGGGCTGGAACACCTCTCCTGTGAAGACAGGCTGAGAGAGTTGGGGTTGTTCAGCCTGGAGAAGAGACGGGTCTGTGGAGACCTTACAGCAGCCTTCCAGTACCTAAAGGGGGGCCTACAAGAAAACCAGAGAGGAACTTTTTACAAGGGCATGTAGTTATAGGACAAGGGGTAATGGCTTTAAATGGAATGAGGGTAGATTTAGATTAGATGTAAGGAAGTTGTTCTTCACTGTGAGGGTGGTGAGGCACTGGGACAGGTTGCCCAGAGAGGTTGTGGATGCCCCATCCCCGGAAGCGTTCAAGGCCAGGTTGGACGGGGCTTTGAGCAACCCGGTCTAGTGGAAGGTGTCCCTGCCCATGGCAGGGGGGGTGGAACTAGATGATCTTTAAGGTCCCTTCCAACCCAAACCATTCTATCATTCTATGCTTCAACAGTGTTGTATATTTTTTAGGTTTTCTGTTGTCCTCTACAAGCTTTACTTAAGAACAAGCCTAAGTCTATTACCAATTTCAGTTGACCAAGTCTGAATGCCTATGTCTAACCCTTTCCCTCCAAACAAATTTGTACCTAAGTTTTATTACCTGAGAAGATGATATACCTACACTTGCTCCAGGCTCTTGGAAGAGAGTTAGAGAAGGAAAGCTTCTTCATGGAGGATACTACTTTCAGTGCTTCTACACGTGACAGAGATCTCTGGAGACAGGGTTTTCTAATACTTGCTTATAGTCTGTAAGACATAATTTGGCTTTTTTTCTATTAATAAAAACAATTCATGGTTATTTGACTAACATAATTATGAATTACACCATGCTTTGGTGTTTCTTTGAATGATTTACATTTTCCTATATTACTTTATAAATGTCTTCAGGGTTTTTCCCTATAATTTTATTATTGGATTTTATGTATTTAGTTACAGTACATTATGATTTCCATGGCTAACTTTTTAACTGTCAAACCATTTAATAGAATGGAAATTTAAAAATCAGCAAAGAATATATGTCAAAGCATGTTCACAATCAAGTTCACAATCCCTTAAAAATAATTAAATTTGTAGGAAACGAAGAACAAAGCCATGTTTGTCCCTTGCCACTAGAGCTCTGTAGTGTGAAGCCCACCAGAGCTCAATGGCTGTGAAGCCACAGACACTATTCAGTATCCTGAGGGGAAAATAACCTGTCTGAGGCAGCTCTAATAGCTCCCACTATACATTCAGTACAACCTCCCCAGTGTTTTTCAGGCAGAGTCTGCGTGATTATGTCTAGAAAAACAGCTGAGAACAATGTCTACCTGAGCAGAAGGTACTTACAGGAGCTACACATCTCAAAAGGAAAAACTGCCTGTCTGTCATCTTCCCTAAGGAAAAAGTACTTAAGCATGAAAAGGAAGTAGGAAACAAGAATTTCCAGGATGAATGAGGACGTACAGGACCACGAGAACAAATTACCTTGACAAGCAAGGGAGGCACATGAGGATCCAGAAATCACATGAATGGCTGCACCCACTTGTAGTAAGTCATAAAATGCTCCACCCCTTCTATCTTTCCTTCCTGCAAAATAAGGGGAGTGATTGATAATCACAAGTCTGTGATTGATGATCACAACTGCCATCACACGTCTAGTGCCATGCAAAAGTGTCACATCCAGAAGAAAATGAGGAGAGCAAAAGCTCAGTTTACAGGAAAACACCACAGTTCGAAACACCTGCGGTACTATCAAGGACCCAGGAAACAGTTCCTGGCTAAAATACAGGATGAAGCATCAAAAGGTGCCTGATCCATTTCCAGCTGTCAGAGCCTCTTGGTGGGACTTAAACCAAGCCACTTAGCTTTCCTGTGCCTTAATATTCACAAGATGTTTGCCTGTTCCAAAATATTCTACAACTTGTAGAGAAATAGACTCAGTCCCTCCTGTTAAATGTTTCACATGGAATAATTAAGTAGTAACTGGAGCAAAGAGAGAGTGTGAAATTGTCAGACACCTGCCCAGCATGAGGGAAAGCTGAGCTACAGTCCTTCTAGTGAAGATTTCAAAATCTTGGATGAAGCACTAATATGCAGGCTCGCTGTACTCTTTGGAGCATTGCACAGTTTAACGGCATCCATGGAATGGGCAGAAAGCGTCATCTGCCTTCTCCCACATCCTAGCAGGGAGGCATCCCCACAGAAGCATGTCTTTCATTTGCTTTAGGAAAAAAAAAAAAAAAAAAAAAAGAAAAAAAATTAATCGGTGTCCTGGACATGAGACAACGCTGAGCAGCGGGATCAGAAGATGGCAGCTGCCGCAGCAGCACTGCCTCTGCACAGAGAGCCGGCACGATTTATGAGGCAAGCTCGGCGTGTACGGGTGGATTTCCACCCCGTTGGTGACTCAGGCAGGAAAAAAAACCACCAAGAGCATGGTGTTGGACACGGTGTCTGTTGGCGGGCACACAGGCATTTAATGCCACCACAGGCAAGGCATTTCTGGGCACAGCAAGCCATAACACTTTTGGCACCTGAGGAAGTTTGGCACAGCACACCGAGGCTGCTGGAAATGCTGGTGCTGGATGGGACCTGTACGTGACTTCCGAGGAGTGGAATTTTGGTGTTAGATGCTTAGAATATGAATCGCAGGATTTGGGCGCTGGCGTGCCAAAGCTGATTTGGCCCAAAATGGCCACATAACTACAGCTGTTCAGATTTTTTTCTTTCTTTTTTTTTTCCCCCCTTTTTTTAAAAGAAAAGTGTTTCTCTTCAAATAGTGCAGATTTGCCAAAACCAAACCTTTTGTAGGAGCGTATCAATTTAAACTTCAAGGAAAGTGCTCCATGTCCAAGACAGGAATTCTGTTTATACCCCTAGATTTCTTACCATTACCCTTCTGTCCAATAACTGAAAGGCCAGACATCAGGAGACTCATCTCAGGTATACAGACTGAAGTTTAAGTCCCGGGTTGACTCAGAGATAAGAGGTCTTGAACCTCAGTCCCATGCAAAGCAGAAGTAAGCTATAACCTTAACCTACGGACAGAAGTGTCTTGTCCATGGTTGGTTTTTTTTTTTTCCTCAATTGCTATTTTCATCCAAATACAAAGTAGGAAAAGTTGTTCTTCTTTTTTCCTGCGGGCCAGGAAATCTATTTCCTGTTCAGCTTTAGGCATAACTTACTCACCCCCGCACTGTTTGGCCATTGTAGGATTTTCTGTACCTTCAGTTATTCTCTCTATTTTTGTTAAACTGCCATCGGGGAATTAGTGCTCCAGGTTCATTTTTGAGCGACTTCCAAGAACAAAATATGTCCGTCAAAGCAAATCTATTGCTCCCAGTTACTTATATCCTATCTCTGAAGGCAGAGCTTGGCCTGAGTACTACACATCAAGGAGTTGTTAGTTCTGAACCATGTTGGCTTCTCACTTCAGGATACAAAACAGCCTTTCCCACAGCATTCTAGAGTAGTGTTACACACAGCAACCTGCTGTATGTTTGGGAAAAGGAGGGGAAAAAAAAAAAACCAACCACCAACCACATTGGTTTCTGAATGCACTGAAAAGATATAAGACCAGATTCACCAATAAGTTCCAGCTGCTTTGCACTCCTCTGGCAATGCAAAACAGCTGTAAAACTGGTTTATCCAGGTTTAGCCAAGCCTATGGATACTTTGCATCATCAGAGTACAAAAAAGTCAGAACTTTCTACTGAGTCTAGCTAATAGAAAATATTACACTGCTACTACGCAAAGCACAGGGAGATAACATACGGACATACCTTCAGTCTGCTGTATGCTATTATTCTGGACTACATCTTGTCATCTTGTCACAGGTTCCACAGAAGGGGAGAGGAATCTCCATTTTCTGCTTATCAATTATATATCTGAAAAGTCCTCTGCACACATGCTTCTTTAAAAACACTCAAGACAACACATAACTACATTTTAAATGTTCCAAAAGTATCAATTTTTAATGATACTTTGAATGCATTTTGTTATACCACATATTTGAAATATTATGAAAATTGGCAAAGTTGTCCCATTTTAAACATACAGTATTTTATACAGGGGATATATATTTTAAATATACACGCAATAAATTTTAAGCAAATATATTACAAATATATAGAAAACCTATATTTTTTCCATATGTGAAGAAATGATCCCTGCTACAGCCATTTTATTGTTCACTGCAGACAGTTATGTGAAGCAGACTGCATTCATTTTATTTTTCTCCTACAAATCTGGAAAATTTTTGCAGAACCCTCACATAGAGTTAGCACGATAACTGAACCCTATTACAGACATCGTGTAACCACAATGTAAAAGCTATCTCTTGAGCTCTATTGACAGAGCTGTGTGTTTTAACATGAGCTCTTAAAAAACTGGAAAGCAAATCAGTCCTACTTGGGTTCATGTCCCTGGTCCTCAGAGATCCATGTCTTTATATCCTTGACTTAATCACACTGCGTCTTAAGACTTCTACTCACAGTTTCCTTTTGGTATTGGAAATATCTACATCAGAAGCAGAGGGCATAGTTATGATAACTTGGTGACTAAACCAAGGATTACTTGAAAACCCCTCCTACTGTTAGCAGAGTAATTTCATTTCACAACCAATTTATTGTTGTTTCCAACTTTAAGCGCTTCGAGCATTGAAAGAACTGTTGCTCATAGCTTAGCACGTGGGGATTATAGATTTTGTTCAGCTGTAAACCAGCTTATTTGTTAAAAATAAATTGTCAGCTGAAAACAAATTTTTTTTATATAGTAAAACCAAACAACAGATATTCAGCTCTGGCTGCAAAGTTCCTAGCCTTTCTACAGCACTCCCGGTTCCCAGAGAACAAGAAATTAAGAATCAGAAGGAAAACAGATCTGTTCTCCAACCGTGTAAACTTTTGATCCTACTTGTAAAAAAGACAATTTTCCAGGGGCAAATCCATTTTTAGAACTAGGTGCTGGTTCTTTAAAAGACTTTTTTGACCACGTCATCTCATCCCACTATTGCTATTTTATTTCAACAGTCAGCTATTTTAATATTCCTGTTCCCATGTCATTGCAGAGTAGATCTGTCCTCTTTTGACAGATCCTAAATACCAGGGTGTGCA
The DNA here is from genome assembly GCF_964188355.1 of Buteo buteo. Lineage (NCBI taxonomy): Eukaryota > Metazoa > Chordata > Aves > Accipitriformes > Accipitridae > Buteo > Buteo buteo. Next base: position 77,227,126 of record NC_134171.1, on the reverse strand, counting down.
GAACATGCAGCCAATTTTACAGCTTTTTCAGATAATAAATTTTACTCTCCACACAAGAAATTGTTTAAATCATATCCAGACACAAGCTCACTTAGGAAGCTACTGGCTTGAGCCACTAAACAGTATCTGCCCCACCGCTATGGAAAGACCCCAGCAAACAGTATTCAATTTACCCCACCAAACCCCACCTCTACCACAGCCAGTGAATGACAGTTCAGACTGACGGAGAAATCCTCTTTGAGACTTCAGGCACTTTCTAGCCATTTGACCACCCTCTTCATGTGGATCAACGGAAAATGAAGAAGCCCGGCTTCTGAACAGACAAAAAAAATTGTGTGGCTCCATAAACAGTCACACAGACACCAATGTGGCTTTGGAATCACCAGCTCAAAAGGTGGCAGGAGCTTTAACTACTTACAGGGCAAAATACTTCCTTACTTAATAAATCACGAATTATAGTGTAATCAGCAGCTTTTAGTCACAGTACTTTCCCTCCAGCTCTCAAAAATGCTGTCTTCTAACAGAAATGTCGAAACCTGGTATCTTTTCTTTCTTCCTCTTATTCAGTGGTATGGTGAAGGATTTTTGAAAGTCCTACAGTAACTTAAGATGTAATCAAAGAAAAAAAGAAGTTCAGAAATTTAAACGGTGACTGCAGCACACATGATGGTAAACATCCTAGCTTAAACTAATCCAACAACAGCAGTGAATACATAGCGTTATGGGTTCTGCCCTGTGTCTGTGATCACAGTACCTAACCACAGCCAAGGGAGAGTTTGCCCTCTGTTTTTGAAATATATATAAAAATTCGTGTCATCTCAGCTTCACTATTATTTTATCATGCTAAGTAGAATGAGTTAAGACAGGTATGCAAGCACATGCCAAATACCTCTGTTTTTATACAAGGATTTACTCTTAAAATTAAGTGCCACACTGACTGTGGTGCTGGAAGCCAATGCAGCCCAGCGGGTATGAAAGCCTTTGGAAACATCTCCCAAAATGGGAAAGTTCCGTAAAGTTTGTATGTCTTTGTATATTTAAATGACAGGTATGATACACAAAACGCCATGCATATTTATATTTATTTATATAGCGTGTGCATATCTGCAACTGTGTAGACATACATGATCAGTCATTATATAAATTTCAGACATCTGTTTTAGTCATACAATTGGATGCCATCATCATTAATAGGTAAATCATGTTGCAAAACTTACATTAATCTATATAAGTACTGCATAAACTATCATAGATCACAGAGTTAAGGTCATGCGTGGATTTTTTTTTTTTTTTTTAAAGTCAAATTTTGTTAGGATAAAAGTTTATTTTTTGCGAGACAAATGGTAGCAAAAGCATTATCATCTCAGGCAGCTTTACTTAAGAGTATATGCTTCCTAAATTTCCCCGAATACAACGAGACCAATTCCCACATTTCCTCAACTGCCTCCAAAAGATGAGCCAGTTGTGGCCGTATCTCTGAAGATGCTTCAGGACAGCTCTTCTGGAATGAATCATCTTCTCATGCACTATAAATATACTAGGCCTAAAAATTAGTACGTATCTGTCCTTCCACTTACCATCTCCCCGATTACGCAGTTTGCAGAGGCTGTCTCGGAGATTGAGTTCACGACGAAATGCCAAGGAAGCCATACGATGGTATTTGCATCCTACATCAGAAGAATCTCTGCCTCTTAGGTACTGCCACATAAAGGTATCCCTGCTGATTCTGAAGAAAACAAGTGCAAGCAAAAATTCGTATAATTTTCTAAAGGGTTAAGCTAACTCTGAGACTTTTTTATCGCTGCCTGCAGTGAAAGGTCTCACAAACATCGGGTAGCATAATCCAAGCAATGCTAAGCACTTTGGAAATTCCCCCCTGTATTATTAAGCAAGCATTAATTTTGGTTTGCTTTTCTGGGAATATTTGTGCAAAGTATTTTTGTGTACATAAATGTTTGGGAGAGAGCATGCATCCCTCCGAATGCAGCACCTGAACAAACACGTTTGCATATAAGCCTGTAAATGTCTAGATTAATGTGGATCAGCGGTGGAACTGCTGCTTTGACCACCCTGTCTGTAAAGCAATGTCTTCAAGAAATGTGACCAGAAAGAAATTAAATGTAAAGCTTGTAGGTCAGCCAATAAATCTGGCTTACGTCTTTCTCTCTTCCTCAGGCAGGAAGGAACGCAGCTATTTTTAAATCTGGTGTCCAGGTACACAGCCAAAAACAAATGCTACTTCTGCTGGAGAAGACGACAGAAAAAGGTTTTATACGTTCTAAAGACTTCCCAAGGCCTGCTAGTTTCCTCTCTCTTTGTCCTTGGTGTGTCACACACTGTCATCCTAGGATAATTTACTTTCCACCGATTTTTTTTCCGGTGCTGCTTTTTCCAGTTAGGAAACAGAAATGACACTGTGTTACTTAAGGTGTTGTTTGTTTGTTTTTTAAAAAAAAGACTACTTAATTCTGTATTTGCAGCAAAGTAACAATGTAACATTTGCTTCAGACCATTTAGGAACAATCCCATAATCCCAAATCTATTCAAATTATTTCATTTAATAATTTCAAAGAGTAGATACTATCATTAGTATTACAAGTTTTATAAAGAAGTCAAAAAGGGGAAGAAAGATCAATAAACATTTTATTCCAATGATCTGTTCAGGACTTTTTTGTTTCCTTAGGTTTCAAATTGTTCAGAAGAACAACTTGATTTCACCTTATTAACTCTTAATAGTGAAGCCTTTCATATGTAATGTATCATTAGAAAGGCTTCTGGACATTCTCAAAACCAATTCATTTTAAACTGTTAGATTTGTTGCAATTATTTTCCATATCTTCACCATTTACATCTTCTCTTTCTTGATAATCAATAAAAAACATCATAACTAGTCTTTAAAGCAACTTCAAACTTCCTTCATCACTTCTCTGTTTTTACTTCTCTCCCTTTTCTATTTTTTTTTTAACCTTTAAGGCCTGACCGTGGTTTTTGGAGATTACAGTAACAGCTATCTTTCCTAAAAAGCATACGTGACTTATTCAGCACTGTATTTCTATAGTAATTATATGCTATAAATTGAGATCTAGTTGCAGTTATTCTTCTGAGAGTTTCAAATGGTAGACAGCCCCAAACATGGGCAGAATGCTCCAGTTCTTCACCACAGGCTGATTTTGAAGGTAATATTCGCTCCGTAAATGGAAACCAATATTTAGTCGCTGAGGTATTAATTCATGCGACAGGATTGTTTAGCTACAATCAGTCCATGAGGGCCATACGGTGCCATCATCCTTGTGCGCTGCCATCAGGTGACAACAGGTCTAACTCCATTAGGATGCTGCACTCGCAGCCCACCGATAGTAATTTAATTCCTCTGTCCATGAGTTTTCCCTGGGCAAGCAGGAGCGGGTCAGAGCAGTGTCAACGCAGCTGGACAAAGTAGCAGGCAGGTGCTTATTTTCTTTGTGGACATCACTGACTCCAGCCCTGGCAAACGTGCCAGAGGAGACATGGATATTTCTCCCTTTACATTTTAGAGTTCTTCTCCCTATGCTCAAGAAAAGGTTAGCGTAGAGCCCCAAAATGGATCCTTTCTGGACTTGAAAAGGCTGAAGCTTTTGTGCCAGAGGGAACGGTTAGAGTAAGCCAGAAGATGGGGCACAGGGAGTTCTGCAAGAAAAACAGATATTTAGCAGCAGGCTGACCAGATTATAAGCGGGCTGGCAGCAAGTGACTGAGGTGATAGCGTTTGAAGGAGTTGAAAGAGCAGAATGAGGCCCAAACAGATCATTTAAGATGTTTCTAGGAAAAGGCTTTATGACCCTGTGTTCTCTAATAAACTTTTCTCATTATAAAAAGGTAATAAAAGGATTCAGTTTAATAAATCCTCTGGTATTTTATATAAAATATAATATTAAATAATGAGAAAAGAAATAGTCTGCTCTTTTTTTCCTAAACGGATAGTTCCAGAAAACTACTGGAAGAAATGCATTAAAAACATTTATTCTCCGCTTTGGTGAAAAAAAATGAAAACGTCTAGCCTAAAACATTTCTGCTGTGGGTACAATGAACAACAATCTACAGAGCCCATCCAGGGAAACGCACATGGAAAAAGTACCAACTGTCCTGGCAGAATAGTGGAGGAAAGTGCATTGCAGACTTCTCTGTCACAACTTCACCTGGCCTGCAGATCAGCAAAGAGATCTTTAGGCTGCAACACTATGAATCCTTCATTTCATCACTAACACTCAAGAGCGTATCACCACATCCATTTTACAGGGTCAGTAGAAAGAATTGAATGAAGAAAGATAGGAGGAAAGGTAGAGATAAGAAACACTAACAGTAGAAAGTGGTAAGATTTGTTTTCCCCAGAAAGCTGGCCTTTCGTGTGTATCAGAAATACTTCTTAGTGATAAAATTTTGTGAAAGCACAAAAAAATAGAAGGGCCTGTTCTGAACTGCTTGTGCCACCCAAAAGGAATGCAAGAGAAAAATCAAAATCCAAAAGAGGAAAGATAAAACAACACATTTCTCATCCATGCAGTACGATGGGAAACAGAAAACATTTGACTCACACTAGGATGCTCCAGGATGCAGTTGTAAAAAATAAAAGTACTCTGGGGAGCAACAGCATTCTCAGGGCTAAGAAACTTACTGGTTTTATTCCAACATATTCGAAGACAATGTGTTCTCTCATTGTCCTTTTCAACTCAGAAAAAAAAGCTTAGGCAGTGGTTCCACCACACAGTAAATCCACTTATGGGCTTCAACTACCAAAATCCTATTGGCATCAATTACTTTCTGTTCTTGTACTGCTGACAGTTTACCTTACACTGTTAGCTTTCTTATGGCAAAAGTTGGTTCAATAAAGATTAGGGTTACAGGATCATATGATAATTCAGTTTGAAAGGAAGCCCAGGAGGTCACCTAGTCCAGCCTCCTGCTCAAAGCAGGGCTGGCTGTTTGACAGGATAGGTAGGATGTGCATCACCAGGTCAGGGCTGTCTTTTCCAGAGACAGAATCTGGAAGAAGCAGATAAAATTTGATTCTTGTACCTGTGCCTTTGGTACCTGAGCTGCTTGAGACAGCAGCTGCCTGCTGTTTGCTTGAAGGCAGTCCTCCACTTGCTTACCCTTCAGCTGGAAAACCCGAAGGACGCAGGGCTTTGACCGACTCGCTCATTTTTTCATTATTAGAGTGATATTCTTCACCCTCCCAAAGTACTTCTCTCAAGTGGTTTTAGCCCTGCACATTCGCCAGGATAACTTCCTGGTGTGTGTCTTCCTTCCTGGACTGTGGCAGTCTTGCCTGTCTGAGGTGGCAAGCAAGCGCTTAGTGTATATATTTTATACATATACACACACAAAGACAAGACTGATAGAAATCCTCCTCCAGGTGCTTAGTGATCTTTAGTAGAAGAAACAGTTTGTCCAGAGTTTGGGGGTCCCAAAAGGCTACAGCTCTTTGCCCTAGGACAAGGAGGCCACCAGTTAGGACTGGGCAGAAAGTCTATTGTAATTACTGAGGCTGGTTTCAGTTCTCTCTCCCTCTATGCATAGGGAAGAACAGAGAAACAGAGAGATGGGGATAGCATCACACCATAGGTACCAAAATGTCAGATTTGCTATGCATTCCGTAACAGGGTAGAATAAAACTGGTAAACCACGGCAGTAAATTCAAGAGAGTCAAATCAAATGGAAAGTAATGCCCATGTAGCCCAATAAGGCATGTCTAGGGAAAACAGCACGATAACATTGCTTAGGCACAGAGCTCAGAGAAAAGGCAGAGGGAAAGCAGAGCCAGCTAAAGAACTCGTAGAGAAAGCAGTAGAAAAGCAACAGCAGGCAACCAGTAGATAAGCATGATATTTGTACCGTATTTACAGATGCAAGTAACATAGAGAACAATTTAGAGTGTGCCTAATTCAAAAACCATGTTTCTTCTTTTCCACTGCTGGTTTGTTTGTTTGTTTGTTTTTTCCAGGGGTACAGACACATGCTGAAATAGCAAAGAAAAGCTTGTATCTTTGCACTTTTGACAATAATTTGTCCCTTTAGGAACACAGTGGGGTCATAACTTTAGGGAACATCACCTACAAATATTCCCTATTCAGGCTCCTCTAAGACGTAAGTGCCTAGGTTTTCACCTGTGGCAGATTTGCTAACAAAACCGTATTACAGTATTTACCCTCAGACAGTACAGATGTGAGGTCTTAATGTTATTTTCCACTTTCAAGGTCAAGCAGGCCAAACAGAACAGAAACCTCCAGTAATGTGGACTTAAAAAGCTTCAAGAGAAACTTTCTGCATTATCTTTTTTCTGAACAAGGATTTTTGCAGGATGATGTCCATCAAGCAAAGACAAGTGACGAGCTCAACTGTCTACACTTACGATGTGTTAAATGGTGTTAACCACATCAGTACTTTCTTATAATGCAGCTGACATTCAATGGCTATATAAGGTCGCCACACAACCCGGAAAGGACGGAATATACCTTAAGCAAAGTTCCTTAAAAATGCCCATCCCACACCAGAACGTCCTATGAAAGCCACATCTGAACATTCTTCTAACAGGTACCTGAACGGACACCAAGGTTTTAACATGCCACTCAAGGGTTATGTGTTAGCATAGCCTGAGAAATGCTACATTTTGTTATCAAACATATGCTACTTTAATTGAAGTCAGACAAATGTATTGCAAAACTAAGGAACAATCCATGTGGTGCAAAAGATAATGTATTAAGGGTGGGGTTTTTTTTAATCTGGGAGGGATACTAAAGCAGCAATGCAACAGAAAAGAAGAAATGGCATGCAACTAGTTAGGGAAACCCCCCAAAAAAGTAAAGGCAGGAAGTTTAGATGTACTGTATTTATCTTCCAAGTCACCAAATCTTTTAAAATTTTTCTCTTTATGATTTGCACAACTTCACACTTTTCTTTTTCTAAATTAGCACCTTCAGAAAGTTCATCACTTGAACAGGTGTTTTCACAAGGCTTCTGATGGTATTGTTTTTTAACAGGATAGTCTACATAATACAAGGTTCCCTTAACAGCATTAGCTCACAGCTTAAGTAAGTGCAGAAGTGCCATCATTTAAAAAAATAAATAAATTTTAAGAAAGCAGTCTTGCTTTCTTAAGGATGACTGAAGTACAATGCTTCTGAAAGCGGAGAAGGCTGGTTATATCATAACAGAAAAGACCCAGAGGTGCACAGATAGTGTATGCTCTGCATGGGGATAAAAACCAAGTGTCACCCTGCACAGTGCTGTGTTTAAACTCGCAAGCAGTGTCCTGACTCATTTGGTGTTAACTAGCTGATGAGACTGAATCCTTTTTATTAAGCTATAGCCAAGGACAACTGTGCTCATCATTTCTCTTTGCTCAATAAATGGGAAAAAAAGTCCGTTCCAAAACTTCTCTTCTTGAGGGCCCTTGAAGTCTATACTAGTGGAATTTTCCACTTCTGCTATTTGATCTGGACGACAAGGTATAAGTGAGCTCTACTGAAATACCCCGCCTAGCTGGAAATGAACCTGATTTTGCCAGAGTTAACAGAACCAGTTTCATCTGTACAGTTATTGGCTATAAATTATTACCCTCATTCATCTTCAGGTCAAGTTGCCTGATTTTCTTTAAATTAATTTTTCAGTTGCAATTGCCAGTACCTAGGATTTTTTATTCCAAACCAAGGGCTTGATCTGCAGGTAGTAAATCAAAAGTGTGTCATGGAGAAGTAATAAGAACATGGTGAGGTATCTGTCCTATGTTTATCTATTCTGACTAAAACAACACCTTGTTTGTTTTACAGTGGTATTAAAAGTTACCTATCTTTTCATTGGTAAACCTACCAGAAAAAAATCTGATTTCGTCTTCTCCCATGGAAGATTCTGAGATTCTGATTCAGGAGTACCACATGAGGTACAAAGTTGCAAGGCGCTCTTCATTCTTCTTTCTCACTGCCACTCAGAGCTGCTTTTAAAAAAAAAAAAAAAAAAAAAAAAAAACTGCTAAGAGGCTTCCACAGGAGCTACATGAATAAAATTACATTTTGATTCTCTAGAAGGCTTAGAATACGGCAGCAAGAAAAAAATGGCAGGACCTACAGCAAAATGCTTCCTTCTGTTTTCAAGCTTGTAAATATACTAAAAGGAAGGGGATTTTCATGTTTTCCACTTGAGAAATTAAAATGGTTAACTTAAAAAAAAAAGGATTAACGCAGTCACAGACAGCTTCGCACTTGCGGAAAACAACTCATTTGCGTCACTGCAGAGCCCATCTCAGGCTAAAATGACTTGCCCCTTGAGACGTTACACCCCACTGACTATGAGGTGAGCTTAGGCTGACTAACTTGGACTTAGCCATCTAATTTAGGGCAGGTAAATCTCATCTTGCCTAAGATGATCTGTGTGTTTAAATGCCCATCTGTTTCCTGCACACACATACCACATCACATCACATCACATCCTGGAGGCTAGAATACGAAATACTATGCTATGATTGCTTCAGCCACAACCTTTATAAAATCATTTTCTACACAGACATGATAGACTAGATCCTTTGATACCAACAGTCTTTCATGTTCCTCTCTTAAAGGCAACGTGCAGGTTATCCCACATAACTTGGGATACAGTCTTTAGAATATTCACTGTATTCCTATCTCTTATGTTAATTTAACCAAGGTATTTCTATAGTATCACTATATTTCTTTATTATTTCTAGGACTTATTGTACTGGATATATGCAAAACTACAGCAAAGAAGTATTTAACAACATTGCAACCAAAACAGACATTGTTTAGGCCGGATGACTCTACTCCCTGGATGAGCTGCATATGAAACATTCTCTGAAATGCACCCTATGATTCAAATGTACACTGTATTGCTTAATTCTTTTACTTTTCTTATAAAAAGAAGTATTTAAGCAAGCCCTGAAGCTCTGCATACCATTTCCACCACTGATGTACATTCTCTATCACAGGTGGAATGTTGTGGTTGCTCCACTTTGATTAACCCATTTCCTCCTGCCTGCTAATGGCGAGTCATCTACCTGTCGTTTCATGTTTTGGGCTATTATTCCGTGTTTCCCATTTGTTCACATGCCTTTTGACTACCTGAGGAAAGCTACCTTTTAAGCCACTAGATTTATCTAGACCATTTTCTGGGGGATTTTTTTGTTTTGTTTTTCCTCCAGCAGTAGACAAGCATTTAATCAGTTCCTGTTAGGCATTTGGATCCCAAGCATACAGGTGAGCCCTCTCCCTTTGAACTCTGTTCGTCATTCTTCATCCAGACATAATGTGGTGTAAATCCATATAACTGTACTGCAAGACCACTGAACATTTTATAAGGAAGTATGCTGAGTTTCACCAGATGAAGGCCCATCCTCCTGAGATTTCCTTAAGTATTTAAGTCCTCCCACCTTCTCTCGCAGCTACATTTCCCATAATATTCTGCTGTATCCACTTCTTCACTCCACACACACACAGAACTACAAGCAAGGACTGTTCCTTAACCACACTGGACTCAAAAAGGGACATGGTTTGTTTGGACCAAGAACCTGCCTTCCTAAGGCTACGTTTACATTAGTCTTCGCAAGCTACAGATTTACTGCCTTGTTTGGTGAAAAAGTACTTGGACTTGAAAAGATTTTGTACCTAGCTTCAGTGAGTTTCTGCAAACATCCATAACTTTTCCTGCTGATTCCATCTAGCTTGCACGCGCCTGGAATTTTGGGGAAAATACAGAAGAGATCTGTCTTTTACTGTCCACCATAACAACATTTTCCCCCCAAAATCTTCCCTATTTCCTAACACACACACCCCCACACGCTTTTTCTTGCAGACATGTTTAAAATTTAAGTTACAGGCCTAAAAGTCAAGAGCTTCTTTCACTTGTATAGCTGAAAGGAACCGATTTGTCTTTCCGATAGGACCTGCTCCACAAGACAGACCACTGAACACAACTCCAAGTTTTGCATCAAGGTTATAGATTACATCTGAGTTATGACATGTTCTTCACAAAGAGGTCTACTCCTGATTTAAAAGCTTTGAGTTACAAAGAAATCACTACAGCTTCATGAAAATTCCACTCCATGTAATTTTTAACATATCACTTCAATGTCTGCCTAGTGACCACGCCCATAAAGTCATTATAGCTTCCCTTGAGCACAAACAGTATTAAAAACCCACTTAATAACAGAAAAGGTTTTACAACATGCAACTGAATGATACTTCTACTAATAACTTGAGATTCTCATCTGGAATCTAAGTCACATGCTTGCAGATGCTAATATGACCTCATTTAAAGAACTCCCACTATTTGCTATTCACTACCTATATATATGTATATATACACATATTTCATTTTTGCAAAATATAGACATACATCCTTTTTAGCTTTAAAATGCTGATATTTATTGAGATTTGAAATCTCTTCTATTTTCTTTTGACTCTTGTCTACCTCTGAAAGTACAGAATGCAGCTATTAAAACCATATCAGTTAAGGGTCTAAGGCAGAATGACATTATTTTCTTACCAAACTTTAAATTCACATGTCCTGTTTTTCTAGCAACTCTTACTGCCTTCATGCTCCACACTAGCACACGTGGCTAGGCGGGGTGTACCAGCTTACTGCCTTCTGCATGTGGAAGGGTACTCTTACACCACCAAACTTTCTCAATACATAGTCTCATAAATTCAGCATTAAAAGGACATTCAAACGACCAAGGACAAAACACTCCCTGGAGAAATCAGATTCACTTCCAGAGACCTCCTATGAGACAAGCGTTCTAAAGACTGTATTTCTCAGCTTACTCATCTGTCAGACAGCACACTTATCACATCCACAGCATAATCCACATGATTATTTACTAAGTATTTAGAAATGTAGCCTTCTGCCAGGTTGGCATTTAGGATATCAGTTCTTGACTCTGCCACAGATTTTCAGGGTGAATAAGTCCTGCCTTCTCTCTGCTTCAGTCCTTCAGCTTTAAACCAGAAATTATTCTCTTTATCCTCTTCTAACTAGCAAGATATATAGTGATAAAGCAGTATCTCAGAAGCTACACAGAGAACTTTTTCTACATTCTGAAAAAGAAATAAAGCTTTGAGTTCTCATTAGTCTAATTCATTATTCTATCGTGATTTTGTTAAAACAAGTATTGCATTGAAACACCCACTTAGCAATTACAAACCAAGTGAATATTTAAAGGCCACCTCAGTGTAAGAGGCAGCTGAAGCTACTGTGTCCCCAGAGGACCTCCTGAAGACACTCTGGCCCCTTAACACTAACAGAAGCCCTCCTGTAAACCTTATACAGATCACCAATTTCAACCAGTATCCCACTCTTCCAATATCTCCTTGTAACTAGCTGTACCCCAATTCCTGTTTCTGACCCCAGTAGAAGAAATATGGAAAGGCAGAACTCTCCAAGTTCAACCTTAGACATTTATGGCTGAGTTCACACCACATATTTGCTTTCAGAAGTAAACCAGAATCAGAAGTTCTGCCCTGGCTCTTCCCACAGGCTCAGGCTGTTCACCTCGTGCCACTGTTTGCTGTTCTCTGAATGGTGCCAATCACTGCATTTCTTTAATTAACTCAGACTGTAAATAAGCGGCCTCAAGTGAGATGGGATGCCTGCTTCCTCTCCCAAAGAGTGTAGGAAACCTCTGGCCCAGTAAACGAAGTTTCTTATAAAGCTCTGTAAATTAGAGTTCTGGTGCCATAGGCGTTGAGCATTACAGGCTGTTATATTTTAAACATGCAGTTTTAAGACAGTAGCTTCCTGCCGTGAGAATGGGAGTCCTCTGGCTGAGCAATTTCAAGCCTACAGGAGAACTGAACCAGCTCTGGCAAGTTCAGCCTCGGAAAAAAAGTTGCTCAAGCCTCTTGAACTCCCTATTTTAAGCAGATCTAGGCCTTAACAAGCATTTTCTTGCAATGGTGTTTGAGCACTGTTGTTGTTATAGAAACTTGTAGATATTTATTGCTGGCTTTGACATATTTGCAGTTTCCCAGTTACAGGATCGCTTGTTGCAGCTGCATATGGCAGAGTTTGTAAATTCTCAGTTACCAATAGCTCAAATTATAAGAAATCCCCACTTGTCATAATTTTCTAGTTTTTCTCACAGTTGTTGATGGCCTAAGTGAAAAGCGTGAATACTGAAAATCAGTTTTAAAGCTTTATGTGCTGAAGTCTGACCAGTGCATAAAGACTACGTGCTTTATCATGGAAGTCCTGAGCACAGCTGCCACCTTCCGCTAACACAGCAGTCCCTGGAGACCCCAGCTGACTGATGGGAACCTACGGAGACTGTCAGTCACCTCTGAAGTCTCCTGGCCAGCTTCCCTAATTGTCCCAACCTTCCAGTTACCATGGGGTCTCTCTCGTTCCTTGGGTAATCAGGGTTTTACCACAGCATTTGTTTCTTAAACTTTGAACCTTACCTGTGGAGAGCCAAACACTTCTCCCATCTACACTCCCTAAAGTCAAAACCATCCTGGAGTTGAAATGGAGAGCACATGTGCAGAATGTCTCCATTTGTTTTTTGGTGATGACAATACAGAAAGGGAGAGATCAGGTAAGAATATTCAGGAATTAATCAAAAGCATAAGATGTCTTCTTCATAGTTATTCAAAGGCTTAAGGCCATTCCTGAGCGATTTATCTACAATCATTTAGGTGATTACATTGTTGGCCTTCTTTGGTTGTTATTCATCTATGTATTTAACTGCATGTTACTGATGAAAAGAGTCTATCCTATCATATATTACTCCTTGGTGAGTTTATCTTCATGAAACAGGAACGTTTTCTAGAGACAACCACCGCCACAGGAAAATGCTGTAGCACTGACTGGTTTGGTTTATTCCTCCCTTGGGTATGATGAATACTGAAAATGTTCACTGCCACTGCATGCGCTGTGTGGAAAAAAGAATGCAAAAGGAATTTTGACTGAGACCCTGGGAACGAAGCCACAAGTCACATGCTCTTGAACATGTAAAGTGAGGACATTCTTGAGGAATAATCCAACCCATTAATGTTCATATAGCAATAGCTCCAGTCAGAATTAGAGTCCTGAAAGGACAAGGCCTCAAGCTCTGAGGCAGAAAAATCTCCAAGTATTTGAGATTCAAGAAGAGCTCTTGAAAGCTGTAATTATTTTTCTGCATTTTGAAGGTGGGAATATGCTTTTTGACTGTAACTCATCCTTCAGACAAAGGCTAACTTCATGAATATTTGTCCAGCGCTATCGTAAGGCAGCTTACAACAGCACAAAGGACCAGTTCTCATGTACAAATTGCTCAAGACAAATCCAGATGGAAGGGGTGTCAGTGTAGCCTTGCATGAGGCAGCTGTATCCCTTACCAACAGCAAGAGACTTTAGGATTCACAGGCTCTTAAAACGCTGCGGCTAACACTGCTGTTTTACTTTCTTTTTACGAGCATAACAATGTGGGAGATGCTGCTGCTGAAGAATCATGGTTAATTCCTTTTTTCATTAAGTTCTGCCTAACTGAGCAAGACCAGCTGTTTCAGGATAAACCAGGAGCAAACAAGCTGTTCTGAGTGAAGCTCTGAAGGGTACTGTAGTCATCCCCTCACAGCAATCCAACCAGTATGATATTTCACCAACCTCCATTGAGTGAGATAGCTTAAAGTTTTCTTCCTTATCCTGCCTACAAGAAATAAACAGGTATGGAAAACCCAGATATCTGTCCTGGTTGAAGGGGGAAGCCCCAACATGTCCTGTACTTATTACTTCAGTTTCAGAGATACTGTACTGTTGTTTATCTCCTCCAGTGTCCCAGAAGAGTTTGGCTGGTGGTCTACCCATTTATGGACCCATCAGCTATGTCCTTGCACAGCTCTCCAATCTTTTTCAGCTTCAATGCAGCACCCTCTCACCCTCCTCCTACAAACTGTGTGCAAAAGGAAGCTACCACAAGACACTGAGCTGGTAGAACTACTATGGTTAATATTCCCTTTTCCTCTTCTAAGAGAAATCTCTGCAAGCAGAGAGTGCTCTTAACATTTCTAGAGTTTCTAGAGGTATAATAGTTTACATAAATGGATACCTCAATAGTTTTTATAGATGTTGACAGAAAGATTCTTCCCTTTGCAGTAATACATATAATTGAACACTTCTGGATTCAGCTACAAAAAAAATGGACGGGTGCTGACACCCATTTTTCATGATTTGTTTTCACTCCAAAATGTGTCTGTGGCTGAGCCCAGCCCTATAGAATTGACTGAACAAATATGATACTGGCCATTATTCGGCAATTAGCGTAGACCAGGACAAATCACATGAAGCATCTTGCCATTTCACTACAATTAAAACTTATTGGAACCAGAACCAATGCTGTATTAATGAATCCAAATCTTTACTATCGTGGTATTGGAACAGAAAACTTCCACAAGAGGAAATGAGAAGGCTGCCAACAACCTCAAGACGACAGGGGAAGAAATCAGTTTTGTGGAGAATCCTAATGAGGACACTGAAACAGCGCTCTATCACAAGAAGATCTGCCAATAGACAAAAAAAAAGTGAGGGCAAGAGAAAAGGAGAAGGAAGTTTCAGGAGCCTTTCCACCAGATTCCAAACATCTCTTATTTTCTTAAACTAAGTGCAAGTGATGATTTTTTGTAAAAGAAAATTAAGTTTTTCCTCCCCCAGAAACATACAGTATGAATCCCTGTTTAGTGACGCTTCTTATCAGTGCTCTTTTATGGATACCTTACAAAGGGATAGTGAGAAAGGAATGGATACACATTGCAGACATGAACAGTACATGTGTTACAAATAGCTAAAAACCTGAAAATAGGAAGGTAGGACAGCTATAAACGACCTAACTGCTGAATTATATAACTATTTAAAGCCATTCATAAATCAATTATTGATCATTTATTAAAGCCTAAGGCATGTTTACACTGCATATTTTCATTAATAGGGCTGTATAGTTCCTGTGGCTACAGCAACCAAAATTATTCCTCTTACAATTCAAGGGTAGAGAAGAAGAGGTAGAGAATCACTCCACAAAGTACCCACAATGCATGACATTAGCAAACAACCACTTTGAGAAAGCTACTGCCACACAAATATTCACTAGAAAACGACACATACCAAAACAGAGGAAAAGGGACACCAGCTTAATCCATACAGTCTGTTGGAAAATCATAAGACCTGTGTGTTGGCAGGCTGTCAAGGGGAGAGAAGGGAGGAAGGGGAAGGGGCAAATTCCTGAGATGAGAAGCTTTCTAATAAGAAAACCCCATAACCTCCCACAGAAAGCTTCACCTCGGGAACAAGCAGCCAGTTGTACGTCCCACAACTTAGTGTGGGGTGAGAGGCTGTGTCTTAGATAACAGGTCCCAGACATGCTAGGATTTAAAGATAATCACCAACAGCTTGAGTTGCACCTGGATGAGAACAGGAAACTAGGGCAGAAACATGAGCACAAGCATTATCCTCTCTCAGAAGCTCACCTTGTAGACAGGAGTGCTCTGTAATAGCTGTAAATTCCTCAAAGATTGGCTTTAATTAGAGCCTAACCTTGCCATGAGAGGGATGGAGGGCCATTACACACTCTGCAGGAGTGATCCCAGTCTCCTGCCTAGCTGTAGATGATGAAAGGCACTATTGCTTACTGCTGCTACTGCAGATTGCAAGGGCAGTGACAGACTTTAAAGGAAGCCAAGACTGCAAAACTTCATCATGGTGAGAAGAACGATTACAACATAAGGCGGCTGAGAATTCCTGCAATCAGCCTGAGCTGGCCTACCCTAATTCCTTTCTGGCAAATCACCACAGGCATTTAAACTCTTTCCTCATTCATGGTCACAGGATTTTATCATGTAACATAAAGACTACAGTAATGCAAGAGCTGCATCTTATGGACACTTAGGTTACATCTGCACTAAAAAAATTCAGCAGTACTTTCTGTTCCCAGTTCTGCACCCTAATTGCATCCCAGCTACACCAGGGCAGGCTCACCCATGCACCAGTTCTGTCTTCCACGTCCTCGTTTCAAGGCATGGGGACCTCAGATGCAAAGCCCGTAAAGGAGACACAATGCCCTCCAGCGGGCACCCTCTCTGAATGACAGCCATGGTAGCACCAGAAAGCATCCCCTAACTCGCCTAAGCCTGTCAGTGTGGACACAGCTAGCGATGCTGAGCTATTCCACAGCTAAAAGTTGTTTTGTTATTACAGGGTATACAAAGTGATTTCCTAATCGTCATATTTGAAGCCCACCCATGGAACGCAATAATAAGAGATTCAGGAATGAAACAAAAACTAAACACCAAACGCATACACTGTCTACTCTTCAACTCAGGACATGCTACGCTGCACCCAGTCCTCCGTCCTCCAAGATGCTAAGTCAGCTTCCATTCCCAGTAGGGATGAATCACACCCCAGCCCTACACATTCTTTCAAATGTCTCTCCAAGCTAAAAAGCATCACTGCTGCTTTATCCATGGTGATTCACAGACAGTTCGCACTCAGCTAGATCCTTATCTGGTCACAAAGTAATAGCCAAATTAAACTCTGGGTACATAAACTTGATTTAGTATAACTGTGAGACCATAATTTTATTCAGGGAAAATACTAAGAGCGCAGAACTTCTCTTATGAAAAGAAGATAAAAATCAGAATGTTAGTTTACTGACATTGCAGTTTAAAGTCTTCTTCAGAGTTTCCTGGAAAGTCCACATGCAAAACAAACCAAAACCAAAACAAACAAACAAAAGCCCCAAAACCCAGAACCTCCTCCTCCCCCCCCCAACAATAACAACAAAAACAACAAAAAACCACCCCAAAAAAAAAAAAAAAAAAAAAAAAAAAAAACACGAACAAACCAACCAACCAATCAGGAAGAGGAGCTGCATGAAAATCTGGAAAGGAGAATCTCTAGAAAAGCTGCGTGGTTGCCCAATTGTAACGTGTATTTGAACAAATGGACCTGTTTGCTTGCTTCTTACACATACAGATCATGGGTCAACAAATAGAGCTCCAGATTCCTCATGGACATAAACAGCAAACCTTGGGTGAAAGAACAATAAAATGAGAAGGGAAGTTAGTGACTCGCTGTGGGTCCGATCCAGAACTGATTCACTAACATGGAAACTGCCTCCCAGTTACCATTAGTAGGGCTAGAACTGGATCTGCCTGATCTGCAACACAAAGACCATTCCATCCTTTTACTATCCATTTGCATTAAGATGGTGCAGTGAGATAGCTGAGCCTTAGACCTGTGTTTATCTCTGCTCCAGAGATGATTGTCTCCAGCAGAAAGATGAAGCAGACAGCTGTGGGGATAAGTTCTTAAACTTCTGCAGCCAGATTAGTCTGCGCTTTCACCCTCAATTACTCCAGCCTATTTAGAAGACATACCCACTTTGGTTTCTCTCAGAAACTCACCATTTGTTCTTTCTTCCTACTGTCTTCCAGTGGAAAGCAACTTATTTTATATTAATGATGTACAGAGTTGCTCTGTGTGCATGGGAAATGCGTTAGAATCCAACCGCTTCAGGGGAACGCAGGAGGAAGAGGAAAATCTTTGCACTTAGTCTATCACAATGTAAATAACCTGAAGAAAGCATGCATATCCAAAATCAAATGAAAGCACAACTACACTTCAGAGAAAAATCGAGAAACAGACAGAAATCAGCATGCTCAGAGATAGATGCTTTGAGCACTCTGTTGAGGTTTTACCACAGCATTTGTCTGACAGTTACCCTGCAAATCAAAATGTATCCAAAGCATTTGTGGTTCCTTTCTCTGCCCTGTAATTGCATCCTAGGGATCACAAGACCCATGGCTGTATCAGCAGCAAACATTTGAGCCAATTAGGGAACACACTGGAAAAATGAAAGTTTTCTTGCATTATTCTACCTAAACATTTCCAAACACAAACCTTTTACAATGGTAACCAGTGACTGCTCTACGATGTGTCCTCACTTTATAGTCAAAACTATTAAGGAAAAAAAATAGTACAATGGTTTCAATTTAAAATGTATCCTTTTAAATGCATGCACAGATCCATTTTTATTATTTTATCCTTTCAAACTGTTGCAAGTTTTCCGAGGCACCCTAAGGAGTGGAGTACTGAAAGCGACTGGGCTGTCTATCACTGCCATCTAGTGAGCTATCTTCGAGAATGGGACTTCAACATCAGTATAACCGTAACAGTAAAGCTCTGGTTATACTCTTTATTTCATTTTTAGCAGAATGTTAAAGATTATTTCAGTTCACAGCTCCTAGGTGTGCTGTACAGGACCTCAAAGTAAAGAAGAAATTGCAGTTAATATGGCAGTATATGTGTGATCATATCACAGTAATGAGATATTTATTCACTTCGCATATACAGCTATACCCATAAATTACCCATAGGAAAATGGTCTTTTTTGAGAGAGAGAGGATTTTTTTTCCATGAAGGCAAAGTTACATGCATTAGGAAATCAGTGATATTATTAAAACATAACTAACAGCCACAGACTTCACTACTTGCCCATGACATTTGCATTAAATGAGCTTCAACAGCTTGCACAAAAGCAGTCATTATAGTCACTGCTGTTTCTTTCAGTTGCTTATGAGAAGCTTTCCACAAGGACTTGATTATGAAAAGCTTCTGACAATGACAGTGATTTAGGAAATGTAAGGGCAAGATGTGCCACAAAATTATTAAGAGTGGCTATGTCTGAGCCGCAGAGGAGAGGTCACATTCACTCGATGAAACACTACGGTGGCACCGCTAGCCTGCTTTGAGTATCCAGGCTAACCGAGCTAAGTCAGACCTCTCTGTCCCAGAACTGACACCGTAGGTCTGAATAAACAAGGATTTGAGAGAGACCAATATTTCAGAGGTAGCTATACAAGTAAAAAGTAGATCTTGGGAGGAGTAGAATCTGAGAGGCAGGCTGATAACATATAAGAGCAATAAATGTAATAGCCATAGCCTAATACCACAGCCCAGACTGTATCTTCATTTCTTTTATGCTCTAGACTTCTGGGAGGTATTACACAGTCCCGTATATGGCTGAAAGTAATTTACAAGCCCATGGCAAGGGCCAAAATCAAGTAAACCTATATCAGACAGAGTGTTCCTAACAGGGAACCTCATAAAGGTATATTGGAAAAAAAAAGTCATTCAGCATATTACAAAGCCCATTCTCTAAGGAGGTCATTGAAGTCAAATAAATTTCATAGGTCTTTCCTATGCAATAATTTAGGTGCAGTTAATATGCCCCAGAATACCAATAACAGCTAGATGCAGAGGTCATTTATTAACATTTTATCAATAGGATCTTTATGAGATGCAGGCTCCTTCTTCAAGATCCACCCCATGCCAACAACTCAGAACATCAATACTGTGCAGAAACCCACCTCAGTGCAATCATCCATTTCAGACAGCTGACTGAGCAATATGAAGTTAGCAAATGGCTTTGGGAGATACTCAACCCTCTGCCTCCATCTCAAGCCAAAACTAACTTCAGATTTGCTGGGAGAAGGAAAAGGCTGCCTTCCCCCAACCACGAGAGGTTTTCATATAAAGTATGATAGCATCGTGTTTCTTCTGAATAGTAACTCAGTTCAGCTTAATGCTCATTTCTTCTTTTTGCCTGGGGTTCATCATTTCAGTAAAACAATCATGTTTTTTGTTCTACATACCCTAGACCCAACAGTGCTTTCTGATACTTCATTATACAGGATGCAAGCAGATCAGAAATTAGTTTAACAAAACACATAATTGGTTAATTGACTATACCTCCTGTGCATAACACAGATTTTACTACTGTTTCAACTGGGGTGGTTTTTCAATGAACTTGAGATAATATTATTTGAGTATACAAGAGAAAAATATTGCCCCACAACTGAATACAAGCTCACTTGTTGAAAAATCTCCACTCGCAGCAGTGGAGCATGAAAGTCTAAAGGCCTCATATCATCAGCTCACGAGCACTCCATTGTTCCAGGCTTAGAAAGATCCAGGGGATCTCCTTTAAGGTCCATCTACATAACAAATATTCAGAGCAACCATACTGGGGAGTGCTGTCGATCCCACCACTTCAATAACCAGCTGAGAAAAATGACTTTCAGAAATCACATAGATCATAACAGAGAATTCTGTTTAAAAAGTCAATAATGCGATTGATCTAGCTGGATAAAACGTTTGAGAAAATCAAACAAAATTTGGCCCGGAGATCTAAGCTGCCACTCTTTTACACTAAACATTTAGGATTTCTCAGTTTTCATTTGGAAGTGTTAAAAGTTTTCTCAGAGTGTTCAGAAGTTCTGCTTATAAATACATTATGTTTTAAGTAATACTTTTCAGTTAAAAGCAGCACTCCGCTTATAAAAACATCACCTCCAACCTGTCCCCCCAGCGATTTCCAGTGAGCTGCTACATCTTGTTTCCTCCAAACTACAATCATCCTCCACCCCCGCCTCCCACACATTAGGAGCCAGATACAGATATCAAATATGGGGCATAATGGGCATTAAATGAAGACCTCCCAGCTGTCTCCTGACAGTTTCATTGCATAATGGTGACCTTTGCATGTCTTGTTCACAACACAAAAAAAAGAAAAACTATACAATTCCGGACTGCAGATAAAAAAATGAAAGAAAAAGTCCTATGATATATTTGGGGGGGGGGGGGGGGGGGGGGGCAGGGTGGGGTCTTCACTTATTTGCATATATGGATGGCCTTATTAGGATTGCTTTGATGCTTCCTAAAGGCATAATATTTTATTTCTGAATAGTTGTTCTTGCCTTCCTTCTTGCTGAAAAGTGATAGTTCACTTTGAAAGCAGAGATTTATACTGCAGACTCTTCATTTAAACCTTATGTAAAGAAATAAAATCTTTATGTCCACACATATTTGAGCTCCTACCTTCATACATTTATAGCGTGTTACATTTCCCAGCTTTCCCATATTTAATGTTTTACAGCCTGTTCTCCAGATTCAGGTAGTAAAAGGCTTGAAGACCAGAAAGCAGAAAGCAAGCAGCAGCTTACTATTTTAATTAGAAATGGACCAACACAGAAATCTCCAAACTGTTCAGTTGTGCAGAGGTACTAGCAAAACCTCTCACTAGAGTAAGAGCAACCTGATCTATGACTTCTACCAACATATTTTAGTTTAGAGAGTTTAAAATCCTTTAAAGGAATCCTTGTTGGGCCATGTGTTGTCTCATCAGTATTTAGAAATACCACCATGGGAAAAAAAGATCAAGAAAGAGAAGGAACCATATGCTAAGTAGAAAAAGGTCAGGATAAGGAGAAATGACTATTCCTGCATTTTAAGAAGGCTTTACTCCCACCCCCTCAGATCTGCATCTCCCAGCCAAGATGTGTGACATTTTCTGCGGGTGGTAGCACAGTTGTATTGGTATTTTAGCTGCCATCTGACAAGCATTTGCCCATGCATTTGGAAGAAGAATTTATTCATACGAGGGAGTTGTCAAAAAGAACTTATTAACAATATTTCACAGTTTGTGAAGTCTGACCACTGCTTTACATCTTTCCCCCTTTCACTCTGTGTGCTCCACTCTTTCTTTTCCCTCCCCCCTGCTTTCACACTATATTTCCTAAAAGCAAAACTGAAGATAGGAAAATATCATCAGTTGGGGACCTCAAGGCAACCGTCCTATACCTTTCACTTTCTCCAAAGGAGGACTAAATATCACTCTGCAATACACTTCAGATGTTTGTCTGATCCAGAAGTGCCATCTGTCCCAAAACAACCTGCAAGGTCTATCACACAGCCACCTGAGGGCAAACCATGCTGGTACTTCCCACATTATTGGATATATGGCAGGAATGTCCTCCAACAAGTACATACATGGCTCACCAAATGACCAGCTTGCAGGTCCCCCAGCACCCCATAGTGCACGTTGAAGAAAAACTGGGAAAAGCGGGCACCACAACCTGGGTCTTGTCCATGAATTAATGGCTCAGAAAGCAGGTAGGCAGGAGCTGACAGAAGCTGTATAAATTATTTTGGCAAGCTTTGTCTGGCCCACAGCCTGCAGGCTACTCCTTAAAATACTTCTTAAAATACTTCGCTGAAGTTTTCCTTTAGTTGTTCCATGTAGATCATGCTTTCCAAATCTCTTATACCTGTTGCTATCCTTGCAGTTCTCCCTCTTATTCTCTCATTTATTTCTTTTCCTTCGTTCTTTTTTTTTATTTTTAAATTAGATCATTATAACATGATGCCCCAAAACATGGATGCAACTCTACTACTGATGCCTCACAAGTACTCAGTCGACTATGGCAATTACTGTTCACAAGTTATTATTTCAAATACTTCCCAGAACAAGGTTCCCCTGCAACAGCACAGCAATGCTGACTACTGCTCAGTCTACAATCCCCTCTGATTCCTAGATATTCCTCTGTGCTACTGCTCACCAAAACATCATGCATGCTTAAGCAGCAGGTTTATGCATTAAACTACATTTCTTAAGTAAATTCCTCAAGCTCATACAGAAAGCCAAGCATAAAGCTGGGATGAAATCTCAAATAGTTAAGACTCCAGGTGTGACTAGTAACAGTGGCTGTCTCTATGTGGCAGCTCAGCTCTTCTTCATAGTGCACACTGCAGTCCTGAGCTTTTGCTATCCCAGGCTGTGGGACTGGTAGAGAACATCATACTTCATTCCCTAACCCTTCATCCAAGGCTCCTTTGTAATGGAAATCAGGGGATACAGACCATTGGGAAAAAGAGTCGCAACATGCAGTGAGAATACAGACCTGCTGTCCTCCGGGAAGTGGGGTGCTCCATGGGCCTCCGTTTTAAACATTACTAGCCAGGCTACCCATTATCCTATCAGTAGAATCATTCAGGGCTTCCAACATCCCACACAGTACCTTGTTTCAGTCAAAAGGGCTTTCCCAAATAACACAACTAATCAAAACAGTTAACTGGAACAACTGAAAATATAATGAAATAATGCAGACTACACTACAGAGAACCTAAGCAGTGCTACAGGTTCACTTCCGTGTTGTGCTTCATGATACAGTATCTGCAGACACACAATGTTAAATTAATAGCAATACAGGCAAAAGCACCACCAAGATTACATTAACAACTGAGAAAGTTTCATTTTTCCACTCCACTTCCTATCTCCTCAGCTCACACAGAGTTTCACTTGCTAGTATGAAACCAGCACAGAGCAGGTATTTCACAGTGAGAACAGAAAGGCCTGTTTGAAAGACAAGAAGAACCTAACCCACAAGGCTAGAAAAAGGACACACTGCTGCAGGCACAAACCCCCTTCATTTCACGGGCATAACATAACTGCTTGGGCTGGGGTACAAATTTATGAATGTCAGATAACTCCCTAATAGTGCAAAAAAATAAAAGATACAGGTGGTAAAGATGAATTGCTGATTTGAACTCTGCTACATGAACTCTACCCCTGCCTGCATCCCTCTCAAAAATCTTAAAAAACTCACAAAAACTCCCTATGTTTAATTAGACTTTGCCTGAAACAAGCTCTATCCTCTCCCCTATGTTTTGTTACCATCCAAATGTAATTACTTCCCCCAAGAACTAAGGCTAAGCTCTCCAGCCATTCTCCCTGACTCTTCAATCACACTGATTAACCCTACATAAAATAGCAACGGCATAAACAAATATCACAGGTGAAGTGAGCTATAGAACTAGAAAAGTACAGAAAAAAGGCACAATCAAATGAAAAGGTTATGGCCAAATAATTCCTAATCTGACACCTTGCGCCTATTTAATCTTTTAGCACAGAGTGAAGGTAAGAAGGTAAAAAACTAAGAACCACCCACAGCTCAGTATCTTGAAGTCTGACTGAAGTCTTTGTTCAGGTACCTCTTGGCCAGAACACCATTCCTTGCTCTCTGAGCTTAGCCTCTGATAGACAGAATTATATCTTATTTCCAAACAGTTATTTTAGGAGAATAGAGGGATTTATCCTGTATGGACTTACTCTGATATAAAACCTTGCCTCCAATTGCAATAAAAACTCTTTGTGACGACCTTTGACCGAGCAAACTTCTGAAAGAAGTCTTTCAGAATTACAAGCCTCCTTTCCCATACCCCGCTTCAACAAGAGTGAACGGAGGAGAGCAGAACTGCTTTTGGTGCAGGCAAACTGGCTTTATGTACTCCATGCATTTTGGCTTCGGATTTCTTTGCAAAATTCAAAAAAGTAAGTTTTCAGGTAAACGCTCATAGGTTTGGAGGCAACAACTTAGAGCAGCTTGAGGCAGGTCAGCTGTGGATTTGAGCAGAATGATGGAGAGTCTAAGACGGGCTACACCTAAAAAGTTTCCTCTAATTGAAACTCACATTGACTCCTGTGCCGTGAAGTATGACAGAGATGCAAGAAGCCACTGAATCCAATGGAGATGCTGCCTGGGAAGTACAGGGAGGAGATGGGTTCTGGCATCTTTCACTAAAAGCAGTGAGCAAGTTGTGCTTTAGCACTCCTTCCTCTGAAGAGGGAAGCACAGCACACATCCCTGCCTGTCAGGCTGAGAAGTGAAACCCTTCTCTGAAAGCACAGATGCTCCAGGGAGTCTGATGGAAAATCTCTCCATCAAACCAATCCCTGTGAGTTTCCAAGGAGTCCCAAACCACAATGGTCTGTCAGAAATGATGCCTAGCTATTGCTAAGCTTTTCTGGAAAGATGCAGAGAGCCAGCTGTATGTCTTTGGCAACAATCAGTGAACCACAGCAAAAGCTTGCCTTTTTTAATGGAGTATTTATATTAATATTGTCGCTGCCGTTCTCTTCCAAAAGTTCAATTTGCAATGGTGTCTCAATCTCAGCTTAAAAAAAAAAGAACACGTAAATCCGTATCATGTGATGCACTAACACATCACATGAAATCTCTCTCCACATGACAAGCTGCCTGAGACATACTGCTATGTACACACAATAAAAACTGTGGGAAACTGGGATCCAGAGAAGTGCTTATTTAGTTTACAAAGTTGGAAACTTTGTCTTTATTCAGCTGAGGTTTTACTCAGACTAATGTACCCTCAACTCAACACACAGACTTATGCATGTTCCCCTGTATAAATTTCTACAACTAAGCTGCAATTACCATATGTAACTACACATGCTGGAACAACCAAAGTAAATTTTTCACAGAGTACAGCTACTGTGTGCAGAGTAAAACTAGATTCTTATAATCAAGAAATGCCAGATCTGCAAAGCCAGAAAGAAAAAATCATCTTCACAAGCTATTAGTTCACAAACTTATGTAAAACAAAGAAGGGAAAATTGTTGCTGTGCATGACAACGGTGCCCAACTCAGGAATATAGACCAGTGGCTTTCATAAACACTGCTTCAGTGGCTTCCATGTACACGTGTGCCTATTGCACACACATACAGAAAGTGCCAGTCCTACGTATAAAAATCAGAACGCCATTCGCATGCTGCAAACCATATGTAGGTATAAGAAGGCTATACACTGTTAGATCAAATATAACAATAAACTACAATGAACAGCAGCAGCAGATGTTGCCAGGAAATTCTAATTACAAGTACACTTTGACCAAAAAAGCAGAAAAAAAAAATATATTCATTTCTAAGAGAAAACAGGCTTTTTATTCTCCTGTATCTTTTACCAGCAAGTGTTGGGTTTAGCACTAAACATATTTATGTTCAGACCCCATGCTATTAAGAATGTTACCAAAACCTTTATAGTCCTAATATCATATGACTGCCCTAAAACCTCCTGCCTATCCCATTATATGTTACAGGAATCCACAAAGTTACAATCTAAAGGTAGTGGTCCAAAACCTACTCTCACTGATTTCTCTATTTCCTCTTAGCAGCTACGCTGACAAAATCAGGAACAGTGTGGCCCCACAGTTCAAAAGGAGAACTCAAGCCCCTCTCACTGAGTTTGTCACTCAGGTCCCCATAGACCAGCAGCTATCCCGGACTGAGAAACTTAAAATTCATGTACAGAGGACAGTACGATCACAAAAATCAGCGCCTCCCATTGAAATCTATGTTTTCCTTTGATTTTCAAGAAAAGAAGGCCTTCCAACCATGGCCTTTACATTCATTTGGAAAAATCTTACAGAATTTCACAAGAGAGAATAAAATAGACGTCCTTTAAAATTCAATATGAACTAATCTTTAGGAACAGATATCTTATTAGAATTCTAAAAGAATTGCTGTAAAAATCTGTGGAATTAAAACCTGAGCATCTGTTCTATATAACTTTTTAATTGTCATACAGAATTGGAGAATAAGCATATCTTTTCTTGTTCATTTTTATAGGTTGGTTCATAATTCATGTAGAAAGGTTATCATTTTCTATTAAATGCCACAGCACTTTTTCATACAGAAGTCTTATTCTTTTCTCACTGCTAATGTCTTATTTGAGGAGGGGAACGTAGTCTGCAGCCAAGTCTCCATTATTTGCTTTGGACAGTCAGTTTTGCAGCTGAGCCCATAAGGTTTCCCCATATAATTATAAAGCATGTCTGAATATTTCAGTGGTGGGTGGACAATTACATATGTCAAAACTTTCCTTCCAGATAATAACAAAACTGCATGGATAGCAAACCTGTTATATGAACCTTCAAATTAAATACCCAACATCATATCAATTCTTCATCTGAAATACCCTGCTGGGCAGCACACATGGAAATTACCTTACGTGAAAGAAAGAGCTATTCAGCAGGGCAAGTATTAACACTATCTGGCACAAAAATCTTGCTTTGGCATAGGTTTTAGGTCAAGAAAGAATAAACAATGGCACAAAAAACCCTCCCAGCTGAATATGTTAATGATAGTTAAAGAAAGTAAAAGGTGAAAACTCCCTCCAAGACCTTTTAGTCTTCAGATAGCATATGAATTACCTGAACAAAACTCGATTTCAGCCATTAATTCAAAAGCATTATCTCAAGTATCAGTAAAAAAAGCATCATCCTGACTCAGAAAGAATAATTTTCACTTCAATCACGTCATGTACTCACATTAGCTTTGAACCCTCGTTTCCTTTCTGTGCTTTTATTACAATACTACATACATTTACTTTCTATCCATTTTTTCAGTGACAGTAGTTCCCTCTGCTGCATATAGAGCAAAATTGATGATCGTTGTAGAAATGTATATTTCAAAAATGCACTTGCACATGAGCAACAGGAAAATTTACTGACACCTACCAAACTAAAGATTCCTAACAAACTAAAATGCTTGTGAGGTAGGAAGTCTGATGCCCCCACAATAAATTCCAGACAGCTCAGCCAAAATGTAGTCTTTCTATTAAAGCTATAATAGTTCTGTAAACAAAAAGCAATTTATGATCGTTTCTGCATGTATCAAGATGTGTTTGGCATTGCAGCTTGCAAAAGAGAATTTCCTGTTTACAAGCTCGTATTCTTTCTTGAATTCAAATTTGTACTTGAACAAAACCCTTCCACACGACTCCTCATCTTATTTCAAGTGAGAAAGCATTTTGATGAGCATTTTTGCTTTAAGTTAACCATAACATTGCAACAGTTTGACCCCTTCATTTCTTAAAAAATAAGAAAGAAAATAAAAAGTATTGACAAATGAATAACAAATTTGGCTATTACAACATAATATACGGATAAAAACAACTTTATAAATCTGAGAAGTCCCATTTAGTTCAATGAGGCAACTCTACCACATAGTTGGCCATGTGTAAATGCAGCAAACCCAAAGCCTGTGTTTGTCAGCTTTTCTCAACAGCTGTTAAGCATCATTCGCTAAGTCTGACTTTTTGTTACATTTATAATAATCCTTACATTATTTTAGACAAAAGACTCATGGAATTACACAGAGACATTAATTTACCTTATTTTCCTGTTTCTAACATATCCAAAACCCAGTCTTTTTTTCCTACTTTTAGTTACCCATATGGTCATGGAAGAACACGTGCTAGTTATGTTCTCGATACATAATCATATAAGTCCAAAGTTAAAATATATTATATTCACGAACCCGAGTACTTATCTCCGTAAAGGAAAGGTGCCGAAGTCACAAGGATAGAAGTTAAGGGGAACAAATATGCTATGAGGAATAGGATGGTGTCACCCATGTACCACTTAAAACATTGACTGGGAGCTGCTCCTGAGAGACACAGGAGAACTCAGTCCTCACATCATCAATTTCCAGGCTTCTGGGTTAAGACTGCCCAAATTCCTAGTTTATTTGCCTGAAACCAGTCTAACTCTGCTGGCTTCAACTTAATTATTTCTGACTTCTAGCAGAATACAGGATTTATTATCAGGTTTACAGTAACACATAGGACGTAAACTAGCTGCAAGACAATCACATACCCTTGGTCACTGGTAACCTCTTTTTGTATCACGCTAGAATCTAACATTGCTGCATACATTATTCAGGTCCAAAGTCAGCATATCCAGGAAAGTGACATATGTACTTACATGGACATTATAACACCTGAAACAGCTACCAGGTATATAGCCTGTTACTTTGCCAGTTATGAATTTGTAGTCTCAGAAACCTGTTTCATAAAACTGTTAAAAAATTACAGTGACATTTGCCAAATGATGGTAAGCTTGATTTAAATTTTAAAGTATATAACAGCTCAGCCTTAGAGGCATTCCAGAAGTTCCAGAAAACAGCCACTGGGCTAAAGGCTCAACTGAGTCATTTTCTGTAACACAGGAGGAGTTTTGGACATACTTTCAATAGTGCTTCTTATAACGGTCCTTTACTCAGAAGAGCAAATAATTTTTGTATTTGCGAACTCCATTGACTTTACTGAGTAAGTATTTTTATATAAAATATATCCAGTTGTGTGGGCACTATGCAGAAATAACAGCCACCGAGCTGAAGGCTTTATTTGTATATTGTAGGCAGAATCCAGATCTGGTATGTACTGTACTTCTGAACCTGATGTGGCAAGGCCGCACAAGGAACAGTAAAGCTAGTCAAAGCACAGAAGGGCAGTACAACTCGGATCTATTAGGACTGGGTTGACTTGTCTCACTTCTTCATATAAATAGACCTATAACCTTAAACCTAAGGTTTGTTGTCCCCCTGAATCTATAATACTCAGTTACAAAACAGCTATTGCCAGTAGGATTGAACTTGCTCCACAGGATGCATAACTCCACTAAGAAATACCTAAAGGTCTGAAAATTGAAAATCGATGAAAAACCCTGTCATGACTGGGCTCTGGGTAGGACTGGTTGCTCAATACTTAGGGAGCATAATCCCTAATCACTTAAATCAGGTATTCAGCAACTATGAAGCTCCATTAGATCATCCACATCTCATTCTTATGTACCTTTAGATGGGATGCGCTGAGAGGAATCTGCTCTGGGAAGCACAGTTCATATCCCAGATGGAGGCAAGTAGAGCCACAGCCTGAGAATGGTAGACAGAGCAAGCCAATTTAATATCTTTTAAAATGCACACGTGTTTGGCAATCAGATCGTACATTAACATTTTCAGGTGCAACTTCTTTTCCTTTGCAAATACCTTGGTTACTACAGTAAAACCTCACGAGCATTTGGAATAGGCCACATGTGAACACGGGAAGCAGAGCTGTGAGAACCCATCTTCCTGACTGAGCTAATCCTGTGGTAATGCACTCGGAGGCACAGAGGACACAGCAACAAGGGGAACTTTTGGCTGATGCTCTCTGCCAGTTTAAGTGCACTGACATAAACTGAAGATCTTCACCGTTTCTCTGCAAGATAGGCTGCCTTCATTCCAGATGCTCGTACACGGAATGAGCAGAAAGGATATTCTTTGCAAATTTTTTTTTTCACTTGACTAGTGTTCAATTTGCAAGGGGCTGGAGCAATTAAAGATGCTGTTCCTAAAAAACGTTTGCTACTATCAATCAAGCTGCTCTTTTTCCAAGATGCAGTAGCTGACTTACACGAGCACTCTTAGCCCATTTCACAGCAGGGTACCACAGACTGCTTTAAACTACATCATCTGGGCAGTGGAAACAGTCTTTTACACAGCTACAGGCTGTCAACATCCGACAACAGCCGCAGTCTTTACAAGGTCAAACAGGTCAAAACCTAGCTTGTATGAAATCAATCAGGATTTAGAAAACAGAAATGAAACTGTCACTGCTCAGAGAGTTGATCTAATAGACATACTTAATTTGTAAATATATAAATTTACGTAGCTATTCAAGAGGATAAAGCCCCTTGCAAAATGTAGCTGTAACAACTGCTTTGCCTTAGACTGTAAGTTATGCTTTCCTGCAAGAATCTAATTGTCAGAGTACTTACAATGTGGGAGACCGAAATCGTTCTCTTTTACATCTGCCACCACCCATGTGAATGATCTAACCACCAGACTCCAGAAAGGGCATTCTTCAGCCTTTTCATTGAATTATTGCCATGTTTTCCTGCAAAATATGAGACTCACTGGTCCAGAAAAAAAGCATACAAAAGACCATGTTTCTAAAGTCTAATAGGTATGTCACTTACTAAGAAAGGGACAGCCTGGGTTCTAGTTCCAAGACTTTGCCTGTATTTCACATCATTGCATAAAATATATAAACACTACCTAATTCCTTCCACCACTTTTCCTTTAAAAGAAAAGAATGATTTCTGTTTGGTTCTTTGAGAGAAAAGGTATTTTCAGAAACGCTCACTGGATGTGCACCCACTCAAGTCACCAGGCTTCCTCCTGAGCAAGGTGCCTAAATCTCAGAGGGTGATTAGAACTGGGCACAATCTTCTGTACTTTTGCCTTCAGCACCTTTCTATTAACCATCTTGCAGCATCTTCTTGCTCGACATGGTCCCCCTTCTGAGGCACGTCCTTCACTGCATGCCTCCCCTAGGCACGAAGGCACTCAGCATTTGGATTCTGGATTCCCCTTTGTGGCCAGATGCTCAAAGGTTACAATCCTCACCTCTACAGCAGATCTCTGCTACCTAAGAAAAAAAGGCTTTGCACTCTCCAGAAAATAAACCAAACATGGGCGGTTTTGAGCAGCCAGGCTCTGGAAGCCTACTTTCCTCTAGATCTGCATCTTCTGTCTTTTTCTCCTGCCTCTTGTTCCCTACTGCTTCCCTCCTCTTCCACTCAGTACTCCCAGCCATCTTATCAGGTGGGCAAGCAGCAGTTGCTCATCATTGTAGCTGTGCTGATTAGCCAGGCAGCAAGATAATACTTGTGTTATGACTCCTTCCAGCAAGAGAAAGCAGGCTTTCCTGCCTTCTCTTGGTGGAAGCATTCATTTGGACCCTTCACCCTTACCAGCTACTATTTTTCACCATAGATCCAGCAATTTAAGACCTCTAAACCATTAACTCTTGCCAAATTTAGCTCAATTAACCAGCAGATTCAAAAGTTATTGGAAAGTAATGCATAAATCTACATATGGACAGAGATTTTAACTTCTAGAGAGTCAGGTTTAGTATCAGGAGGTTAGGCTTATTAGGAGGTTAGGCTGGGGTGGAGGAAGAGAGGAATATGAATTAAGCAAATACCTAGACATTTCTAAAGACTAGATTCACCCAGCATTTACACCATAACCCTCCTGAGCATACACTCAAGCAACCAACAACTCAACAGCCAGGTCTCTGCAGAGACGGAGACTACGTCTGTTAGCAAACTAAACAGGGCCAGGGAATGAGCCCAAGTTCTGACATAACATCCAGGCTGCTACAATCTCAGCAGTGCTACGTGACACTGCTTCGGTCTGAGCACCCAAGCACTCCGCAAGACAACACTCAGGCGTGAGCCTGAACAAGGAACACTTTCCCAGTGGTACTTTGGATGCAGTCACTCTCTTCTGTGAGGGTGACTTTAGCTGTACTGAGGCAAGCCAGGCTGGGCCAGTTGGCTTCAGGACCAGAAAACAATCCCTGAGGCTTTACATTTACTATGTAGAAGTAGCCAGAGAAACCGAGACGACATCATGTGTTAATGTTGGCCCAGCTTCTTGTTCACGCAGCGTGGATGGATAAGTCATAGGGAGAGCATAGCTTTGTCCACCACTGGAGCCCTTTGGCTCTTCCCAAGCAAGCTGCTCTGAGCCTGCATTACCGTGCGGACAGACAGCGTTCCAGTTCCAGGAACTCCGTGTTCCCAGATCCTGAGCTGATGTGCTCACAGTAAAAAGTGCATTCAAAATATCCCTCTTAGACAATGATCTAATGTTTTTCCATAATACAGGGGCTGCTAAATCCATTTTTTTTCAATCCTTCTGTGAAAAATTGGGATTAAAAAAAATTGTAAGACAACATTAACAGGGCCCCATAAACAGCAATTTCTGTTGCATACAGGAGTTAAAGTTCAATCACTGCTCAGTGACTTCAGTCGTGAACCGGAGGACAGGAGCAGTAACAGGAGTTAGTCAGAGATCCTTAGCCCTGGACTTGAACCTCTTTTACCCCACATTTCACATACTGCACAGAGTTGGCAAAATATACAGAAACACACATGCACCCAAATATTTCCAGAAATAATCAATACACATACATACACACGTATTAATGTGTTTACACAACAGATGTCCTTGTATCTACTAATTTCTTAAACATGCTGAGTATAAATATCTAAGTACCTATATGAGTATTTATCTAAGTTTGTTTAGACATATGGTCATATGCACATACACAATACAGATAAAATACATTAAATACTGGTTGGGGAGCAGTTCATGACATACACCCTGAAATATTTTGGCAAAGGTACTCTTAAGGATGAAACGAGAATAGTGATCTGCTACAGAAGTACCCACCAGTGTTGGCCTGACTTTGTGTTTCCCTGTGCTGGCCTGTACTATACACATGTACGTACACACACACACAAACTCCCACAAAAGCCACCACAAGCTTTGGGCAAGCTTTGATACAGAAGCACCCCTTTATGAGCATTTCAGCAAAAATAAAGCATGTTTGGGGTCATTTCGATGAGTGACAGAATAACCACTCTAGCTAGCATGAAGAATTCTATTCTAATTCCTCCTGGATTTAAAAAAAAAAACCCAACCTTTCGCATACTATAATGTAGAACATAGGGTCAGGTAATCATCTTGTCCAGCACTAAATCACGCATTCCAGAATGAAAAGAACGCACTGTATTTCAAGACCTTCCAGCTTTGCTCAACAGTAACCATTTTTTAAAGCTGACCTTTTCTTTAGGCTTCAAGCTCCTATTCCCAATATACTACCTAATTTATACAGATGAATTCAGAAGCATATTGGTTTTCTGGAATTCTCCATCTTTAAACTCTATCTAGCCTGATACCAAGTTAGAACTGGAAATACTTCCTCCTTCTTGGTCACACAGAGTTTTGTACTCTGTAGCAGACTTACTACATGGACACTGAAACAGATCCCCTTCCCTTCAGTTGAATGTCTAGCTTTAAAATTTGGGTGCACTCATTCACTCCTGCTGTAAGATCTATTCTCCTCTCCTCATACAGTCTGGGCTCCAGTTGTCATACACGCAGCAGTGTTGGTATTAAAATTATTATTTAATTATTAAAATATTTATTTAATTATTATATAATTATTAAAATATTATTTTAACATTGCCGTCAATGATAGCATTAACCATTAATGTTAAGGTCAATACCACTGGCTTGGTTCTTACCCGGCCCACCATGCTGCGATTTTATTAGTGTGATTTTTAACTCTCAGTTATATACAGTTCCACTGACTATTAGCCTAAAAGGCAATACCTTTCCAAATGTCCTCTTAATTATCATTGACTGATAACAGCAGATAAAGAACTATTCCTACAATTACTTTCCCACAAAATGCAGCCCAGACACTTTATCAACAAACTCTTCAGTGGTGACAATTTCTGTAAGACAGATGAAATCTACTCTTTTTCTGTAACTCTGTGTTTACAAACTTTTGAAATACACCCTAACTGCCCCTTTCCAGTCTCTACAATAAGGCAATAAGCTAAACAGCAAAGTTCCTTAGGAAATTAAGTAATTCAAAAGTATGGCACCGTGATCATGCATATTCAACCTATTGAAAACAAAATAAACGGGGCTATATTCCTGTTTAAAAATAAACAAATAAATAAAAGGACATAAAACAAAACCTGAAAACCATTTTGAAATAAAACTAATGATAGCTGATTCTACAGAATTTCATTTTCTAAATAGCAGAGCATTTTTATTTGAGAGTTTTAATCAGAAAATCGTAAAGCTGGGGGAGAAGCAGCTGGGTATTTCAGAAAGGGAAAGAGAAGGCTTATAAATTAACCTGTTGGCACAGTCCTAACTATAGTATCACAAACAGTGCTGTTATAATATTATTGCTGTAGGTTAATGTGATCCTTTATACAGCCTTTTTTTCTTCTACAGTAGCCCATTTTCAAGAAGTAAAATGGTTTCATTTGAATTGCAAATCCCAACACATATATAGTTTTATTCTTTTGGAGCAGGATGAGTGACAGTGGTATATTAGAGTTAACAAACCTTACCCACTTTTAAATACATTTCTGGTATTGAAAGCTAACAGAGCTGAAAACTGAATGGGTAAAGGCTCTGCTCTGGCATTCATTCCTTTATTGGAGCCTTGAAAGGACCGTATGGAGGAAACCTGATAGAAATTTCGTGTCGCTGCTAAATAGAACTCAGTCCAAGGTAGAAAAATAAAAGGTTAGGTCTGCCGTCTTTTATAACATTTCATTCCTGGGGGCCAGTGCTTTCAAAACTGAAACTAGGGGCTGTGCAGCCTGTTTGATTCAACTAGTCCCTCAGTTTAATGGTCTACAGGCCTCACAAAATTGCTGAACCAAACCTTTTGAAAGATTCTGTGCCTCCTGTACACAAATCCATTAGTGCGGGTGGCAGTGACAGAACACAAAAAAAAAGCGCTACAGGAAAACGTGCAGTGAGAAGAAGATAATAGTCTCCTTCCAACAGTCCAGCACTTGCGAAGCCGTTTTTAGGTCTAGTATGGAAGCTTAACCTACATACTGCCATAAGCAACAACTGGCTTTCTTAGCACCTTTATCTTTTCCTATTTCTCCCCTACCTGTGTCAAAACACAGTTTACAGACAGAATTTGAGGCACACTGGGAATATAGGAGGCGGCAGGGTTGCATGCTAGCAAGAAGAATCTTCCTATCTTTTCTGTATAAAAGGTTTGGGTAGGGTGCGGTGGCCCAGTAGTTGGGCTAGTCAACCAAATATTATATGGACAATAAACCTGAGGCATAAGGTAGACATGCAGGCATAGAACAGACAAACAACACAGAAGTGACAGAGCTATGTCAGGCTGAGTTGATTTGCTAATCTTCACTTAACTTTTTTTTTTAAAGAAAACGCTAGACCCCAAAAGGATACGCAAGCACATTTTTGTAGGAGGGAAAAATCAAATGTATGGCATGTTCAAGAGAACAAACAGGACACGGATCAAAGCGGTGCTCAGGTGCTCTGTGACAGGAAAATCTTTGCAATACCTGTCCTGTACCAAGCAGGAATTAAAGGCAGAATTGTTCAGTATCACCCTCAAAGTGCTTCCAAAATTTAATGAAAAAATTAGCAGTAGGATAATTGTACAATTGTACAAATATTCCCAGTTTAAATTCTTCTATAATCAAGTCAGCCATCTGTTGAAAGTATCGAGAAGTAGCGCACTCCATACCAT
The DNA here is from genome assembly GCF_964188355.1 of Buteo buteo. Classification (NCBI taxonomy): domain Eukaryota; kingdom Metazoa; phylum Chordata; class Aves; order Accipitriformes; family Accipitridae; genus Buteo; species Buteo buteo. The sequence continues at coordinate 77,191,537 of NC_134171.1, read as the reverse complement.
GGGCACACACTCTTAACACAATGTGTCCCAACAAGGAAGTTCCATGTTTTCATAGTTAATCTTCCATTCAGCCATTGTACTTTGAAGTGCTCTGAAAAAAGAAAGTTACTCATACGCCTTTCAGGCTGCAGCAGCTGCAACACTGAGGAGTGAGACAAAAGGACTGCTCTACAGCCATGAGACAGCAGAGACCTGCGTCTATTTGAGCCTGGTAACTCGTTCTGTCGTTTGAGCTCCAGTGTTAAACAGACAACAGGTTTACAACCAAAATGCAAGTCATGCAAGCGGCAGACCTATGAAAAGAATGAGTCGCATATTGCAGGACATTAATTTGAATATACCTTGACATCAGCTTAACTGAAGAGTGTCTGATCCCATGAAGTTCCAATATTCATTTCAATAGGTTTCAGGTCTTGATCATAAACAAAGATATCTTTTATATTAATTCCTGTTTGTGTAAGACAAACACCTGTAAAATTCTTTGAATTTAACCTTCACAGTCCATGTGGACTGTGGACATGCCGGATACAAACTTAGAAACTAGCATTTTTAATGCTCTCATCCACTCCCAGCCTGCACGCACCAGAGACACATATAAGCCAAATATCTACCTTGCCAAAGTAGGTCAGAAGACACCCTTACTGCATTTAACGAGGTAAATATATTATGTTATTATCTGGGCCATCCTGCATTTATGCTACCAATTACTGTAATAATCACTGTCTTGGGAGGATATCACCGTAAGTGAAGACCAAGAATGCACCCATTTTAGATGCTTCAGGAATGAATTTCCAAGATAAGGAGTATCTAGCCTGAAGTAGAGCAGGGGCTTTGTTTACTTCATCAACCTTAGAACCAGATAGAAAGCCAAGAAAAATGTTGCTAGCTTGCTACTGCAAATGCTGCACGGACAATAGGTTTTTCAAACGTCATTTCTTTTAAGCATTGTCTCCATTTTGTAGTTCGAGGGTTTCCAAGAGATGAGTGACAGATGTAGCAAGTAGTTTTAGCTGCCAAAACGAATGTCGGTCACTCCACTCGTTGTCCAAAGTCTTTGACTAAACAGATTCAGGATGTTAGTGCAAGGTGAAATTCCCCTCTACCTACTGTATTGTAGGTTTTGCAATATCTGAAAAAAGTCTGAATGTGAAAAACACTTCTAAAAAAATGATTTTCAGTATGTCTTTTTGGCAGCAGAGATTGTAGAAGTTAGAGACAGAAAAGGCCTTTCAAGAAATCCACATTTTTGCTAATGAAGGTCCTTCCTTCCAACACACTTAGCCCTAATATGCTGTTGTTTCGAATCTATGTTTATGGAACAACTTGGATAATTTTCATAGAAAGATCTGTAACCAATATGTTGGATCACGCTTTTCCTCATAGTCTCCCTGATCTTTCTCATTTTCATTATTCAACTCTTTTAAAATATCCTAAAAATAAATGCTTTGATTTTACTAGTTACTATTTAAGATTGAACATAGATTGACATGGTTAAGCAAGCAAGCGTTATGGGACTACCTGTACAAAGCTAGTCTTTTTTAATTTATACATTAAAACATAGGCCCAGTTGGGGAGAAACTAAAAGTAAAGCCAAAAAGGTGTGGAAACAGAGACCATAAAATTCATTACACTCCTCACCAACATTTATATGCGGGAGGAAGTAGAGAGAAAGAAACCTCCAAGCCACATTGATCCCAAAATCTAATGAAAAGAAGAATCTTTGAGTTTTCCTAGAGCTATGGAGGAAGGAGTTATTCTCTCTCTTCATTAAACTGGTAACTGAAAAAAAGAAAATATATTCATTTTGCATCAGAGGTGATTGTGCAATGGGTTTGGATTTTCATGGTCAAACTCAAGGACTGGGAGAAAGAGGGAAAGTGGCTAACAGGAAAAACAAATTATTTTCATATATTCATTTATTTACCTACTAGGGACATGTAAAAGGAGAGAATACCACCCTCCTATTGATCTGATTATTTTCCGCTTGTAGTGCAATTTGCCTCCCTTTTGCCTCCTAAGCTAGCAAAAGCTTTTTGCCATGTAACTCTGAAAAAAAGGAGCTATTTTTCACTGTTTATCAGACAGGTTTTATACAATCTGATGATAACTCAGGATGTTCCATTAGGATTGAAGAATATAGATAGTGATACAATAGTACCAAAACCAGCTGATATAACGGAAGGATGGTCAGTGGGATTTCCACGCAGGAAAAGTTTCTAACCACAAGCAAAATACCCAGCTCACTACTCACATTCATCTTATTACCTGCCAACAAAATTGCAGTGAAATCTGGAAAAATCAGATTTTGAAGGCATGCTGTAACCATCACTTCCATCATTCAAGCCAGAGGGAATTCTTTTTCTGTAATGGTTCATAAAAACAAATATGGAGGAAAATCAGAGATTTTTAACAAGTCTGCTTCGAAGTATTGAACAACAGGCCTTTCATTTTGGCTCCTCTCTCTAATTCCTAGGCTAAGTGTATCTGGTGAATTAATGTTGGATATGTGAACAAACACTCTAGGCCTTTTCTATTGCTTCAGTGATGCAAAGCTTAATTAGGTGGTTAACTAGGCATGTGGCTACTTTGCATCATTGTAGGAGCAGAAAACATCTGACATGCATACTGCTGCAAGAAATTTAAAAGTAATGTAATTGTTGGAAGTTAACCTTCCTAGATGCCAATGGCAAATGGTTGGGGTTCTAGAAACATGGAGAATATGACAGGTTTCTCATTATTTCTGGTAAATATCAACAGTTATAAGCGGAAGACTGAATATATACAGTGATTATTTTTTATTGTAGACCCATCAATAAGTCAGACTCAAACAACAGAAATATACTGAGTGAAAACCAACTATTTGAGATCAGTACTCAGATCAGCTAACAACTCCAGTAGTTACCACTTTTTGAAAGTAAATTCCAACTTCGAAAACTGATGGCAACCATTTTAAATAATGCTGCAACATCATCAAATGTAACAACAAATGACCAAAGCCTGAAAGTTTCACAAGAAAATTTTTAAAGTTTGAATATTGTTCATCTGCATGATAAAAAAGAACGTTTGTTTTTCAATGTTGAAATGTTCAGAAACTAATCACCAAGAGACTAACAAACCAGAGAGGTTCTTTAAGTAGTATGGCTGGTCCTTTTTATCACTGAAGTTGTAATCTAAAGGATTGTGATCTTCTCTAATGTATTCATTATTTAAATTTATTCACCAAATCGGTTTTATAAAAGATACTTGGTCTACTGGCAATTTACAATCAAATCTCAGTGAACATTAAAAATTCAGAACTCAAGCTCTTTTGAACACTGCATTTGTATGCTTTGCTTCTGTTTTTTCTCTGAAGAAAGATAATATTTAAAATTACATTTCCTGTTCTGATTCACTTGCATACAAACTTGAAATTCATGTTTATTGTATTTTGGTGCAGTCTTTTTCAATTATCCTTATCAGTGAATGTTTCAGCCCTCATGTTTGTTTGCTAAGAAAGTCACAGGAATCAAAAACAAAGAATATGAAAAAGGAGCTTAAAATTGGAATGCCTCTGTATCAGAAGTTGTCTAGTCACAAGAAGTACCATTTTTAACATTTTGGAAACCACAGGCATATCCAGAGAGCTGGAAAGATGCATGAACGTGTCTAGGTGTTGGTTCATGAGGAAGGGCCTGGATTCCACATGTTTAACATGGACTATAAAATTCAATCCAACTTGTGTCCCTTTCTTATTAACTTTTATTATTTTAATAACAAAAATCAGACTGTTGTCATTTAGCTACCTATATTAGTGCTTCCAGTGGAACTTTCTATATGGATAAGAATGTAATGAGAGTAAGTCACACAGGCTTTATACCACACAATGCTTGTTTCTGCCTAATTAGTATGATTAGACAACTTGAACTATGCATAATCTCACTTATCAGACAATGAAGAGGCTGGCAGCGGAGTCTCACACAGTATTCTACTGTCATAGTTGAGTATTTTGTGCAATTCGCTCTATTCCATTTATCTTGGCACAAGTCACTTATCAGAACTGATGTATATTCCAAAGCAGAGTAGAAGAGCCAACCAACTACATGCATTTAGCCAATTTTGTTCATTCCCAATGGATTTCATTCATCTCAGTACACATTTTTCCTACATCTGTGTTATTTTTATAAGGCATAGAATACTTTTTTCCCCCGTCAATAATGTCATTTGAAAACTAAAATAACCTGTTTCCTCTTCCTTCACTAAGCTTTATAAATCTACATCTTCCTTCAAGCACTGCTGGTAAAAATATATCTGACTCAACTGTTTGGGTTGCTGCTCCTTAAACACATTTTCTTAAACAATCAAATTACTGAGTCTCTCTACTTACCTTAACAACCTGTACTAATGAGCCCACTGAAAAAGATAAACTGGATTACTACCTCAACCGCCAACTTTCTACATTCTGTAGTTGTCATTCTTAGAGTATTGCAGGCATAACAGAAATATCTGCAATTTGGGAAGGGCTGGGCTAACCATGCTAAGGTAAAAAAAATGCTTGAAGTAGAGGAGATTGCAAATTATTTCTTTTAAACCTTTGAAATAAAATCACTCAGTGTCAAGAAACAACTAACAGTGGCACATGAAATAATGGCAATAGTTAGTTGATAAAACAGAGAATGCCTGTTAAATCCAGGGAATTAAACTCTCTCTAATACAAAGCTACTAGCAAGTAATGCAGCCAAATAGAAGATTCCTAGAATAAACAGTTGGGGCTAAAATCTCATATATCAAAAACGAGCCCGTAATATCTTTCAGGCAAGGCCCACAGACAAGACATCTTGCAGCTTTCAGTATGGTTAGTACTTCAGCATTTATCTGTACCTATTTGCTTTCTATGTCAATAGAACAAGTAATTAAAACAATCATACAAGCAGCATCCCTCTGCAGACACTACAAAGTTTGCATCCCCTTTCAATGTCACTGCACATTGCAACCACTAATTAAAAACCATTTTTTTTTGCTTTCAAAATTACACAGTGAAAAAATGGCTTTAGCCAACTCTTGTCTTCATTATAAAGTGGCTGCTGCCACTTCCTCTTGGTAGGAAGTGACCCATGTGAGATGAAGGCTCCAATTCACATTTTTAAAATAACATTTCTCCCCTTTAATGTGAAGTGAACCTCAATCATTTCATGTAGATGAAAGAGGAAGCTGAAACCTATTCCAGCTTTTTATTCTCTTTCCTATAATTAACATTTACCTATCCCAGCTGACGTGTCTTACATGCAAAATTCAGAACAGTCTGACATGAATGAACAAGTCTACCTTATAAGAAAGCTGTATGTAATATGTAAGAGAAATAGGGCTAGCTTCCTCCCTGGAAAAGCCGAATCTGTAATACAGAGTCAGGAAAATTTTATTTCAGTGGAAATGAAAAGAAATAAATCTTATGTGGGAAAAGAGAGGATTTGTTCCTAAATTTAAAGAGTGCAGTATGAACAGCATAAGGCCACCCTGCACTAAAAAATAACAAAAACTTCAAGAACTAAGGTGTCTAGGTAGAAATACCTACATCTAAATATCTTAGAAAGAAATGTGCCAGTGTGAAGCAGGGTTTGGATTCAGAAAAATGGCGTTCTAAGCATCACTGCAGTAATGCACCCAGGCAAAGAAGTAGAAATTCACCCCTGTAGCAAGAAAGAGCGGGAAAAGGTTAAGAAAAAAACAAAACCAAGCTCAGTCTCGGGCGCAGAGGTCAGTCAGGAAGAGAGAACACGGCGGGTCAGAGCACGCAGGTGAAAACCGTGTGAGGGCCTTCTGTGCCCCACCACACCGCACTCTGCATCGCTTCCCCAGGGCATCTCTCCCTCCCTTGCCCTCCTGGGAGGAGGAGCTCAAGCTTTTAACTTAGATACCTGAATTAGAAGCAATTAGGGTGGGTGCATTATAAGAGTGAACGGTGCATTTGCCAAAAATACTCTTTGGAGTCAAGGGTAACTGTTCACAAATGTGAGCTGAACCAAGCTAATGGCCTCAGATTTGAAAAGTATGAATTAAAAAACCTAAACTCTTTCATTTCTACATTTCCAAAATGAAATATTATTTTATATCAAAATGACATTTTCTTCAAAAATGTAGCCAAGAACCCTTTTTATGTAAGAAACACCCATACCAAAACTATCATCTTAAAACAACTATTTAATTTGATTTTAAACCATGTATCTTTTTTCTCCTTTGCTGGGAAAAAAACATTATGAAATTATTTTTTCCTGTTTTTTTCATGTAGCCATAAAATTGGGGGAAGGGGGAGAAAGCGCCTTACATCGCTAACAGCCTAGTAATGAAAGGCATACACTGTCTCCTTCCAGACATTTACTAGCCTTTTGACTTTCCAACTGAAACATTTGGTTCTAGAAATACTTACTGCAGTAACGGACACAACATATTTAAAAACTGAAGCAATGGAAGTGAAGAACTGCAAGCGGGGAATAAGCACAGCAGTGGGCTACAGATTGCCTCCCAGATCAATTAAAGTGCAGCCTCACTTTCACCATTGCAGCTAATCTAGCGATTGAAATCAGAGAGATCTGTAGAAAACTAACTTTTGACAGGTGACTGCAGGAGGCAGAATCTATGTTTAGGACACTGGAAAAATCACAAAAAAAATGTTATCACATTTAAAAACCACTAACCACAGGATATTACCACGTGCCAAAAGGATAATGCAAAGCTTTAAACAACGAGGGCATGAAAAAATGCTTTCTGTTTGCCAGTGCTATCTCACTTTATCCCTTACTTAACATGCTACAACTCATGAAAAACAAAAGCTGTTTTAAGTCATGAATGAATCTTATAGTACAAATATACCTACTACATGCACATACATACATACACTTCCATATACCTCCTTAGAAAACATGCTTCATATTTTTCCCATTTTTAACAAAATTAATTTTTCATGTATTTATGCATGTGGTATTATCATGCTCTGCTCAGATTCTGGAGTGGACTAAAGTGCTCAAAAACCTCCTAGAAAAATATTTGCAAGGATTGAGAAATAACCTCAGGAAGTTAGACTGACACTCTTGGAATGCAAAGATCAAGGGTTTATTTTCACTATTTTCATTATAAATAAAGAACCCACTACAATTGCAGTGGCATCACTGGGGGAGGTAGAGGGAAGAGATGAGGAACAGTTGGAAAGCTGGAAAAAATACAGATGATTATTTGAAAGCACTAAGTATATTCCTCCTGTACTCCTCACATCACTATGGCAATGAATGTACCCCAGGCCTTTTCACCAAGAGCTTCATTTCTATCTGAATGAAGTAACAACATTACAAATTTTGGAGGCTGTTTAAAGCATCTCTATGTGAAGTAAAATGTGAATTTCTAAGCATTTCCCTGTTTAAAAAAAAACAAACCAAAAAAACCAAAAACACACCAAAAAAAAAACCCAAGAAAAACAAAAGTAAGAGGAAGAAATAAAATGAGCTGTTTGCTGACCATGCAAACCTTCAGGAACTGTTTCATCTTAAACATTAAAAGCCCCAGTCATTGCTAGCATGTAGAGATAAGACATTTACACCTCCACATGAGAGCTCATACAAACCGTTTCTTGTTTATATCCCTATTAGGAGTTCACAGCAGTCACCAAGATTATTTCACTTGATTTGATTCCTTCCCTGTTCTCTATGGCTCATTTACCAAGTCCTACACAAGGCTATTCATTTCCCTTGAGGAGACCCGAAGTTAGCATTTGTACTCACAAAAGCTGCAGCCAGATAACACAAAGTAGAGCCCTTGCCACCACAATGCCAGTTCTTTCACAGCACTTCACCAATGCTCTCACCAAGGCCATCTTCTAAGGCAAAGGGGTAAAATAATTTTCCATGCTGCTTCCATGTTACTGCTTTTCCCACCTCTCTCAATCTATCAAAGACAAAACGGGGTATAGTGACAACACACCAGGCACAGCCATAAGGTCAATGTCTTTGGTTCACACAGCACTCGTTGTATCCCAGGTTTCCGAGACAGCCTTTCTGTTGCAAACAATAATAGAAGTGAGAGTGCCTGAAGAAAGAAAGTACATCTGGGTAAAACCAAAATACATTCCCAGCAATCTGTTGAAACACATGTGTTTTCTCATGGACAAGAACATGCGAAAAGCTTGTATGACTCATGATGATGAGCTACTTTTTCAGTTATTGCTCAGTCAAGAGGCAAAGACGATCTCATTGTATTCCACAGGAAATGCATAAAAGCAGTTTCCTCAGTTTCTACACAAAATAAATAAAAATGCTCAGTTCCAGATAAGGTTCTCTGCCAATTGAAACTAAAACTTTCACCTTTTTTTCTGTAAGTGACTTCTCGTACATTATTGTCAGCCTACTGTCAAACCATATACTTACTGTGGCTTTGTACAGAGTAAAACTTAATTGATACATGAACGAGCTATCCATTTCTGCTCCAAAACCTGATGTAGTAGACAAAGCCAATGAAGTAGTAATAAAGAATGGTTTAGTTAGTTTAATATATTCACAGTTGTTTTTTATTAGGGTTTGTCATAGTTCCTGCGATAATGCTTTTGTTCATTGCGGAGAATACCATCAACACTGCTGAAGAACCACAGCAGAATTACTTATTGACACATACCCACAGTCTGCAAAACTAAACAAGCACTAGTGAGCATTAGGAAAAGGATAGTTCAAATAATATTTTTTTTTAAAGAAAAAAAAAAGATAACCCACACAACAGAGGTTTTCTTGCTTCCCTTCCTGGCTGAGAACCACCCTGTTTAGACGAACAACCCCTACTAGAGACAGGCTGGGCCAGGACTTCAGGAGTATTCAGATGGCCATGCTTGCTACTCTGAAATAATACAGACACTTCTGCTTACTTATCATTATGACACTGTATCTTCTGCTGCAAAATTTGTGGAGACCAACAGTAATTTTTATCTTCCTCATTTTGGGAAAAAAACCCACGTTATTTACTCTAAAGGGAGGGCTTTTTTAAGAAGTCAAGGAGAATAAAACAGCTAGTTGATGTGAATTTACTATGGCAAGCTAAAGCACATACGCTGTAACAATCAAAACATTTCAGCCAGCAGTGCTTGAAAATTTACAAATATTTTATTAGCTACAAAACCTAGCACTTACTGTGCCCAAAACACAATGGAAACATTGGAGAGTATTTACTCCAATGCAACCTTTTTATTGGAGTTATAGAACAGACTAATTTTTCCAGTTAAATATTACAAGAAGGAAAAAATTGTATCAGGCACAGATTTTTTTTTTTTAAAAAAGTATTCCCTACAGCATAGTAATACTGCTTCTTTTCATTCTACCTTTAATATTAGAACTCGTAACTGTTCTAACTGAGATACTACCCTCCTGAGTGTTAAAACAGTTCAGTATTACCGTCTAACTTCATCTGTAAAATATGAAACGAACTTGAATTGTAACACTGAACACTAAGCAACCTTCCAGAAAGCTGCTCAGCCTTTAATTTAACCTCTGTGCCAATCGGATCTCGGCACTCATATCACATACTAAAATAGATAGTATATGCCATACTTACTAAAGAACATTAAGGACTACAACTACAACTAATAAAATATTCTTTCACATTTTTTTGGATGCAACCAAAGAACAGAGGCTTCTGGAACATCATCCAACAATAAATGATAGAAATAGATATCTGAACTTGGTATGATTCATTTGCACGTGTGATCTGGGAATGAAATCAAATACAAGTATTCTGGAAGGAAATTAAAGACAGAGTCAGTCTGAAGAATTCAAAAATAACAGCAGGGAACAACAAATGATATCTAATCTAGACTAAGGCAAGTAAATACAGTAGTGGAGAACCCAGAAACATTTTCTCAAAGGCAGAGAGGCAGGTAGAAGTCAGCAGTATTTAAAAAGGACCGTAGCTAAGAGCAAGGATGTTGTTTCTCACGTGCCTGGTCAGAACCAAACCAGGTTCTTGGGTATCTTAGGTTTCCTCCTTTGGTTTGGGTGGCTTCCAGCACAGTCTCCTTCTCTGGCCTCTCTGGCAGAGTTGTCCCGTCTTGTTTAGAAGCAGGACCTCACAGATCAGGTTCGCTGGACTGAGCGCTGGCTCTCCAGAATGTCCCACTAACTTACAAACACTTGTAACCTGAATTCGATGTTAGGATGAAGCTAACAGACAGTCAAGCCACTCTGGAAGTTCAGCACTTTTCTCCTTTCTGGTTTTCTCTTCCCTGCTACAAGCTACAAGGTTCAACTCCTTCCCTTGTACTGATAACTAGAGCCCATCATACATCTGGTGAGCTGATTCAACCTCCTAGCAGGCAGAAAACTAACTGGGGGGGGGGGGGCAACGGGGCAAACAAACAATCCACAGAAATGCTGCCAGTCAGTGAGTTGAACCAACTAAAGGTGGGGATCCAAATAGTGCCAGAGGCAGTACAAAATAAGGAGCAGAAATACACGGGGAGGACAAGAGAAGTGTCATGCAGAACCCTCTCCTTTTACCACATCAAGGAGTTAAACTGGCTTGGCCATATCATATAACTTCACCACAAAGAGCTTTCTGATTTACTATTTACCTCTCTGAGGATATGATATACAGGCTTGCAAGGGTTTTCAATGCAATGCAATGACTTTTTACTTCAAATAACACCAAACAGATCTTGATAAGGTCAGGAGATAGTCATTCTTGCCGGTATTCCCTCTACACTCTGAGACACACTTTAAACTGAAGTTTAAGGGAAGGCACATTCCCCTTGAATGCAAGCCTCTCCTTTTCTGCCCCTCCCTCTCTTTTCTTACACACAGACTTCTTACTTGGCTAATTCTTCAGTCAAAGAAGTCCTGCATGTTTGCAGAGTACAGACTCCCCCCCCCTTTTTCTCTTTCAATTCCTGCTAGTCACTCTCACCCCATGGCCAAGCTGATTTTCCAGGTCTGCCCCTTCCTTACCAGTGCAGTAAGGGCAGTACCCTTGTTTTTCTACAGCTTCTTCCAAATATTGGGTTATATGGCTTAAATGCTCCTGTCAGCTCAGCTGACTCACTACACCTCTCCAAATTGCTACAGGGTCCCTTAATGTTGACATCTCTATACTATCATTATATGGATGTTAGTACGAGCAGCTATGAACAAGTCCAGGATGCTCACTGGTGATATCTGTGACCACGGACCTGACAAATCGCTGAAAAAGGAAGTTGTGGGTGTTGGGTTTTTTGCTAAGTCCTACAGAGCTCTAGTTTGTTCCTGGATGCTTTGCTAGTGAAATGAGAAAAAAAAAAAATCAACATTACTACAAAGAATCAATCAACACAATTGACTCGATCAGGAGGTTGGTGTACAAAGACCAAACTACAAATGTAGAACAGTGAGCAGGTAGTCTGCACCTGAAAGTTGCAAACACATCAGCAGAGAGAAATTCTGAAACACTAGCTCCAATCCCTTTATTCCTGTCAGAAAACAGTTGGATGGATGCTCCCATTTCATCCAAGTTCAACAGCAAAGGAAAAATAGCGGTCTGATTTCTTATTCTGAGACAAGACATCTCTCAATCAAGAATACAAAAGCAATTTTTGGAAATATGGTGTTGGATACAGATGAATGGTGAGAACAGGGTCTCAGGGGAATTCTCCTAGCTGGAACCTAGAAAGGAAACTAGAGAGAAGCCTGAAGTAGACTTTGTGGGATTAAACATTCTTACGCATTATTTCTCTTTTTTATATTTCATTGTCCTTGTCAGCAGAATTTAGCACAGAGCTCCGTTCCTCCCTCCCCTTTCCCCAGTCTTGAATAGTCTTGAATATTTTGATCTGTTGCAGACATTTCTTACAACCACATAATAAGATTGTTTCATTTTATACTTGACATTTTCTTCCATCTTTAGATGTCATGCTATATTCTTATAGGAAAAATAACAATCTACTGTAAATTATGGCAATGCTGAATTTAATACGGTGCTTGCCTGGGAACTGCAGCTTTGTAAAATCAGGCTGCAACAGTGTAAATTCTCTTGAAAACAGGTCTCTTCTGCCTGAACAATCACAAGCACCGAATTCTAGCATTTTGTCTCTAATCAATTCTTTTTGTTACTCCTGAAATAGAAATTAACTTTGTATTTCATTTTTAAGCAAAAAGCAAATTATGCAAATAAAAAACCTAAATAAAGCATGAGGGATATAAAACATCAGATATGCACGGAAAGAATGAAAGGATGATGAAAATTAATGAAAATTAAGATGGGGGGCGTTAAATCAACCACGTAAATTGTACTACTGATTTCATTTCTCCAAAAGAGCAGTCCAGGGTATTCAGTTAAGCTACTCAAATTCAGAGTATTTCGCCGGACTGCAACCTGACATCAAGCTTCACCTGTTCATTAAGTGCCAACTTCTGCCTCAATGTACAACCCCACTGTGCTCTGTTTTCTAGATCTTCATTAACTACTTTTGGGTGCTCTCCAGTAGATGTATTACATTACAATCTGGTTTCTGATCCTCCCTTTCCCATTCAGTGCTACTGTGAAAACAGAAAGCTCACTTTCATCTTGTCCACTCCTCTCAGATGAGACTTGTCCTCCAGGAGACTTGGAAAAACCTCAGTTCAGCCATGGCTTTGCAACTCTTCCAAAGGTAGGACCTTATACTGAATGATTTTGGCTCTTTGCACAAAATATGTTATCACACATCACTAGAAGGTCTGAAATCTATTTTTACTTTTGAAATTAACTTATAATAGCTTTTCAGAAAAAAGTAAGGGCCAATTTTTTAAAATATTATCTCTAATACTGGATACCTATATATAGATGCGTGAAGCCAGACTTTCTGAAGCAACCGGAACACATTTAAGCACCTAAATAAAGGTCAGATTTCCAGAAATGATCTGCAGCTGGAAGCTCTCGCCACACTCAACATGCTGAGCTCTTGGAAACCTAGCAATATATTTAGACACCTAAACAAGCATTGAGTTCCTCTAAAAATCTGGTCCCAGTTGTGGATACTAACATCTCCTGAATATATACTCACTGGAGACCGGTTTCTGAAAAGTTGGCTACCTACAACTCCCATTCATTTTTAATCCCGATCTTCTCTGAAAACCAAAGCCTTAGTTGCCTGATAAGAGATCCAAACCAGAAAATTCACTTTTGCGCTTTTTAATTTGAAAATATTCATCTCTGTTGCAGAAGCACAGGACTTAATTTGTTAACGTTTTTTAAGGACCCAACGCTCCAAGGTAGAAGTTACAAAGGATGTACTAAAACTTACTAATAACGCTTTCTAAAAACGAGCCATATTTTCAGGGCTCCAGAAGGGTACATTTAAGTTAAACCAGTTCTGTTAGTGGAAATACCACTATATTCTTGGAAAAAGAGTGAAGAGGAGAGCCTTCTACTGGGAATTTTTGTCTGGCTGTGATTATGAATCCCTTTATACACACCATAAGTATTTCATGACTTTGAAACCATCTATTTTTTCAATTAAGACGTCAATAAAATATAAGCAATGGATCACACAGGGTTGATCTTAAAAAGCATGAACATCAACCTCAGTTCCGTGTTGACACTTTATAGCTTATTTTCCAAATACTTTAGTTCCCACCCTCATAGATACAACATTTTTTTCAATTATCACTGCATCATAATGATGATAGCACAAAACAAGGATTTTTTTCATCACTTAGATAATATGAAGTTGTCCTCAATTTAGCTTGTGCTAAACTAACCCCAAAACTGAAAAGGATGTTTGTCATCCATGCTACTACTTTCATACTCTAGCCCTGCAATGACTACTGTGATAGTTTTGTATACTGGATTTTCAAAGGATAGTAGTGGTACAGTTTTAAATGTATCATTTTCATTTTTAAATATAATAAAAAGTAAGAGCCTAACAGTTTCACACTGGAATGCATTATTTCAATCTCCTCAGTGTTTTGCAACCAATTCCCCCCCTCCCCCCCCCCAGGAGAGGAAAAAGAATAGAACTTAAAACACAACAATAAAAAAACTACCATGCTAATGAATCTTAGCTTATATATATTTTTTTTTTTTTACTAAAGCAACTCAAAGCACTTACCAAGAGCTGATGAAACTTCCTCTAAAATAACCTCCTTGCAAGATATAAGTATTACAGCAGCTGTAAACTAAACTGAATCATTTCAAATGCAGTAGGATATCTGGATTAGGAGACAGACATTAGAACATTTTCTAACTAAAATATCTTTAATGAAGAAAGAATAAAAAAAACAGGAAATTTTTAAACAAGCCTCCTATAATTCTCTCAATATTCCAAACTACAAATTAAGTTCCCTATGATTAATTTTTTTTTGCACACCAAAAAAGAAAAATTTAGATAGATTTTAAAGACTGAGTGTCTTTATACTTCTAAATGTATTCATAATCCGGGCTATACATGCCAAAACTCCTGAAATAAACCCATTTTATGTACTTGAGTAATTTTTCTTTGTATATAGCTATTATATTTCAGCCTGAGAAATCTGATGGTATAACTATTCATCAAGCATATACAGATTTTTCCCTTCATGATGGGAGGTAGTCTTCTTGGGGGTGATGTTGTTTTTGGGGTGGTTTGTTTTGGGGTTGGTTGGGTTTGGGTTTTTTTTTTTGGGGGGGGGGGGGGGGGTGAAACAAATCAGATTGCTGATTTTAGGAATACTAAAAGGAAAGTGTACCCACATAAGAATGTCAACATTTTAATTCAGTCTCCCATTGCAAAATGTATATCCCTGTGATACCAAACTAATGAACAGACATATTTCAGCACGGTAGAGTGGGGGACTGCATTCAGTATAGCTGTAAATTTAAGCAGCACAACTGACATGAAGACATGCTCGTTGGGTTTTAAAACACCAAAGGACCATGCTTTTTAGTATTTGGCAGAGCAGCAGAGAAGGCACAACCTGAAGAGAAGGGTGCCTCCCTGTGGCAAATGAATATAGGAGGGACCAGGCAAACTACTGACCCCTTAGTTCCAGTTTCTTTTTCCAGCAGCCACAGCACTGTTTTATAGGCAAAAGGATTATGAAACATGAACACAAACTAAGACCCTCTGTTTCCAGAACCGTTTGAGAATACAACTAAATATTTCTAGTACCATCATAAGCAGCTATAGCATCAAATGTTCCTCTGAACAAGCTCTCCTTCTCTTTATGGTGTGGCAGGAAACTTCCAGAACAAACCCACCCCACCCCCCCAAAAAAAACCAACAGCAACAAAACCCCCAACCATCAAAAAAAATACCAAACCTAAAAATTTTTCCATGTTATAAAGCTTACATTCTATTCAGGTTTTTATTTGTTTTAATTAAATGGGATTACACCAAACTGCTCTCCTGGGGTCATCCTCGCATAGATACAGGCACATTTTTATAAAGTCAGAGAATTTCACAACACAGAGAAAAAAGCTCTTTTGTGCTGAGCTCCAATTAACATCTATTCTTTCTCATTGCTCCCTTTCCATTTTCTGCTTCTTGTTCTTCCTAATCAGTTCCTCCTTTCCTGCCGAGTCCTACTTTTGTGAGGACTCCATAGTGCCTTTACTCTAAGTTCCATTTTCCTTCTTTTTCCACATTTCCTGAAGCATGTTACTTTTAAAAGTAACTCTAAAGTTACTGGGCAGTAATAGTTGCCCTTCTTTCATTATTTTGTTAAAATCTAATCTAGCTGGCTATATCTCTAGAAATAACTATATTGATTTTATCTGAATGAAGACTGCAACAGCAACAGTAATGTCAATTACATGACTCAAATTTTATCATCACATACATGCTGTTCAAGTATTTTCAGATGTTTCTTCTTATTTCAAAACCAAATATTCCTAAGAAAGACTATTTCTAAAAAAAATATTTTTTTTTAGGTCTTGCTCTCTTTAGCTTGCTTTTCAACCCCTTACTTTCTTCAATGGTAGAGTGGAAAAATGAAAGAAGGGAAAGAAACGGAGGAAAAATAATCAGACAACAGCTAAACCAAAGGTTTTCTGGCAATTACAATATTTTTTGACAAAAGATACCCTTGTTATTGGATTAATTATTATTCAGGTGGCTTATTATTTTTATAATTATTCATGAGCAATTCTATTTCAAGGTAACACCAAAACTGAATTTCTTTTTGGAATCTGTTTGTAGCTCAACCTGTCAAATATTTTCAAATACAACACAAAAGACTCCGGCTTTGGAGGTGAACAACTGACCCAGAACCACTGCACTGCCTAATGCTTCATAAACCACAGCTTCACCCACCAGACATCACTGCAGCTGTTGTGACTGCTCCACTAAGAGCCTTTTCCTATGGCAATACAGCACAGTTTTATCCAAAGATTGCATTTCTGCTGACGGTCACTTAATGCTATACCACCTATTTGGATGGCCTAAAATGATATACTCCCAGATTAATGTCCATTTTCTAAAAATTCTGTTCATTCAACAAGTAATACACACTCACGTGCTCTTGCTCAGTGTGTGCAGGTCTTACCCTCTTACACTTTTCCGAAATATTTAGCTACCACTTTTTCAACATGTTGAATAACAGAAGAATCAAAGACAAGGAATCAATCCTTTGTTCAACTGTGGATCTATAAATTGACCAAGGGCAGATTTTTCATTTCTAGATGCGTGTTTCTCCTCTCAAGCTCTGTCTACTCTTATTATAACATCAGGGCATGCCCCAAACAAACTCTTCAGTAGTGTTTTTTTGGAACCCAGTTCTAAATAAATAATCTATATGAAGTAGTAATATAAATATGAAATAAATTTTAAAAAGAAAGAATTTCTTCATTCTATCAAATTTAGAGATCAAGAACAGATAGGGGTTTTCAAAATTTTACACATTTTTACTCTTTTTACAGTTAAGTTCTCATCTTCATGAATCTCTCATTTAGAAGAAAGTTGAGACTAAAATGCCTTAGCAAAACAGAATGAGAACAACGGAAGTTAAGGAAGGAAAAGATTTGCATTGAGTCACATAGTCTACCCCTGCAGATGTAGGATCATTCCCTACTGAGCATTTTTAGTTAAAATGGAAAACTGCAACTTTCCAATTGAGTCCAAAAGGGAAATGTTCAAGGGTTCTTACAGAGGAGCTTGAGCTGCATCAGTTTCCAACAGACATTACTCTATGTTCCAGGGAGGGTTATAAATAAAAACAAACTGTGTTTCAAATGTTGGAGGAAAAAATGCAGGCCCATCAGGTGAAGCAGCTGCAGTTTGGCGAGAGGGAGAGGAACGCTGAGCCAGCGGGGTGGATTGTAAGCTGCTGATGGTTAAATACATAGCCCTGCATTGAAACCCCTTACTGCTACCTGCGTCACGGAAGGGAGGATGGGAACATGGCTCCAACGCGTTCAACCCAAGGCAGGCAGTGATGGCTGGGCAGGAGGACGTTTTTCTCCTTAGCAATGGGGTTCAAGACTTCTTCCTTTTCCATTCCATTTAAAATCTAGAAAATGATGATGAGTGAAAACATCCCTGTAAACGGATGCATTGGCTTTGGTTAATAAAAATTTCATCAGCTCATTTTGAAAACTGGTGCCTGCACTTTGAACTGACACATCCGTTATCATCAGTTTGCGCGTCCAAAGGAAAAAAGTAATTTCAGCCCTGCAATACTGATTATTTTGATTCAGAAACAGATACAAGTACATTTAAAAATACATGTTTTATCAGATGCTGTTTGAAACTAGCCTTTGTTTGTACGCAGTTTAGATTTCAGGGAACTGTGTTTCCCAGAGACAAAAATAAACTTTCCTTTGAAAGTCCTCTGAGCAGTTCTAGGGCCCGTCTCTGTCAACTCCCCAGTCTATGCACAGGGATGTAAGCACAATTGGGGAAATACTCTAATTCTCAGTTGGCGTTATACCTGTACTGCCAGCATAGGCAATACACGAGCAAAGGCAGATACGCGAGCTGTACACGCACCAAGCCTAAGCGTGGTCTCAGACACTGTCATTGCAAGCTCTCCAAAACATGCAGCGATGTGGCTGTTCTGAAAGTTACTTCTCTCAGGCATAGCCCGATAACCTTCATGGGGAAAGTGCATGATGTTTACAGCATGAGAGCAATACAGACATAGCCTTAGATGTTAAATCAATTGCGTTACAGTGGTGTACCCCTAAGTTTCTCTAACTCCTGTTATTCTCAAGGCTTTACTTAGCCTTGAAGGAAGCAACAGCCAGTTCCTGAAAGACTTCTTCCCTCTGTATACTGTGCACAAAGACAGGAAAAATCCAGTTGTGATGTTTCAAAAGGATACAGATAACACAGAATAAAGAATAATAGAATACATAGAGTAAGATTAGGAATAAAAATAGCATTGTGTCGATAGAAGGTTTTTTTATTATTTATTCTCACTCCGGTAATGCCCAAAGTTCTTAATGAGAATCAAAGCTCTGCTCTATTAGTTGCTTTACAAACAGACAAGGACCTGGACCCGAGTGTAAAATTTTTAGTTCAGTGAAAAAAATTCTCAAAGCCCGACACTTCTCCATCATGGTTGAAATTTGTGTACTATGTAATACTTGCACATCAGAAAAGAATATATTCTTTTTCTTAAATCAAATGAAAAGCATTAGAATTTTAATTCACTTAAGGGCCAATGAGCTGATGTATACCCAAAAATCATCTGAACTCATAGGATATAATCCTAAATAGTACTGCTTCTTGAGCCACCTAAAACTATATTGCATGTACTTAGAAGAGTCTTTCAAAAACATCTCAAATTTTTCTGACATGATAGTTCACTGCAAATTTTTTTTACACACTGAGATTCTACACATCTTACCTAGCAACTTCAGGAACCAGTTATTTGAGACTGCTTAGAGAAGGTATAAATATATATACGTGTGTGTTTGTGTGTATATACACATATATATATACACACACACAGACATGAAATGAACCCATGAATCCCTTATCTTCTATTTGTGGAAAAGCCATTTTAAAGTTACTTATTCAGTTCATTCAGGCTGACCACACTGCTTGCAGACTTCGCATAAGTCTCTTCCCCCACCATGTCAATCACTTGCTATTATTCTCTGATGCTTATCCTACATATTCCCTTTATCACTCCTAATTCTGTCAGATAACAATGAATATTTTGTACATGATTGTACAGTGTATTTGATGTATAAATTCATGTATCTCTGGAGTTTAATTATACAGCAGAAATGGTTTATACTTATCATTTCAGCATATGTATATAAAACCTCTCCCTAAGGACTTGCATATGTATCATAATACAAGTTCTTCCCTTCCGGTAAAATGCACATCTAAAATATTAAGATAAAAGAAGAAGAGAGCCATAGCTGAGGAAGGATAGTTTTGCAACTGAAGTAGAAAATTTGAATTTAATGGATGTAGGATCACTGCCTGGTTGCAGAGAACTGCAGTGGGTTTTATTGCATATTACCCTAACAGGAAATAAGATTGAAAGTTAAACAAATAATTCACTACAATAGTAAAATAAACTTTCAATATTTAATGAAAGCAATAAATAATAGATTGTAGCTGTCAACCTAAAACCTCACCAATTTGAAAGGTGGAGTAATAATTATTCAAACACACTCAACTGTGCACACAGACTAAGTAAGGGCTTTTTGGTTTTAAAATACACCAAAAAACCTTCAGATTTTTGTTCCTCTATTCTAGAGTCCCCTGTAAGCAGATGAAACCTATCATAGTCATAATTATGTTCTGAACTGGTCTAATTTGAAAATAATTTTGAAGTCAAGGTCTTATGATACTTTATGACCTCCTTTTCTCTTTCTCTGAAATATTCTTGGATTGACTTAAAAGAGAACTACACATATGGCCTACTGGATTAAACAGGGAGGTAGGAAGGCCAGATTATTACCAAAATAATTTATATTTCCTTTTGCATTGGCTGTATATTACATGAACTGTAAGCAAAAGAGACTCTTTGAAATTTACAGTCAGCTATACTTTAGATTAAAGAACAGACTATGAAAAGAGACTCTAAGTTAACCAGAGAATAGAAAGTATGACCAAAAACTGGAGATGAGGGGATGGAGATTACAAAGATCTTGACATGCAACTGGAATGCAATTCTTCCTACAGCATATACTTCACCTATTGTACTTATTATTTAAGTTAGGATTTCAAACCGTGTAAATTTGAAAAATGTAATCATTTTATCCACAAAAATAATCTTTTTCTTTAGCCTCTCTCTCAAAATAGACAGCAATGAAGATAACTGCTCAGTAGTCATTATACTGTACTCCTGTATTTGAAGGCAACACTTCATTAAAAAGAAATAGCACTGTTCATTTGATGATATACTGATACCTCTTTAAGAAGTTTCTTGCTAAAATTTACTGGAAAGATCTTGTTACCTAGAACAGCCTATGATATATACAAGAAGCAGAACCATTTTAAAAGGTGCATGTTCTGCAATAACCCTAGCAAAGCTGATCTTTCAAAAACAATCTATGGAGAGTAAAGACATCTTTACACAGGATTTTTAAACAAAACAAAATAAACAAACAAACAAAAAAAGGAGGGACTTTCTATTCTTCTGCATTCTTCAATCATCTCTGAGAAATGAGGAATAAGATCTCCTTACTTATAGGCAGGTCATTCAATAATTACCTACTGAAGGACTTCTTGCACTTTCACCTTGTAATAGCCAGTTTTGTCTGGCTGGAGACAAGGTGCCCATTTGATGCGGTATTTCAGCTTCTGTGTTTTAAGGTATATTTAAAAGTTCATCCTAACTAATCACCCTGATAATTGTAAAGAAAAGCAACTGAAATTGGTTCAAGGAAGGGTTTTCTTTCCTCAGTAGAAAGAAAACTCCAAGAAGTGCTTTTGTCAATCCCAGTAAGACTTTGACAGTAACATGTAACCTCCATCCTTGACCCAGCAAGTCTGAACTGCGTTTAATTGGTCTGTCTGCAAAGCTATGAAAAATTTCTCTTTGTGTACTGTAAAATAAAATGTATATATTTCATACAGCTGGGAAACAATATCTACTATTCAGAGCTGCTGGCAGCACAACAGAGCACTCTCCTTGTTAAACTCTCTGAAACCATCCCCTTTTTTCCAGCCCTGCTTTTAGGTGCACCAAAGAAGCCAAAAATATAAAAGTCAGCAAGAGTAGAGCATAATCACTGGAAAACTCAAAGGATATAAATCATTCTTAGTAGAAGCACAACATTTAGTGGAAACCCTGAGAACCTTTCAGATTTGTTGGGTTGGTTTGTGGAGCTGGGGAAGGACCTATCAGAAAAAAAACCACTGACCAGCCTCACTGAAATGAAATTCTCATGTATGTCCTGTCCGGTTTTTTTTTCTTGACTTACAGATCTTCCTCAGTATCAAGCTACTCCCCATAAATCCACATGACTAACAGCACGTGGACTTTTATGAGATAAATCTCAGTACTACTAAGAAGTCAGTTTATTTTTTAAAAAACTAAGCTTTTCAATATATGATCAAATAAACATTCAAAGATGAGGAATTTACACAGGAAAAGACAGAAGCTTTCTAATCTATAATTCATATGTCTGTCAGTGTGAGTACTCATGACAGTTTTAACATGCTCTCAAAATGTGGCCTTTTTTACTGTTGGAAAATAGAACGGGTTAAGGCGTATCTACATTACAGAGTAAGCCGGCCAAGAAATCTATGCCAGGAGACTCCCTCGTTGAGAGACAACATGCTGGAATAGCTACACCAGTCACATAAAAATATAAACAAAGGTAACAACAGGACTTACTTCACCACTGAGATGTAGCTAACCAAGGCATTTTGCTGGCAACAAGATCTTAGTAACGGGGAGGGGGGAGGACATGATCTTCCCAGTTTCCAGTTAATATACCTAAAACTAGCAAAATTTATAGCACAGGCTGAGCCTAAGCTGTGTAAAAACAGTCACTGAAAACTTGGGAAAACATTGCCTGCTTAAAAGGACAAAAATGGTTATTTAAAGGATGTACATATTGATAATGAATGTAGACTTTTCACTGATCCCATATCAATCCAACAATAAAATGCTTGATGTCATAAACACCACCACCTCATAGGACTGAAAACAATAACACGGACATCCTGGCAGGTCTTCGCCAAGTGGCATCTACAGGTATGGACCTACTCTCCCACAACTTCCCAATAAAACAAGCCTATGCCACAGAGCACATCAGGCAGGAGCAGCACGGCTTGCCCACCGCCACTTCTCTGTGGCACGTGCAGCGCTACGACTTTCAGGGCTCCTACGTTACTACGCCTACTAACTGCATTCTGGTGAGGCAGCCCCCTTTGGCCTTACCTTCCTCTTCAGCCTTTTTTGTTCCTCTTTTAATCAGGATACTTTGAATAACATAAGTCATAAAATCAAAGATGACAGGAAAAGGACATCAAGAAAGCATTATTTCTTTCTGACTCTGTGTGTCACCCCTGAAGAATAAAAAACTGTTTGAAACTGACCTTCAGAATATCCTCAGTGCTTAACTTCAACTTCTTCTAGGCCTCCATCTGAAATCAAATTACAAAGAAACAGGTAGATTAGGGGTGTCCCTGTGTAGAAAATACATTTAGAATTGATATACAGCATGTGTAAATTAAATCTGTTTTAATTCTTCCAAATACCTTTAGATGCAGTGATAACTGGACAAAATGGTAATTGAAAGTATGTGTATCTATGGTTGTACCAAGCACTTTGTTCTTGAGTTTTATCTTTCCTCTGCTTTCCCTATAAACTCTTGAAGGCAGTGGATCTCCCACTACATACCTGGAACAATTCACACACATTTGGAGAGTTGCTCTTGTGGTGCTATTGTAATGCAGAAAAAGAAAAAGCAATATTAATAATATTATTAAATGTATCACGAGAACTCTTCACTTGTACAACGGTGATACAAATAATTTGCCAAATGCACCAGGAGCTTGCGTGTGGCTTGCAGAACCTGTTCTGAAAAAGTCACGAAGGAAAGTAAGTGATTAGTCACCAAGATTAGTCCAGAGAGTAGTCCTACGTGCAAGTGCTGCCAAGATGTAAGACCATTCTGAACTTTTAAAATTGCTCACAATTTTAAAGATGCTGGCAGTAGAAAGGCAGGGGAAAGAAAAAAAAGAAAAAAAAAAGAAAAAAAAAGAAAGAGGCTCTCACTGCTCAGTGACCTGGACAACCTTCTGACACAGGTTTCCTTATTGTCTTTAACTTAAATACATAGAATAAAATGGTAACAGCAATGATAAAACTACCAGGCTCATTTTTCTTTAATCCTGAGTAGAAAAAGCACATTCCTTTAAGTATTGTTTTGGTAGGCATTGAACAGGTACTAAAATCACCCCCTCCTGTTTCTCCCTGGATGTTTTTTGGTGCTGCCCAGTGTTAAATGGTAAAGCATTAGTATATGGTTTTATACCTGCAGGTATTGATGTGAACTGAAGTCTTTTCTTTCAGACTTTTGTAACTGTATGATAGTTACACAATGCAGAAACACACGCTTCTGAACGCTAATTAAAAACAAACCCTTAAAGTACATATTCCATTTACTTTGGAGTATCAATTATAAAACCAGATGTTAGAGCCAGATGTCAAAGAATTATTTTTCATAAGCCGCAGCTTACAGCCATGTAGCCTCCATTTATCATCTCAGATGGGAACACTTAATTTGACAGCAAACATTTTGGTTAATAGCCAGTTTCAACATTAGCACTTGTTTTTGAAATTTTATGTAAAGAGATGTGATAAAACTGTCCATAATGAAAATTCTGTTATTTCAGTTCTGTAGTTAGACATTTACAAATCATGTCTATCTCTGCATAAGCTGCAAATGTTTTATACACATGTGAACGTCTGTAGGAGTATGTCTCGCTTAGACAGGCATACATCTTTACACATGCAAGCATATACAACAGATAGATAGATGTTGCTGCCTAGAAGCAGTACTCCTCTTCCAAGAAATTTATCTTGAGAGAACTGAAAATAAAAGGTCTTTGGTCCTGTGTTTCTTGAACATTACAAATGTTTATTGATTTCAGTGGATAGTTTTGGTAAAAAAAATAGTGCATCCTGTTACTTTTGCTACATGGCCTAAACAGAAATTTAGACCTAGAACTCTCAGGGCAGCCTATATTTAGCAACACAAATCCTGTCTTCACGTATGCTTCTTGCATTTCTAGGTAAAATCTATGCCAGATCTTCAGCTGCTGTTAAGCTGGCGCAGATCCAGTGACTTCAACACTGTATTCGAGTTTCTTTTACATTTGACAGGAGGAAAAAAAAAAAAAAAAAATCTATGAGTTCTGGAGCCAGTAATAGAGAGGAAGGGATTGATGCTGGCATACCTTACAAATCTCCCAACAGATATCATCTGCCCTGACTTTAGCCCTGAAGGTGAACAGTCCCACTGCAAGACTTCCTTTGAGAAGAACTGGATAATCATATCAAATTATGTGACAAATTTGTGAAAAGAGCAAATTAATTTTCATTCTGACTAAAGCCAAGATTTGATTCTCCAGATAGTGAGAAGAGACAAGTACACTACTTCAACTGTGACACTTCAGGTTTTGAATTATTTTATTCAGAGGGCAAAACACATTTTTTGGCTGTGGATCACACATTTTTCAAACCCAGAGGTTAATTTTAGAATAAAAGCCTTAAGAAGAAAAATCAAGATGTTAACGTGGCCCTATCACAAACACGTATTATATTGTGCTGTCTATACTTGTGAAAAATTAGGGAATGGGCATTTTGATTGTTTCTATTCACAAATCAAAGAATGTAACAAACTAATACATAAAAGGACTAGAGGAACATACCATATCATGTATATTAAATAACTTCTGCAAATGGGAAATGGAGATGAATCATAACACACCTGTAATTCTTCGATGGGAGGGATGGCCAGACCACAGACTGTAACTGCTAATAAGAAAAGCAGAGTCTCTTAACTGCAGATTAACAGAGGAATCACAGCCAACATCCTTCCTTTCATGCTGACATAGAAGAAATGTACATGCCTGCTGTACTTTGCTGCTAAAAGGGGCTTCAGAACATTTCTAAAAGAAAAGAAGCGCATCTGAAATTTTTCTTCTTGGCCTTACCTACAGATAAGTATTCTCAGGTTCATTATGAAAGAAGTTCTGACTGGAAAAAATTACTTTTTCTAAAAAAAACCTGAAATAATGAATAAATAAATAAATGAAAATAGGTGGGAGAATATCAGCAGCTTGCCTCGTTTCCTGCTAGTTTCCTTAGTAAGCCAGAAATAGGAAACCCCAAGCTGCTTTTAGGTTCACAGCTCTAAGTCAGCATCACCACTTAAGAGGACCCGGGACTCTTGAGGTCCTCAACCTAGGACAGCTTTGCCATACAGACTGCCTTGATGTTGGTGGTGTTAGGTCATAAAAATTCACAGATCACTGTAGAGAGTCTGAAGGCCATAAACATCCTGACTGGGGCAATGAACATTTGTGTAAACTCTTCCACAAAGTTCAGAGGCAGAAACATGGAAGCCCTGGAAGTAACCATGCTCAAAGAGCCTTCCACATTCTGAGCTGATGAAGATGGGAGTATTAAGACTTCTGCTGGAAAATAAATGTTTTCATTGTTTTTATGATGGTTTCAGACTTCTTTTCCATGATTTTCTTTCCTGTCTTGCAGACTGGAAATTCCACTTTTCAGAATTGGTGGAGCGTCAGTCTTACAAGTGCTGGGCAGTATGCAAGCAAAACAAAATTGAACATATTATTTGAGAAAGTTAGTAGATCAGAACTTACTCTTGACTTTTCTTTCCAGTTCTGGAAGAAAACCAATACTGAAACATCAGAGTTATTCATACCCTAAAAATTCTAATTTTTCAATATCCTGTAGTAGTTAAGTCAGCACATGGCTTTTAGGCAAGTCTCAGTTCCTTTCTTGATTTTGGATGCTTGTACCCAAATACAATGTAGAGAGACTGAATTCAACTGAATTTTCAATACATACAAAATAAGGTTCTGACACAGGAAAATGCCTGTATACAGTAAATGTAACTTTTGGCTTCAGTTGTTACGGTCTGGCAAAAGGCTTTCAGTGCTCGTATGTCTGCTAATGTTATAGGAGCAGTGCCTTGCAATTTAATTAACATGTTAACAAATGCATACCGAGTGTAGAGGCAATGAGAAAGTAATATTTTACCTTTTCATATATATTGTGCATGTTAAACAGCTCTAACATTCAGATCATTAGCCACAAGAAGTTGTTTTTCCAGTCACCGACATCCATGTTTTTACTTCAGCAGCCATAACACTCCTAATGTCTAAATGAGTTTGCTTTCCCAGAGTGTCTGGGAAATGGTTTTGCTAATCTCAGTCTACAAACTCATTACCAAACTGAATTCCAGCATCTTTTCTAGTGTCTAGCCAGAATATCAAGTTTCAGGCACCTTTCACTACTGCTTATTTATGTAATTCTTTATTAAACCACCATTTTACAGCCATTTTTTACAACTTGGGCATATTAAGTTACAAGGTTCTGGATAATTGGAAAAGATTCAGCAACAGCTCCAGAGGTACCAAAGATTTGGGATGGAAGTGTAAAATAATTTACAGAGCAGTGATATACACAATGCTGGCAGCGGAACAATTTGATGTTGATGCAATTCACGTGGCTGCTGCTATGTGCCTTCCATTTTACACAGGAAGGTACATTACATTCCTTCCCATCTCACGTTAGTCTAGGAATTTATTTCTAAAGAATAGCTGTTTCAAGAGTAATATCAAATTACCACAGCAAGATGACCGACACAGCAGCTAAATAATCTGTATTTATTAAATACTCCAGACGTTTGAAACGCTGTGCAGACACTAACTCACTAAACCTTCACCATCCTTTCCAATGCAGGCAGGCAGAAGGCAAGACAGTACAACTACAGGCACGTTGTGGCAGCCAAAGGAGTGCACCAGCTACAAGAAAACAGGGACAGACTCTTCTCAGAGGACAAGGAAGGACAAGAGGACAATGGACCCAGGTTGCAAGAGGGCAAAGGGGAAATTACTATTAGGTATCAGGGAAGAAAACCCACCTTTTACAAAAAGGGTGGTCACACACTGGAACAAGTTGCTTTGCTATGAAATCTCCATCCTTGGAGCTACTCGAGACTCCCTTGGAAAAGGCCCCAGCAACCTCGACTGACTTCTAAGTTGCCTTGAACTACAAAGTCAGCTTCGCTTTGACTGGGCTTGGACCAAACAACTTCCCGTGGTCCCTTCCAGCCTAAATAATTTGATGATTTGATCTCAACTTTCCATCCAGCATTCAGGATTCCACAGGTTGGAAATAGATAAGGGAAGTCACCGCTGCGGAAAGCAGAGCCACCTTTTCCGTAGCAGGCAACAGAAGCAGGGCCTAAGGCTGAAAAAGGCAGAAGTAGATGTAGCAGCACACCCAAAATTCTTCTTCCTTTTTTATGTTTGCTTTATCCTCTACTACCTTAAAGAAAGAGAGCATGCACTAAAATCACAAATATTATTACTCTAATTTGTCTCCTCAAACAATGTTTTTCTGGAAAATGCTGTGACACGCTGAGCTTTTAAGGGACTTCTGAAGGGCAATTACCTCCCGGCAAACTGAAGAAAGTCTACAGCTGGAGGTATGCCTGATCCGGGGCGCCTGCCATATTGTATCCTAACTTCATCACAATGGATATAGTAATAAAAAAAGTTGCTAACTCTCGAAAATAGACTTTTGCCAATTAAATATTTGTCCTGTGCAACAGCTTTAAGCTGGGGAGTTCTGCATTTTCTTTTTGCTCCTTCAAAATCTCATTTTGATATAAATTTTTACAAATTTCAAATTACCTACTGAAAGACTAAAAAAGTGCAAGTATCCTAAAGAATACAATCTACAACAATGCAACTAATTTCAATTTTACTGCTGCAGTAAAATTAACAATTCCAATCAAGCATTCTCCCCCTACAGTTCACAAGAAAGCTAAAAATGCATTTAAACTGTAAGAAAGTTTTAATCTTATCAACTAATCTTACTTATTAAACTAATCTTACTAAACTAAGTAGTCAAGGTTTCTATCACACCAATGTCTATTTAAGTCTCACAAAGAAGAATTCCTAAATATTTAAACATTGAAATAAACACATCACTTCTTTCTCATCCTTCCCAGCTTCTATAAGAAACTGTACAATTAATTTCAAGATATTTCAGATTGTTTCATTTTGGTTCTAACAGTGTTTCATGAGTTAGCTGTGCTTTTGTTCAAGAGTAACTTACAGAAAGAAAATTAGATCAAATACAGTAATGCAAACTGATAAGCTCTAGAGCAGGAAAAAAAAGTAATTCCATAAAGTCTCACTTACAGAGGTGGAATTCAGAAAATTATTACCAATTCTAATTATCATAAGCAAACAGCTGGCACATAAAATTGTAAGTGACAAAAGTATACACAGATCTGTTATTTAAATTTATTTCAGCCTAGAAATGGGCTCTTGGAATGAAGCAAGCACATAACTAATTGATTTATACACTCTAATTTGTTTATTTCAGTTAGAACATACACATAGCATACACTGCTGAAAGACCTGGCAGTGAAATTAACTGTGAAATGCCTGATGTTTCTTTCTTGAATGTTTTATCATTGTTCTTTCTATTACTGTTTTTTTTTTCTCGTGGATACATGAAATAAGCAAAAGTTCCTGTTGTTGTAATACAGATATATAAACAGAGGAATTTGGCTATTCCCTGACTCCACCGCAAAGAAAAATAACAAAAAATAACAAAGAAAAAAACCCCAAATTTCACCTATCGTCGGTGTTGTACATGGCTGTATTTTTTCAAAACTACATTTGCTACAGACTACATATGTAAGAATTCAGGTCAAATAACATTCTGCTTATCCACTTTTCTTTCTGCCACACAGACTCCTTTTATTTATAATATTAAGTTTCTGCCACTTTGCAAGCCTTCTTGACACTTGGAGCAGGATCACTAAGGAGCTAGAGGGAATATCCCAACCTGAAACATGCTCTATCACAAAAATTGGCACTGATCTGAAAACCACTTCATGAATAATTAAAAATATATAACCTGCAATTTTAAATAATCTGATTTCAAAAGCACATATATTGAGCAGGCTACTTAACACCAGATGCGGGATTAAATTCTTACTCAAACCATTAGTATTTAAAGACAAAACCTTAGTAGAGGTATATTTGTGTACTGCATACATGTACAACAACCATTTCTTTACATTATGTCAAAAAACAAGCTCACTGACAATTATTTCCTAACATTTTAAATTGAATTAAAAAAACTTAAGAACTTTGGTTTCTTCACACTAGAAGGGCTCATTTTGCATCAATATCACTACTTAGTTACATTTTATTTCATTTTTACCATGAAGACGCTTTTTTAAAAACACAAGAACTGTCAGCAATTTGCCTGTGCCCTATTTTTCTTTCACTGTGAAGTAAAAAAAATGTATCTGATATAGACAACATTTTCCAAAGCAACAGAAAACCATAATCACTGTGTAAAGCGAAGTGAAATCAGCAGAGCGATGTGAAGAATGACCAACTCTCAGTGAGTGAAGTTTTGCTATAGCATATTATCAGTACCAAGCTCTTCACTTGGACAAAGTTAATCCCAATTCGTGTCAATGCAATTGAGAACAGATACTAGCTTGTCTTGAGTTTCTCTGACTTTACAACTCCATTGGCTCAACTGGCATTACTTTGGGAGATTTTTTTAGAATTAAACTATTTATGGATTAATCTATTACTGAAACTCTACTACTTTATTTTGCTGTTCACTAGGTCACTGTTAACAGATTCCCTTAAGTATTACAGTTTTAAAGGCTTTTTGTATCTTTTATCTTCCTAAAAGTAAATTTTCAAAATTCCACAGATTTAGGAGCAAAACCTTCAGTGGGTTTTTTTTTTCTTTCATTCTTACCGTTGCAGGTTTGAGTGAATAAAATCTACTTTGTATGTAATCCCAAGTGTACTTCAGTCCTGGTTTCATTTTGCTAGTACTTGGAAAAACACACCTACATTTTGAAGCTTATAAACTAAAAGGTGATGGTATGCTGACATCATTCACAATGTAACCCTGCTTCAAGGCTGGCCTCACTATCTGAAGACTAGAGAGTAAACAAACATTTTGAATTGCAATCCAACTGTAAAGAAGTCTTTCTTGATGCAGTCTACCAGAGCAGTTTTCACCCTGCATATGTGTACACACATGAATGTACATAAAACTCAACAGGAAAAGCACTAGAAACAACACTGGGAAGATTCAATGAGCCTAGAGAGAATCACATTTATTTTTTTTTTAACATCTTCCAAGTTCAGAAGTCCTACAAAACTAGAAATTACCCCATTCAGTTTCTGCATAATCCTTGTTTCATATTAATTTTAGAGGTAAGAGTCTAAATTAGAGTCTAATCATTAATCTGGATCTCTCAAGAAACCGTAAGGCCCCCTCAGGTTTGAAGATGCAGACCCTGGAATGAACTGCTCCAGTAGGTTCCCATATCCCTTTGTGGACTACTGTGACTGAACACAAAATCTAAGGTGGATTGCACCTATGCCACAGGCCAGCAGAGACAGTCAAACCATCTAGTCTAACCTCCTTACACTACAGAGATCCTGAATTTCACCCAGATACGCAAACACTGAATTTAGCATCTTGTTACTAATAATAGGGTAGCTAGTGTGTTGTGTGGAATGCCGGATACTGCCAGCAAAAGAAGGAAGCTGATTAGCTAAATAGGGAATGAAAAGCTTTATCTTTCAGGAAGAATACAATCCTGAATAAATACTTAGAATTGGTTCAGAAACTTTGTTTGAGACTGTAGGTAATAATCTGATTTGCCTTTAAGGAGACTGACCCAAGCAATATGCCTAATTTATCATGGTGCAACTCTTAATTTGGTATTTTTTTTTTAAACAATAAATGAATCAATTAACTGGATTCTCAGAATTGGCTAAAAAAATGCATTAAGACTGGTTAGTACAAGCTAACACTGGACTGGTTAATAATTTTAATAAAATGTTTTAGAACTGTGCTTAAACTTTTAGATCTACAGGTATTTCGTTTTTCACAAAGCACAGAAAGAGCAAGTAAAATTCTGTCTTAACAAAATGCATATAAAACTCCCAAGCAGGCCACAACCAAAGCAAACGCCCAGCCCCAACCTGAAGTGGTCCCAGCTTTAAGAGACCGACGGCACAGCTCTCCCATCCTGAACCCTGCTGGTCCCAGGACATTCACAAATCAGATGTCCCAAAGGAGCAAAATGAGGCACTTGAAGCTGCCAGTAACCAGCCCTCTCCCAGTCTCCGACAACACCTTTCACAAATTGCAGCCCCACTTTATAATGGTTCCGAGCATTTGTTCTGAGCAGACATGTCATTAACCATGACCTTTTCCAAAATTTCAGAGCAACCATAGAAAACTAGACTAACTTTTCCTTCAGCACTGGGCTTTCATCACATACCTGTGACCTGTTCTTGACTTCCCTACACAGTTGGGTTATGCCTTCCTGTACATTAGGGGACCCACACGCTTTCTGTTGCGGTTGCTTTTTAAATGCCGGCATGAAAAGCATGTCAGGAGCTGCTGGCTGAGAGGAGCTTGGAAGCAAACATGGAGGGAGCTGGAGGAAGCGAGTTGGGCTCACGCGTGACTTTTCCACACCCTTTCATAAAAGTTTTAGGCCAGCCCAGACAGCACGGGATCTCCCAAATGACAGATGATCCATTTTCATTACCCTCACGTTTCCATTGCAAATATAATTCATATTGGACTTGTTGAAAAAAAGCACCACACACAAACCTAAACAAGATGTAGCACATTTCAGAACACTCTTTTTTACAGCTCTGTTTTTTTCTAGGAGGAATTAATAAAAAAAGTAGCCAGGGTGACATCTGCATTAATATATACATGCAGCACCTCTGGATTTACTCTTTAATTACAGCAAGAACCGTTGTGTCATTTGTACAGAGTGAGGTAAAGGACGTTTTTCCTGCCTGTATAAGCTTTGGTACACCAGCTTCCTCCCTAAAGAGCACATAATAGCTACATTTAAGTAAATCAGGTCAACATGTCCTCCTTTATTTTATGTTAAGGTAAACTAGCCTTCCTGTCCCACTGCAGTCTAATTTTTCTTTATAGCTATTTAAAACCTATTATAGGTTAACATTAACATTCAGACTGCTTCCTGCACTGTCTGATTTTGCTAGATGATAAACTTAATAGCATTTAGTGACAGACAGCAATGGAGAAGTTGGGGGAAGGGGGAATTTCATCTCCAACAGCAGCCTACAACATTTATAGCAGTTTAATAACAACATCAATAAAAACGCAGATCTGCTGTAAAATGCCTGTGGTGGCAATTACTCTAGCTTGTTTACTTTGGCTACAGCCACCAGAGAGCAGGATCTATTCTGCCTACCAAGCACCACCTCTTCTTTTCCAGTCATTCACATCCCACGTCTGGACGGGGAGAAAAATAACTTGGGGTGGGGATCAGGAAAGTATAGAGGACAGATACCATACTGCACCTGGCACAGACCACATTTCTTTAGCACACAGACATTTATTCCACTGTTGTGGCAGGATACATTAGCATTAGTATTCAATGATCCGCACACAAAATATAACCTTGGAAAAGACATTACCTCATGAGAAAAAAATCTTGCACTGTATTCATTTTTCAAGATTGAATTAAGCCTGGTTTGGTTAAATGTGAGTATCAGTAGTTTTGAAACTCAAGTCTGATGCATATGTCACTCTATACTGCCTCAGAGGTTAAATTAGTGGACGTTTAAAATCTTTCTGCTGGTAGCAGGTAGCAAAAGACTTAGAATGATTTGTCAAGAGGTTTCTGATTCCCAAAGTTGGTACATTTTGTTCTCAGGCATATTGTGGTTTCTAGAGACAGCAACTCGGCAGTTGTGCCCTGGGTTGCTTTGGTCGTATCCTCATTACACAGAGGCAACATGTGTATTATGAAAGACCATGTAAGCTACTTTTACAACACTCAGTTTCTAAATACACTCACACTTAGCTGATACCTGACTCTTAGGTTTCAGAAAAAAATAAAAAAGACATGGAAAGGGAAACCTTTCTGTTAACCATGACAAGTGAAAAAGCGGCTGTGGTCAGCTCTTGGGCCTTCCCCTTTGTAAGATATCCTCTCCTTCAATCATGCAAAAAGAACACTGAGTTATTTGGACACAGTCTTGAAGGACCAAGCTGGGGCTATGCAGAGAATCATTTGTTATTTGGTGCAAAGGAACTTTAAACAATATTTCAGCAAACACCAGCCCAATCAGAAGTCCCATTTAGACGGGCTTGATCTATACCGAGGCTTCCTGCGGTTTCATGCTTTGAGCCTTAATAACAGCAACAACAAAGTCTTGTTTTGCAAAAACTTGTCACATTTATGATTGTGTTTCACTAGTATACAAGCCCAACTAGCTATACCAATATTTTTTCACCACATATGCCCACTATATGTGTAAACCCAGCGTCCATGCTCCTGTCTGATGCTATGTTATATATGAACCTATGACATTATTTTGATTTCAATAGCACCTGCACAGGACACATGCTATATTTAAGAAGGAATCCTTAAAGTCATATGAAGCAAGTTTAGAACTTTTCACATAATTTGTTCCTTATCAAAAATATTTTTTATTACAATGGCCAGAATAGTTGCATTCATGAAGTTTTGGTAAAATGCAGCTTGCACTCCTACATTAGAAATTCACAGCTGGTTAGCCCTGTTTCTCTTGGAAGGCTAGAAGCAACTTGAGGATTACTTGATGGTGACAAGCAGTAAGTGAGCAGAACCTGATTATTTGAAAGAGGGATGAATTTTATTTTATGTTTCTTTAAGTTAGAGAGAGCTTTGGGAATGTATGATAAAATATGATACAATTGAAGAATATAAATGGTGGTAAGACGATTCTAAGCTGGCTGTAGGCCTTCCTGTCCTCAGGTCTATTTGGTACAGGCTAACATGCATGGAATAAAGTGAAGAAGCTTCAACACTGTAAGAAATTATGGACTCTGGGATTTGCTCTGGCTGACTGTTTCCATATGGAGAGGGAAAAACAGCAGAATTTTTAAAATGTCTGTGTGCCTCCTTGGCCAGATTTAGCTACTATGAGTGTGCACGTAGGGAGGTGTCACAGAGAAGACACTGCTTTCTCCTTGCCAAAGAAGTCAGCCAGACAGGTATCAGTCTGTACTCACTAATGGAGCAGTACAAAGCAACCCAGTCCTTTCATATCTGATCATCTTCCTCCTAATTCAAACAGCTAGCAATATAGATTTTCCTATACCTCCCTGTGAAACAAAAACAAAACAAACAAACAAAAAAGGTCGTGTAGCTGTTTTAAAGTTTCCAAAAATATCTCCAGCAAAATAAATGCCCATCAAAACTCCAGGTATCTGTTTATCTTTGCACCATATCCTGAACATTTCTTCCATCCCAAAGTATGAGATCCCAAGATGGGCCCATAAGATGTGAAGGGAGGAAGCTGGGCAGCCCTGTGAAGAGAGAGATGCTAGACTGTACATCTAGCAGAGTTCCTCTGAGCACACAGCTAGCTATACAGCTCGTCCAACAACAACATATCCAGTTCATCTGTGACCCATGACATGAGAAAAGAATTAAATGCACACACAACGGCAGGAAAGGAGGCAGAAGTCAACTGTGTGAACTTCGTTCTCAAGATGTGAGACTCAAAAGGTCTGAATAAAGGGTTTAGAAAGGACGTCGGGGAATACCAACAGCGTAAGAGTCATGAAAATTTATATAATCAGCAAAAACAGGTGCCACATATGCCCCTCCTGCTTCCCACCCTCAATGCACACATCAGTTCAAGAATACAGTGGCATCCCAGAAGACTGCAGACACTCAAGAGTATGGCTGGGTCTCCTGCCTCTCTGATAACCCCTTGGAAAAAGACATGGCTTAGCACAAACTAGAGAAAATCTTGGAATCTAGTCTAAATTGGGATCTAGATAAGTCCCCAGCCAGCCCAAAATTATGAAGAGGCACAAACGTGCTGTAAAAGCACCTTTCCACTCCATCTCCCTTGAACTCAGCAAGAACTAAGTCCCAAACCTCGCAGCTGGTGGAAAATATGGTTGGTTGGAAAAGGAAGACTTAAAGTCCTACAGTATTACCAACCCTCGAATGCTGAGCCACAGCAGAGTGCAATACCTAACGCATGCATGCAGGTGGCACGTAGAGAAACTATATAAAATGGCCACCAAGGCAGAAGCAGACTACCTGCCAGCTAATGTGAGATGACTGAATGTTGGCTGAACACGTAGCCACAGATGCTTTTACTGACTGTGACGGGCAGCCAGCATCAGCCGAGATAGCCTGGGAAGGGAAACCTGGATGGAGGACAAGGTAAAAAGGGGGCAAATATTCTACTTCTTCTCAAAACAAGTTGCTGTTTTCTTTGCAAAGTTTCAGACTCTTTGGACCTACTTAAATTTGAAGGAGGAAATGAAGAGTAAGCAAAATTCTTGGACAAAGGGCTAGCTTTTTCAGCTCTGCTGGGACTGCAAGCAATGCATGAAAGGCAGTGTCAGGTGCTAAAGCAAAACAGTGTGTACTTTAACAGCAACAAGAACAGTAGTAACAAGAGAGAGGATATCTCTATTTTAGGAATGTGTTTTATAGAAAACACACCAATCCCAGTACTTTTCTAATCTTGTTCTTTAATACTCAGTGCTTGGCGCCATGTAAATTCCTCCAATCAGGGAAATCAAAGATTTCATCTGATAGTATAAATATTTGTTCCACACCATTTTTTAGAGTGCTTAATGTTTGTATAAATATCCCTTACTCAACACTGGTCCTGTGAAGAATTAGGGAGCCATGCCCTTAACTACCCTGTGGAGGCCATCTGCAACACAGCTCACAGCAGAGCAGAGGAGCTTCTGGAAGCCAGTAGTTAACTACCACTTCCAAATCTTGGCCATAGCCTTCCAGGAGCTCACCATGGAAAGACCAACCAACTGTTACTGGTCTTTGACTGAAGAGATCAATTCATCCGTGGAGTAAAATCAGCAGACCATTTTACATTTACAGAATTCATGCCCATCCAGGGAAAGACAGATATACAGCACCAGTTCCCCCAGGCAAACCTCTTAACTGACTGGTAGTCTGCAAGTTATTTAACAAATCACAAAAGCCAAAACAGCATCTTCCTTCAGAAATAAACTTACTAAAGATCTATAGTGCATGTCTTTCATATTCATGTTAAACAGAAATAAAAAGATATTTTACTACAGCCTTGTCATGGTTTCTGGCAAGAACTAATGCAAAATGATTAAAGACTTTTTCAAATTTCCCCTCAAAACTTGCCTGGACTTAATTCTGCTTATCCATACATTCATTACACCACCCACTGCTATGCTCAAATGCCATGCACAGAGTTCAGTAACTTTTTACTGGCAATAACAGAAAAATGCCAGGCTAGATTCCTCTGTGAATGGTTCAAATGACTTCCACCTATGTCATGCCAAGCACGAACTGACAAATTCACCTCCCAGGAGAAGAACTGGGACCCAGAGTCTGCATTTTAACAACTGGAATGGAATGGGGAAAATGAGCAAAAGAGGTTGTGACACACTGAAGCAGTGGCATTTCATTTGGAAAAGATGTTACATGAAAGCTAAGTCAGAGATGCACTATGTAACCTATAACATTTGATGCACCATCATACCCAGGACATGGTAACACTGAGACCTGAAACTATTTTTGATCCTCACAGCAGTAGGTAAACTACTATGATGGGTCTGTCTTGTCAGAAACAAGCCTTTATATCTCAATTTCACCACAATGAACACAAAGTTTCCTGAGGAACACAGTTTTGAAAGGCCTCTACACACGAAGACTGACATAACAGTTTTTCCTACAGTATTACCAAATACTGCTTTCATATCCACTTGCCCAGGTACAAACACTGAACCAATCAAACACAGAGGTCGCAAATGAGCCAGATAATCAGACATAACATATACCTTATTACTGAATATAATTTCACATTATTTGGCAAAGTGTTTTCCAGGAACAAGGAAGATCTGCTGAAATTAATAAGTAAGTATCTGTGGGCAACAACATCTTATTTTTCAAATTTTTCAAGAAGCCATTAAAAAAACCCAAACAAACAAGCAAACACACACAAAACCTCCAATATAAAAAACACCATCAAAACCAAAGCATAGCCTCACACAGCCTTATGCCCTTACCAATTATGTTTTTATAAAAATTCTGGAGTATGCATTTCAGGAGTTTGATGGCAAAATGTTACATATGCAAAACATAAAGATACAATCTTTTCTTTGCCTCGTACTGCCTTCCCCAAGAGTCCTTCATGACATTCAAGGGTCATAACTTGCCTGTTGAGCTAGGCTGGTGTGGGCCACCACTTCAAGTTGCTACTATACCAAGCCTGTAAAAAGATCATTGTTACACATCTGTATAGCTCATTTTTGCCATGGATTTTCATGTATTGACTGTCCATTGATGATAAAGGATTCACTGTCTTCTGGTACAAATGCCACTAGGCTTCCTCTAAAACCATAACACACATTATATCAAT
Source organism: Buteo buteo (assembly GCF_964188355.1). Classification (NCBI taxonomy): domain Eukaryota; kingdom Metazoa; phylum Chordata; class Aves; order Accipitriformes; family Accipitridae; genus Buteo; species Buteo buteo. The sequence goes on along the minus strand of NC_134171.1, from coordinate 77,153,943 downwards.
CATTCCTTTCATACTTTTGGTTTCAGCTCTCTATTGGGAAAAGTGCCCTGCATCTGTTCGTTCTTGTATCAAATCTTGAGTAATATTACACTCTTACAAATATAGCATACTGTCTTGGTGTCAACTCATACTAGACCAAGTACGCTGACATTACAGCAAAATAAACAACACAGATCTCTAATCAATACCCATTAAAGCACAGCCTAAAAATGTGAAAGTCTCCTGTAACAAAGAATTCTCTGCTGAATGCTCAAGCAAGAAATTCTTACACCTTCTCCTACTCCACACTTGCAAACTAGGTAGAACCAGTTCTGAAGTCTAGGTATTCAATACGCAAGCACCGTCAGAGAAAAAGAACACACACAAATTAAAAGAGTAGATGCCTCTGTTAAGCAGCTCAAAAATACATAATTAGCTGTGCCTTGACTGTATATATAAAACCGATCACAATTCCAAGAAGTAGAAGAGGATTATTCACTGGAATAACATAGAAATGTCTTTAATGGTAGTTTTAGAAAGCAACTATTTTGCTTATCTGCAAGACCAGCCATTATATTTACTTATTGATAGCTCAGAAGTAAAACTAGCATGGTATTTGACAGTATAAGTATAACTATACAATGTCAGATGGAAGTTCCCTCTCTAAACTCTCTGACAGGGGCCAACAGCAAACACATGGAGAAAAGAATGAGACAGAAGCAGAGAGTGGTACCGCCTTGATACCCGCCCAGCCCCAGCAATCTGCAATTCTGACTTCCTGAACTTCATGTAATCCTGTTTTTAATAGCTCCGAGTGAGATTTTCTTTCATGGTTGCTTTATTGAAGCCATGTAAACTTCTGGCATCCATATCATCTTCTAACCATAAGTTGCAGAGTTTAAATTTCTCACTGTGTGGAGAAATACCTAATTCAGTTTGTTTTAAATCTGCTGCCTGTTAACTTCATTTGATCTTGTAAAAGCCTGCCTGGGGAGAAGAACAGCAATGGAATTTTTGTGGAACCTACATAAGAATCATAGGAGATAAATGCATATTTTGGATGTTATAGGGGCTCCTGCAAATAAAATGCAACTTTCTCAGGTTATTTAACTGGTTCAGAACTCTGCCTCAGCTGATAATAGCTTAAGAATTTTATTTTCGAATGTTATTTAGTGGCCCACATGCAAAAAAACTGCTGTCCACTTCCACATTTAAATTGTTAATCAACAGATTAAAAAAATGACCAAGAGAGTAGTTGTCACTTTCATTGACCACCTCAACAGAAAAACCTACAGCTGTGTGGATCTAGGGAATCAGTTATCCTTTAAAATTCTTCAGTTAGAATCAATACACAACTTGGGAAAGTCACTGATAGTGACTTCAATAGTCCTCTGATAATAGAAGGGAAAATGCAATGTCTCACAGGCTAAATGATTCAAACAGCTATTCTCCTTAGCTCAGCTTTAAGATGAAGAAAGCAGCATTCAAAATCAGAGTTCAGAAAGAGCCCTGAAATGCGGCTAGATGCAATATGTTAATAAATCCCCACTTCCTATTCAGCTGATTTTATTTACTAGCTTTCTGTATCTCTAGCTGTTTATATGATCTCTGTTACTGTGGTCACCTACAAACCTTAATAAAACTCAGTTAGGATTTTCTTCCTAAGGGGAAGGCCCATTTGTTTGCAAGCGAGCTGAAATTAATGGCTAGGGCAGGCGGTCTTTACTGAATAGGGAGCAAAGGATGCCACCTTCTCCGTAAGCACAGACTGCAGGAACAGGTGCCCTTAGGAGGCCATCTCTGGAGGCTGCCATGTCCCAGTGCTGCCCACCGATCCCTGGAGCAAAACCCAACAGCTAGGACACGCTGTGGACATAATGACAGTTTCTGTATTTTGTTACAAAGTTAGTCATTTCTCCATGCTCACTTTGTGGGAAATAATAGAGAGGAAAATGAAAAAAATTTTAAAAATTGTTTAGTCCCAGTTCAACCAGAAATGCACACTGAAAAAATTCTGAATGTTGGTCTGCTCTAATTTTTATTTAACTTATTCAGTAGCCTCCTCCCCTTTCCTGGTGTGAGATGAGAGTGGATTAGTATCAGATGCCCTTTTAGGCACACAGTGATTTACCCAGGGAGAAACCAGGAGATCTGAACATGCTTTCCCACATGTCAGAACAGTCCACGTACTATAGAACCATTTTGCCTGTCTGCTCTGAACCACTGCAGTTTGATATAGTATTACAGTTAAAGGAGAATAGAATAGATTTCTAGAGCTGTAACATTTTCCTAGAAGCAGACTTCTAAGAGCCACTGGCATCACAGGTGTGAAGCATAATTAAGTGCCTTGCAGCTGTGAAAGGTGTCATCAGATTTCACCTGTTGTATACTCCCTTATTACTTGGACTTCATTCTCTGCTAGATTCTGGATAAGTACTTAAAGAATAGAAGGGACAAAAATGCTCCTTCCTCCTTCAATAGGTTGTTCGGTTTTTTTAACCCTATCTCCCCTCAAAAAAGTCAAGACATCTAGAAACATGCTGCTATAAATACCTAAAGTCTTTCTAGTTCTTCTCACACACCACTTTTCAAACATGATCTTGCAGTACAGGTATGTTAGTGCTGTTTTGCATACCCACCTGTTACAAATCACCTGAAAACGAAGAGGAATTTAAATGTGAAGTATGTTTACTTTTGGTGAAAATAAATTGGATTTGCATGTGGTACAAGAGGCATAGGCGAAAGCTAACATCAGTATATTACAGTACTTACTAGTCAAGCAGTTTTTCAACAATTCCATTAAAAAGTGTTACTGTCTAAGGCTTAGCGTAGAACTGAGTAAAAGTAATAACGTTTACTTGCAAAACTGCTTTAAGGTTTGAAGAATCTAAATATTGTGAAGAAATAAACTAGTAAAAAAAAGACTCCAAAACACCAAATAAAGTCAGCATAAAGAATCTCAAAAAAACTACAAATCCCCATTCCCGTAAGAGCACGACAGAGATGTCTCCAGCTCTCCCATTATCTTGACTATTTCTAAAGAACACAAGGGTAAAAATGAGATTATTACTGGGTAATTTTAACACAATACCACTGCTCAGTGGAAGCCTCATTGATCACCTTCCAAAAGTGGGTCTATAATTTGTCTCACATATTTGCACAAATCCTGATGCGGTGTCCGTAACAAATAGCACATAAGCAGCGTTCACTTTGCAGTAAGCTCAGTCTACATACAAACTTCTGGTTCTCAGGAAGCAGCGCTGTCTAAACAATCCCTTCAAAATAGGGGCAACGTAGCAGCAACTTTGGTTATTGCTACATTTCCTCTCAAGCAATTGTCTCAGGACACAAATAATAACAGATAATAATAACTATGAAGACCTTGCTTGAAGGCAACAAAAAGCTATGTGCAACATCATATATAACAGTGCCACCTGATGACCACTACTAAAGAAGTGAACTTCCTCATTTTCCAATTAAAATAAAAGTTCAAAAATTCTTCCCACGCCACTTTTGGTGTCTCCAGTCTCAGTTGCCTAAGTGATTTTATCTTTCAGAAGTTGCAAACGCACCTAGAACGGACCCACCAGCGAAGCAGGAATAGAGAAACTGTGGTGATGGCTGGGTCAGCAACTACAACAATGGTTTCTCTTCCCAGCCTTAGATTTCCAGTGGAAAAAGGACACTCAGATGGCTCCAAGCAAAAGAGCACTCAGCTTAACTACAGCACTCAGGCTTTGCTTAGAGGATCATATTAAGAAAGCAGCAAATCATCATACCAGTTATAATTTGCTCTTTTGTCAAGAGATACTGCAGAAAACATGTAGAGTACACTTCAAAGTGCTTCTTAGATGAAAAATTACCCCTTTTTGGAGCACGCTTTAGATACTATGATGATGAACTTCCTACCATATCATTTACTAGTCAAAACAAGAATTCATTATCAAGATTCCTGCACAATTACCTTAGCTTACAAAATTCAAGATGTTTTATTCTTTCATACACCGTCACCGACAACGGCCAAATAATAAAAAACATGTTTCCATCGCCACAGTGACTGTTTTTTCATGTGAACCATAAATAGAGAATATTAAATGGAAAGAAAACAACTGAAGATATTATAAACTTAGAGAAACCTGCAGGGTAATGGGGACAATATCTGTTGTTTTGACTACAAAATCTACTAAACTTCACATTGGACAAACATAGAAACAGACATTAAATTTAAAAAAAAAATAAAAAAATATTAAAAAAAAGATGAGCTTGGTGTTGGTTTTCTTTTTCCAAAGAAAGTTTCACCTCACAAAACTGAGAGATGTGTGATTTCTCATCCATTTCATAGGGCTAGCTTTGAGCTTTTCTATTAATAAGACAGTTTCTTTGCTTTCTGTAACTTTTCTATTGCTTTCTCATCAAAAGAGTTAGTCCCCTGAAAGAAAGACTTCAAACAAGTTCACAACCACTCAATACACTCCACAGAAAGTACGGACATGGCTGTATTGTCTAGGACTTCCATTTCTGCACAGCTCAGGCCTCCTTCAGAAAAAATGTACCCTGAAGCCTGTCAGAGTTTAATCTGAGTCAAAGCACGACTGCATAGTCATCAAATATCTAAAGACATACTACAGTCACATAAGGTACATAGCTATTTAAAAAGTTCTTTAAGTAATTATTACGTGGGATATTTCTGATAAACTCATTTGATCTTACTTTAAGTTGATCAATTTAAGTGTAAATTGCATCAAAATTTCAATGCACAGATTGTATGCTATAAAGTTTATCATTGAAAGTATTTCTGAAAAAAACTCTGAAATACCGAGAATCTGATTTTAGAATAGTTTCACCAAAATGTACACTACATCCAGACTCAACTACTTAGCTAACCACAACAGGCAAAAGGCATAAAGCAACGGAGAACTTTATTATAACCTATGGGCCCGAGAAACAGAAATGCAGGACAACATCTGGAACAATGGCAATCTTGAAGCTATCTGAACCTGGGGTTCGGATAAAACCCTTATCGCAAGTGAAGGCAGATGAAAACCATGGATCTAAAACCAGTTCAAATTCCAGGCTTTTCCCAAATTGTGACATTCAGAGCTCTATTTCAGCCACATACACTTTTTAAGTTCAATGATCTACAGTAAAAAGATGATTTTACACTAAGAAAATCTACTCTTCCTAACAAAACCACAAGCGTTTCATTGCTTAAATCATAGACATTTATCACCATGTTCTTTGGCTATGGCTGGCCACCCTTTATGTCTCCTAATGTTTGTCCCCAGCTGACTTCCACAAACTTCCTTCCCATCATCACGACCACACACACATACAGACAACCCACTTGCCCCATAGTAAATATGTATGTATATATATTTAAACAACACCACGAGAGAGGCCAGTCCACACGGACCACTTCAACAGTACTGGGGCTCGTTTCCTGTTTTCTCACTTCCATGTGAAGTTTAATATGATGATGGTTTCCATTTTTAGAGAGCAATTTTCTGAACTACTATGCAGATCTGAATCATCTGTAAATAAAGATGCCTTTAGCTTGGCATCAGCTATTTTCTCTGCAGCACTAGACTTTGTTCTTGCCCGAATGACTTCTCAGTCATAATTTTCCCCAGATTCTGATAATACTAAATATAGATCACAACAGATATTTTCTATTATATTCTCTGGCATCTTTGCACCACAACCATTGCCTTGTATTAGATGCACTGAGTGCCATTCCTTTATTCCCAAAGCTGTTTTTCCAAGAGTGCTCTAACATCTCATTATGTGAGCTAATACATAGAAAAAAAAATTATTTTTGCAGATGTTCATATGTTTATATAGTCATATTGTTAAATAGATTTTTACCTCCTTTCATTTACATATTTTTTGAAAAGTAACTGCAATCTGATTTTTTATTATTCATTTTCATACAAGTTTAGAAACTTAAATACAACAGGTCTCTATTTTAGACTGGAAAATCAGAAAAAAACCAAAATTATTTAGAAGACTTTAAGCCAAAAGTCTAGAAATCTTAGGAACTTTACTAATGCAGGATCTTTAAAAATAAATGTAAACAGATACCAAGAAAACTTAGAACTCACCTGATATTCTCTCCTCACAGTGACTGCAGTGACAACTTAAAACTAATTTGTCAGAGGTAGGTAGTCTCAGTAGGTGAGCCGACAGCCCAAGCCCTTTTGCCCTGAAGAGATGAGAAACTGATTTAAAAGGTCCATCTTTTAAACACAGGAGAACCTTCATGTGCTCGCCAGGGTAGGAAATTACCATAAAGCTGGTTAGATGGCTTCAACAAAATGAGGTAAACTGGAAACATTTAAATGATTAGCAAAACAAAGTTAACCAACACTCGGATTTTCCTCCAGCTGCTCTACTACACGTTTTTTCTACAAGACTCCTCAAAAGACACAAGGTGGACACAAGATCCATCCCACAGGTGCTGACACAAGGTTATGTGCCCTATCCTGCTTCATACCCTGGTTGGGTTTCTTTTGTACAGAACGGGCACTACGCACAGCAAGCTCCAGTCCTGTCCCAAATTACATAAATGCAGAACCAATGTTCATGCACACACTACAGAAGGCACCTGCCTCACACATTAGACAAAGCCGAAATTGTATCAGCATCTGGCCCTGTTTGCTTTTTAATGATTTATATGTGTAATATTTTTGCAATGCTATTGCTAGATTTTCCACATGCTCTTTTATTAGCAACATCAAAGCTGATTTCCTATATGTTTCCTATAAATGCTTTGTACAATTCATGTTCTTGGCTTTTTTCTTTATGTTTGTCTTGTGTTGTTCTCCTGAAAGTAAGACAAAGCAAAAATTATTTGAAGGGAGCAAGAAAAAAATCTGTTTTTTTTTAAAGTCTGAGTATCTCAAAAATAATCTCGAAAAACTTCAGAAAACAAAAATACTCCATATGCAAATGCAGTGACCCTCAAGAGTTTTGTCCCATGTTTTGCCCTGTATTAAACTGTTAACAAATTATCAAAAGCTTGACCACAACATTATTTCGATCTTCTACAACTGTCAGATGCAAAGAGCACTCAAGTCAAGGGTTCTTTTTAATATAATTAAAAGGCTCTAAAATAGACTGTAAGTAATATCCCCCTTTGACTTGTTTTAGTTTTATATTGTTCTGTACATTCAGGCTATTCAGCAATAAGAGTTCTTTGATAATGGTAGGTGTCCTTTTCCTCTTTCAGGTATGACTGATTTTTAGTCTTTCCTTCTTAGCTTCTTTGTAATACGCCCCCAGCCAGTCCACTTGCCTTATCTCCTTCCTGTCAATAACTTCAACAATTTTATCAGTTAGCGTGACCTCTAATACAGGTTTATTTTATGGTCTGTTGACCAATTTACTTTAGAAAACGAGTGAAATAATATCTTCAGATTATTACAAGCTGATCCTTCGCTTCTTAAAACCTCTCACTTTTATTACAACTATCTCATTAACTGAACAGCTCTTTAAAAATGATCAGCTGCAAGACAATTAACTTGGTTGAACTCCCAAACCACTCATAAATATTGACATTTAAACACACTATTTCTGTCTAATCTCTGAGCAAACCGGTTTTAGTAACAATCTTGGACCTTTTCAGTTCCAAAATACGGAGAGTAGCACAACGTAATACAACAAACAATCCATCTGAGTGGAAGGAGAAGAAAAAAGCCAGGGCCCCCTCATATTTTGCAACATTTACATTTTGTGAATTTTGTGACAGAGCTTGTCTCCACTTACCTGCCCAAGATGTTGGCATCTAGACTAAACTAGCTGTGTGGGCAGCCCCTACAGAGAGCAATGAAAGAACAGCACCTTCAGAGAGTGATTCGTTCAAACTCTGTACATACCTATGATGCTCTTGAAAAGTTATATTCAGGTAAGATGCATCCTCCTCTTTGTTGTGTTTTTGTAGCTGGCAGTCAATAATGTCGTGTCTGGCACTCTTCAGTTATTCTTCGAAATCCAGCCTACAGTAGTAAAAGAAATCAATCATGTATCCCAGTCCAATAACCCATCCTTGCCTGCAAAACATTTCCTTTTCTCTACAAGCATGCCATAATCAGCATAATAGCTGCGTGTTCACTCCGTTTCTAAGTAAATGTTTTATTCCAGTAATTCTCAGCCCATGGAAACGCAAGCATTTCAGAACACAACTCAATGCTTGATAGACACAATAAATCTTTCTCTGTCTTTTCTTTTGCCAGTATTCTCATCAGTGTGTTTTTGATCAGACCTAACTCACAGTACTTTTATGATTTTTTTCCTGAACTGGTTTATTTCCGTTCTAATTAAGCTTTTTTCCTCTTTGAGGTTCTAAGACTCCCACTATTCAGTAAAATTGATGGTATCCACGCTTCTTGAGACTGATACTGATCTCAAGGATTTCCATTTATTTTCCAGATGTTTTTTACCAAATTGCTACCTAATCGGGCTATGTTTTTATATCCAACTAAACTTTTTCTTTAAAGGGAGCCACTTCAACAAGAAGTGTTGGCAGGTACTTCACAATTTCTATTTTTGTCTGTAATCTGTGCTGCGTTAGTCAAAATAATAAAACAATGACTCCTTTATAGCAGCAGACCTGAGGTGTCTACAAAGGCAAAAGTTTAGAAACATTCTCTTCAGAGTTTTCATTTCTTGGCAACCAGTGTGTTTCACACTCTGGGCCTGACTTATATGAGATTTCAAGACTCTCAGAAAGTTGCAGAAGAAAGTTGCAGAAGAAAGTTATCATTTAATAGGTGTCCAAACAACATCCCCAAGATTTGCACATAAAAAACATGATTAAATTTTATCTGTTGGCCCCTCCTCACGATCTGTGGATCCGTGCAGGGGCTAGAGTCATGGGTAAGCACAGACAAGAAATATTTTAGGATATCGGTAAAGGGACCCGGTGATTTCCCTAAGTGTCATTCCATAAACTTCTCCTGCAGAAGAGGATGATTAGTCTAAGGATCATATCTTCTAAACAGACTGATCACCTTTAAAGGATAAATCAGTTGGGCCTGTGGTATAGATGTAAGAACAAAGGCAACCTCACAAAAGCAAACGCTGTATCTTTCCCTCCTGATGAGTTCTGCTTTCCCCCGCACACCCCAAGAGCAATATTTACACCAAACACAGTTTTCTTCAGACAACGTTTTCAATAAATGATTTACCTATGATTGAAACGAATACTTAACCCATCTTATCTTCCATCATTCTCTGTTCCTCCTTTTGAAAGACCTGGTAGAGACCTCGCTAGGTCTCAATGCAAATAAACCTGGCAGACAAACAACATCTTGTAAGGCCTTACTGTATGATTTGTAAGACTTAATATGTCAGAGCACATTCTCTGATGTGTTCAGCAGCTGAAGTTCTCAACTGGTGACATTACAGCTAGGAAAACAATATTGAACCTAACAATGTCCTGGTTTCAGCTGGGACAGAGTTAATTTTCTTTCTAGTAGCTGGTATAGTGTTATGTTTTGGGTTCAGTACGAGAAGAATGTTGGTAACACACTGATGTTTTCAGTTATTCCTGAGTAGTGTTTCGACTAAGTCAGGGATTTTTCAGCTTCTGATGCCCAGCCAGCAAGAAGGCTGGAGGGGCACAAGAAGTTGGGAGAGGACACAGCCAGGGCAGATGACCCAAACTGGCCAAAGGAATATTCCATACCATATGACATCATGCCCAGTATATAAACTGGGGAGAGTTGGCCAGGGGGCATGGATTGCTGCTAGGGAACTAACTGTGCATCGGTCAGCGAGTGGTGAGCAATTGCATTGTGCATTGCTTGTTCTGTATATTCCAATTCTTTTATTATTGTCATTTTATCATCATCATTAATATTTTCTTCCTTTCTGTCCTATTAAACTGTCTTGATCTCAACCCATGAGTTTTACCTTTTTTTTCTCCCCTGATTCTCTCCCCCATTGCACTGGGTCGGGGGGAAGTGAGCCAGCAGCTGTGTGGTGCTTAATTGCTGGCTGGGGTTAAACCACGACAACCATCCACTCCAAATAACCGGTCAAAATTACATTTGTTGATGTACTTTTGTGTTCTAATGTTTAAAACGTGCCATGATCACCAGTTACCAGTTTCTGAAATCAGACAGTTATCGGTTATCAGCAGCTCAGCATCATTCATTCCGCACCTGTAGCCCTTCTTAAACACACTACAGTAAAAGGAATTCTTTTTCAGCTTGGTCTAACCAGACAATTTATCTAGGATTCAGACTTCAAAAAATTATGTAACACTAAACCAACATCCAAATCTGTTAAGATGGGAGGCTGAAGAACAAAGACTTCAGACTCGCCAAGTCCTCCTGACCCTTATGGGGGGCAATCATCACTGATGACCTGCAAGACACAAGCCTACTTCAGCCACATCAACCAACCCTTCATTTTATTGCTGTCTATGGGGCTAAAACCTACTGATAGACCCAATGAAGTAATTGCCTCTCCAAGAATTGTTTAAGCTTAGCTTTGACTACAGAAAGGTGAAGGATTACGACTCATCGTCTGCAACTGTGACATTTTCCAGTTCGGCACAAGCCCCCAGGGCAAGGAGTTCTGCCTCAGATCCAATCTCTTCTCAAATTCCTGCCACGGCTGCCCACCCCAGTCCTGACTCTTCCCTTGCTTCAGCAACTAGACATGACTGCTATCCTGCCCAAATCCTACCATGTTCCCATTGCTTCTCATGCTCTCACTCAGTTTTTTTCCTTCAATACCTTTTGCCATCTTGCCTTTAGCCACACTGTTTTGGCCTTCAGGGAGCCCTTCAGTCATAACAGAATTTACCGGTTTTGTGAATATTAACAAAGCAAGAATTTGACCCTGGAATATTTGCACACAAAAGGACCTGCTCTATAGCATTAAGGTTTAAGAGCTTTCTTCTGACTCCCGTAATAATTCAAATCAAGATGCGCAGTCTTGCTTGTTATCAAACAATTATCTGGAATCCAGTATCTTAGCCATTAACACACATGGGGAAAAGCCTGAATTCCAGTGTTACCCCAATTACTTGCAATTATTAATCACAGATCAGCTTTTGACCTTCAGCCTCGCTGAGAGCTACAGACAAGCCTTCATCCGAATCTGAGTGAGCAGCTGAGCAGAGCTGGGTGGGAGGCAGCTAAAATGGCTGCTGCCTTGCTCATCTCTCGCAGCCTGAAAAAGTGGCACAGTCCTCTGATGCTTTCTGGCAAATGTCATGTCGGGCAGCTTAAAAACTCTGCTTAAAAGCTTTATTTAGTTGTACTTTTACTACCTCAGAACTGGCACAACCTTTTATTAACCTAGTGTGATGTTTACAAGACTGTTCTAGCAGATTAGTTAACAGTGTGGAGGTACGTTACAGCAGTATTTTCCCAAGTATTTCTTATTTTATACCTTAGGCTATAATTCTAGTTTTACTATTAAGAGCTATTCCCCTTCAAAATAAAAAATTGAAAATTTGTATCTCGACATATAAGTTGTTCCAACCTTTAAACTGCAGAGTTGAACTGAAAGACAAATGTAATAGTAATAAGGCCGACTCCTTCACACAACGAAACATGATCTACAGGATAACATGAATTAGAAGCGATCCATTGTGTGGGAAGAGGCGATGTATTTTAAATGAAGACTGCCCTCAAGTTTCTGCATCCAAAGCTGCTTCTAAATAGTGTGAACAGGAAGCTGTTATCTTGTTTGAACCACCTTCAGACACCTGAAGCAATTTTCTAATCACCCAGCCACGCTCTTTCAGGTGTTACACAAAAGCGGGACTCCCTACTCTAATCAGAGCACGCAGGACATGGGTCCTGAGAGCAGTGGCAGAGGGGCTCAGACCCACGCTCAAGCCCTCAGCCTCTCAGGTTATAAAAGAGTTCCCTAACTATGGGCTTTTATAGCTTTTTTTTTTTTTCCAGCTGCACTTCCACTTTTACATAGCTAAGGAAATGATCAGGAACTCAAATCTGTGCCTACCAAATCCCAAAACTGGACTGTAGTGCCAGATTCTGGATTTTACCAGGAATTGTACCCTGGAGGCAAGAAACTTTTCCAGCTGTAAGTTCTGTTGGAACTGGTACACTTCCATCAAAAGTTAAAGTTTTGACAAATTGGCATTTTTACATTAAAGTGACTTTGTCAGAAAAATTCCCAATAAGCTCAAACTGTAATTCTGAATAATACAGCCAAGCTTTCCAAAAGACCACAAGGATTATTCTGCTTTATCAACTGCTAATTGCTACTTAAAAGGAACAATACATGTTAGAAATCAAGAACTTGATGGAAATATTGGAACAGTACAGATGGTGCTGACATGCCTCAAAATTATGAGATCTTGACAATGTTCTCAACACAGGCATAAGCAAGACTAGATTAAATCACTAAAGACTGAACCAGGACAAGACAAAAACTGAAATCTAAACATTTTCAATGCCATGGACATCTGTAGATTTTGTAGGTATGCTAACTCTCTGTGTCGGGGGCATGGGGGAATCACAACTGCACAATATATTGTTTTTAACTGTTTCCAGATATCTCAAGAGGAGATAAAATGGCAAGGGTAATGTGACAAAGCTGCAGCCTAAAATAAGAAGTTTTCGTGGCCTAGAGAGCCATGAAAGAGGGGCAAACACTAGATAATAATTTGGTTAACTGAAAGAGCTCATTATCTTTTCATTTTGCTAATCATAAACTCCCCGATCTCTACTAAATTATAAGGGATAGTACATCAAATGCCTGTGCTATACCATACATGACTAATAATGATTCTTAAAGTAATCTTTAGGCACCCCAATGGGGCTCGATTTTTACGGGTACTGCACACCTCGCTTAGTTGCCCTGTGAGGTGTAGGCTCTCGGCTACGGTAAACCCTTGTTCATGATTTTACCTACTGTATTTCCCAGGATCAAAACCTCATCTATGCAGACCTCAATACTCTCCCCCTAGTACGTCATCAAAAATGTGTTGTATTTTCCTCTGAAACACCTCGGGTGCCAAGCACAACCTAAATGGCAGTTTGAGGAAACTGTCTCAGAGGGGATGGTGAATGTGTGCAAACATGTGCTCTGTTTTTGTAAGGGCACCAGCCAGATCCCTGCTGATGCATCAAGTGCAGGAAAGTATTTGGCACCAGCCCCTAGCCCCAGAATTTATCCCCTTGTAGGTAGTGGAAACATGTTCCATTTTTAGTTATTCAATTATATTGGGTCTATACATAAATGAAGCATTCTGTCTGTCTTGTTGTGCAAAGACCAGTAAGTCTCTCCACTTGGCTGATGCTTCCAGGTACGGTGAGGCCCAGAGACCTGAATCTTTCCTACTTGTATTTTAGCCCCTATTTAAACTAAGCGGTATTTGCCTATGAGAACGAACGTCAGGACAGGTCGAGGTCTCTGCATTTCAAGTGGAGGCCCTGATCATTGCTCTGTAAATAAAGCCAGCCTGCTCCCTGCAGCTCCGCAGCAGTTTCCTACAGTTGCAATGAATTGCGACTGTGGGGGTGTTTTCAAGTACCCATTCTGTAACTTAAGACTCATCTCTCATTTTCTGATCAAAAATTTTTATTATTTGGGAAACATTCAGAGGCAAAGTACCTGACAAAAGTTTAGTTAACTAGTTTTATGCAAAAGAGGCCTTACTAATAGAGTAATTTCCACTCATTTAACTAACACTTTCTGAAAGGTACAGTTTGTCTCAAGCACAAACCCAGCCACAACAGGCACTCAGACTCCTAACCTTAGTCCTCAGACCAACCAGCATGGACAATTTACTGGACTACGCAGTGGCTCCCACAATGGAAACCGAAATGTAGGGGGAAGGATCGTGCAGGCCTGACTTTTGTCTTGATATGGAAGCAGAATCAAGTCGTGGGAGCTGGGAAGCACACCAAGTTCATTCATGTAAAAGATGAACAGGAAGAAGTTTGTTCTAATTTGGGGGGGGTACCCCCAGAAACATGTGAAACTGAAGGATGAAGGAAATAAAAAAAAACAGGACCAAAGACAGCAGAGAGTACCATGAGGGAAGTAATGAAGCCCTCAAGGCAGAAAAAGAAATAAAAAGTATGGACTGGAAGAATGAGTTCCCTACAAAAGAGAGAGGCAAGAGCACAGTTCAGTCAAAGCTAACAGGAAAGACTAGGAGTCCTCAGCCAGGATTAAGAGCCCGAGAGGTTAAAAGAAGAAATGTGCCATGGCCAGACCTCACCATTCAGTTCCAGCTTTAACACTCACACTGGTATCTTTGGCAGCATTGGCAATTATATTTCAGTCATGCCTAGAGGCCCCAATCATCCTGAAGCCCTTCTGCACTCATCTAATACATTTTAAAAAAATGTTTATACATATATTTGTACTTTAAAACTTCAATCTAATTAGACTAAACATTTTTATTTCACTAATTTCCAGTAAAAACAAAATATGTATGTCTCAATACATTGGGGTTTTTCTTAAGTGCCGAGAATCTTCTAGCATTCAGACATCTCTATAATGAACTTCAATAAAAGATTAAAAGGCTACTTCGTAAGTGCTTGGAACAAATATAAGCAGAGGGGAGACAATTTCCTTTTTCTTTTAAACAACACAGCAAAGCGTGAGGCCTTCCAAATAATAAAAGAATGTTTATGGCCCCCTTTCTTCTTCCCATAACAATCTTGATGTTAAGTAAGAAAAACTTTAGCTCGTCACAGGCACATTTCTCTTCAGCATCTCATGCTGAAGAGCTGCAGAAACATAGAAGTACTGACTTATTAGGGGCCTTCTGACAGAAAGGTTGAAACAGCTGTTGTATTGGATAACACAGAGAATCAAGATCTGGGACAAATGGAAATATACTGTGATGTAAATAACAAAGTACATAAGAATTAGGAAACCAAAAATTTGACCTCACTCAGCTCCCTCCAAGTCACACTGAAGCGAGGAAGAACATGTTTCACTCGCACGGAACGAGCTACTCCAGCAGATGCAATCCCAAACAGGTTTTGATTAAAAACAATGACTTAAGATTAAAAAAAACATGAAGAGTGGAAGCGTCTCCCCTCTTTCTAGGTATCACCTAGATTTATAGTGCACACAGTGGCCATCATGGGTTCTTAGCACCAGAATAGCAGAAAACTTCTGATTAAAGAGGAAAACTGAAAGAAGTACCTTTCCTTCACTTACCCACTAGGGAGCAGAGGATCACATGCTCAAAAACTAGCTTTTCCCCATGTCCACAACATAATGCAGGTCACCTGTAGTATTCAAGGAAAAACAAATTAATGATGATGAACTAGGCCAGATGATAATAAAAAAAAGCAGGAGTTGAATATCTCCTATCATCAATCTTAAATCTTCCTAAATATTGAGACACATTAACGAGCAGATCACTATTCTGGCAAAATTACTCTAAATTATCATCCCATGCTTACAAAGGGTAACTCCAGGCATGCCTGAACTACAGATAATGATTTAAGGTTTGCAGTCAACTGAGTAGGCCTTACCACATGCGTACTCTAGGAAGGCTAGAGTAACTTACCTCTTCCGCTTAAGCGCCCTTAACCTTTGTAGTGTAACTCTACCCAAAGAGTAGAATACGTAGTGGTAAAATTACCTGCAATTCATTACAGTGCTATGGTTTTCACTTCTGTTGCCCCATCAGCATTACCCTTCTGCTCACAGGATGTGATGTGCATGCCCATTTTCACTGATAAAAATGAAACTCTAACTGATGAGGAAATGAGGACAGTACAAGTGACCTTTTCATTAAGACACATTTTCAGGAGTAAATGCATGGATCTATGGAAAAATGCAGCCTTTTTTCACAGTGGATTTAGGTAGTCAGCTGTACTGCAATTTTGATCATCTTTTTCTTACTGAATCTCGTACCTTCCGCCCTCACCCCCACAGATTAAATTGCATCCAATGAAGTTTAAAAACATTAGTTGCCAAACCACCCCTTTTCTCACTTTCAGCTCTGTGTACGAGGTCTTATATCCATGTTCAAATGAAATTATTTGGTAGCAGTCTAACCAAGGAACAAACTACGGTAGCATTTTCCCCTGTTTTCAGCTAGTGTAGCTAGCAGCTTTATTAAGCAGTTTCTAATGTATTTTATAGATTTAAAAAAATATATATCAAAAACCACAACTGACATCAAGAACTGGAAACATAATATGGATAAGGTTTGGCCTCTGTGATGTATTTTTGATTAAAAATCACCATGCATATGTCATTTAAGTGTGACTAGCACTCTTTAGGTTGGAAACAAGTTTCCCTAGGAATAGCCAATGGGAGAGGGGAAAAAATGAACCCTGGCCAACAAAAAAATTGGCTTTCTTAAGAACTATTAATAAGAAATCTGATGAGAAGGGCATTTGTCTGCCCAACTGGGTAAATATGAAGTATTTCCACAATTAATTTTTTCAAACAGTAAATCACTAAAACATAAACCAGTATCAGAAAAATACTCCGGAGCCAACACATCTCTGGCCCAAAAATTAGTTGGTAAAAATAAATTAATAATTATATTTCTTACAAGTATGTTTATGTTTTACTTTAGAACTATTTTTAAAATGCTCCAAAGGCAAACAGCCATACATAGTTTGTTGCATGAAGTGCCAGCTGAAACAAGCATATAATAACATTGTGAAATTACATTATCTGACACATTTCAAAAGCTTATTCAGGTGCTTATTTAAGCCCATAAAACCTGTAGGGAAATAAAGACAGGATGACATTTCAGTCAGCTTACCATAACATTTTTCTAGTGAAATTACATAGCAACATATTAATGCTGAAAAAAATGTCAGTAGTAAAAACAAATGCCAATAAGCTAAATGCTTCTGTGGAAAAAAATGCAGCTACTAATAAGGTAACATCAGCACGTTACAAAGGCATGACAGTCTTAAAAGCAGTTTACAGCATTAAATATATGCAGTCAAAATATCATAAAGCATCTTAACTGCACTCTAAAATGAGAAAACAAGGCAGTTTACACCACATGCTGTGTGAAATCTGTGTCTCGGATCGTTCTGCCAATACATATAATTTGGAGGAAACCACCAAACTTTTCATTATTCTATGAACAAGCAGACAACAAGAATACCTCAGTGTCAGAGCTTTTCATAGACAGTATAAATATTCCCCAACACATCCTAACTTAGTCATCAATTCACACACTGGAATGAGACACACCATTCTGTCCAGCATAATTTCTGGTCTGAAAAACAAGCTAGAATGCAAGAATTGGTTGCTAAAAAAGGTCCTGTTCATACCTAACTGAAATTCTTTCAACGACAGACATATAGTGACAAAATATCCCTTTCCCCATGACCCAATTCATCTGCAAGTTAATTCAGATCAGTCTACACATGGAAAGGGATGCTTAAGGTGAGATCAGATGGGTGATCAGAGAGAGAAGCCTGTAGGAGTGTGCTGTGTGAGTTTAAATGAAAAAAAATTATGATTCTTAGTATCACAAGGGGAATAGAAAAGACAGTGCTATTCAAAATGCACAAAGTACCAAATCATGAAGTTTTAGTCATCTGTTTTCCATAGCTTAGTAACAGTCATCCATATATTCTTTTCACACCCAAAAGTGCCACTGAAGTTACACCAAAAGGATTGTCAGATCAAGATAGAGATGCTAAATGATTCACAGTTGGAAAAATACAAGTAGAATAAGCACTTAGCCATCTGAAATTTTATTCTTCCATGCTGTCTCAAACACGCAACACGCTTTTCCAAATCTACTTCCCAAACCATTCTTTACCCATTATACTATTTCCCAGGAGAAGCATCTGTTGCCTTGACTAAAAAAAAAAAAATAAGACTGCAAAGAAACCAGCAAGAGATGAAAGTTAACCATCTTTGATGGTTACATCTGTGGACACATATGAATAGCAACGTGATCTCCTTGATGCAGTTGTTCTCTCCATGGTCTTCACAGTCACCTTTAGCTCATTTTTATATCTCACTTGTATTATGTTTCAGCAGTGTCTGCTCCTTAGGCTCAGCACAAATGGATTAGCACCACTTACATGGAACTCACAGCAGTACTGATGTCTCAGGTTGCAAGTTACCTAGGTCTAAAGGAAACTCTTTACCTGAAAAACTTCGCGCATTTCTGAATATATATTCTTACTGTTTTCATCTAAACTATTCCTTCAAGAGAGGCATGTGATACAACCATAGCAGCGAAAAGCATCTTCATAGAAACAGCTGTTTCTTCTTAATCAAGAGTTTCCAATATTTTCCATTTAGAGCAAAAGAATACTTGTTAACAGAGGAAACACTGTGTGTAGGAAATATTTTATTTTCATTGTATTAATCAATTATCACAAGCAATAGTGCATAAAGCACAAGACTCGAAGATGAATTCTAACTCTAACAAACTGAGTATATTTGGAGAAAAGAAACAGAAGAAACAAATCTTCCTCATTCTATTACACACAGAAAAAGACAAACACAAGCTTCTCACTAGATTTTAACAAGACTTTACAACAAAATCAGCTTCAGAAATTCCTGCCCACATATGTTCATTCTCAGCCACATACTGCAGTTAGTTATGTCAGCTGTGCCATTTTAGACTGATAAAATCTGCCCTTAAACTAACATTTTGAATAAAGGTACAGAAGGAATATTTAACCTGGTAACAGCACAGACCCACAGAGCAGCTGAAGAGGCACATCCGATGAGACGGCAAACCGCTACACAGGAATGTACCTGTGGCTGAAGGTAAAGAGAGAGAAAAGAAACTCTTAAACTAGTGTCACAAATAATTTATTGCCTTGTTATTTCACTGACAAACTTTAAGAACCACAGGCTCCAAAAACCCACTTTCATAAAAAACGGTCCTTCTTGCAGTGAATGAATTACACAAGGGAAGTGCAAACTCACCCCTGTAAAGGACTGTGTTATTGGTTACTTAACAGTATGGTCACTCTGGACCTGCTGACTGAAGAAAGTCTATTCATGCTACTGTAAACCCTAAACAAAGCAAAACACTAAAAAACAGAAGCTGAAGTCCATCTTTGCATGACTGTATTAATACAATCATGTACTAAAGCACCCTCTCCAAGTGGCATTTGATGGACAGCTTGAACAGAACACCATTCAGCAACAAACTAAAACAGCTGAGGCTTGAAAGCCCACAAGTCAGTGTGAATCCTATCTGGATGTAAACCTGTCCCCATGGAAGGCAGTAGACAACAGACTCAACCAAGATAGTCTTCAGATCAAAACACAGGAGTCGGTGAGTCCCCATCCAACACCACTGTCTTACCTTGGCCATGATACAGTAGAGATTACTTGAGATAGGAATGAGGACAACTGAGGGAAGAGGATATTTGATCAAAGAATAAAGGGGAAAAAAAAAAAACAACTTCCTGCTTTGGACAGATATAGAGAAGATTTTGCCTTTGGATATAAACAGTGACAATCAAATAGATAACTGTGGTAGTTATACTATTAAACAAAACCACAAACGTCTCATATAGATAGCAGAGCTAAGCCCCAAATGTTCTGTTTATAATACTTCCAAGGACCTGAAGGTCTTAATTACAATACACCTGAAATGATATGCAACGCCTAGAGAAAAAGTCACACCTCTAAATGGAAAAAAAATGCTTCAGCTTCTGCCAGCCCTCATGACATCAGTGCTAAAGCGAACAAAGTACCAGCCTGTGCCACCTCTCCTTGGCAGCCGTTTGTGTTCTCACACTCCCCCAGACAGAAGCGATGACATGAAGACTAAATCTGAGTTATAGGGCAATTCAGCAAGAACACCAGGTTCTTTGAAAAAAGCAGGTAATGTGACAAGTAGATCCTGATTTTTTTTTTCAAGCCCCCATCTCAAGCTCACTAGCTTTGGTTGTTGTGGAAGGTGGCAAAGCTGAGCTACATGAGCATGTGGACCACACTCGAATGAGACCTAAACAGCACGTGGCAATAATGGGGTAAGATTGTAAGGCTGTAATAGCACAGGAGTGTATATAAATTATAGGGGCTGTTAATATGTTTTGGAGGGCTTTAAGAACTTTGTTTAGCTACTTAAAAGTAGTCGTTCATCATAAAGCAGAACCTACAGCTCGCTTAATGCTTTTGCTTAACATCAACCTATTCTCTGATTGGAGAAATTAGATTCAGAAAGCCCCAGAATCAGTTTGAGCCAAGAAAAGGAGACATAGTAACCACTAGCCTAAAAAACAGGAAAGAGGAAGAACCAGCCTAGAGACAAGAAAAAGGACCCAATGAGAGACAGGAAGACCCCAGCCCCAAATGTTACTATTGGACCAGACTATAGTGTGAGGGATGGGAATTTAGATTATAGGGGTATAATTCCCCAAGGATTTTAGCGTCTGGGATCCCTCTCCAGAGGCACCCAGCTCAAGCTGTCTAAATTTGTACGCCATAGATAGAATAAATCGCGCTTTTTATTTTGAGGCCTTGATTAAAGATTCTGCTTCAGGGAACCTAGGGTCGAGCCTGAGGGAAGGAGAAGTGCCCGAGGGTGAGCGTGTGTGTGTGTGCGGAGTCACCTGCTGCAAAGAGACTCCAGTCCGAGCAGTTCAGTCTCGGGTGGTGTGTGTGCAATTCCTTGATTGCTGTGTGAATGCTCGGGCTGCAGCTTCTCCTTTAACATAGTTAAGATTAATTCCAATGAATAAAAACATGCAAATGGAGAAATTCAGTGAAGAGCTCCAAAGGATTCTCATTTAATGTTATTTTTCTAAAGTTAACATGGAACATGTCTTCAGAAGGAAAACAGGATTTAAATGCTATACAAAAATCATACTTTGTGAAAACACTTACTGCTCAGTAGAGTGTTGCTTACTCTTATACCTTTCAAAAGACATCAGTAATGAATGAATGTCATGATTCACCATCTTAAAATCTGCTCTGCCTACTAATAAACCTCTAAACAGCCATGACCATTCCCTATTCAAGGGAACTTTAGCAAACAAGACTGTAGAATGCTATAAAAATTCAAATAAAATACTAATTGTAAATTTAAGAAGGTCCTTAGTTAAAAGAGAACAGATGTATAGCTAAATGGAATTACAGATCTAGTACTGCCAAAAATTCCTTAACTCTCATCCACTTCTCTACCCTCATGAAAATGTATCATGTTTGCAGAGAAAAAAAAAATACCAGATATTATCAGACCTTTTTTTTTTTTTTTGCTTGGCAGGAAGGAGTGCAAGCCCGCATCTATATTAATGTTTTGGCTTGCAGCAGTATCATAGTTTGCAAGTGAATCTCCTTATCAGCCACACTTGCATACTTTGGTTCATTTTTTTTTTGAGCACTTTTGGTGAGCTTGAGCTAGCTTCCCTTCTAACAAAACCAAACTGGAAGCCCCACTCTGGAAGCAGTACCACACATGTGCCTGACACAGCTAGGGATGCAAGGCTACAAACCAGAGACTTGTTCTTCACGAAGCCTCAGACCACAAGAGAGTTAAGGAAGTGTTTTCTTGGGGACAAAGCTAAACCCTCAAAACCCCATAGCAGGTAAATGCAGAGGCCTCAGCATCAATTTCTTCAAAAAACTTAACCGTTCTTCTTGCGCCAAACTACTTACTAATGTAGACATGGCTGAACACACCCATATCTGCAGAGAGCCAGCTACGCTATGAAGCTTCCCAACTTCTGACAGTAGGTCCCACGAACAACAAAAGAGTCGTCAGATCTACTGTATATTTATCAGAGTTTTTAACAGAGTTTAAGAGGGAGCTAGCAAAGGAAGAGAAGGGAAAAAAACAAACAAACAAAAAAAACCACCCATAAAATGATTGTACCATTTTAACTGAATGCATGATTAGATGTTGCAAATTAATGTTCTACCTCTATTTCAAGAAAGTGTCCAGTTAGGACACAGGAAGCACTAGAAAAAGATTGATTTCTATACGCTTACTGTTTCACACAGCTTCTTTGGGAAATGATTTAGCATAGTTTATAGATTGACTAAATCCCCACTGGAGTAGTAAGGCTGTTTCAAGGTGCAAATAACATTTCTTTCCTAGCAAAGTGAAAATAAAATATGTACATATGTATTTAACTTTCACACTATTTGGCTGTCATATGGCTTCATGACAGTTGCAGACCACATGAGCCACGTCCAGTCTCAGTCCTTTGCGGAATACATAGCAATGAAAGTGGAAACTTGTTTTCTTTTCTTCCGATCATATAGCCAACATTTGTCTTCTTACAGAAGTAAACTTTTTTAATTGCTAAATACCATTTTCAAGAGTCATTTCAGTACTTGAGAGTTTATGCGATAGCACTAATGACTTTAGTTAGTTTCCCATGAGTGATTCAAACACAATTTACCCTTAGGAAACCAAAGCGGGGAAACAGTAATTAAATGTCAAGCACCAGAAATAAATATTTGCTGAAGTCAAGGAAAAGCAATTCCATGGTAACAAAATTTATTACATAAAAAGTCAATGAAGGCTTCAACGATACCTTGTTTGAAAAAAACTCCTCTCCTAACATAAAGCCACCAGTTCAAGTAGAATTCTCCCAGAGTAATTCATTGCTCCAACTACACCAGGATCAAAAGCTGATAAAAGTAACATGGATAATTCCATTAAGTCTTGGTCCCACACTAGTGACATACAATGCAGACCGCTAATCATATGCCTTTTTCTCAGTGATTTCAGTTCTACTCTTTCCCCAGAAGGATCACAATACCAGCCGGAAGCTGCATTTGAATCCACAATCAAGATTACTAGACTGTAGCTAAAAGCTAGTAATACAAAACTCATGGAAGTAATCTCTCAGAGGTTTTCTAAGAGCACACACCCAATATTTTAATTATAAGACACAATAAAAGGCAAAACCTGACATTTCCATTATCCTGTCACTCCCATAGCCTTGTCAAAGTATTTGAGCAGATCATGCCTATGTAATGCTTTAGGCAATGGTAAAACTCCCAGTTAAACTCCCATTATTTTCTAGAGCATATGAGTATCCCAATTATACACTCCATTTTCTCATTTAACAAATTCATTTCCCTTCTACACATATCAAGACTATCTAGAACATGCTTAGTTATAGCATTCCAGTGGTAGAGATAGTCAAACCTTCAAAACTTAAGCCAAAAGCCAACCGGCAGAGAAGCTTTAAATGAAAACATTTACCCCACATCATAATCTGAAAAAAGTAATACAGTGCACTCTTTGAAGCATTATTTTAGATCAATGGTAAACTAGGACTTAGATTTGTTCATAGCACACTTATGTGTAACAGCCTAATCTCACTTATTCCAGAACCTGGAACTTTCAGTAAAATACCTGTTTTTCCCAGTTGTACTTTCTTCGGTTTTCTTCTGAAGATTCGTGCTGCTGCATATGTTTTTGCTGTTATCTTTCAGACATGAGCACATTTACCATGATTTAAGGGCAATTGCCCCTCTCATTTTTTTTCCACCTACAATTTCAGGTTAAAGATTTCGCTGTTTCACCCTATCGCCACTAAGCACACCTTTACAGAGACCCAGATGCTTTAAAGACAACTGGACTATTTGTGCATTAGCATAAAAACATACGAAACCAAGGTCATGCTCTTTGAAATGTATATTCTGAAAGCCAGTGTTTTTAACAACAAAATTTATCACTCATAAAAAAAACATGGAATAATATCACAGACATTTAAATTCCAATGTTGCTATGTAGAGGAAATTTTCAGTGTTTTCTTATTATATTTCCAGTCACAGAAAACCTACATTTTAATTCCAAGCTAAGAACCCAAAACAAACTCAGACTGGTAATAAGCCTTTTTCTCTTAGCCAACAATATCTTAACCAAACTTTCCATTTCCTTTGTTTACAAAGTTCCTTCTAACTCCCATGTTACATTCAGCACAGATTCTGAGAGCACCATTCATCTAGGAAATTACCGCTCAATGCAGTAGAAAAATGTTATGATGTGCAACAGCACTGTCACTGGCCACAGGTCCCCATGCTTTCTTCTGTATTGTATGTACACAAGTGGCAGAATTGATTTTGAAGAGATATAGGTCTGCAAACCCACCTCATTTTGACCTTTTCTTTGCTGTTTTTCTCCACAAACACCTACATTTTGTCCTCCTTCAGGCACGCTAGAAAATAGTCTTTAAAAAAACTAATGCAAAAACACATGTGTTTGTGAAAAGTGCTAGAGCAGTGAAAATGCCAAAAGACAACAAGAGTTTATCCCCAGAGAAGGTTCTGCAGTAAAGCCTCAACTGCCAATAAATCTCAGTCCTTATCTGAAGGAGCTGCCTTGGAGGCACAAGTGGATAGTTGTCTCCATGCCCATTCATTCCTTGTTAAAGCTGCCAATTTTGCCTCTTTACACAAAGGACCACAAATCCAGTATTTGCTAGGGTTTTTTTTAATTCAGCTATGCAGCTGAGCTATGCAAAGCAGCAGAAAAAGTCAGTACACATTCCAGATTAAATGCGCAAAACCAAAACCTAAATCCAAACCAGTTTCTTTTTACAGAGTACAGGATATGTATGGTATATTTTTATTCTTACCACTCCAAACAATACACACTGCAAGTTATCTAACTGGTGATCATTGGGTGTGCTGGGGAGGTTCCTGCTCTCTCCCAGCCTGTAGGACTGCTACTCAGGGAACACCACAATCACTATTTAAGCCATCTGTATCAAGTCTTAGGACAATTACAAAGGTAAATCACCTAGCCTGGATCTGCTAGCGTGGCTTCTACACAGATGTCAAATCTGCCTATTTATAATGGGCACGAACCATTAAAAAAGTGAAACAAATTCCACAGAATGATTTGGCTTCTTCTGCACTGCAACAGACATACCAGATTTCAAGTATAAAACTTGCTGTTTGGAAGATTTTTTTAATTGCCAAAATGCTACCATGTGTTCTAGGTTTACTGAGAAAGATGGGAAGGGCTGCTGCAGCCAGCAATACCAGTTTATTTGAGAAATCGGTGGGAAAATTTCAATCATACATCTGAGACCTTTCCAAGCTGCCCTAGCTTTGGTCCCCTGGTCTGTAGGTCTGAACGTTGGTGCCATGTCCAAAGATGACACTCCTTGGGAAACTTTGTCTCAAGTTTCTTCTCAGTGCAAGGAAGCACCACTTCTCACACAGTCTACAGGGTTTCTTGCAGGTTTGAAACCTATTGCAAGAAGTTCTGTTATTGTTAGAAATGATTAGATATTTAAAGCTGGAAGAAAAAAGATTGCCCCACATTCCTGTCTTGGTCACACAACTAGGAGTCCTAAAAGCTTTAAAGAAAATCAAGGTCACGACTGTGATCCTTTTAGGAGAGACTAGCACCACATCTTTTTTAACTCACCACCAGCCTGAACTTAAAACACTCCAGCCAGCCCCATAGAAAAGAGAACTGAAGTTAATCAACTTCATGTGAAAGAGAAACAGGAAAAGCCGTGGGTGTCCCAGGAAGGCAGTGCCTCTTCAAGCTTAGAAACACTTCTTTGACACATTTTGACCCGCTGTATCCTACTTTGGAGCTATGGCACAAGGTACAATCTAATCCTGAGTGGGAGAAGGATAAATGTGGTTATAAAAATCAGACAGGATGAGACCTAAGCAAGGGGACAGAGTATGCCACAGCTGAATAAAACTGAATTCTTGCACTTTGAATAGTTGGGGCTAGTAGTTGTCAAAAATAAGATACCGAACTAGATGGAATTAGCCTGCCATCGTGGCAGTCCTAACCTTCTTATATTTCTAAAAGGAAAGGCATGTTGTATTTCTTTCTATAAATCCTAAATGCTATTTCAAATATTAGGCCTTTCCCTGTAGATAAGAGAGTAAGTGTTACTAAGTGTAGCTGTGTCTAAATAAAAAGCTAAAAATTGATGGAAATATCTTTGCCAAAATATAATAGCAACCTCTGAACTCTTTCTTTAATTTCATATCTGGCTTCTGTTTAATCAAAACAATCTCTTCCCCCCATTAAAAGCCACTTTGGCTTAGATCTCTAGAAAACCCAAAGTGCAAGGTCGGAGCTGGAGCTGTTACTTGAAAAAAGTGCCATTTCATGAACATAGGGGCTACACTGTCACCACAGTATGGCATTCGTCATATTAAATTTCATTAATCTGTGCGGTAATAAAAACTCTATATGCTGCCTTTCGCTCAGGAATTAAGAGTCTTCATGCCAAACCATAGAGCTTTTTCTGTCTTTCAAAAAGTAGTAACCCAGCAGCATGACTATCTCTTTCCTATAAGCGACAAACTAATATGGTTTATGGCTTGAACTACAACCCATTTTCAGGTTTTTCAGAGGCACGGATTTTTGTAGAGGTATTGGTCAGCAATGCTTTAGAGCAGGATTAACAAGTAATTGCTCACTTACCAAAAGCAAGATGTAAGGTGTTGTTTTAATTCCTTCCACACAGGCAATACTTGCACCCAGAGGAAGACTCTTGTTCTGTCAATGAGATCAGTTCCTTCCCATTTTTCGCATGCTGGTGGGCTGGAAGGGAAAACCATTAAAGTGATCACAGAAAGAAAGAGGAAGGCACATGCATAGCGCAGGGGTAGGCACTGCCAACATCCAGAAACATTTCAGATTTAATTAGCACTGCTTGATGTTCCTACGGTTTCAGGGCTTCACGCCTGAACTAAACAGCAAGACATGGAGTTTTCTAATTAAAGCCTAGAAAAAAGAAAAAGCATTACCATAGTATATAATTTTACCTTCAGAGAAATACCAGATTTTCATACTTTTGCTTAGGGTTAGGGTGAACAAACATTTCTGACTTTGGAGACATTTCACCCAGAACAAAGTTCCCTATACTTTTTTAAGGATATCATTAAGAAACTCATCCTGGGATCTGCACCATGCAAGCAAGGAGCTTTTATTTAGCTTCACTAAAATACAGAGGTTTTAGTGAATTTCCCTGAAGCAGCTGCAGTCTGACCCTGCTTTGTAAGCTGAAAAACCTGTAATTTATACTTGAAACGTTTCACTCCTTATGGGTGCACTCACTCTAGAATGTCAAAATACATCTTTTTAATGAAGACTCCAACGGTGGAGCACTGAGCTGAGTTACACTGTGGCTTAAGGCTACAGTAATCTTTTGCCTTGATAGGATCAGTAACCGAAATTAAATATTAAACACTGTGCATGAAAAATAAGTGTCTGTTTCAGGAGTCATTTTTACAGCCCAAGGCAATATTTCAACATATTTGTCTTCTGCTCTAGAATTTCTTGTTCTGTTTTGGTTTTTCTTTCTTTTGTTCTGTTCATGGAGCAAA
Organism: Buteo buteo; assembly: GCF_964188355.1. NCBI lineage: Eukaryota > Metazoa > Chordata > Aves > Accipitriformes > Accipitridae > Buteo > Buteo buteo. The sequence continues at coordinate 77,126,727 of NC_134171.1, read as the reverse complement.
ATTCCACGTGGATGTACTCTGCTCTTTCTTGAGGGAAGCAAATATATTTTTAATTAATTTAGCAAATTATTCACATTGCCGAGGCAGAAATAACCCCTGTACTAATACCAAGTTCAGTAGCCCTTTCACGGCAGCTGTTAACACCTCTTCTCACTGCCAGAAACTTCCGGATGGCGACTTGGAACAGAGTCTTTCCATTTCACAGCAAGATAAGCAGTTCTAATTCTTTCTCTGTTGGAGCAAGATGACAGTATTTTAGCCCAGGGAAAAAAAAAAAAAAAAAGAAAAAAAAAGAAAAAAGACAAATATCAAAATTATGAAGTGAAAAACTCCTTAACTGAAAACCAATACATTCCTTTTCTAAAACCAAGGAAGAAAATTAAGTTGAATGAGAGCCCACAGAGTAAAAGGAAACAGACAAAACCATGGGAGAAAATCAGGGTGGAGAAGAAGCAAGAGTGTGAGTAAGCACCAGGAGCTGAGGGAATCAATAAGAAGATTATGATCCAGGGGGAGAGATACAAATCTATACAAATCATATGCCATAATTCAACTCCAGCTCCAGATGGACAGAAATTAAAGCAGGAAGATATTGAAGTGGAAAGAGGAGTGGGAGAGAGAGAGAGAACCACAGATATTATTTTACTTTAAACATTGTACAGTTTATTAGAAAAACTAAATGATAGTCTGCAGCTAAAGAATTGTCAGCTGCAAAGTTCATCTGCTATGGTTCAGCTTTGCCCTTGTGTATTTTAGCAATTTTAATTAAAATCTTACATAATTCTAAGTAATTTTTGCTAATATGTTTCTGCTCCAATTTCAGGCAATGAACCATGGTCTTACTCAGACCTCTAAAACAATCAGTAAGTTCCATAAAGTGTGTACTGTCAAAAGGCCAAAGCCATAAAACTCATGATTCTCTTATACAATGTGAACAGAGCATTAGAAAATACACTGTAGGGAATAATCCTGTGCTGGCAAGGAGATAGACAACATGACTTAACAGGCCTTTTCTATCAATGTCTATGATGTTATCAGTGCAGTACTTGACCTTTTCTCATTAATCACATCTGCTGCCACATGGACAGTTTAAAGAGCTTTCAATGTTTATAAATATCCAAGGAGGTAAAAGATGGGTGTATCAATTAGACCATCTGACCTTACCCCTTGCTGCAGGACAAAAAGTTTCTGCTCCCATTCCTTACATGCTTACAAAATTAAAATTAAAAATAAAACTGAATTCAGGGATCATCTACATCTCCACGCTTAAGCATATAGGACTTGACTCCCCTCTAAAAGGACTAGAAGAAACTGGGGCAAAATCATTCCCCTATCCCAATCAGCACTGGTTTCTTGAGCTGAGGAGCCACAGCAAACCAAGCTGGTTGTTCCTGTGCAAAGGAAAATGGAACATGTCAGTAGAACATGGCACACAAAAGGGTTAGAGGATGCCTCTCCTCTTCAGTCCATTTTAATTATTTCACAAATTTATGCAAGCCAGAAGGATACTTTCTGAAGACTATTAGTCCTGTACAACTAACATCTACAAGCAATTTCTTGTTAATAATATTTGCTCCATTTTTACTTTTCTGTGGATGTGTACCTCTGCTGTTGCCCAAACATCTGCAGGAAGCAAAAGATGAACAGTTGTACAGATAGATATTCATGGGACAGTTCTCATCAAAGGGACTCATGTGGCTGTCTTGACTTGTTACTTGCTTCTGTCACACTGAATCAGCAAAGGATATGACTTCCAATGGGCATGAACCACAGACCAGAAATACCAAACAGCAAACAGCTGAACTGATTTATTCCTGATGGAATTTGTGCAGGTGGAAACATTTCACTGTTGAGATCATGTTCACCTGTCCACAGCACATAGCTAGCCTAAACCCAACAGAATGAAAAGCACAAGTCTGTTCACTGGGATCACACAAATGGAGCAGAGAAGAAAATTTGTCAAATTATCATCTTTGATAGCTCACCTAGAGCCATAACCACTCACTTCTCCACTCTGGAATTGTCTCCTTCCATTAAGATAAATTTTCCCTAATAGCCTCTATCATGGAATTATTTTGCCCTCACAGTCCATGATTCAACTCCCCCACATCCTGTAAGGAAAACAGTTGTCTACGCCCGACCTGCTTTACTGATCCAGCAGAACTACTGTAAGCAAGTCCGAAATTCTTGTTGTTGTTTTATTTGGAGACCTAGGGAAGATTACGGAGTAAAGCATCCTCAACTTGAGCCTCCAGGGGCACAATATTGATTCCTTCTAACCACAGCAAGTTACAAAACATCTGACATGTGCAGTTCTTGGTGGATCAGCTGCCTTGCCAAGTAAGCAAAGAGGAGACTAAATTAAATAATAGAACTCAAAATATGAAATATCCTCCACTGTTCCAGGATCTTTTTCCTCACTGGTTGCAAGTGAAGACAGAAAGATGATCCCCCCCACAGACTGCGCTTTGAGGGCTGGGTATGCAGCTGGCAGGTACTCAAGCCTATATTTAAAAGCATAGTGGGGGTGGAGGGGAACCAAGATAAGGGCAAAAGGGAGGGCTGCTGAGAAGGGTGGGCTATTTTGGGCCACAAAATGACTTCGTAATCAAGAAAGTGTTGTTTTTTTCCTGGGGAAATGGGAGGTGGGAGAAGAGGGATGGAGGAAGGGAAAGGTCTTAGAGTTCCTTCAAAGTAGTTAAAAAATTTAAAAAGAAAAAAAAAATTAAAATATGTGAAATCTAAAGACAAGAAATCTTTTAAAAACCTAAGTTCTGCTAGTCCCTCTCTCAACAGTGCATGGACAAGCTCTGTCACTGCAAACATAAACACTAGGTGAACAGAAAGGACAAGAGTAAAATGATTTTCCCCCTTGAAAAATGTATCTGTTCAGAACGTATTTTGAGCACATCCACCACAGATTTATTGAGGGTCTACAAGTGGTCTAACAATTAACTAATTAGAACAAAAGTTATTCTACAGAAAACAGCATCCCTATCAGTCTTTTAAGACCTGATAAATCCCTAACAAATATGTTAATTAAGAAGGACTAGGCCAACTGAAAGTGAGGATGGTATTTCACTTTTCAATATATTGCTAGGGTAGTAATTTCTTCTCTTTGTAACTGAAGTTCACTGTAGATGCCTTCTTACTTATGTGATATATTAAAAAACATACTTGATTTCCTGACTAGCAGACCATACTGCCTTTATTAAAGATTATTCCTCTGACAATACCATTTTTTCACTTGTTTAACCTCCTTTTTGGAAAGTTACTTAAAGTGCATAAAGATTACTTAAAATATGGTTCACTAGATATCACTCTCATAACTGTTACTGTATTTCCCCAAGAGACAGATGAGGGGAATGTTAAACTTAATGTAGTATACTGTATGGCAAAATGAACAGCATAACAATTAAGAAAGCCTTTACATTGTAAGAGAATCTTAAAATGGTCTCAAAAGGACTGGAAGAATGCCAGAAACCCTTCTAGTGAACAAGGTTGTCTTTAATAAAAAGTTGCCTAAAATTTGCCAATTTAGTCATAAGCCCATTCCTGCTTCTTTTAAACCAAAAGAGAATTAAAAACAGGGATAGAAAAAAATCACATTTAGCAGCAAATAATCAGAACAGCTTTTAAAAATGAGAAATATGTTAGTTACCTGATTGCTAGGCAGATCTGCATATACCAGTGGCCTTTATTCCCAACTCTACTGTCTTTCTGACCCATTTGCTTCACTTCCCTTCCTTTGATTTCTCATCTGTAAATAACATTACTGAATTATTTCACCTCCTTGACAGGGTGTTGTTAAGATGAATTAGTTAATGTCTGGAAAGTATTAGAAAGATAAAAAGCATTATAAAAGCACCAGCTACCATCTGAGAGCTACAGAAAGGCAAGAGACCCTTGTTATCATCAATCCAAAGAGTCAGAACAGTAATGTTATAAAAAACAACACGTTGGAATTGCAAGGAAAAGAATAAGCAAGAACAGAGGAGGGAAACCCTGCAAAGGATCGATTCTTAGTTTACAGAGACTCTGGACACTGGCTTGCGTTCTCATTAAAGCTAGAAGAATCAGAAGTTCTGCCAGATACATAATGTAATATAAAAAGTATTTTAAAATAGAAGTCTTCCTTTCCACAAAATGCATTTTCCAAACCTCTTATTGTGCTCTTCTCACTTACTCATTACAGCTCTCCATCCTGCTTGCTTATAAAAACGTACTCTCACTGGTTTTCTTTTTACCTTTCTTCTTAGTCCGGCCATCACAATTCATTCTTGTCTATCTCTTGTATTACTAGGCCCCACATCAAGATTAAATCCAGATGAGATTTCCTGCCAAAACAGAAGTAAATTCCTTCATGGATCGGACCCATGTACCCAGAGATACAATGGGATTAAAAACAATAATCCTATAATTTCATTATTGCTTTAGAAAATACATTCCTTTAAGAATTTTTTTCATCTTCAAACTGGAGTTCAAAGGATGGGAATTTCACACTCTGCCTTTATTCACCAAAACCACAGCATCTGAAGTGGAGGCAATCTCAAAGATAAAGAACATGGGGGCAGTTTCCCCTAACAGTAAGTGGGAAGCCAAGTTTCAGTTGCAGGACAGGAGTGTGAAAAGGACTATAACAACACGATAGTAGGACTGATGCTCCAGGGGCTCTTCTCTTTCAGTGATCCAATGGCAGATGTACCAGTACATGCACACAGCATTGGAAATTTTGCAAGTTCACAGCCAGTCTTGCAGCTTTTAATGTTTTCCTTAATTCTCCAAGCTGCTGCTAAGACACAGGATTTTTATTTCAGACAATGAAATTTCTCACTCATGCCAATATGGTGAACCATTTTGAAATGTGAATTCCAGCCAATGAAAAAGAGTAAAGGAACTAAGTTTATTATCTTTAATGCAGACTTTTTCATGGTTATATGGCATACACGGATATATATACACATCCACAAACCTGCACACAAACCAACCAGTCTCAGACAGGCAAAGGAGATTTTTTTTCTTTCATTCTGCAAGTATGTCAGGATGAAAGAAGAGAACAGCCAAGAATCATCATCTCCCACTTTTTTCACTGCAGCCTCAGTCTAATTTAATGGAACACAGAAGTGTCTGATACTCTCAGATTGCATATTCTTTTAGTAATTAGTAGGCAGAAAGATGCATTTCAGGACAATGAAGGAGAGCTAGAAATCGATCTTGTAAAAATCAGCCAGTCTGTTTGGATGTTTTGCCACCTCATCAAGGAAGAAAGGTTATGGGTATTTTATGCAAAGAAATGAAAAAGCAGTAGGAAAATTCTGGGAAATTTGTCCCAGAAATACTCTAAACAAGGCATATTGGTTGGGTTTTTTTCTTTTTACTAATGCCATAAGGAGAAAACAGCTGTCCTTCATGGCTATATACTCAGATTTCCAACAGCAAATAGGCAGTGGTAAATGAAAAGCATCTTTTGCACAACTTGATTGTTAAAAACTTTCAAGGGGTTTCCTCTGATTTTTTCCACTAGTGAAAGAGTACAAGCAAAAATAAAGTAAGTACTCCTGTCTACACGTACACATGAATTTTACTCAAGCACACTTTAAATCCACTTAAAATATACAGCATTTATTGTGTACTGCTGATTAATTGAACAAAATTTGGTGCATTACTAAATTCAAAACTTTATCAACATCCAAATATATTATTATAATAGGATACTTTTGCCAGCAAAATGTACAATCTGACACAAACTAGGCTTCTTTAAAAAGATTTAGTTTCCTTAAGCTCATTAGCATCACTTATGCTCCTATCCCTCCCCTTTTTTCCCTTTTCTAAAAACAACCCACAGTTCTTGTCAACTTTTGCCTGACTTTACATGATGTGTATTTAGCCAGGCTATGGTCAACCAAATCACCATGTCTGCTTCCTTTAAATATTCATAAATTCAATTTGTATAATTTCTGCAGACTTCTCTACGTTGCTAGATTTGTAACAAATATCTGCGTATCAAAGGCTGAAAGAATTCACAATGTCTTGCTAAGACATGTGCCTCTGAGCTGTCCTTGAAAAGGCTGGACAGTACTCCACTCTGCTCTTGTGAAACTCCACCTGGAGTTTTGCATCCAGCTCTGGGGTCCCCAGTACAAGACAGACATCGACCTCTTGGAACTGGCCCAGAGGAGGGCCATGGAAATCATCAGAGGGCTGGAACACCTCTCCTATGAGGAAAGGCTGAGATTTGGGGTTGTTCAACCCAGAGAAGAAAAGGCTCCGGGAAGACCTCATTGCGGCCTTTCAATATATGAAGAGGGCTTATAAGAAAGACAGAGACAGACTCATTACCTTGGCCCGTAGTGACAGGACAAGGGGCAATGTTTTTACACTAAAAAAGGGTAGATTTAGATTAGATATAAAGAAGAAATTTTTACTATGAGACTGGTTAGACACCACAACAGGTTTCCCACAAAAATTTGGATGCCCCATCATGGGAAGTGTTCAAAGTCAGGTTGGATGGGGCTTTGAGCAGCCTGGTCTAGTGAAAGATGTCCCTGCCCACACGAAGGACGTTTGGACTAGATGATCTTTAAAGGTCCCTTCCAACTCAAACCATCCTACGTAATTTTACCACCTTCTGCACTGGCATCAAATACATGCCTGCATGGTGTTCCCAGCAGGAAGTGGCCCATTCAGGGCCATCCCAAATATAGAGCAGAAATTCACTGAAAGTTTTTTTTCACAACAGCTAACTTTGTCTCATTTAGTAGTCAGCCACTGCCATTTCTCCCTTTAATGAAAACGACCTCACTGGATGCAATCTTTAGCTTGGGTTAATCAGCCCAACTTCACTGAATTAAAACAGCCTATTTCAGAACGCAGCTCTTCTCATTCAAAAAAGATGAGTAATTCCATCTCCTAAGCAAACCAATAGAACTCACTAGGAGTCCTTTCAGCACAAGCTTTAAAGCAAATCAATAAATGACAGTATAGCACAAACCAACATATTCTGGGGAAAATGTGTGCTCCCTTGTACAGATAGATGTACTAGATGTAGCTACAGGGATGTTCTGTTATTTTCCCACCAGTATATTTGTGGTAGAAGTAGAGAAAGAGCTGTGATCTTCAAGGAGAAAGCAACAAACATGACCAAGCAACAGCCTTCCAGCATTAGCTCCAGAGGCACAATTATCCCAGAGGAGAAAAATCTGGAATTCATAAAAAGCATTAGCTACCAAATATGCGACCACAGAAATTGCCAACACCAACTATTTGACCACAGAATCCAGGATACTTTAACCACAGCCGTTCCCAATTTAAAGCCAGAAATATTAATGCAATATATCTAAAGTAGTCCAATATATCATATGGCAAATCCCAGCAAGGAAAGGACTGCTTCCCTTGCCTTCCCCCACCTGGGAGCGGGTGGGCTGGGTAAGGCACTGGCTGCCAGCGCATTCCTGGGGACTGGCAGCACGGGCTGTCTCACTGGGGCTGAGCCCCGGCCAGCTGGCAGGAACAGCAGCCCACTTTCCGCTTCCCCCTCTTCTGAGTTCCTTTAGCTTTTTAGGAAATTATTCTGAAGTCCTTCCCTCTGCCCAGATTAGTCCTTGGCAGTCAGGAAAAAAAAAAAAAAAATACACCAGAAGGAATAAGAAGGGACCGCTCTGATGACATGGCATTTTTAAACGTTTACAGCAAGAAATTGAGAAATCTGCCTTCAGAGAACAATCAGACATCAGATGTCAAAATCTATTTCATCTTATGTAATGGTCGAGGTAATCAGACAAACCTATTTCCTTTTAAATTCCATAGAGCAGCATATTTAGGCCAGTTATTTTATTGTTTTAAACATATGTGTATTTTTTAATAACATGGAAAAGCACCACCTGCATTGGGCCAGTCCTCTTCAACTACAGGCAACCATGTAAGATTCCAGACAAGACGGAACACATCACCTACTCAACATCCCACTTTCTCCTCTGGCTTCCTCCCCTCAATACGCCCTGAGGCCAGAGAGAGGAGCACACTCCATGCACAACAGAAGAAATACGTGAAATACCAGCATCAAGTGTTGTGGAAGGATAAAAAACCATGAGGAACAGCGAGCACTCTAGGGTTGGGCTAGTCTGGGTGCAAAATTCAGCTGTGTCTGGCTAAAGGACATGTGCCAGAGTTGCTGATCCACCTTATTAACCAAAGAATAACCCAAGCCAAGGAATTGCCACCAGGCTGCCAGGACAGTCCCAGCACCTCTCTTCTCTCAAGGCCTTTGTGCTACCAGCTGGGGTATCGCGCTCCCAAATTTTTCTACTGAGCTCCAGCATTAGTGTGCATTGGAGGAAGCAGACGAAACACGCAGTGAGCACTATCAGCATGGCCCAGCTTTAATCCCAGGTTAAAATTAATTAATTCTGGTATATGAATCTTTATACTTCAGTACAAAGTGGATTTTTTTTTTTTTTTTAAGTAAAGCAAGTCTTCCTGCATAGCAGCTGTAGATAAATTATTCCAGCTGAGAAAGTCCAAAAGGCAAGATAAGCTTTACTGATCACAGTTCAATACCTATGAATAATGCCAGCCTTGTTTCCACCACCTTGTGGCAATTTAATTTCCCAAAAGAATCTATCTGCCCATGCAGTTTAACTGCATGTGTAAGAATATCTGCAAAAGCAACACTTACTGATTCCCAATGCATTTACAGGAGCTGCCTTTGACATTCTGCAATTTTCCTGCTATGCAGTGAATTGGTTGCTTTCATATTCTTGTCTTGACAGGCAAAACAGATTTCTTTTTAAGATGCGTTAGTTCAATTTAGTTAATATAAAATACCTCAAAAACACCATTAGGATGCTAACGCACGAGTATCTCCCTTTACTGACTGCTACCATTAAGACAAACGAAGAAATACCTGGTTTTTAATGCAGTCCTGTTGAAAACTTGAAATACAAAATCACTTTTCATGTTGACTGCAGGGATGAGATACATACTGATTCTTTAGCCCCATATCAGTGGTGAACGAGTAGTTTATTCACGTAACGTATGTTATCTCTTTCCTCTTCAGTGGCCTCATCTGAGAAGAGCATCACGGGAGACTGTCAGAAGGTGCCTGACAGTAGCATTATGTTGAAGCACTTGAGATTTGCGGGACATTTTAGTTCATTCAGGCAGGGGAAGCTGACTGTGAAATGCCAACACAGGAATCTAAGGAGAAATGCACTCCATGCAAAAAAATGAAATGTAAAAGACATAAATTTTTCAACAGAGTACAGTAAGCAGGCAGTAACACAGAACTGCATACTGCCAGTGTAAGCCTGCAGAGACAAACATGTGACAACTAGTTCTCATAACAGAACAGGCACTACAACTGGGATCAAATCACTCCAGTAGACACTATTAAATGACCCAGAGCTAACCCTTGACAAGGCAAGTGGAACTCACCATGCAAAATAAGCTGGTTTCTGGAAGAGGGATGGTCCTCTGCCATTACAGGCATTATTAAAAATCCAAAAACCTCTAAGAAAAATCAAATTAGGTAGAAAGATATACAGTTTTCAAAGTGTGAATTACAAAAAATACGCTGTAGCCAGCATCATCAACTGCAAATTACTCAGAATCTGGGGAAACAGATGCAAGAACTATGAAAAGTTTCACCACTTGGCTACAAAGTTAGCGAGGCCCAGCTTAACATGCACGGAGTTGACAAACGTGACAATACCCACCGTCACCTCAAAACAATTATTCAGAGAAGACAGGATCTCAGAGAAAGATTAATGAACTATCAAGTTAGAAAACAATACAGGACATTCTTCCTTTTGATATTGGAAACAAGTGTAGAAGCTAACATGGTGATAGAAAAAAATGCTCTTCTCTAAGAAAAATTGCAAGCACTAGAAGATGAATGGGTAAAGACTCAGGACTCCCATTAAGGAAGAGTATGTGTATCAGTCAACAAGAAATTGGAAAGATGTAATGTGTAGCCATCTCAAAGACAGAAGTAGCAACTGCTGCCCTGAAATGGGTGCTACCTTTTATCAACAGAACAAACTTACTGGAAAACAGGGACAGCAAAGCAATTCAGGAGAAAGCTGGCTACTTTTGCAAAGACTCAGGAAATCCTTGGAATGCAAAATATAGTTCAGAGGGTCTTTCCTCTTCATATCAGAGTGATCCTGATCTTAAGAAAAAGGTAGGCACGTTATTATGAGAATTCCTTATTGAGTAGAGGTCTCAACAGAATGGGTATATTTGCAGGTCGCTGTCAGAAAAAACAGGCATTTTCTTTCTAAAAAGATACAGAAGAATCAAAAAAAAAGTGCAAGGATTTATGTTTCCTAACATGGAAGCATCTTCAAGATAAAGTTGATGCAGAATTATTTTATAAAATTAACACATCTGCAAGTTTTTATTGCAAAAATCAAAACTTGTCATCATGTCCTCAGGAGAAACTCTTTCCCAGACTGCCAGTTGGGTTCTGTACAGCTTCCACATCACTTCACCGGGAAATACAACAGTTGCAAAGGGAAATAATTGCTACACAGAACACATTTATGATTTGAGAGAAAACAATGCAAAGGTACAAGTAAAAGTTGTATCAACGCTCTGAGTCCTCGCTCCTTCCAGCATCCCCTTCCTTCAAGCTTCCCTGCTTCTTCCTTACCGCTGCAACACTTCTCCGCTACAGCTACAAACAAGTTTGGGCTAAAGTGAAAAATCCCCATCACCAGGATTGCTCAAAAGTGAGTAATGAAAGCAAATGCAGCAAAGGGATGCAGGCTAGCTATAGCAAACTTGAGGAGATTACCAGTATACCTGCTCCAGACAGTCAAAGAAAAGTTATATATGTTCCTTGAAGCAGCAAACTGCATAGGAACTTTTTTTTTTTCCTCCTAATCCAGATCCGAATCTAGCAAGAGTATCAGATTTGCAGTTTGGAGGAAAGGCTGGGTTCTGGTAGACTGTACTAGCACTAGTCACACAGTAAAATTTTCTACAGTGCAAATAAAGGTATCACAGTTTGTCTTTAAATTCTGCTTTTTGTTAAATACTTGCAGCCAAAAAGCTGAGCATGCTTTCACTTACATACTAGAAAAAATATATAGCTCAGCTGTTATAATAGAGGAGTTGGAAGAGGTAAAACTCTCTGGTACCTCTGAAACATAGCAGTTGTTCTAACTAACAAAGGTTAATAAAAGCAAAATGCTTTTAAATATAAAAGCATTAGATTTATTGTCTTCATGCTGTGTGCCAGCTAACTTTATCATGCAGTCATGTAAGTATAAAATAACGATTTGCAGTTGCACCTTCTCAGATGATGAGGCAGAGGATCATGGCAAGGAACACAAGTAACTTTTGCCGAAAACAGAGACTCTACCTGATTGGCAAAGGATGAGCAAAACCTTTATAATGGAGTCGTCCAAACAAAAACTCTCAGCCTTTAAAACAATATGACAATGTAATAGCTTTTCGTCTCACAGCATTCCTATAAAAAAAAAAACCCCAAACACTTGATTACTGAATAATAATTAATCCCAGGATCTCACCTGATGAGAGAGCCAAAATTGCTTGAACTTTTCCTATCCAAAATTAACTGCAGAACAAGCAGTGCTGAAGTCCAGTTGTCCAGGATTTTTTATTGTTAAAACACTGTAAGTACTGTTTAATTCTCCCACTTTCTGAATAGCTGGCTAAGGAGATGGAAATCCCCCGTCATGTTTATCTATTCCTGGATCCCTGTTATTAGTACTTGTAAATGCAAACCAGCATTATCACATTCTAAACACCTAAGCAAACTATCAGTGTCCCAGGAAAGCAACACATATGCTACAGTCTACTGTGAAAAAAAGATCATAATAGAAAAGACATAGGTCTCCTTTTATTTTTTTTTATTTTTTTTTTCCCCCCCAGCTATTCACTTTTAACAAAGAGTCCTATGGAAAAGCCATTTTGGAATATCAATTAGAGAAAAAAAAAGTAACATTGCTGAGCTGACATTTGGTTTCTATGCAGCTGGAGAGAGGAAAACATTCACCTGTGCACACTCAAAGAATCAAGAGCATATGTGTTTCAGTATTTTTATGTTTAGACGGGGAGTTCAAGGAGAGGTGGGCTTAGAAAGAGACTACATTTAAAGAACGAAAGCAAGGAAGAGCAGTACGTTTGGAATAGGAAAATTTCTCTTTTAGAAGAGACAATTCTCCATGACTGCATATTACACATATTCAGACTAAAAAGTGGATTCTGCAAGGTGTTAAGTGTTCTGGCTTGGTTCCAACAAACCACTTAATCACGTACTTAACTTTAACTACATCCACATTCCTGTCGGACATCAGTTATGCTGATCTTAAAAAGACTACTTGAAAATACTTGAAGTCACATGCTTATAACTCCTGTTGGATTGGAGCGAATCAGCAGCCTTTAAAGGCTCCTGTTATTTGAAAGGTAAAAGCAAAAGCTGTTAGAGCTACAGCTGAGGGAAATTTAATTTGAAACAGTCTGCCTTCAAAACCAGGTTCCATGAAGTTTTTTATTTCTCATTAAGATTAAAAATTCCAAAAACATTGGTCCCCCCATTCTCCTGTTACTAAGCACAACAGGAAAAAATAATAGCTCCCATTCTCTCTTCCCCCTCTCCCCCTTCCCCAATTCTCCATTATCTTTTTTTCTTTTTTTTCATTCTACAATTTTGGTTTTTATTCCTCAGTTTTGAGGAATTACAAAGCAGCAAGGAGAAAAAGTGATGGGATAAAACTTGTTTAATTCTATGATAGGAAAGAAGAAAAAAGAAAAAGTGACAAAGGCATTAAAATGTCTACACATTATATTTAAAGATCTGAAATTAAAGAAAAGTGTAGCTTACATGAAATATTTTTGGTTTAGGTGTGAGCATATGTGAGATTGCAATTTTCTGGTTTTTTGAAGCTGTCTTTGTAATCAGTTGGTACTAGTTTTAGATAAAATAGCACTCTGAGATACCAAAGGTCTAGAATAAACAGCAGCAGCACAAGAACTGCAAATGCAAGTGCAACAAGGAAGCCAAGTTTATCTGACTCTCAGCCCAGAGAATCCTACTTCCCACCAACCAGTGCCCCTTTCTCCTAAAACTGTGCTTTATATTGCTGCAAGACAGCTGGCACAGAAACCACCCCCTAAAAGTCGATATGCTGGCTCTTCAACTTTTGTTTCTACATCTCAATGAAGTAGGGGAGTCTGCATAGCTGCGATCCCACCACACAGTCAGTGCACACCCCATAGCAGCCAATGCTCCAGGAGCAAGAGTCCTCGGAATCTCCTAAAGATGTTCCCCGTGCCAGGCAAAAGGTCTGCTGGGTCTATGGGTGAATTTTGAACTGTAGGTTATTAACAATTCGGAATCTAAAAAAGACAAAGAATAAGTAGCATTGGAAGTCAGTTGGAGCTCAATAATTTAAGGGCTTCACCTATGGGAAGTAGAACAGGAAAAGAAAAATTTCTTTTCACTCCATTCTGTTGCTCAGTTTCCACTTCCAGGTACTTCTCTTCCTCACAAGTTGTGTGCTATCAGCTCTTTTAATATGGAGACATGCTACTTACTGTGGACTACATCCTGGAGCATTCTGCATGGCTTTTCCCCCTGCAAGCAGCATCATGAATAAAACACCGCAATGACACAGAGAGTAACTGGACTCAGACCACAGATGACTTTCTAAATTACAATGAAAGGAAAAAAACATAACTCCAGTGCTTTCACAGTCACAAACTACTCTAGATGGAAAGGTCTAGCAGAAGATGGTGTATGACATTACAATCCCGATGTGGAATTTAACTAGCGCAGCAACTATTTCTACCAATGGAGATTCAACCTCCCTGAGAACCCAGAATTAGCCCCAGATGCTTGCTCGCTCCTGACATTGGATATGGAAGACACTGCAGTTACTTCTCAGAACATGGAGCTGTCCTCCGCAACCCCTCCCAGTATTTTTGTCAGTGTCAACATCGCTTTGGAAATTTAGGAAGCCTCTGCACATCTGTGGTAAAAGCACTGGATTCAGCTTTAGGCTTTAAAAAGAAAAATTAAAAAAAAATCAGTCTGAATAATGTTATGTGGCTCTGGAGCACAATGAATAGACAGTATTTAATCAGAAAAGCATGAAAAAGCAAGACACTGTTTTAATGCAAATAGGCATGATTAACCTAAGCTAAAATAATTCAAGCACAACATTAAATAGTGTAGCTTTATACATTGGGGATAGTTGAATCTTTTTCACCTAGACTTGGCTTCTTGGCATATACAACCAAATGTTGTATAAACTTTTCTGAAGAAACAGAAAAACTTAACAGTTGCTTCTTCCTAAGCTGCTTCCCTGAGCCACCTGTTTCCAGGAGAAATTCTGTGTCACATACAAAAGAAACAATAGCTTTAGGGTCCTGTGTAAAGCAAAAGCATTTTACATCCACTGTCAGCATACTGCCTGCAAATGTTTTCCAGTTGAAGCATTCTGTCAAGAAATGTTTTAAGTAGACAGACCCAGCCATTAACATGACAGAAAACATTTGAGAACTTAATATATTTAAATTAAGTTTCTGTACTTCCCACTATTTTGAAATCCTTTTTTTGGAACCTATTCTTAATCATAGCTGCACTGTTTCCTCATATTAGTACCAAGTTTCAAGATGACAACCTCTAATTACTATAAACCTCTGCTTCATTTTTTTGCTTATCTTTTTAATATCAATCCCGATGTCAGATTATTACCTGTTCTTACTATTAAAAATCCATCCTTCCTAATTGCAGATGAAAACTTAAAAATATAACATGATTGCAAACTAAAAGTATTAAATCAAACTAAAGACGACAAGGGAGACAAACTAGTAAGAAAAATAATCTAATACTAAGCCAGCCCTCTGACTCCTGGGACAAAAGTGGTTTTGTTTTGTTTTTTAATACTGTGTGGGATTGACAATTCTGAGCTATATCAATAGAGAAATTACAAAAAGCTCTGGTATAAAATTCTAGCATTACATTTATTGTCTTGCCAGCTCTTTTTAAATTGGCAATTACATAAAACCATTTATGTTGGTGCAGTGTATCAAAGCACGAGAGAATGAAACAATCTAACTTTCTTGTGTATTTTAAGTCTATGCTGATTTCTGATTTTTTTATCAGCCAGCTACATTTATCAGCAAGCTATGAAAGTTTGATTGTTTCCTCCAGTCCTATGTAACTTACTAAGCTTGTTCTTTGTATTGTTTTGTTTTTCTAAAATCTTCTCAATACTAATTTCTACACAGGCAGTTGATAAAGAACAAAGCTTCAGGGGCAAAACAAAGGAGGGTAATAACTAGCCTTAGCTATTTTCCACAACTACATTTGTGCATCAATTCCTGCATCTGCACTGTACCCCCTTATTTTCTGTTTTAACTCAATTATCAAAAACCATATTGTGTGCAATTCAAAGTAGCTGGATTTTTTCTGTCTAACAGAAGATGGTCCCAGAGAAGCTGAAGGACGCTGCATTGGACTTTCAGTATTCGTTGCTATCACTTGCAGATCTACACAGCTATAACACACATTCACTTCAGCCACCGCAGAAGTACTGAAGCTTTTCAGAAGTACCTTTCATCCGTGAAGTCCCACACATTATCATCTAAGTGATGAAACATTTTGATTGCAATGGTAAAAGCCGATAGTTGTATCTTATTTATGACTATGTAAACCTCAGCCATTTCATAGCAGAAAGGTTAAATATCAGTGCAAAAGTCTAGATCGTCACACTGCTTTCTTTTTGATGCCCATATAGAAGTATCATCCCTTCTCTCACTGCTTGCTTGTTAATCAAAGTTGAGAAATGCAAAAGCAAGGCTAGAAAAGCAAGGCTAGAATATTTTCTGGAATATTGCCTTTTTTTGAATTAGGTTACATCATTTACATGTTTAATCTCTTCCTGGCTAGAAGAGTTTATAGCCCTCTCTCATACTATTAATATGCTACACCCCTGCAATGCTTACCTGCTCATTAGCACACTAAAACCAAGATTCTCAACCTGGGCAACATTCCCAGCAACAGACTGGGGGGGGGGGGGGGGGGGGGCAGGTTGGAAGGAACAAGCCCCCTCATTCCCCAGCCTGTGGGCTGATTGCAATGCAGCATTGCAGCAGCCAGTACCACAGTCCTGAGGGTTGCTGTACCCACTGCTTCCCACTGTGAGTGTTGTGGAGTAGCCAGAAAACACACATTGTCAGGGGTCTGCTGGCACAATCCTGGCTCCTCCTTGACTGACGCCTACTCTGGCCCCCTGGCTGTCTTGAACAATTTAATATAGGTAAACCCTGCAGAGAGATTACATCGGTGCATGAAGAGGACTACTGAACCTGTGTATGGATCAGGGAGCAGCTCCTACATAACACTGTATGAGACAGGCTGTAGTCAAGGTCTTTCAAGGCTGAGTTCATTTATATGAACCCATACACAGAAAAAGTTTAAAAGGATGTATAGAGCAGCAAACCAGAAACAACTACTGGACTTTCCCCTGTACCTTCTTATTCAACTAGACTACAGACACATATTGAACCATCCACTGTCTTTTCAAATACTTTTAGTCTCCGCAAGAAACAAAGCTCATACTCTTCTCTTCCACAAAGCTCCTGCATTATCTTTCTTGAATGATCCAGTTATGACAACCCTACCGCTTTTACGATTCATTCCTTGTATTCATTTCTTGTTCTGTCAGATAGTTTTAGCAGCTGACTACTTGACTTGGTTAAGTGATCCGTGCTTATTTAGGATGCAAAAGTCGCTCCTCTATTGTAAATTAAAATGGCTGCCAAGATTATTTCTGACACTATCAATTCTTCATCAGAACGTACAAACAGCCCTACTTAATTTCTTCCACTATGACAGAATGACAGTCTTGATACTGGCGTGTTGAGCACTCAAATCCCCAGCCGTAAGAGCTGCACCAAACACATAGCCATTCACCTACACTCGCACAGGGAAGTAAGGCACAGCACTTCCAGCAAGCTCTTTATCCAGGCTCAAGAGGCAAACGTCAGTTCCAAATCCCAGACAACGCACTAATAAAATATGACCTATATTGCAACAGTTTTCCAAGGACTCTTAAACCCACCCTCCTCCCCATAGCAGTCTGAGAAAGGCTAGTGCTCAGCACAGATAAAAAGTCAATTCTGGAATTACTGCCACAGAGCACTCACTCTGCATGGCTGGCATATTTTCTGTGTTGCTTGCAAAGCAGCAGGCATCTCCCTTTGTTGCCAATGCAGATTGTTTCCAATCTCTCAGCATGTCTTTCTCAGCCACTTGCTCCTGAAACTTAAAAGGAAAACAGTGCACACTTAATTTGAAAAATGCTTTGCAGATTTCGTAGCTGAAGGGGTTGGGTAGGTTGGAGGGAGTAAAAGAAACTGTTTCACAGTGTTATTGAGGCCATGTGTGACGGGCTAAACAAAACCTTCAGGCAATTCTGTCACAAGTTATTTTCACTTCTTACAATTTGCACAACCAAGTGGGTGGCCATATGTCTATCCCTTCTCCTTGTTTTTCAACAAATGAAATCAGGAGGATTTTAATTTTTTTACTAGTTTAGCTCATAGCAGCTATGCCTTTATTGTTTTCAGATTGATTATGTGCAACTGAACAAGTTTCCTCATTAAACACAAAAGCAGATGATGATCATGCTGATGAAGCTCCTTGTAGTAGTGGATTACTTCTGTGTATCAGGCTATATTTGTCTTTCATTCTGCTAAGAAAAAGGTCATGCACTGTCTTACACACATCATGGAACCAGAGTGTAAATGCAGAGCCAAAACACCAGCCTTTGTCTAAGATATTCAATCGAAAATAAACAGAATGGGAACAAAGTTGACAGTAAAAACAACAAGCAAGTCTCATTCCTCTTTGCGTTTCACACTGAAGCAAAGGTCAAAATTGAGATAAACATAAATAGGGGTTTTTTTCCCATAATGAAGCACAGTAGAGGACAAGGCTAGGGCTGTCTTCACAGTCTACACAGACTAAGCAGAAAGGTTACACAACAAAAGTATTGGTCTCGATGGCATATGCAGTGATGGGACTGTACTCCAAATAGGAGATTTGGGGAAAAGAGCCTCAGGGAGACATAAGAAAGCTTCATGTCTCCAGTCTGTCTCACAGCTCAATCTTAAAATGTTTTTTTTCCTTCTGCCTGCTGATTAACAGTATTATCTTTTCCATTTCTGAGCATGTTGAAGGTGCAGAAGCACGTATTTAACACAGCGATCAAGTTCTCCCTGAGAGTCAGGAGCGGACCTTTATAATCTTATGGTTTCATTGCTTTACTCATCTTCTCTGATTTAAGCTACTCAGCATTTCTGAGTGAACAGAGGACACCATTTTTTCCTCATTCTAAAGCAGTTAGCCTACACAGAAAAGCAACTGTTTGGGAATAAAAGCAATAAATTCATATACATTTTTAATATCTGCTATAAAGAATTTCCAACAATGGAAAGTGGAAAGACAGTTCTTTCAAACTGTTCAGCATATCTATGAGATATTAAATTGGAGTTCTGTTAAAACAATCACTTATCCTATTCCCCATTTAACTGAAAGCTAGTCAAGCCGTACTCTGGGATAAGTATTGAGAATACCATTCTTCAGAAAGGGGTCAGTTCATGCAACAGAGTTCAGCCCCAGCATATTAGAAAGGTTTTGGATTGTAGTGTTACTCCCAGGGAGACTGCCTTCTGGAAATTGATATTCCAGCATGGCAATCACTTTACCTCAAAAAGTCTTTACTGAGTGAGCAATAAATATATATACATATGTCAGGGAACAAAGAAGGAACTTGGGTTGTTTGCTTCTCTTTCTCTACCCTGGTTCTACATTTTCCACCAACTTACCCAAATTCCATTCTCTTTCCATGCTTCTCAGTCCCCATCTCTTTCTAAGGTCTTTACCAAGGCAATGCCACTCTTACTTTCCCTCCAGAATATAACTCCCACTCCAAGCACCCATCCTGCCCAGGATTTCTTTTTGTGCCCTAGCCTTGTTCCTTAACTTGACATAAGATCTTCAACTCCCCACACCCCCTTCATTTAATCTTTATTTCCTAAATGCTAACTATCATCTCTACCCTTAACTGAATTTCTTAAACCGTTCCAAGACAATAGTCCTTTGTAGTTCTTAAAATACTGTAACCAACCTCTAACACAGTGATGGTTTTTTCCCAGTGCAGACCTTGTTTTCCAAGATTTCCCACTATTTAAAATAGGTTATGCTTTTTTTAAATCAGTGCATTACACTGAAAACATATAGCTGTTCTCTGAAAGTCATTACCACTTCGATTATCTTGAGCCCGCAACACACAAATCAAGTCACACAATGTTACTTGCTTTTGACTGCTCTCACATTCTCTTAATTTGCCATCAGCCTCTACAATGTATTTTTGACCTAATATTGCTGCTTCCATCAGAGAGAAAACATACATATTTGCATATGTATGTATGCATATAATTATACACATATATGTTCAAATATATAAAATAAAACCCAAGTAAACTCAATGTTGTCAGTAATTCTTTCTAAAATTAAAGGTGCAAAAAATCAGTTTGTCATTTCTTTCCAAGTCAAACTCCCAATCCACAATTTTGATTTGAGAGGTACTTAATTAGAAAAGCTGAGACCCAAGAGGTGGTTTCACTATGCATCTATATATCAGAGAATTTAATTTGTTTTCATAATCAACTAGACAGTGATGAATAAAATACCCTTCCTTTTTCATCCATAAACCTCATGTTCTTGGATAACTGGGTAGTCCTTCACGTTCAGTAAAGACGTCTGATTGTGTTCTAATTCCTAGCAACACCAAAGTTGAACGGCAACACAGCAGTACCTCCTCTGTGTTTGAGAAAACTCAAATCTGATGTCAAAGGTGCAGGCCAGGGCTACCAGGACTATCAGGAGAACAGAGAACTTATTCTTAATGCTGGGATAAAAAGAATTTAGTTTGTCTAGCCTTTGCCAAAAAAGGCTGAGATAGCATTACACACGCATACCATCACAAAGTAAATATCAACAAGGGCAGAGAACTGCTGAAGCCAAAGATCAATGCTGATGTAAAAGCAAATACAGGCAGGCCGTGAACACATTTGCCTGGAAACAAGACTACACCATTTGAGAACAGCCTGCTGATGGAGAAGTGCCTGTTACTGGCTGCATCACCTCCCCAAAGGCAAAACCTCTCCGAGCCTGCCGTCTGCTCCTCAGTCCCCATCCCTCCTTCACCCAGACTACATAACCCCCTGGCACACATCCCCGCTCCTGCTCTGACCATACAATGTGGTTTTCATCCAAGTAAAGAGGAGCAAGGTCTTGTCACAGTCTGCCCTCAGGGCACGGACAGAGCACACACAGCAGGACCAGGACTATCGGGCACGCGCTGCTCACCGCAGCTACCCAGAGTCGGGGCAACAGAAGTACTTCCAAATCATCTCGCAGGGATTTCCCAAAGGGAATCGTATGCCTCTCATGCCATAGGACTGGATCTGATGCGCCAAAGGGGTGTCTTCCCATCCTCCAACTGCTCCATGTTTTGTCAAATCTCTCCTTTATTTTACCTTTCTTATTAAATAAGAAAAAACTGCCAATATTCAGGAACATTCTCTGGTTCAAATACAACTTGGCAAGGCTCATGAAGGATGATGATTGACGCTTCCGAACAATCGTCTTGAAATTTTACGAGCTCAGTTAGGATGTGAGACCAGGTGCGTTTCCTATTCTGAAATTTTAACTGGTTAAGTTTTACTACTACCAATAAAGTTAGAGATTCTTATAAGGGTACTTTGAGGAAGAACTAATACTTCTGATTTCAAAAACGTCCTCAGAATTTGTCTGACTCCTTGGCATAGCTGGAATCTATTAAATTTTTAAACTTGAAACCTCAGCTGATTTTATTTTATGAAGACTTCAGAAGTTTGGTAGTTGTGCTCGGTTTGTATTTGGTTACTATCAGTATGAAGTAGTTGTCGACCCTCTCTGTCTGAAGCATCATGGTAACCATTACTTTAAATTAGAAATTATTTTTAAGTATATCTCTATTACTTAGATGTATTAAGTATACATGTTTGGAGATAATCCTTGTTTATGGATCACAACTCATAATAAAATTTATATTTTACTGCTTCATTTATCATTTTAAATCTGATCCTGTTTTCTGAGAGAGTGCTATAAGAAGAGGTAAGGACTACAAAGGATGGTAAGTTTACCATAAATTAATAGTACTTACTTATTTCATAATGAACTGTGCCATTTGCAAAAACCCCACCCAAAAACACTAAAGAAGAAATAGCCTAAATTACCCTTCCCTGCTGTGAGAGACTGAATTGTTATCTCAAGCTATTTGTGTCAAAGATTGAGAGACCGGACTGTCATCTCAAGCCATTCACCTCAAGGATTGTTTGCTGTGACGAGCCACTTATCCCAGAGATAGCTTGTTTAAGCAGGGCACTCCTCTATCCAAAAGGACGATTATCAGGCCACTGAGGCATCTAGGGGAGGAGACAGGCCAGAGCCAGCAAAGAATGAGCAGACTACCATTCTCGTGGAAACTGTAGTCTTTGAGATAAGGTACACCAGTTTCTGGTGTTGATCATGCGAAGGTCATGTGATAGACGAAACCTGCAGCCCATGAACAGCGCATGAACAGTACGAATGTGCATGCATCATTGGACTATGCCCTCTAAAAAAACCGTGGAGACAAGCCGTGGTGTGCACCCATCATCGAAGAATTGAAGACTGAGGACCAACACGACGCCGCTGGATCCACAGTAGTGACTATTCTTGCAACTCTGTCCTGACTGCTTGCTTAATTTCTGCCTTTTCTTCCATTCTATCCTATCGCTACTATTTTCTACTTTTGATAATAAAAGCTCTTTTGGGTATAGGGCATTTGACCTCGTCTGTGTTGTAATCTCCTTCTTGGGATCATATTGAAACCTTCCCCAACATTGGATCAGGACACCTGCTACCTATTAAAAATAACTGATGTACTGCTACTGCCTGATACTTGTAAGGAAGAGTTATTCCTGTCTTGATATGTTCCTTGGTTGCATATGCTTACCTATATTCTTCCAACCCTAGGGTAGTTCCCATTGTCCCAGTTCTGCATTTAGCAAAACAGCAGTACTTCTGCCACTGCTTTCAAGAAGACCCAAATTGAGCCTTTATATTTCAACATAACCATATGAAATCTGCTTAGCATGAAATGTACTTACTATCTGAGATCTTTTACGTTCCAAGAAATTTCTTAGCATAATAAATTTGAAATTCATTGGTTTTAAGTGTTTGGAAATCATCTGCTAGTACATATAGCAAGTTCACTATATTCATATTTTCATTATCTATGCAGAGCTAAGGAATCCCGTTTACGAAAGGCTCTATTCTATAAGCTTGTTAAAAGTTAATATCCACCAAAACACCGTCTCTTTATTTCACTAACTCTTTATAGTCATTTATCAAAGAAAGTAAGTTCCAGGCTTTTTATGAGACACACTTTCTTACATAAGACTCAATCTTGTTCCCTGTGAAACACTCACACAGGACTGAGTCACAACAAGTGATGTAAATAGAAATGAGATCAACAACAACAAAATGGATTTGGTTTGACCAAGTCTCCAGTTTCCACACTTTGGATTCATCACATTCTAAAACAGGTGCCCAAAATGAGTGGAATCAACTTTCCTATGGAAACACTTATCAAAAGGAAGGGATACATGGCTAACTTTTCAATGGGTAAGGTAATTGGAAATTATTTCTTCCTCAGAGACAGTTCACTATATTATTCATGTTGTACAGGGCTTTACACTAGAAAATGCATTGACAGAGTTGGATGCTGCTCAAAGCAGGTATACCTCAGAGATTACAATTTGACCTGTAGTCTATTTTTTCTTCTTTCGTCAGTGGACAGCAAATTAATAAAACAATGACATAATATATGAAGTGGCGGCTTTTATTTAAACAGGTACCCAGAAAGACACAATTCAGGATTCATAGGAAGCCCACCTACCAGCAAATATGTGCATATAAACTCCCTTCATCCTTAAGACTCTGGCCCTGCAGCATGCACTCAAGCCTACAGGAGACAAACTGCAGTTTGGTCCAAAACCTGTACACCTCATTCTGTATTTTATGTACAAATTATTCTCCTGTTTGCCTTTTGTCCTCTCCATGGAGCAATCTCCTGCCTCTTCCTTTCCTTAATAAGCCCAAACCAATGTGGCATAAGAGAAAGAAACAATTTCCCAAAGCAGATAGATAGCAGATAAGTAGTCTGTCATTAAGACTTAACTCCTCCCAGGAAATTAGCAAGCAATAGATGATGATCATAAGGATCTGGGTAACACCACCACCTTCTCAAGAGATAAGTCCATTAAGCAAGTACATTGCTCATCACTTCCATTCTGCTTTGACTTAATGAACCAACTATTCCTGGCAAGGAGCACGGAAACGATCTAATTTAAGTATTACTATCCTTTTACATTTCACTTGATCATTACATCAGAATAAGCATTTTACTTTTGTTTCACATTACCCCAGTGGACCACGGCACAAAGAAAGATGAAGTCAAATGAGAAATAAATAGTATAAATTTATATACCAACAAATCACGCTATATTTCAGTAAATGTATGAGAGACTTGGGAGTTTCCTTCACCCTGAGCAGCTGTAACTATAAAAGAGCAGTGATGCAACATTCATTAATAAAACTTTCTTAGGAACCTCCTCTTATGGACAGATTCAGCATCTGCAAGAGACACCCATGACACACATTTTGCTGTGCTTCCCTTTTTCTATTTACATTTGATATATACTGAAAATATGTTATTGAATAGGTATGAATATACTGTGCTTCCAAACTCTTTCTCCTAAGTAAAACATACATATATGTATGTTATAAACATATAATAACATAAACATATAACAAAGATAATAAAGTGAAGTATGGCATAGATACTGCAGCAAAGGAAATTCATTACATTATTTATGTCCTCTGGAGAACTCAGCTTAAAAGTAACTTGGAAAACAACAAATAATTGGCCAGGACATTCAACAGTGATGTGAAGGAATTTCTCATTGCCCCGTTTACAATATCTGCAGCAAGAAATGGTAGTGGGTCCTCTGTAAGGGCCCAACGTTTTAAGTGGTATTCAGTGTAGCATATAGATTTAAACTGAGGAATTTACAATGGGCAACAATTCATCTGGCCAGTTCACACTTCAGATAAATATCTGTAAAATCGAGACCAACATAACATGCCAAGTGGCAGTGACATAGCTAAAAGCCAAGAAGGTAAAGAAAATCAGGAAAGGACACAGCGTTCTAACCTAGATAACATCTTCCAGACATTAGCATGAAATTAAACAGAGAGAGAGGCTGAATTACTTCCAGTGTACAGATATTGCCCTGGTGAAATGTGACAGGTGACCTACAGCATAAAAAATGCACTTAACTGTAAAAACTAGAAAGTGAAGCTAAAAATGAGAAAAATAAGAGCTGTTCTTGGATATGTAGTAAAAGACACACTGACATAATAAATGGGAGGAGAAGGAACAAAAAAGCACCCACCCCATCCAAACATGAATGAGCTCAATAACATTCAAAACAATATTATTTATTAGAAAATCATCTGCCACAATGCCTGAAGCAAAAGTTTTGTTTTGCAGTTTATTCCATCATTCCTCCAAACTCAGGGCCTTGACTACATTAGTGAGAACTTTTTAAAAATTACTTCGTCTTACAGTCTTTCAGCTCCACCAATGCCGAAGTTTGCTGCAACAGTCAGTACTTCAAACACTGCAGTGTTCCCATCCGCTCTGCGCAAGAAGAGAGTCCAAGATGATGAAGAAGCAGTTGTGCCAGTTGCCTGATGTCTGAGAAGGATGTTCTCAACCAAGCAAGTGGCACAAACTCTGCCTTTGTTCAAACAGGACTGAAGAGGAAAATGGCAGAAATTAACTTTAATAATAGGGAGGGATGAGGAGAAATGTTAGGCTGTGCACACATTCAATCCAAGCAACAACAACTATAGGTGTGGTTTAAAATTTATGTTTGCTCTTTAATAAAGGATTTGTACTGTATTAATGGCTCTCAGTGAATTCCGTGTCCAAAAGGGACGCACAAGATGATTAAAAATCAGTTGGGTTTTTTTCCTTCTCCTGTAGCAGTGCCAGTAGGAGAGGTAATAAAGGCAGTTCCCTAGCCTTCAGGCATTGCACAGAAGTGGGATATATACTTATGCAGTCAAACTTCAGTTGTTTAATTCAGGGCCTAAGACATGAAGCTAGGCTGCTTTTAATAAAACGTGGAGAGAGATGAGCTCTTAACATCAGTATTGGACTCCCCCCTTTTTCTACTGAGCACATAGACAGTCTGGATGACATAAACATCCTCCATAACACAGATGCAGGACTCGAGTATAAAAGCCACGCCAAGAAGTCATAGTACCAACTACCCTTCATTTTTTGAATCACACCAGGAGTAAAAAGTAAAATCTGTTTCATTTATTATACGTGAAAACCCCTATAAGTACATAGGAAGAGCAATTGTATTTTGTAACATTGCTCTCCATCTAGAAGTAAAACAGAGGCTGGTGTAAGACAAACAAGGGAAACAGAGGAAACGCAGAAAAAACTGAGGAATCTGAAGCCAAATTTTCAACCATTACACACGATCATACCACTCAGTGACATTTTACAGAATGGCAATCACATGCTGGAATGCAACTGAATACAAGCTGTGCAATATGTAACTGCCCAATAGATTAGCTGCTATGGCCAATTATGCTCATACTCTTAGTCCAAAATATGTTACAAATCCACTGTAAACCAGAAGAGCATTGACCTGGGGTTTTTGGCAAGTTCTCAGACATAAGGACTTATGTAGCTCTTTTCTCCTTTTCTTTTTTCTATTTTCACTACTACCCATAAAGTTTACTATAGTAGCCATCCAAGAGTCCAGGATTACTACCATATTAACAATACAGAATATGGCTCTAAGAGCGCATTGTACTGGATAAGGTACCAACAGAGAACCAAAGATGATCATCTTCCTCCCAGAAACAGTGACAGACAAAAAAATGTGTGAAAATACTTTTTCTTCAATGTCTGAAATATGTTTAAATAAGTTTAAATATGTTGCAAAGTATTCAGAAAGCACATACAATACAACATACTACAGTTACAACTGATCTAGTTTTACTACATACTCCTTACCCGTATGTTCGTAACTGTGCTTAAACTGGAAAGAGAAAAAATTAGCGAGTAAAAATAGGTATAAAGAAATAGTAATAGAACTGGGCAGAGAATGAAAATGGAGCATGAACAAACCCAGTTCATATGAGAACAAAAGGCAAGGACAAAAGGACAAAGGTTTTTTTTCAAACTTGATATATGTTTACTGCTCCACTGTTAGCCTTCTGAAATGGGCATGCCACTTTGCAAACAGAAATCAGTCCACATGATCATTTTGCTTATAAATCCATAATTTAAAATCTGTTTTAGAGTACAGCTCATTCTTTCGTTAAGGAGACTTCATGCCAACAAGAAAAAAAATCATGTAAAGTCCACACCAGAAATGATGAAGACAGCATAAACTGCTTGTAAGATCAATTTATCCTTAGAAACTTACACAATCATGGAAAAATTGGGGGGTGGGGGTGGGTATTTAGAAGAATCAGTTTTAGGATACTACTCTCTGTACTACTACTATCTTAAATTAAATTATTCTGCCTTGATACCACCTCCTGAGAAAATCAAAAAGGACATAGAAATCATACAGTAAAAACTAGTGTTAGATGTAATCTGTTTACTCGGACACAATACAAATGTCTGATTTATTCTCTTGATTTACTGTCTTAAGGAGAATGGATTGGTTATTCTTCCACTCAAAAGACTATGGCATTAATCCTGTTGAGTTGAATCAGAGAAAACGGAAGCCCTCCATGAGTTCCAATTCCATTTACTTTTCTTGTAGTATTCTGTTTCAGGGACAAGTAAAAAGAAAAGTGTCAGACATACAAGTTCCTCCACATGTTTTTAATTTGGCACAAAATGGTGTATTTCACCAACAGAAAATTTTCACTTCTACCTGTATGAATTTAATACTCTTTCTTCACTGCACCGAAATCAAAGTCAGTGATTCTAACCACTGTTAAACGTGCTGGAATAGAGACAGAGGGACTCTCGTGGAGTGAAGTAATCGCATAAAACATTTGGTGCTCTCCTCCACTTTGAAAGCTAGAATCCCTTTGGAAGAAGTCCTAAGGAAGCCTGAAGCCTGAGGCTTGTTTATTTAAACAAGAGGGTGTTGTGAAGCACCTTTTAATTTCTATCAGAATTGTCTCTAAGGTTTTAGAGATGCTCAAAATACAGAAACTACACAATACATAAGAAATACTTCTTTTTTGTTGTAAAGAAACGAGAAAAGAAGACAACCCAGACAATAGGACTTGCAGCTGAAGCTACTACTCACATTCTTTAGAACCTGAATAAGGAACTCCTACCTTTAGTCATATCAGAAGACTACTTTCCTGACTCTGTGAGCAAAAGGAAATAGCATCAGTGGTGCAGATAGTCAAAAGGAGTTCCTGAACACTGTAGTTCAAGAGTCCCTCTCAAGATCAGACACTGTCCACATTATACCTGCACAAACAGTGATGCTTTGGCAGTTCTTGTATACCTGAGCTATAAAAGTCTCTTTCAGATATGGGATGATGGGATTTCTCTAGTACTTACTCCATGAGCAAAGTCCACACACACTACCCCCCTCCATGGATCTCCAATACAAGAAGATGGAAGATTACAAAAATTATTTATTTATTTTTTAAAGGAGAAGTCCCTTTCTCACTTGCCTAGTATCAATGCCAAAAGGGTTTTTTTTCTCCTTCGATAAGAATATTCAATATTCCATAATATTAAAAGCTTTTGGACAGATTGAGCTAGATTTGAAAGTGTATAGTTCTGAGAGTACCTCAACATCCTTTGAGAAAAAAATAGCTTTTAGTGCTGAGCATTGCTATAGATGAAGTAATTTACAAATAGAACACTTAAAACCCAGGAAAAGCATCTTTGTGCAAAAACACTTTGCCTCATCCACCCTTTTTGAAAAGCAACAGTGATCTACAGATGGAAAAAGAATTGCATTGTTTTTAAAAAGATGGTTTTGAAAGTATATTGCACACATCTGTCAGTGACTGCAGAACCAATACATAGAAAGTGCTCCTACACACATCTTTTGCAGAAGGAGCACTCTGGAAAACAGCTGGGGAAGACATCTAGGAGTGATATGAAAGTATTTTTCATTTACTTTATTTTTTCCAGATGACCCAGTAGCAGAACCTCAGCATGTACCAGTCTGAGAATTTTGGAATGGTTTAGATGGTAACAGATCAGTGAATATAGCTGACAGTAAATGTTGATGGGGTGCGCTGCTTTTGGTGCTATGTCTGGAAGAGGAAGAACTTCACACTGTAATAAAAGAAGAATGGGAATCTTAAATAATCAAAGGTACAGAAGAAGCTGACTTGGCTGTATGTTTTGTGGCAGCCCACTTCTGAACTGTTTGAGCAGGCAGATCTAAGGTTATTTTACTGACATTCTTGAGTGCTTATTATGTCACTCAAACAGCTGCTATCTCTTAGCATAACTCTATTAACCTTAGTTTGATGACAATGATTTTAATGTTATGGTTAGGTCAACGAAATAGGCTTGGGAATTCCTCCTGCTTTGCCAGACAATTATCTTGTCTTGCTCTTCCACGTCTCCAAGCTTCAGTCTGCACATTTCTCAATCCTAATCTGTGTCCACCTTATCCATACAGAACCATTTAGCTATGGTGGAGTCAGGGCACGCAATCTGACCTCACAGTGTTACACAACTGCACACCCATCAAGGCTTGTGGCATAATTTATCAAGTTATTCCCAACTTACACAAATAAAAGTGAAAATAGGATCAGGTCAAAGATGACAGTAAATTCTTATATTAAACAATAATTTGAAAAGTTAAATAAAAGCATCAAATTAAAAAGTTGCCTCACTTAGAATTAAGGTAGAACTATTCTCCTATAGACATAAACACTTAGAAATAGGAGAAACATCCACCTTTACTATATCTAGATTAAACCCAGAATGCTTGCAAATAAACTGGTGACCAGTACTATAGGAGCATAGTACCTGCTCTATCAGTGCTCCTTCTTACAGAGGAGTCAAAATAGTTTCAATTTAAGAATACATATTTTTGGTAAATATGTTAAAATTATGCAATTTCATTTGGCAAATTCCAAAAAAAGAAAAAAAAAGTAGTATATAAATGAAAACTTAGCACAGCATTTTCAAACTTGAATGCTTGAGGCAAGACATATAATAAGATATCTAATAGTTAGAGATGTTAGCATCTCTCCAAGTTACTTAAGAATTTGGGTCCCAATTTTGCACAGTAAGAGACTGAATTTTTTGCATGTAATACATATGTCACTGATAACAAATATGATAGGAATTCAGAAATACACTGGAGCTAGAGCACCTCCAGGATATTAAGGAAAAAATGCAGCTTTCTTAGCCTCAAATAGCACATTTTTCCACTGCTGCAATAGCAAATTATCTTTTTAAGGTTTTGATTAGCCACAGCACATTTTCCCTTGAATGACTAGCAAACATACTGATACCTCAAGGCTTTACGACTACGCTTCTAAATTTCTATAAATATTTTACACGACCTTTTACTGAAACAGTGCCCCTCTCCATTCACTGAAATGTTACACTCTCTCTATTATCCATACCTATCTAGGGTCATCTGTATCTATTACATAGCATAATATAACTATGTGTAAATATATTAGAGTTAGAGGAGGCCCCCGAGCATGCCAACTGGGACTGTCACAGCTGAAAGAGGCAGCAGGCAGTATCTTATATAGCTGACATCCTAAGGTATTATCCCCAAACCCATCTTATATTCTCAATGCCTACTGATTAAAGGAAGATCTGCAGAAGCTCAGCACTTTCCAAGGTCAAGATCTTTCTCCTGGAGTTGCCCTAAAGGTCAGTGACCTTCTGCCCATTTGTTAATACTGATTCCCACAAAACTGCTCCTTGCACGTCCGCAACCCACAGGTATATATGAGTCCTGCAGAAAGAAAGACTGAAGAACATGTTCATTTCTTTCCCTCTTGAAAATATTTTCTTCTACGGGACAACAAATATACATGAAATATAACTTGACAATAAGGCTCCTGGGGATTGCATGTGCCTTACCCATACAAAGAAAATGCATTGCTTTAAACTAGAGGTGTAAAAGCACAAATACTACTTTTGATTTAAGATCAGATTTGCTTCAATTGGGAACAGGTTTTAGCTCAATCAGATCAAGGACATGGACAAATGTATACTTGAGTCCCTAGCTTTATAAATTCTTTACTTCCAGTTCATTAGCACCCTCAGCTGCATGTTATCAGCCACCTCCCTGGGATGGTAATGGACCCTCTGAATTTCAGTGAAAAGTGAGGCAGAGTATTTTAAACTGACAGGTGATAAAGCTGATAAATTAACTCATTTTACTCTGCACTGAAGCAAATGAGGAATGTTTACACATGCAATTTCAACATCTCAAGTGAGAAGATTGTAAGTCCCAGATGAGGGGCAGTAATAAACAGCTGGATAGCATTTTAAAGTTAGATTGTCCTCACTCCACACCCTTACAGTATTCACAGAAAAGTTTACATTTGATAAACTAAATGACATTAAACTTCCTTTTACATTATCTCAATGAGTTTAAGTTTTAGGGTGGTTTTTTTCCTTACATAACCTATATTAAATGTAATATGCTTAATGGCTGAATGCAATAGCCACCTTGTCTTGTGTAGAAAGAAGTAGATTTTTTTCTTGAATATTTGAACAGATTTTTCACAAGGACAGTCTCTCCTGAAGGGCTTTCTTTTATGGATTTTGTAAGGTATTTTCTGATATCTAACACAAATTTTTAAATCCATAAATAAAAAGATAGAGTATTCATCCAAAACTTAATGACAAGGTACCTTCTCCAGAAAGAGAAAACTAATTCTCCATAGACAAATTACTCACTTCAAAGTCAAAATACGATCCCAACTGTTTTGTGCAACTAGGAGGAAAGGGGCTTTCAGGAGTCCCCTGCAGCATAACATGTAAAAATAACGGTGGGAGCCACTGCCTGTAAGATATCCCGAGTGCAAAACTCAATCATCTGCAAAGCACACGCTTAGATGTTCTCTGGGTTTATTACTCTCACTTTGGCTGGAAGGCTGATAAAGATTCTGGAAACTGCAAAGGCAAATCTATTTTTTATTAAAAGTTTTGGCAGCAGGATGGGTGCGTGCTTCACAATAAGAGAAGGGTGGGGGGAACAGAGTGCTGAAAAACCTCCAGTCATAGCACAAAGTTCCAGCACATCTGCTGGAGCAGCGAGCGCTGTGATTTCTGAGAGGCTTGTGGTTAACCTCATGGCACGGAATGAATTATTCCCCAATTCCGTCCTTCATTAAACCACCCATTCTCTGAAACGTGTCGACGAAGCCGACACATGGCCAGCTACTAATCAGCAAGATGATGGTCCATCCCCAAGATGCTCTCTTTTTGCCCAGAACAAAACAGAGCTGTTCATCCCATATATTTTTAAGTTGTTTATATTGTGTCCTGCCTAGAGGTATGAACAACTATCATGATTTAATTTAAACAGCCTGTATATACACATATTAATATTGGATGTCATGCAACATGCCTCGTAAGTGCAAACAGTTTTCAGGCCCTCACAACTGCAATCACAAATCTAAATCAGATACAAAGACTAAAGACACATTTTTTAAAATGTCCTAAATTTTGAAGGGTAAGGACAGCTCACAGTAAAATTTGAAAAACAAAACAACAGGCTTCATATACCATCTAAGCATCTCTCGAGAAACTTCTAAAAGAAAGCCTTAGGACAGAAATGATTGGATGGCTGAAAAATTCAGATATAAAGGCTTTTATGCCTCCTGTGTGGTTCATCCCTCCGGTGGTTTATTGCTCCTGTGTGGTTCACTCACGACATTAGTGATCAAAATTAATTGCTATTATATGACACTTTAAATGGCAGAAGAACAGAGAGAAAGAGAGAAAATAAACATCATTGGAATTTTGTTGAACTATATTTAACAAACAAAAATGGTATGTCATGTTGGGCTACCATTTAAATTAAGCTTTTCCCAGATGGTCAGTTATTAGATTTCTCTTGCTTTTAAAATGTTCACATTGAGAGGTCTGATTTACTGGAGCACTGTAATAATAATTGCAACAGGTACTACGAGGAGCTGGACTCTGAACAAATAAAGGAAGTGCTATAAAACACTAAGGTCTGTGAGAAATTGGACTATAGGCAACTAATTAGGTACCTAATGTCAGCCACTTTGGGCACTAGAATCTTCATGCCTTCTTTCTCCAAAGGAGATAACATCATTGTATTATCTCACAGGGAGAACAGACTAGGAATAGAAACACTGTGGTAATGAGGGAGCTCAAAAACCCCACAAGAAAACTGCTAAAACTATACTCGGAGCAAGACTCAAATTGTATAAAATAAGGCATGTGAATTACAAGGAATAAAAATAAAGCATAAGTTTGGTTAGCAGCATATTCAGTGAGCACAGACTATCCTTGCAGTGTATTTGGAAACTGAGCTCACACTTTAAAATCCAATAGGGTAACCCTATCACCAGTAGGCTGGCTGGAGGCTTGAGGCAATCACCAGATCCAGACCTATTTCAATTATGGTTTAACCATTTTATGAATTCAGCTAAGTGTTCTTTCTCTTCTCACGCATCATAACTTTATTCTTCAGTCTGAATCAAGTAGTGCTGTGCTGCTGCTGATTTGAGGAAAAGAATTACCATTGTCTGAAGGTGGGGGGAAGCCTTCTCCAAGTGTCAGAAAAGCAACAGAAAATTGGCAATGGAAAAGGAATTTTAAAAGAAAAAAGAGCAAAGATAAAATATCTATCTGTGGCAGCAGTTTCCAATTCAACGAGAGAGAAAGATTTTGCTAAATACATTAAGACACTCGGTCAATACCTTTATATAAGAGGCTGTTTCCCTCATATTGATGGCGGGGGGAGTTGAACACATTTGCAGAACTTAAAGATTTATGCTTCATACAACAAGTGGGTGAGATGAACTAAAAAGGCATAATAGCCTCTAAAAAAAAAGTGCCTACTTCAGATTTTTTTATAACAGAGCACCAAAAGTTTCATTCATTTCAGAAGCCAACTAAAAAGTATCTCTGAATTTTTGGCAAGACCAACAAGCCATTACTTGCTGAGTTTGAAGTGGTGTGTAGTGGTGGGTTTTTTAAGCAAGATTCTCACTTTTTTCTTTTTCTTTTGTTCCCCTCCCCCCCCCCCCCCCCCCCTTAAATAAAACATCCAAAGGCTACGAGAAAAACCTTTCAATGTTGTACGCTAAGAATGTGTGACACCAGAGGGAGCTACCATGAGCTGGCAAAATTTAAATCTGAAACCAGCTTGTTACAAAAGAAAGTTCCAAGCAACCTTCAATTACATAAAAAAAAAATTCAGGTCATCTATCATAAGGAAGAGGGTGTTACTCCTACAGCACAGCTTGGCCGAGCTGTCATTCGAGTGTTCCTCTGGCCTCCTCCTTCATGCCTTCTTCCCAGGCTTTTTACGAACAAGTGAGCCTAAATTACTGTAATATAACTAATGGGCTTGGTTTCCTCACTTTTTCCAGTGTTCAACCGAATGCATTATAAACGAAGAGATGTTTCAAAGGGACTAAACTTAACACCATTCTGAAACTTAGGCCTCTTCAGCTTTTTTTAACTTTGTATCAAAAAAAAACCAAACCACAAACATACATACGTATCACTACGCACATTTTAAATTTTGTCCTGCATGGAGTATACCATCATTGCCTATTGTTATGGCTTTAAATGTCCCTTGGTATCACTACACCTCTCGTCTCAGCCAACAAATGCAATATATTTCACAGTCTCTGCCAGTCCTGCACTGCCTCCCCTGTTCCATCTCAAATTTCAAGTTGCCAAAAAGAAGCTGTTTCTTCCACCAGCTTCACAAATACTAATCCTCACTAATCAAATCTCCTCTTCACTTGCTTTACATTTCATTACACAAGTCACTGGGATAACAGAGAGGCTGGTCAGGAAAAAATGGGGCAGTGTTACATTTAAATAAAGCAGCAATAAAATCAAGACATGCGCCTAAATGAACCTGAACGTCACTATTATTGTAACCCTGACCCTTCCTCTCCTTGCTCTTTCCTGCCCCACACACATATGCACATACACTTTTCCTCTCATTCATTGACTCCTGTCCGAAATAAGATCTTTTGCTCCTCAGGACCAGGTATTTCTTTTACATAGTCTGTAAAATGATCAGTGCAAGTACCATACAAGTAAAGAATAAGTCTAACAGCCATTCAGATACCTGGAAAAAATTAGTCTAATTCTCAGTAGGCAGGTATATTCCTTAACTAATACTTCAGTGGACATGGCCAAAAGCTTTTTCTTGCCTCATGTTTTGAGATAATTTTTCGAATAGAGACAGAGGTAGAAGAAACAGCCTGATGAAGTGTGAATAAAATTGTAATATTGCTTCTGCTCATTACATATCCATTTTATAATGTATATAGGAATACGTTATAAATTATAATTCATAATCTACAATATGCTAAAGCCGTCAGCTTTCATAAGCACCGTAACACATGAAGAAAAACTCTTCCTTATTTGACTGCTCTAAGACATGCCAAAATCATCCACTCCTTTTTAACATAATAAATAAATATTAATAAACAAACATGTTATTGGTGGCAGTCATTTCACAAAAAAAAAAAAGAAAGTTGGTTCTTAAAATCCAATTGACTCAATATAGTTAAAAACCCAGTGAATTAACAAGTCCAAGTTTGTTTTGTATATCATGAAATACATCATCCTTATGCTCATGGGGTTACTCAGAACACAATGCAGAACCATGCAGGAATGCCTTTGCTAGGAATAAATAAGCTAGTGAACTAAAACAGACACTAAGTCATATAGTTTCCCTAGAAAAAACAGACAAATGTCAGCACACAATTTTTTTCAGTGGGGTTATTTAGTTTGAGCAGAGCTCTGTGTTAATGTACTTGTATCTAGTCCTCTGAGAAATAGTTCAGGTCTCCCTGAAAACCACTGCACTGCACCCAGTAAACATGGCTTGCTTTCCTTCCATTTCCTTTAATATTAGTGTTTCAGCAGTTACTTTTCTTTTTTTCAGAAGTTACATCATAATAAGGACTTCAGCTTCATAGAGTATCTTTGGTAAAATCTTCTCAAGCATTTGCAAAACAAGAGTATCCATACACGTTTTGCTTTGGAACAAAATGGACTTCATGAGCTGAAGCTTTTCTGTGTTAGGGTGGTATCGCCGAGTTTCCTTCAGCAGGATTAAACTGACTGGGATGACAGAGGAAAAGAGTGCAGATACAAAACAGTGGCCACAAAAGGATGATCTGGAATTGACACCTTTGTATTTTTACATTTCATTCAGTAACCGAAAGAGAGACCCCACTCAGTGAGAAACAGGGCTAACAGGGAAAGAGAAGAGTGAAGAGGAATGTACTACCTAAGACTTTCCATTGCACACAGAAATAAATGCTCTGGGCACAAACTATAACACATTTCTCTGTTGTAGTTAGAGTGTCTTCAGGGAGATCTCACACCTACCCGCCACATCTCACTGAAGACTGAAACAATAACCCACCCCTTTCTGTGGTCTCCATCATTCACGTACATACGTACTGACAAAGCATATCTGTTTGTTTGCATATTATTTGGCATTATTTGTTCCACATGCTAAACAGATACATCAGGGGAAAAGATCACCTGTGGCAGGCTGGAACACCATCAGAGGCAGGAGAGCATCTTCAGGTGAAAGATGTTTCTGGAAGGCAAGATGAGGCAATAGCCTGTAGCATACAGGTTGTGACCAGGACACTTCTGCGAAGAGCAGAGAGCTGAAATCCAGGCCCTAGGGAAGAAAAAAATTCAAGTTTTTTCTTAATATCTCAGAGGGGACTGATTAGCAGTTCATTATAACTCAGATAACCGTGAAAAAATGCTGGACTGAGAGCAAGAAGAGAGCAATCCTCCTACAAGAATACAGTGGGCAGAGAGAAGATATAATTTCAGCCTTTTTTTATCTGTATTTTGCCCTACCCTGTAGACCCAAAGTTTTCCATTTCTAAAGTTTGTTGTTCTAGCTTTCTAGAACTCCGAGATTCGAAGTCAAGCTGGTAGATTTGTCTCTGGGAAAAGGCACAAAGTTCTTCACATACCCTCCTTCTACATGGTAACCTGCAGAGCAGCTGAGAAGCCAAGACAGTCTTAGATATTAAGTCCAACCCCATCAGATATTGTAAGGCAAAGAGTGTTGAGTAGCTGTCACCATCAACAAATTCAGTAACCATAAATGACCCCAAATAGTTACCATTATTTTTGGTATCCAATATATAGTAAACTAATCAATCCCTGGTATTGATTGACCCATTATTTTGACCAATAACAGAGATCCAAAAAATAATTGCATAATACTGCTTCAAAGAAAAAAAATAAGCATTTTACAAAAAGGCCAGCAATACAGGGCATGGCTCTTTGTTAACTTCATTTAAAATCAAACTAGAGATTACCTTTGCCTTGAGTTCTGACTTCCAAATACATCTTTTACTGTGAGGATCCACAAACCTTTCCAAATTATTTGCCAGTATTTAAAACATTTAACAGTATTTTCTGAGACTTTATAAAAAGAAGTGGACTAAGTTATGTCTGACCAATGCACATATTGTCCATTTGAAATGAAAAAAATATGTTTAGCACTTACATGTGCATTAAAATGTACAAAACGTGTCTTTTCAAGTGATAAATGGCTTTACTTCAGCACCAACATGAAATGCTCATATTCGTGGAGGGCCAAGACATACATCATGGGGAGAGCCGTGCTGCAGCAGCATAGTGAAAGTTAAGTACAAATACAGGTGGCTACAACAAATGTACATTCATGGCCCGTAGCTCACTCATGTCGCAACATTGGACAGTACACCACAAAAGCTGGGCAGTATCAACACTGGTATCGTCACATCAAAACACAGACAGAGTCAAAATACGGTTATTCTTCACAATGAAGAAGATGATTTCGGGGATCCGATATCCTGGCAGAGACCTTTAGAGTAGACAGAAACTGGAGAAACTCCAGTCTGAGGAAAGCTATTTCAAGTTCTTTTCTATTTAAAGTACAGTGTGCTAAGAAGGTTTAGTAACCCCTAGAAATGAATAATATCCAAATATATTGCATTTCCAATGACTTACATTCAGTTGGTCTAAACACATGCAGAAGCATTAAATTCCACCCAACAGTGTGGCTCACCATACTTCATTCCCTGAAATACCAGCTTTAGAAGATGATAATTCTAAGTAAAGTAGTAGAAGCCAAAGCCCTTAATTAAAAAAAAAAAAAAGGGAAAAAATGCAACATTAATTTTTTCGAGTAAACACTTTCTAATCTGTCTTTAATACTCAAATCTGCCAAGGTATCCTTCCAACTGACTGCCTCCTACAGCATTACTGACCTCTCCTAACTACACCATTATATTTATACGCTTCTCTCAAAATGAGATTGTCAGCT
The DNA here is from genome assembly GCF_964188355.1 of Buteo buteo. Lineage (NCBI taxonomy): Eukaryota > Metazoa > Chordata > Aves > Accipitriformes > Accipitridae > Buteo > Buteo buteo. Next base: position 77,089,020 of record NC_134171.1, on the reverse strand, counting down.
TGGTGCTCCCTCATGTTCTTAAGAGTTTGTGAAGCATTATAACAGGTAAAAACCTGCAATGAAATAAAAAACTGAGGGGGACTAGATATATCAACAACAGGTGTAATTTGGTCACTAACATGAAATGATCGTGGAAAGGACTATAAAAACCTTCCACAGACGTAGAGTAAGCGGACAGAGAAAAAAAGACCAAGAAAACATCCACTTAAAGCAGGAGTTTCCAAATATGGTACAGGTACCACAGACTATGCATGCATACAAACGGGCTTGACCAAACATACTTTGTTCGTATGAGTTGAACATTTTCTGCCTAAAGTGACTCTAAAATCTTGGGTGTTTTGTACTTAAAGACAGCAAATAAGACAAATCAAAGCAGTCTGCAATCACCTGATAAACGCCTCAAGCATTCTACTAGAGCAATTCTGCATTGCTATATCCAATGTAACAACTAATCAGTCGCAGAGCACAGTCCTATCTTCAGGTAAGCTGAGCATTATCGCCACATTCGAGTATTTCCAGCCCAGCCATACACCCAGGCTCTTTCCTTTTACAAAACTTTCACCTCTTCTTCCCCACTGTGATTTTTTTGCCCCCATAAACAGTTCCACAGTTCCGCTTCCACAGCTGAGGAAACCGAATGTTGCAAAGCAAAAGTAGCATAAAAATGCACTGAGCTAGTACTGTCACTGAATTTTATACACAAATCCCTAGCCAATTGCAACAGGTCAGTGAAATGGGAACACTAACAGGCAGTTAGTAAACACTACAGCATTTACCAAGCAGGGTGGGGAGCAGACAGTGAGTGTGGGACTAAAGTGCCTTTCATAAGATTGTTTTTCTAATGATTTTTGACAACTCCCTGTTTAGTGCTGCCAGACTTTTCAACAATGAGTGAAGAATTAATTTTTATCATCCTCTACATATCCACGGGTGGGCTAATTTTCAACTGATAGCAATAAATAATTTTCATTGTACAGTCTTTGTGGGTTCCTTTTCACTGCTGGAGTAGTCATTTGACAAATTAGGAAGTGGAATTGAGTACTGATAGGATAAAGAGTCTTGTGGCAGTAGTAGGGAGTCAGAAGAAATTCAGAAGATGGGTGTCAGAACAAAGTACTTACCTTAAGTAGTTCTTGGCTAGCTCACTCGCATATATTTACATTACAGCTGGACTCAAGGTAGGATTCATAAAGTTGCCCCTAAAACAGGCTGGACAGGGACAAAGGGGACTTAAAGGCTGGACTTCTTGTCAGGCTGCAATTGTCTTCAACTGACCTTGCAGGTTCGTTACTTGTTACGCTTTCTTCTCACATAGTTAATATTCTTCTCAACAAATAACAGGAACAAGCACTGATGCCTTATATAGTCAGAGCAACAAGTCAGATGCCACATCAAGAATCTGTTTACAGTTCCAGAATCCATTTTCACCAGATTTCAATTTAAAAAAACTCATTCTACTGTGATTAGGTTCCACTCCGCGGCACAAGAGGCTACAAAGAAATAATATCAGCCAATTGCTTTGTTTAGTAGCAACCTCTTTCTTAAAGCAAGAAGATGAAATAAATATGCAATAGCTTCCAAATTACTTGCTAGGTTACAAATGCTGCATAGCTATCTCTTTCTCTACAGTGCTAATTGCTCCGCATTTATTTAAAATAAACAAACAAAACCCCTTTATTTTTCAGCCCCCAGAAGGGCACCAAAATATGAGAAGTGCATTTCTATCCCACACACTTGACATATTTTATCTACAAGAAAGATGAAGAGTTAATTGCTTGTGGAAGTTACTGAAACCTACCTACATATTCAGTATCCAAAAATGTGAGCAGATCTCACATTCACTTTGAGGAGAATAAACTGGAGTAAGAGGTCTTTTTATAAAACAAACTTGAGTTTACTTCTTGGCTAGTTTGCAATTTACTGAAGCAACCCAGTGCTTTTATTCTGAGAAATTTATTAATAAGGAGTATTCTGGTTTCGGCTGGGATAGAGTTTATTTTCCTTCTAGTAGCTGGTACAGTGCTATGTTTTGGATTTAGTATGAGAAGAATGTTGATAACACACTGATGTTTTCAGTTGTTGCTAAGTAGTGTTTAAACTAAGGCAAGGATTTTTCAGCTTCTCATGCCCAGGCAGCAAGAAGGCTGGAGGGGCACAAGAATTTGGGAGGGGACACAGACAGGGCAGCTGACCCAAACTGGCCAAAGGGGTATTCCGTACCATAGGATGTCATGCCCAGTACATAAACTGGGGAGAGTTGGCCGGCTGGAGGGGGGGATCACTGCTGGGGAACTAACTGGGCATCAGTTGGCAAGCGGTGAGCAGTTGCATTGTGCATCACTTGTTTTGTATATTCCAATCCTTCTATTAATATTCCTGTAATGTTATTATCATCATTATTATTATCTTCTTCCTTTCTGTCCTATTAAAACTGTCTTTATCTCAACACATGAGTTTTACTTTTCTTCCCGATTCTCTCCCCCATCCCACGGGGTATGGGTGGAGTGAGTGAGTGGCTGCATGGTGCTTAGTTGCCAGCTGGGGTTAAACCATGGCAGTGGGTTACAGGATTATAGCTTTTTGAGATGCACCAATTACTATCCCAATAAGTAGTATATCAACACTAAGTTGACACAGAGAGATATCTAAAAGCCGAAATTATCATTTACATGCATTTAATAATTAATACACATTTGAGGAAGAGTCATATAGTAAATAAGGCCCTTCGAACTGGTTTAGTTTCCTCCTCCTTTCACGTGTAGTCCTACAGCTAAGTAGATCCAAGTATTGGCATTGGTAGAACATATGTTGTACTGACTTTGCAAGGCCTCAGGACTTAGGCTTGTCTTGGCCTATCTGGAGCTAAGTATTAGCTTGTTTAGCTGTCACAGCAATTCTTCTAAAGACCAGGTACTTATATCTAATTTTCATATGGTGTAAATAATTATATACATACATATACAGGCAGTATATACACTGTGTATGAACATGTTTTTATATGTACATATGCACACTTTGTGTACATATGTATGCATATACCTATGTTTGAAAATACATATATACACACACAGGGTGCAATAGAGGAATATCAGCAGGAGACAGCAATCAGAAGGGGCATGGGCTGACACTGGATGCTGCAGATGACTTGCTCATGCCCAGATAAACAACTCAACCACAATCAGTTAAAGAAATACAGACCTCGGAGCTGGGGAAACTGCTTTAGGGCATAATAAATAATTTTTTTAAAAAAAATTTAAAAGTTTGACACATGAGAACCATACTATTCACAGTAAAATCTAAAGAAATACAGAATTGCAACCAATAAAGAAAATGCAAGGTGTCAAAGCACGTTAGAAACCATGCAAAATTAGTGACAAGCAGATCCTAGAGTAAGAAAAAAGCAACTTCATACCACATTTTCTAGTCAAGAACTTGGGATACCAATGACTTGCTACAACCCCTCCCACCCTCCCTCAACTTCTGCTTAAGGAAGCCTTAGGACCAGAAGGGCAATGGAAGAGTGCACAGAACAGCAGCGAAAAGAGGTAGATACAAGGAAGCATGTGTATAATAGTTTTAACTATATTAATGCTCAGAATATCTTTTCTGCAATAGTATTTTTTTTCCATAATCATTAGATATGGAATAGAGTCTCTGATTAGACTGCTAAGATTTCAACTACACCAAAATTCCTGGCTTTTTGTCATATAAGGTTTGTTTCCTTTTTTTTTTCCTCATTTAACAAAATTTGGAGTGTAACACACATACACCATATAACACTGGATTAATTTAGGTGTTCTTTGTTTGGGTTGGGTTTTTTGTTGTGGGTTTGTTTTCTTTTGGTTTGTTTTTTTTTTGTAGGGGAATGGGGTGAGTTGGTTTGGTTTCTTTTTTTTTACTGAGGCCCCAGAGACAGGTCAACGAGTAATTCCTCTGATCCAGAGAACCTTGGAGAGCTCCACACAGATTCCTCTTTCACCCCAAAAACTATTTTAGGGTACTCCTATCAGATACTCCAAAGGTTTAGAAATATGCCAAAGGATCAGGTTGAACTACTGAAATCATTTTACTAGTCCCTGGCTCTGTGCAAAAAAAGAAATTAATTGTAGAACACTTTCACAGTTTTAATCTCACATGCTTCAGGCACACTGTGGCTATTGTAATGCATTTGTGTGTGTCTACATGGATTCTCATGGTCTCCTATTTGCTTCTCAAGTCAGAAGGCTGTGTCATTTAACTTTCAAACGCCAAGGTAAATCCAGAAACAGTGAAGTCTGCCACCATCTAATTAATTTTTACAGATTATTCTATATTATATGCAGGTGCATTCATATGTTTGTATGCATGTATAAGTATATAGACACACTGAGTTCCAGCTAACAGTAATTTTTAAATTATTATATCCATGCAAAACACAGCAGTGAAAACTTCTGACATCTGTAATAACACTGAAGATACATTAAAAGTGTTACTCTGACTTTTTTTTTCTTTCCAAATTGGAAGTGCTATAAAGAAACTCAAACGCAAAATATTCTGTATTCCTTTAGAAGATCCAATTTTCTCTTCTGCTTCAATTCCAATCTCTTTCTAGGCCATGTCTTTAAATATCGTGCTCTCATGAGCTGGCTACAGCCACTATCTTCACATGATGTCTGGAAGAAACAACTGAATCAAATTCTAATCTCCAAAGCTAACCTTCTTTCTCTATAATAGCGACTTCAATAGCAACTCTAAACACCAAGAGCAACTTTACTTCTCTGTGAACTAGGAAACTGAACCTGGTTACACACAGGTTAATCAACAGGCTCATCAAACCAGAGTAACTTAAGATGGAAGGGGCCAATGGAGGTCATCTAGCCCAACTCCCAGCTCAAAGCACAGCCAACTTCAATGGTACACCAGATCACTTAGGATCGACTACATACTCTGTATCAAACTTGAAATCAAGGACTTCACTTTGTCTAAGATGCTGTTGCTGGTAATTGGTAATGGTGCAGAGGAGAAAACAACATGTGAGAAATGCATACAGCACCCAGAGTAAAAACAAACTAAGCACTTGTGTGCAGAGCTACTGAGATACAATAATCAGCTTTGCCTATACAATATGGCATGCACCACCAACAGCTAATGTAGGGTGATAAACAGAGAATAACTACTCTTTAACAAAATTTCAGAAACTATGGCATCAACATTGAGTAATAATTCATATAATTTAATTCACAGCACAACATCTTATTTTTACAGTTCAGTGAGCTGTAAACTTGAACACAACCCCATCAAAATAAACGTTAGGAAGCCTACTGTATGGCAGTGGACAGAAATACAAGCGATCTGCATTCTGTTCTTGGTAAAAGTAACAAATTCTGCCATTAGAATTCAGCAGGACCAAGATCAGCTAGTAATGCTTTATATTGATAACATCAGGGCTACAAATTATGCTCGTTAGACTGCACTTCCTCTGAGATTTGCTTTTAAAATTTGTTCATTGACTCAACCCAGATAATGAGAACTGCACTAATCTTTTCAATTGACTGCACCATACATTTTTGATGCTATACTTCTGCTTACCTCCATAAAAAGACATGAAAATTAGTTGTAGGCCTAACAAAAATCAGAAGCTATAAGAACCAGTCACAGAGTAAAAAGAACTTTTTTTTTTTTCAATTTTTAGCTAGCTGTTGCTGATATACGTCAGGATAGCATCACCACCTCTAGCTAAAGATGACTGCAAAATGAAATCGAAACTCACACTTCCCTCTAGAGGTTGAATCCATATTTCACTCCCTTCATTTCAGCTCTACAACAAAATATAAACAAAAATAGAAGAGATCAACCAGTAATAGGGAAAAGATTTCAATAAGGAAAAGAAATAAATACAGAAGAATCATCCATTCAGAAATAAAATATATTTCACGCTTACAGTGAATCACCCTGTCTTTTATACGATGTCAGCCACAGTAAAAGTGAGCAGATGTTCCTGCAAGAATATCAAGTGGTACTACCTCAGGCCAGGCCAAGCCAGCTTGAAATCTTCTGATTTGCCCCCCCCCCCCTTGGTGTTTTAGTTTTAATATTATCTATGCACATTCTTTAAGGCAGGGAGCGGGAGGAGGATAAAGGAAAAAGATTTGTCCCTCTGTCTGGAGAAGATGGATTTGGGGGTTTGGTTTTTATTTTAATCCAAGTCCTCATGCACTGCAAAGTCTTCCCTCTCTCTCAAATACAGCTCCTGCTGAGCTATTAAACCAAGGTGTAACAAAGGTCACAATCTCCTTAACTGTGAGTTCTCTCTGAATTAAGACATTTGCTGACAGATATTGACAAAAATAATGGAACAAATGACACTGGAAATCATAAGTTAGGATACGAAGTCAAGAAGATGAAAAGATTAATTAACTCAATTTGAATTAATTCAAACTTGATTTAATTCAAACAAGACAGTCCTCTTTGGCTCAAACTCAAACTGAATCTTTAGCAAAATTCTTTAGAAAGAATCTATCGGTATTTGACAAAATGTTCACCACTGTTCATAGCAACTGACTGTCAATGCCTGTATGTATTCCTACACATTAGATTGCCAAGAAAGCTCTGAGATTAAAAAAAATGCTGATAAACAGAACTGACTTCATGCTACAATGTATTTGTTTTCCTTTTACTTACCATTAAGATTTCATTCCAATAATGAGTAAGTGACTGGAATTGCAATACTGCATGTTAGTTTTCTATGCAAGTGGAACCCTTAGCAAACATAAAAGAACATTGAAAAGAATTCATGGAAGACCCAAGGCTGGCATCAAATCAAACCTCAATGTGCCATCTGGTAAATAGGTTTTTTGTTTTCTTTACTTCTGCTACATAAGATGAGTAAGTGGGTGTGTAGGAATTTGCTGGATTTTTTCCATCTTTGGTTTGTGTTTTTGGTGGTTTTTTTTAAACGTGTGTGACCAAAGAATCGCTTTAGTTGTAGTGGACGACTGCATTGCTTCTTTACCTCTTCTGGATTCCCCAATTGTTTTTCTCATTTGGTTTGCAGTGTGGACATGAAAAAACATTACGTATTTGTCACATGGGGCATCTGACCCAGCCCTATAATTCCTCTCTTTCACTTAGGACCTTTTGCTGCTCTTTACATCTCTCTGCCATTTGCAAGTACCAGATAGCCAGGGCAGGGTAAGGCTTGTAAGGGTCAGCAGCAGCCACACAAGAATTTTTGTTATGAAAAGATGGAAAACCAATGCTTGGTATGTGTCGGGTTTAATTTGTATTTGTCGTAATATTATCCTATAGGATAATTCATAATAAGCTATGAATTTGTGCTTTGGTTGATAATTTCTGGGATAACTTTCTCTTTGGTTGACATTTTGCCTCACCTATAAATAATAAACAGAAGCAAGCTAGAGTTTTCTCCACTTAAATGTCTGGGTTTTTTCATGCCCTTGGTGGATGTTTTACTTCCAGAAGATCGAGACTCATCTTTGCACATAATTTTTTGCAGATGAAATAAAAAATTCCTTGGGAATACGGACAAGTTTCTGCATAACGGGTTACTGGAGGCCAGCTACCAAGTTTGCATCATTTTTTCCAAATATTTCTAAAACACAGTGTAAGAAAGAGAGAGACATCCTCTTGTATATTGTGACTTCTGGCACAAGCAGTAATATATTACTTTAATGGCCAAAAAAAAAGATTCATAGATATTAAAGATCCAAAGAGACATTTTTGAAAAATAAGGATATTAACCTCTGTCATTCTGACCTAATATATAACACCATTCTAATCCCCTCACCAGTTTTAGTTCCACATAAACTACAATTTGAGTCTTAATTTACTGCACACAAAGATATAGCTACCAATTTTCAGTCAACAAAAATCTACAATACTTTCATAGGCAAAGTGATCTTCTATTTAGCAAATGAAATTTGCATAATGTTTTGCCATGAAAGCTTGCACTTGTGTGTATATATTTGTTTTAAATACAAAATGAAAGACAAATATGAGTATTTATAGAAGGGCCACGGTATTATCACGTATGTGTGCTCCATGCAGTTACGTTTCTATGCGCGTTGTCAATGCCGCATGCTGCACACGGTTTCCATTCTGTTCTCTTCAATGCTTTTGGAATCAATTGAAGTCAAAACATCCTGGAAGAAAAGTTCAGGTTTTGAACCCCTGGTTTCAATTATTTTTAAATCTGACGCACAAACACAGCTTTTTAAGATATGTGAGTGGAGTGCCAAATAAGGATCTTTTGATTTTTTTTTAAATACATGTGGTTGAAATCTGAGACCTGCCTGCTGCCAAGCCACAGTATTTGGATTCAAGTACTGGCACAAGAAAATAAGCCATTGTTCAGAGTACAATTTTAAGAGGAACTATCCTGCAAAAAGGAAAATGTAAATTCCCATACTTTAGCTCATGGTTATAGGACAATCCCATAATCCTTTGTTAAACACTTGAAAGTTGAAATATAGATTCTAGCAATGTTTATCCAGGCTCTCAGAAGTAATCTTTTGATATAAACTACACTAGAGCCTTCTTAAATTTTTCTACATCATAAAAAGAATCAAAATTGTGAGATAGAATAGTCTGTCTCATCAACGTTATTTCTAGCCCTGTGCTCTATGTGTCAATGTTGTCTGGTTTTACATACACCTCATTCACTATTTTTGCCATTGACTGTAGCAGCAAAAATAGTAACAGGTTCCTACTGAGATAAAAGTACCTTGAGGGAAACACTGTATCATTAGGTAAGGTTGGGCAGTTTCACATCCCTGATTCAAGATGCCAAAAGAGCGCATTTGCTACCTGTATAAACACCTAAACATTTATTTGCAGCCTGTGGTGGGTTGACCCTGGCTGGATGCTGTGTGCCCACCAAAGCCGCTCTATCACTCCCCCTCCTCAACTGGACAGGGGAGAGAAAATATAACAAAGAGCTTGTGGGTTGAGATAAGGACAGGAGAGATCACTCAATAATTACCATCATGGGCAAAACAGACTCAGCTTGGGGAAAATTAACCCAATTTATTACAAATCAACCAGAGTAGGGTAATGAGAAATAAAACCAAATCTCACAACACCTTCCCCCCACTCCTCTCTTCTTCCCAGGCACAACTTCACTCCCAGATTCTCTGCCAACCCCCCCAGTGGTGCAGGGGGACAGGGAATGGGGTTTACGGTCAGTTCATCACACGTTATTTTCTGCTGCTTCATCCTCCTCAGGGGCAGGACTCATCACACTCTTCCCCTGCTCCAGCATGGGGTCCCTCCCATGGGAGACAGTCCTCCATGAACTTCTCCAGCATGGGTCCTTTCCACGGCATGCAGACCTTCAGGAGCACACTGCTCCAGCGTGGGTCCCCCACGGGGTCACAAGTCCTGCCAGAAAACCTGCTCTGTGGGCTCCTCTCTCCACAGATCCGCAGGTCCTGCCAGGAGCCTGCTCCAGCATGGGCTTCCCACAGGGTCACAGCCTCCTTCAGGAACCCACCTGCTCCGGCATGGGGTCCTCCCCGGGCTGCAGGTGGAGATCTGCTCCACAATGGACCTCCCTGGGCTGCAGGGGGACAGCCTGCCTCACCCACCATGGTCTTCCCCACGGGCTGCAGGGGAATCTCTGCTCCGGCACCTGGAGCATCTCCTCCCCTTCTTCACTGACCTGGGGGTCTGCAGGGCTGTTTCTCTTACACACTCTCACTCCTCTCTCCAGCTGCCATTTGTCCCAACTTTTTTTTTCCCTTCTTAAAAATGTTATCACAGGCATTACCACTATCGCTGATTGGCTCAGCCTTGGCCGGCAGCAGGTCCATCTTAGAGCTGGCTGGTATGGGCTCGCTCTCTCTCGAACACAGGGGAAGCTTCCAGCAGCTTCTTACAGAAGCCACCCCTGTAACCCCCTCCCCCCCGGCCTCACTACCAAAACCTTGCCACACAAAGCCAATACACAGCCACTGTAAGGGAGCCAGACCTTCAGCCACTGCCATTCCCAGCTCTGAGTAAAAAAAAATTAAAAAGCAAAAATTATTTCCTATGTTAATGAGTGCTCAGAAATGAATTTTGTTACAGGTAGCTCTTCCTGAGATGATGGATGAGCAAGACAGACATGGACAAGATAAAGTATAAGAATAGAGAGAGAAATCTGTCATTTAGCTTTTGTGAGGGCTAAGATTACATTAGAAAGCACACGATTACATAGCAGGGATGTTCACATACAAAAATGATCAAAGGTGAAAGATTAAACTGAAAGGAGAAGGCTGTCCTTGTGAAGATAAAACTGAGTAACTTATTCTAATCTCAGGTAGTGAAACATGGGAAAAATACCAGAAAAAGGAAGCAAATCATCTTTCAGTTCATTAAACAGAAAAACATACAATAGGAGATTTGCTGCCAAATGGTTTCTTCTAATGACAGAACTAGCACAGTAAATGTCAAAAAGCTTAACAGCGAATCTAGTAACATCTCCACTAGTCTGGGATTTTAATGACAAATATGCTCCTTCCAGCGCTCGATGCCAGAGTGACACACCAAAGTCACAATGTTTAAATTGGGCTTAGAAGAGAAAAAAAATTAGTCTCAACCTCATACTCACAACTCAAGTTTCAGTTTTCTCACTCTGTCCTTTGTGAATACACATGATAGCTCAAAGTATTTTTCATCAGTTTGCCACCCAGGTTTCACTATGAAGTCAGAGCCTACTTAGATCCAGGCCTACCTTTGACTAGAAGCATCATTTTTAGAAATCATGCTATTTTATTCTTCTCAGAGAAGAGCAATGACATCACTGAATTTTAAGGTGTGTACATTAAGAGAATATGCCTGCCCAAACAACCCAAGAAAGAAAGAAAAACTCCCAAGTCGAATATCCCAAATTGCCTCCTGCAAGATTCTCTCAGTTTAGGCAGTTACTCTAGAAACCTTAGGAAACTGGTCACTGTAATTAACCACGGGGATGTTTCACTCTGACAGCTGTAACTGGCCAATGGGACAAACTGGTGTCTTGACTCCAGATTATAAAACAAACATTGCACCAAGTGTTACTGAGTTGCCCTGGCAGAATCCCTAGCTGAACATTCATAAAAGACAGACCAAAACTGGAGTTTCAGCCTCTATCAACCATCTAGATTAAGGATACCACCAAAAAAATATCCATTTCATTGCACATCACCTGGGTGCTCCTTGATGACATTAAGAATCCAGCCACACTCATGCTCTCATCAGTGTTATCTTAGCTAAAAGACCTCTGTATACTGCGTATGAGTCTCTTGTGATTTAGACAGGCAAATGTGAACTGAAAGGCCTTCTAAAATACTAGGTGGACAAGTAGCTCAACAGAGAGTTACAACATTTCTTGGAAAAAAACATTCTTACAAGAAAAAATTGCACCTTCAATATACAAGGGGCCAACTGTTTCCTTCTGTGCATCAGAAAGCAGAGTACAGACAGCAACAGAGAGCCTGCTCCATCCAGCTCAATCACAGGAGACATCACACTGGAATTAGGAAGTACTTTCTGAAGAGTCTGTGGGCCAACCTGCACAGGCAAAGCAGCCTCTCTGCACGGAGCTCAAGCTGGCATGTAAAGCACGTGCAAGCACAGAAAAAAAAAATCTCTCAGCCTTAGAGTACTCGTACACCTGCACCATTGACTTTTTGGTTCAAAGTGCCCGTCTGTGTTGAAGACCTAACTTTAACCAAGTCTGGGAGTAAGATTAAAGAGGGTTGTAAGAAAAAGAGAAAATATCTTTTGAGTTTGCCTTACAGTCAGGACACCAGTACACAAACACCAACGTACTCCTCCCTGTTCATGGCATAGACTGATTTTACTTTGCTTCACAAACTGTTCTAAGACATTTACATACATGGAAACTTCCCCAACATTTATGCTGTACTCAGGACATTTTCCTCAGATTGCTTTGTTTCATAAATAATCGACTCTTCCTTTTTCTGCTCATCTTTTATTCGGATTAACACTCAGTATGTGATATGTCATGTTCAGAGTGATGTAGTGTCAGTATGTACTGACATAGTGTGGACAAAGCCCACCCCAGATCATCATCAGCAAAATGGGGGGTGTTATGCCTCTGTGTGCATATGTGCATTTGTTTGCACTGAAAAGAAACAGAGTTAAACTCACAGCGATGCCTGTCATCTGGCTTCAAGCCTCTGTTATGTCAATACTCTGAAATAATCTCAACCAAAATATTTTCTTTTGATGCAACAGAAGCATTAATGCATGATAGATACATTTGGAAATTATTTATCACTCATTAAGGATTCTCTAAATAGAAATGATGTGAAACACAGACTACATGCAAAGTCTACAAACGGACTTCCTTTGTCTCCGAGCTACTGAAAAATCTCATGACATTCTCAGAGCAAACGACGCTCAAGAAGCAGTCAATAAAAAGGTACAAAGATTACACTGTGTTCAAGCAGAATCTTCAGGCATTCATTTGTTCAGAGTTACAGCATTCATCCAAGCACTCCACTCCCCTTCACCCATTGTGCCTGCTTGGTCTCTTAACTAGAAGGTTTTCTTTCAACATGTGGTATATGGAGCAACCAAATAAAATATAGCTGGGAAAGCTAAGGGGGACACTAACACGAGCCACCAGGCAGCTGGGCCAGTGGAGGATGTGAACCAATCCAAAGGTACTGACGTAAACATACTGACATAAACAGCTGATGATTGCTTCCACCATTCTTTAACCAATACTAAAAAACGTATAGTGATGCTACATCACCTGGAGGCCTTCAATTAGCTTCCTTTAATTAGCATCCTCATTACATTTTCTAAAATGTATAACATAACATTTCAAGGAAGTCAATATGCAAATGGTTTAAAGCAGCTAAGCAGGCATCTGATGCTACTCACAATGAAAAGTGATCTCTTCAACAGGTGCATAGTCTCTGTACATGTGGCTTTTGTTTATTGACTTCATGTTATTATTAAAAACATGCAGATTTAGGTCAATTTGGGTAGTCCTCTTCAATTAAGGAAAGTGTCAATCATACTGCAAAAGCAGCAGGTGGATCTGTGCTTCGCTCATCCACCCTCTTCACATGGAGTCCATCTTGACACAACACTTCTACTGCCTGGAAGTAAATATCCCACTTGTCAACATATTGCTCATGAAATTCTATTTAAGAGTTCTCAAAGACTTTAAATCTTTTTCTTTCTCATGATCAATTAGCTCCACTGTGTCAACTCCAAGGACAAAGGCTGTTCCTAGCAAGATTCCCAAGGAAAACCTGGGAATGTGTTTCTGTTTCAGGTATAATCACATGCTCACAAACTGGATTTATGAGGTTAAGCAGATCTATTAGCATGAGTACAATAAAACATGAAACTGAACAAGATTCTAAGAACTCTATGACCACTGGCCAAATACAATAATATTTTGACACCTCAAATAGAAAATCAAATTTAAAAAATCCAGCTGGCAAAAAAATCCATTATTCAAGGTACAGTAGTATGTGAGAAAAAAGGTACCCTTATAGTAGTTTTCTTCACTGAAATTGCTATTCTTTACCTACAATTAAACCACCAATAACAAATTCATGTGACACTGCGCAATCAAACTGAGGACCGACGTGCTCAATTGTTCCAGTTTGCGCTGTTAATAAATGCATTTACAAAATAATGCTTTCCATCGCTCCACTGAAATGTTTTCCATGTGGTGAGAATGTTCAGGTCTGACTCTGAACTCACACGCTGTAATATAAGGCAAATTTAAAATGAATAAGGCCTTTCTGTGGATTAAAAAGTCAAGGATGACCTGTCAGTTCTGTTAACAAAGGATTTGTGGTTTCCTACAGAAATAAATATGCATTCCTCACTTGATCGGCAGCTAGATCCCAGTGATACGTCCCTCTCCCAGTACTTATCTGTTCTTTTCCTTTACTGAAGGCCATCTATACCGATATGGTTTTGTTACATTTCAACATTATTACAAGAATCAGATTAAATATATGTCAGCTCAAAAAGGGCTGGCTACGTAGCAGCATCCAATAACACCACATACTACTCAATAGCACTTGGCACTGAAGAATTTCAAAGTAAATTGTAAATTGTGAGTAAAGCTTCGCATTGTTCTAAGCATAGGCAATACTATCATTCCCACATTATGGACTGGGAAACAGGGACATGCATCCTACATGAAGTGGCCAACATCACACAGCACGTTGGTGACAAAGCCGGAAAGAGAACTTGACTCTTGAGCATTTAAGCTAGTAGATGAGGGAAATAGTTTGCCAGCCTCCCACACACACATCAGTAGAGTTTTGCTGTTGATCTGTTCAGCTATTTGGCACTGAAAATACTTGCAAATTTAACAGCTACAGCCATAATTTCATTAAGCAAAACATTTCACAAGTATGACAATTTCTTTATAAGGAAACCTGCTCTCCCCGTAACCCGACCCACTGCCCCGACACCAGTGATGTAATCCAGGGCAGAGGCTCTGAGTAGCATCTGGTAAAACATGATGATTCAGTGGAATCTGGTAAAACAAGAACTGGAAGGGCCAAATATATCTTTGAAGGAATTCCACTGAAGCTTGAAAAGGAGGGAAGCCAGCACAATGATGCCAACAAGATTACATCAGGGATTAATCTAGCCTGAGATCGACTTCACCTTCCCCTCTAACTACTCCACTTAGATCCATTAACTGGCTCCACAGCACCATTCCTCTCGAATTAGAACAGCCTCCCCAACTTTAAGGTTTCGCTCACCTCTGCTCTTGACAACTTCATCTCAATTCCCATGACTGTCTGGCTCGAACATTGTGCTAGCTCCCCTCCCCTTTGCTTCCTTCTCCCTCCTGCCTCATACAGCTACAATTTCATAGTTCCAGGCCACAAGCTGCCTGCACAAACTGTACACCAAGGAGACAGTCGCTCTTTCTTCATGCTCAACTTTCTCTTCCCACGCAGAGGCTGCGCTAATGAGCTTAGTAACCCATCGCATCATCCCAGTTCTCCCCAGGTAAGCCTCTACAAGGACCTTGCAAGTTCCTCCCAGTGATCTCCACTCACATCTCTTCTAGACCTTACAGCAGGGAGAAAAATACAGAGGTTAAATGAATTTCTTTCCACTGAAACTTCTCTACAGTTCAAAAAAAAAAAAAAGAGAAAAAAAGGAAAAACATTCCAATTTACTGAGCATTTTCACAGCCAGTCTTTGCATTTCTTGATCAAAAAACGCTCAAAGTTTTGCAGTGGGCTTTATTGTAGGCATGCAGCTGCAGAGGAGGTTTGGGGGGTTTTTTTGTTCCTAAAATGATCATGTTTATGCAACCATAATCAGGTTTCTTGGTTTGTGTTGGGGGGGGGGGGGTTGGGGTTTTTTTGTTTTTTCTTTTTTTTTTTAAGGAAAACACTAAAACTTCATTGAGAGAAAGGAAGAGATTCCAACCTAGTTCTAATAAAAGACACCAATTCCTTCTTCCCCCCCAGCCCCCATCCCTCCCCTGCCAGCACTGGGCAGAGCAC
Organism: Buteo buteo; assembly: GCF_964188355.1. Classification (NCBI taxonomy): domain Eukaryota; kingdom Metazoa; phylum Chordata; class Aves; order Accipitriformes; family Accipitridae; genus Buteo; species Buteo buteo. The sequence goes on along the minus strand of NC_134171.1, from coordinate 77,073,529 downwards.
TTGCTTGGAAGCCAGAGAAGAATCAAAGAAGCCATAAAAACAGTGAGCTAAAATCTTCCCAATAAAACTCCCAGATAAGAGTAAAAAAGTCATTCAATAAAACACAGTACAGATCTAGAATAACTGGTACACTGGGTACTTGACAGAGCATGAGATATGACATGCTTTTTCTTGTTTGGGGTTAACATCATCTTTATTTCTTCCCTGCGTGATCCAAAAGAGACTAAATGGATATTTGGGAGGAATAACGAGATCAAACTCCAAAAGAGACTGAATGGATATTTGGGAGGGATAACGAGATCAAACAATCATGTTAAATTGATATTTTGAGCTTGCAGTTCTAAAATATCCTGCACTTATGGTTTCAGACAAAACCCTCAAAATTCCTTCCACTGAGTCTACAGACAGCCTGGAGCTACTAATCAAAGAGTGGAGTTACCTTCCCTTTCCCTTATGGGACTTAAGTTAAAACAATTATCAGGCTTGGCAACAAATTGTGCCAACAAAAACTCACAGAACTTTTGTGCTCCTCTTAAGGGAACTGAATTTTTTCATAGCCTAGACTATCTCTTTATTCAGGCTAGTGTCTTCACAAGTGCCTGACCTGTCAGTCAACATCATCTGATCTCACTCCCATGAAGCATAAAGCAAAGGGGAACTGAAGGGAAACATCCTCCCATTCCTGGACAGCATTCCCAAAAACTCTTAATCCAGCAAGAGATAAGGAAAGAGGATCGTCTCTTGGAAACCTTGTTTCACCACGATTCCTCCCTCAGTCACAGATGCTCATGCACTTGCACACACATACTTATATTCCCCATGACAAGTGGCAATTATAGCAATTGCTGGCTTGGAAAATAAATGGGGAACTGTCTAGTCTATTTTTAGCTGTCTTTAATGCAATTTAGCAGCTGCAAACAGAGACAGCCAGCAACATACAAGCAGCCTTCTGGAGACCACAGTTTGGGAACCTCTGCGCTACTGGATCTCATCTAGCACACACACCCCGTGGCTGTGCTTGTATTCAGAGACCACGGTCTCAGTGTGGGACCAGGAAGGACGAACAAAAATAATACCATTACACTGGCAAGGGAGAAACCTAGAGATCTCCAGGATCAGGCAGAAAAACACCAAGATGACTGAAGAAACCGTTGTGCAAGGAGTAGACGTGTAGACTTGAATGTTCTGTGCCTACTTACTGCAGTAACTCCTCTTTTCCCCTTTCTCACACCAGCGTGCCCCCTGGGACACCCTCAGCATCTCCCCCAAGCTTTGCCTGGATGCTGGGCCAGGAGGCAGCACATGCCCAGTTGCTTTCAAGGTGTCTTAACAGTCCAGCAAGAATTTGTATCAAGGGACCAGAAAAAGCAGCCAGGGAAAAGGTTAACTACAAACTTACACGGTACCCTTGGTACGAGGACAAAAAGGGAACTCCCAGACGGGCTTTTTCACCTTGCCCAAGCACTGGTTTCTGCAATGCCAGTAGGAACTTGCTGCCTTTGACCTCCATCCTTATCAACAGATTGAAAATATATCGGCAGAAAATTACTATACAAGCAGGCACAATCAACATCACTTCCTAGGAAAGACGGCTAAACCCAAGGAAAGCTCAGAGGAAAAGAGGAAAAAATAAAGCCTCAGAAGAGGCAGAGTTAAGACACTATCAAGATAAACAGAGATAATATTTATCTGCAATCAGTAATCTGTCAAGAGGGTGCCAAAGGAGATGGCCTATCCTGTTCTCTACACTGTCTTTGTAAGGAAGGCAGTTATTTGAAATACTTTTCCCTAAGAAATAAGTTAGCGAACAAGCAAGGTCTGCAAGAAGATCAATCCTAAAATAAAGTATCTATTTAGAATCCCACATTTCACATAAATTTAAGGTACGAGAGCCACAAGGAGGTATCCAACTGATGGAGATTTGCCCCTTGGAAGGAAGAAAATGTGTGTGCATGGGGACGGAGAGACCCTGAAAGTTTCCAAGGTATTACTGATGCATACTGCTTTTCTCAAAGAGCCACTACAGAGAATAATAAAAAAAGCTGTTCGAGAAATAACCTCTGTGGTCAAGTAGAACTAAACTCTCTCCTGGTACAAACTAGGAAAATTCCAGTGAATGGAGCTGCTTTCTTTTATGCTGGCAGAAACACGTGTCAATTGAACTGGCAGAAGCTGAAGTGGCCTGTCACAGTATACAGCAGAAAGAATACTACAGTAAAATAATTTCCTTTAAAAATGTTAAAAGAAAGTAAAATTCAGTTTTACACTGGGCTTATGCATGTTTGATTTCAAAAAATTGGCCAAAATTTGCCTGCTTGGCATTAAAAATGCAAACTTTTCCTTTAATATTTGAATGACAATGTGTTTCACTACTGCCAGACACTTCAAATGATGCTCACTCAGTGTCCTGCACTGAAAAGATTAGATCCACTGGTGTTTTATTTTCATAGCACCACTACCATTTAGCAGGCAGGTCAAAAAGACTTTTTGCACTGAAGCACCGTGCTGCTGATGTGGCCAAGCTGACAAATTCTTAGCAAAATTGCAAATTTACATGTTATCAGTACAAACTTAAATCCCTTTACTTACTATCACAGATCAAAGCATTAGTTGTATGAAGCAGCTAATTAAGGACAGACATCACACCTATACCATGTTCTTATTTGTTGATTTTATTCCAGCGAAGACAATCTTCCTAAAATTACAGAAGACTGACGAATACAGAAGTAACTCTTAGGGCACAACTCAAACGCCTTTGTTGGTGTAATACAACAACTTCAACTCCCTTCCTCTCAACAACCGAGGCCCGCACTGGCTATCTAGAAAGCAAGAAAAGAGACCTCTGTGAAACGGGTTCAGGGTGTTCAGTTGCCACAGAGGTGGCAAAATGTTAGTGCGACATCTCAGCTTCTCGGGTTAGAAATACCACCAGTGATGCTGCAGGTACCACAGGTACCGGCAGTAATGACTCTTCCAGTGCTATTGCTCTTCCAGTGCTGTTCCAAGAGCATTCCTTGTGTTCAGAAAAACTAGTGGTTTGTCATTCCTCCAAATTGCCTTATTCATTCCTAATGATTTTAAAGTACTTTGCACTTTCTTTAACATGACATTTTCTGAATTAAGAAAATTTCAAAACAGATGCTTGGGTTAAAAACATCTGATATTAAAAACATAGCTTTTTTTTTTCCTTCAGCACTAGACTGCTCTCTTATGGGAAGCGACTTTATATGTATCATCTGGTTGCAGAATGTTGCTTCAGGGCTGGAGCACTGGAAGCATTTAACAATTTTTTTTGGAATCTGCACTAGAAAACCTCAAGAGAATTCCAGGACTTCAGAACTTGCTGGATGTCAGCAAAAGTTATCAGAAAAGTGTAATACTGAAAAGTCTATATTAAAAATATCCAAGCTATTTGCTATAATGAAAACTTCTTTATAAAAATTTATTCTGTAATGTATATTGGTTATTCTGAACTGCCCATAAATGCTGCTGCTTTTAGGACAGACCCTAACTGGACCTTTCTTTTACAGTATCGCATATTGCCTTTTCGGTATTAAATGCAAAATTGTTTTCCCTCTAACAGAGATTTTAGTTGTTGGTAGTAACACTATTGTATTTTCTTCACAGAATAAACAAAGAAGTTGTGACTTATGTTTGTAAATAGTTGCATACAAATTTGTAGAGGTCAGCTAAAAAGTTCAGAATCATATCCCTCAAATTTCATAAGCAAATTAAGCAACAAAATTAATTCTGCCAATTAGCCATTAAATCTATCTGCGTGCTTGAAAAATAGGGAGATGAGAAAAAGAGACTTCTATTCTCCAGCAAATGTAATATAACTGGAAAGTAACTGGAAATGTCAAGATTATTAGGGAACTAATAGAAGTACCAATAAAAACATTCATAGGCCACAGTGCTATTATGCTAAACTTTAAAATCCAATGTCAAAAGGTCAATAATTCATATCTTTCTTTCCAGTATTATTGCCTTTAAGTTAAACCACATTTTCTCGCCTGATTGGAAGTAGTGCCAGAGTCCATTCCTATGAGCTGATCGCTAAAAATCCAGTTTGGGACTCATGCAGAGCACCTAGGTCTGCTGTTTGCAAAATGTGTCAGATCACTCCATAAAAAGAAACAGACTGAAGAGTTCTGGTAACTGCCTGACACATTAATTTGTAAGATTTATGACTTTTATATAAAGGTAGGATTAGCACAATGTATAAAAATTCCAATTGCTGACAGAACATTTACAAAAGAAAAAAACCTAGTGTTTTCAATAATTTGGAAAAAAAATTGTAACATTTCTCCCACCCTATGTAATTTTGTTTTCCTCTTAAATGCTCTGTATCTTTCATCGCAGCACCTTTACAAGCAAGGACTGCTCTCCTGTCTATTACATACCTTCACTCTCTGGGGGAAAACTATTCCAGAACTAGGCCTTATAACTAATGCGGTGCAAGCTCAAATGAGAAACCAAAAATCATGTTCTGACTTCCCAGCCTTCCATTTGCTTGCTTGTCCTTAGTTAGTCCCGAGTTCTCATGCAATGTCCACTGTTTGCGCCAATTACAAAATATTTTTTAAAGAAAAGCTCAGTAAGAATTCAAACCTACTAAAATATACTGAGTTGGTTTGATATATATGAACACATTACAGATCTAAGTATAAGTAATCACAGATTCCAAATACAATATGCCTTGTACTTCTACTGACTAGTTCTCCCGTTATTTTAAGTAGAAATAGGTTCACATTCTCAGGTGCAGACGAAGCAAAGCCTTGAGACACTCATATGCTTAAAGACAAGAACATAGTTGCAAGCCTAGGTGAATGTAGATTTCATAATTCTACATTTCTTATTACCAAAAATGTCCCAGAACTTGATCAAAGGCAATTACAAGCCCACTATACTTTCACCCCAATACGAGCACTAACAGAAATCCATAGCAACTTCTGGTAGCCATGCAAAGGTCATTCCAGTGAGTTTACAACTGGCTTATAATTCCCATGATGAAATCTGAATTATAAAAGAATCAAATAAATAATGTGAGTGAACACTGGACAACGTATAAATTGGAAATAGTAGTTTAAGTGTGAAACGCTTTCATTAGAATTGGCCATGTTTTCATATTTATTTTCCACAAATAATAAGTCATTAATTTGTTGCTGTTGTAAATTCAGTAAAAGAAAGATTAATTATCAATAGCTTCAACTATCAAATTGCATATGTAATTGCAATGGACACTACTCCATTTTGCACCACAGCTTATCCAATCAAGAAATAAAAACAGTTCTGTGACTGCAGTGAACAAAGAACCATTTTCCAATGCTCCCTACCACTATAGCTCAAAGCCAGGGCTATTACAATATTGGCAGCCCTCACATAGAAAAATTATTGGTGTTTTAAGCACCTTCTCATTTAGATCTGCCCTGAACAGTTAGCTGATACGGTGGTGAACACAGTGGTGGCCCTAAATAGTCTATCAATGCCATGGCATGCTATATTAAATCAAAAAAAACCCAAACAAACACACAGCTTAAAGAGGGGTTAACAAAAGAGTAAAATTTATGCAAAAATTCTCCTACTGTAAAGAAGTCTGTATACATAATTCAGAAACTGCCAAATGAGAAATGGTTTGCTGAAGGAATTTCACAGGTATTTTCAAAACATGAAGTTATGTGAGATACTTTGGCTTTTGTACAAAAGCCACAAAGTACAGTGAAATCAGTTGAACATTCATTACAAATTATCTTTGTTCTACTTCACACAGCATGACCAGCACTTTGAATTATATTACAAAGAAAGCAGATGGCCACAACGTTCCGAAAAGCTCAATTTACTCTTGATCACCTTTTGTGATAGTTCAAGTTTGGAATTCCTTCTCAAGGTTACTCCTTACAGACTAGAACTGAAATCAGCTGTAATCATCAGCACTTGAATCACCATGGCCTGTTCCGAGTAAGCACAGACAATTCGCCAACAGCTCAGCTGAAGAACACTGCATGGCAGGTCACGTACACACGCACACTCGACGGCTTCGCAGTGCTGCAGGGGACCACGACCTCTCACCACTCTGACCAAATTTCAGCAGAGCTAAATCACTCTATTCTCAACTGTTTCCCAGAGACTTGAAAGCATAAGTGGCTTGTATACCCACGTATGAAAATAAGGCAAGGATTCTGGACAACAGCATTGACTTTAAGTGCAGGCAACTGCCTATGGCTCCAGGCTATTCAGGAAGCAAAAACTCCCTCCTACAACAGTTCATCGATACTACTTGGGATCCAAAACTGACAGAATATTTGCCTCTACTAATGAAACCCATTGTGCTACCCACAGCAAGGGCAGCAAGTGGGAACACAAATAAAATTACTTTCAAACTTAAAGTACCGTGTTTCTGCCTAAAAGTGTCTAGAAAGCATCCTTAGCAGAGCAAAGGCCTCCAGTCATTACAATCTCAGAAGTTCTGTCTCTAAAACATTTTGTACTACAATTGTCTTTTTTTTCCCCACTAAAAAAAAAAAACAACAACCAACCAAACAAAAAAAACCCCACTGTCAGGAAAGCTCTATGATAGATAGCATGTTTTTTTAAGTGGAAGATAATTGCGGGGGGAAGGACACGACAGAACAGAAGTTAGTGAATTAGTGAATAAAAAACTAGTGAATGGAAAGCTTTTCACAGACTTTAGATACTATGATATCAAAGTCCTGAAATCATCACCTCTGACCAAAAGCAGCACAACTGTCATGCATGAAATAAACTTCGCTGTGGAATAGCCAATATAGTGCTGAAAGCAGCTGGCTTTACATCCTCAGTTTGAAATCTTTGCTACCTCACATCGAGCAGCATTCTCCACTCCATAAGATTACAGGTCACCAGTTTCTTTCCAGAGGTACTCCACTGCCCTAACCACACATTACCGTAAACTCTCCTCAAAAGGAAAAGAAACGAAGCATATTTCACATTACTGACACTTGGTCTGGGTGTTCTGATTGGAAATGTTTTAGTCTTTGTCATATACCATGACAGAGAGGTCAAGGGAATGGACAGGGAGAACTCCCTTCTCTTGGTATTACTATTCTTATAACAAAAATAAAACAGAGGGATTGGGGGTTTTTATTTATAGCAAGTTAAAACACATATTGAACAGCCATCATATTGAAAGCTGGATACACTAATGAAAACAGATGAAAACACAGAAAATCTCATCTGCCATCCAGACAGCCAAGATGAGAAAGATCCTTACATTTTCCAATGTATGTTCTAATGTAATGATGTGCTTAAACTATGCAAATGTTAGAACACTTGAGCACTAGACACATTTGGAAGAATCTGGCTGAGCAAGTTATCTAGGCACTTGCAGGATCTCAAAAAGGCCTTTTTTGTTAATTAGGAAATTTTACAGGAAATTAAATAAAAATGTGTTTTTCTAAGTAACTGGAAGTACATAGCATAAAAAAGAAAACCAGAATCTATAATTTAACACCAATATGCGCCTGCTGTCCTTATGTCCTACCAGTTCATAAAACTAAGAGCTGTTCTGCATTCAAAATGTGCTAACCAGCAATCCATAAAAGTATAGTATCTAGATGAAAAACAAACTTAAAACCTCAGTGCCACTCATACCAGCCACCCACTCTTTTTTGAGTATTCTGGCAAAATAGACATGATTGCCACCACAGACCTGTCGCTCAGTCGCTCCCTCACCACCCAAGAAGTCCAAGATCCCCTTTCCAAATTCCTACTTGAGGCATTTCGATGTATCATGACATGTCAGGTAGCCAGTCTGAACTGAAGTACAGCATCTTGGGACAGACTGTAGACTCCCTGGATAAATATCATAGCTACTCAGAAAATCTCATGTCATCACTTCAGCAGTCCAGCTTAAGCTATACACTTGGCAAGGTACCAAGAGTTATGTCACTGGAGCAGAAGACATAGTTTGCAGATCTGGAAGAACAAAGTGATGGACAAGGTGATGAAGAAAGGGAGATTAAATCCCCTGTTACAAAATGCAAGGTTAAAGAAAAGAGGTGTTTGTGGATAGAAGAATGGTAAGAGAGAGAGGGGAATTCTGCTTACAATAAAGATGAATTCCAGTAATTGACATGATTTCCTAAGGGTTACATGAATGCAGACAACAATCATAAATCTCTACCACTGCACGCACACACACACAGTAACAGCTCTTCCCTTGTTTTAGCTGTGTGCTAAGAGATTCACAGTTTAGACAAAAGAAGGCATATGGGCAATAAAGCAAGCGTAGGGACTCAGAAAGATGCTTAGTGGACTTCAGTTTGAAAGAGAAAAGTAGACAACATGGCACCAAAAGTGTTTCTTAGACAACGTTCATAAAGTAAGATGACAGAAAACAGGAAAGCAAATTTAAGTCCAGCTAAATCATAGAAGAGTTTCAATTTGGAAATGACCAACTAGCAAATTTTATATTCTCATTTCAGACAAACTTAGTTCTAAACTGTGATATTACTGAACCTTAGCTAGATGACAGATACCAGCAAGTTCCAGACACCTCATTATATTAAACCCCTGTAGTACTTATACTCTGGTAATTGGCATACACAACCTTGTAATTAAGTCTTAAAAGGTTATCTATCCAGTTACATTACTTCTGTGTTGTTTAAATACCATATAATTATAACAAACAAATATAGCTAATATTTTTACTTGTACCCAGTATTCCATGATTAAATCTAAAGAAATGTGCGTGCAATAAACTTTCGTATTTAGCACAGGGGAACCACATTAGTAGGTCTGAATTAAATCCCGACTTGTTAAATTCCCCTAAGTGAAAGACAAAGTGCTACAACTATCAGAGCCACACACAATGAAATGTAGTAAATCCATAAGTTAAATAGGTACAAAGGATGACACTAAAATCATAGGAAACAACATATTTTTCTCTATACTTTGTGAAAAATGCCTTCCACTGTTCTTAACACTTATTTCCACCCAAGCATCCAGGTGGTAATTCATTTCTCACTTATACTTCGCACAAGCCACTACAACACAGAATGTGACATTTTCCTTTCCTTTCCGTGGAGTTCCGATACGCTCATCCAGTCGGGCTTCCATGAATTAAAAGGCACTCCGGAAGCCAGGCATTTCCAGAAGCCAGGCTCTCCTGGCATGGCCCTCGTCCCTGTGGCTGCCACATCCCAGCCATCGGCTGTCCGCAGGCTCCAGGAGCGTGAATAGCGCGCTCAGCACTGGGAAACGTCGGCAGGAAGGAAATGCCATGAGAAAGCCTCCTCCGAATAAATTCCTCTTGTGAATAATGTTGTCTCACTGGTTAAGGATGAATTACCAGATTTAAAGATGACATCAGGAGGGAATGGAAAAGACTTGAAAAATACCATTTAATGTGCTTAACTTTCTTCACGTGCAGCCAAGAAAAACTAATTTTACATGCTCACAGAAGAGCTTTGATCAGATGTTGGATTCCCAGGTGTTCCAGTGCTGTGCTCTACCCCCCGCCCTCTTTTTTAATCCAGTTGGGAGGGGAAAAATCATTTTCCAAAGCATCAGATATGTGCACCTCTAAATTACCTTGCACATGACATACTGGGCAAACGTGCCAGAAGGTAGTTACCTACAGATTATAACAGACAGACATTGTTGCTGTTCTTCCATTGTCTGTAGTTCCTCTGTGCGGAGAAGTTATTTGTTGAGTGGCTTGTGAAATAGTTTCACAAAACTACACCGCTGACCAAAGAGAGTCTTCTGATTAATATTATACTTCATCTTACTGTAATTGAGCCTGTTATCTCTTCTCCTGCTATGGTAAGCATACTACATACTAACAGCCAATTTCAACCCTGGATTTTCTTAATCATCACAGTAACTGAGTTTGATAGTTTTCTACTATTACTTTTTAATTGTTGACAAGCCAAATAATGTCATTGCAGTTTTATACCATGTTCATTCCACTTAAGACAATATATTAACTCATTAAGCAATGCATAAGAAGCCTAAATGAATATATAAATTTCTTTCAAATACCATAGACAAGATTAATTGGAGAGTTGGCTCTGAGACTCTAGAAAGCAATTTGATTAATCCAACACAAACTCCTTAAAATAGGCCACATGAAATGACTTATCAAGCACATTTTGCAGGAAGCTGAGAGAAGTCCTTGCTCCGCAGATGCTATTATTTAAGATGTCAGTACGTAAAGCACTCAGAGATATCTGAAGCATGTGCATAAGACCTTTGTCTAACTGGGGCCTAAATGAACAGAACCAGAATGACATAAAAATGTACAAATCTACATAAATAAAAATTTACCTCAATCTACAAAGGGTTGTAAGTGATACAGTGCTCAGCATCACAACTTCTAAGCTGTAATCACCTGGCCACCAGCGGAGACAGCATCCCATGCTTCCCCAGCCTTTAGGCAACCTGAATTAGCAGGATACCTCTCACTGCTCATGATTCACAACTTCGGAACTCTGTCTTAAGGCCTTTACTTACAAAGCCACTCATGGTACTTCGTTTGTTTGGATTTTTTTCCTAGATTGGGGGAAGGGAAGGTTGTTTCTTAACATAAAACATGTCAGTAGTATCCGTCTTTATACAACAGAAGAGTCATTGGAGCAGTCATTAGCTACCTCGCTAAGCCAACCAAACCCACACATTCAGGTAATATCCCCAACAACCAGGCACAGGCTACATTGGAACATAATCTCCGTCTATACTGGAATTGTTTCATTTTGCATGGAGTATTTGGGGCAAGAAAGAAATTCATGAAGTAGGATGTACACATATGAAGAGAGTAGGAGATTTTACTTCAGCTGTCGGGGGACTAATCACTAAGAGAACAGTCAAAAAGCTGAAGTCGAAAGCCATATGAAACGCCCTAATATTGTGTTTCAGAAAAAAAAATACTCATCTTTCTTCTTTACTGACATTAGTAGATTAAGAAGGTTGGCAAAGTAAGCATCCACAGGAAAACAAAAAACAAAAAAACAAAAACAAAAAAAAAAACAAAAACAAAAAAAAAAAAAACCCAAAACAAAACAAAAAAAAACACAAAAAAAAACACCAAACAAAAACCAGGAACAAAAACCCACCAAACAAACCAAAAAAAAAAAACCCACACACAAGGCAAGGTAAAAGGAAAACAAAAGCCTAAATGACTTTTAGCCACTACTGTGGAAAAAGAAATAGTCATAATCTTAATGGGCACAAGAAATTTGAAATTACTTTGGAGAGGAAGAGAAAGCAATGGACAAGTTGTTTGAATCCCAGTGGGAAAAGAGCAGGAGCTGTGTTTAAGAAGTCAAACTAATACTATTTGTGCAGCTTAAGATGGGAGACAAGTAGAAATCTTCTAGACAAAACAAAGGAGAAGCAGATATGGATTTTAGCAAATCACTTAGCATAATAAAAATGGGATGAGATTTATTGGACAATGACCTGCACAGCTGAAACATGACAATGTTGCTTTCTTCATGACAGTCCCCTGACTGCCAGGGAATAATAAGAAAAAGTCATACTTTCACACATTGGAACTCTCTCTTCTGGATAAACATCTTTGAACAAATCAATTTGTAGCTTGGTTTCTTTCTTGTGTTCAATACTAAAATGACACTATTTACTTTAAAAAATAAAATTCTTCATAAGTTCTCAAACTGTATGTAGATAATATATTTGCCAACTAGCAAAGTGAATTCCTCATGTTACCTTCAATTTCATATATACTTGAGATAATCTATGGCTTATTATTAATATATGCTACATATACAAAAATGGAAACATTAAAATAATGTAGAATGGAAAACATGATGAAAGACACAGTGTTATTCTATTTTCCTTTGGAAATATCTACTTGAAATGCAAATACATTAACCACTTCAATAATTCAGTTTCCATGAAAATATTTCAATGTTATGTTAAGGTCTCAAACCCATTATTAGTGCACTCTTTTCATATCACAAAACCACAGATTTGGGCCTCACGGATGATGAAAGCACTGCCTAGGACTGTATGTTTGAGTACAAATGATATCATGGGAATTACTATTTATTAAACTAACCAGAAAATAGGTTGTTAAATTTTTCAACCTCTGAATAAGAGCAATATAAATATTCCACAATATTGCTAACAAGGTTTTCAAGAGGCTTTCAGCCAACAACTTTCAAAAGAAATCCAAGAAGTCAATGTAATTTGGTCAAAACTAATGAGATGCATGCAGTTTTGCATCAAAACTACACAGAACTATGCTGATTAATTGGAAACCTTATACTGTCCCAAGTTTTCCTCAAAAGGGAGCCAACATCCACAATTATGGTTTTGTTATTTGTTTTAAATCTATGCTAATCTCTTCCTTTCGTTTTTAAACAAAGATGGTCTGAAGTTCATGAGCTGAGCCATATCTGAGTATAGCGGTGTCAAGATGCAGCTGGGGGGGGAACCTCATTTGCGACATTTTCAGCCCTTGTCAAAGCCCTGCCTTTTCCCCTTTCTAAACTGTTGGACTAACACAAATTAAGGAAAAAACTCCACGTTGGGCTGGCTGCCCAGCAGCCCTCTGAGGCTGCTGTACACCACAGCAATGACCTGGCCCTGCCTTGTTTTGGCCCTGTTTCAACTACACCTGGACCCATCACAGGCTTTTAGCATTACCCACACCTTGCTATTCTCCCTGGGGATTCTCTACTCTCACAGCAGGGAAAGTCTTTATTTACCTGATTCAGGTAGCTTCTGACTGCCTTGCATTGGCAGAGCTGGGGTGAAGCCAGGGAAACAGGGGTAGCTACGGAACACGGACCTATACATGTACTGAAAACACTCATATCAGAAGAGTCTGAAAAAAATTAGGGAAGTATTCTTCTCACACTCCTCTCCAGAGATTTGTCACAAGCACTTTTGTGGAGAAGTACGATTAGTTATAGAAACATCAGAGGCTGCTGGTAATTGGCTATTCTCAAAATAATGGAGCCTCTCAGAAAGGGTTAACAACATTTCACATATGTTTGCATTATGTTTGTTCATTCATGCAAACGAAGTAGTCATTAATTGCGTTCTTCTGTATTGCCATTAAGAAAAATCCATTGCTTGCCTTGCTATCGTTATAACACATTACCAGTTTCCACTAAGAAACCCACAGTTGGATCAGTTTTCTAATACTAAACACAAAAGATTACAGACCACCACTAGAATTTTCTCAAATAGTTCTTTTCAAAAAATACAAATAATTACACTGTGACATAACGTTTCTTTAATCAGATGGTAGCCATTTGTAAAGACCTTGTGCTTGTTAACACTTCAAATATATAGCCACAGAAGGTTTATACATGCTTTTCCCTAAAATTCATCTATGACATAAATGTAGGAAAAAAAAATGAAAAAGGCAATACCAAGAGAAACAAAAGAGTAGACTATAAAATTGTAACAGTAGGTTGGATGTATATTTCCATCAATTTATACTAAATGGTGAAACCGTCAAAGGGGAAGACTTCGTATCAAAGGTCACGCTTTATTTCTGTTCTTGGGTTTTTTCCTCATGCTTTCAATAAATTGCTTAGCTTTAGCAAAAAAAAGTGGCTGTGTTAATGTAACAGCCATATGTTATACTGTTAAAGAGGTTAGCCCAGCTTTCACAGATTCTTGAGTTCAGCTACAGCTTGCTTGCATCTGGTCTTTGTCTAGATTTATTAATAGCATGGCAAGAAATCTAAATTATGCAGCAGTGTCACAGAGATCATGCAGCATACATTCACTTCAAACTGAAGTACAATATTCAGTTTAAACATTTTAATGGGCCTCTTTAAAATAAAACTGGACAACGCACCAGAAAATACATTTGAGAACAATCCTGCTTTGAAAGGCTGATAAATTAGATGATCTAACCAGTATTTTCCAGTTATATTTTCCACGATCCACTTCATTTTCTGTTATCTCATTGTTCCAGTTCAGTATCCAGGCACTACTCAGAGATTACCTTTTAGACTCAACAGCCCAGAGGTTTGATGTGCTGCATCCCGGTGGTTCAAAAAGCCATTTGGGAAACATATAGCATCCCCCTCTTTGCCCTTCCCACCACTGCACCTGCACAGCTCAGGCAGCACCAAGTCACAGGCTGTGCAGAAGCCTTCCTCTGTCCAAGCACAACCCAGCCCACATACAGGTGCTGCTAAGTGAGGCAGGAAGATTTCCAACCCCCTCCTGCTTTTCTCTCCAGAGCTTATGAGCACAGGAGATGACATTTCCTTTCCCATCCCTTAGGACATTTCCTGCAGTAACAGCTGAACAAGGGCTAGCAGCGCAGTCCGTGATACATAATGTGGCTGCAGGGATGTCTCGGCCCCAATGGCTCGATGGCTCTCACGCTCCCTCCCCACACACAGACTCCTACCCTCGGAGAGTCTCTCTCCTTGCTCCTCCAAAGATCAGCTGTCCTGTTAAGGGAAACCACGATTAAGAAGATTCTTGGTGGGTGGACCACAACGGACGCTCCATGAGGCCAGCAGGCTACACTTTGGGACCCCATGTCATGTTCAAAGCTCTGTTCCACAGACAGAAGGACTTAATAGCTATGTCCCTGTAGTATGCTGAAAAGCAGCCTCAGGGATGTCACTTGTCACTTCATGCTTCCTACCCACACTGGTAATCAAAAGCCTGGTTGTAGCTCTGGCTTAAATTATCTAAACTGTGCTTAGAAAAAGGCAAACTTAGGCTATCTGTTGGTAGACCGTACCATAAGGATTCATCCAGACCTGATGATCAAGAGACTCAATCCATTTCGTCTTCTTCAAAATACTCACAGCCTAAATGCAGAGCTGCAAACACACAAATAAGGGGGATGGAAAGTGAGTCTGCATTTAAGAATGGGCTTGGACTTGCATTTCACTGGCAGGAAAGACATTCTTCATTGCTCCAAGCAACAGTAGCTAACAGACACTTCTATCAAAAGCTTCATTGCAGCTTTCTATTACACCAACTTAGCAGCATGAAGTCATCCATATAAAGGCAGAGCCCTGACACCAAAGTTCAGGAGAAAACAAACCTAGTATAAGCAGCCCATTTCCGAGCTTGTAAGAGAAGCGGAGGTGGCTTACACATAAAGGCTCATATTTTTCTTTTCATCATGTTTGGTGCTTCAGCCAAGATGGCTGGGAAGTCACAAGTAAAAGGGAAGATGTAAGAGTTTTCAGAATCAGGAATCTAGATGCTACAGCTATGGGACCACCACCAGAACAACAGGCAGACATAGCCAGGCATGTAACAATTCCAGCAGGGAACTGAACTTCCTGGTGGAGGGATCCAGTGGCCAACAGATAAACCTTCCAGACCTAGTATTATTATCATCATCAAGAGTATGCATGGGAACTTGTACTGCAGCACCTTACCGCTGACATCTTTTCTGCAGCTGGATGAGAACTTTATTAAAAATGTTGCCCCAGTGATCTCCACAACTATACATACAAACTCCTCATAAGGAAAAAAAAAAAGACTCTCTTAAGCTCTCCTAGGTCATTTGTTACAGTGCCATCATGGAACAGACATGAAATAGCAACTCAGTGTCAGATATTATATTACTGTTTTTCTCCATGTACATTATACATAGCTCTTGTATATAGGTAAAAGTCAAGATTAAACAACCTGGATTTCACATTACTTGAATTCAAGATGAGAGAAAAAGCCAGCATTTTCTGAAGTTCTGTGGGGCACGGGGGGATGCTTTTATGGGAGAAGGAAGTAGCACAGCCTTCCTTCCAGCTGTAGGGCAGGAACATGCACAGTATGAGATGGAGGAACAACAGTACACGGCCAAATAGCAGAGAAAATGAAGTACCAAAAAACCAGCTGAGTTGGCATACAATCTAGTTTTCTTCTGTGAATTACCTAGAACAGTTTCATGCCAATATCCTGCGTTCATCCCAATATATTTACTGTACATGCCATTTTCAAAGACATTTCAGTTGGAAAATACCACGGAAATCATCAAAAGCCAGCCAAATGCTCCTCTCTGATTTTCCCCTCTAATTCCCAATGGTAACAGCTACCCTATTTTCATTCTTAATGATTGCTTCAAACTTGATGGAACTGCAGTAAGTACAAATTAATAGATTTACTCTGTCAGTTGTCAGTCAAGAGATTCAGTCTGTAATTAGGAACACAGTCTGCTAGAACCAAATGGGACTTGTTTTTTAGTTCAGATACCAGATGCACATAGTAACAAGGATGATCAACTGACAAGCCAAACTCACAGAAAGGTGAACAGTTTGTCTGACTTCATTGGAGATTCTCTGTGGTTCTGGAAGAATTTAGTCTCCTCTGTTTACAGAGGTCCATATTCCACCGTTTCATCTTCCAACAATGAAAGCAAACTGGCTGCATAGTTTCCTTTAAATGCAGAGATAATTAAAGTAAGCAACTTTAGGCAAAACAAAAACAAATCTTAAAAAAACATAAAAGAAAGGTGGCTTCTTTTTCTAAAACTGTGTCTTCAAACTTTGTTAATGTCAGCAAGTTAAATGAAACTGCAATGCTGGAAATATTTTTATTACAGAGTTTCAAAGTAAAACATGCAAGAAAAAAATGGATGCTTCATCATCCTGAGAATTCACATGAAAACAAAGATGGTATCCTGATGCAAAGCTCACGTGGAAAAAGCAGCAATGACATCTTAACCTTACATGGCTTGGTCAGAAAAGAGAAGATGGCAAGCTAAAGACATGTGAAGAAGGGGAGTCATGACAAAGCCATCTCCACAACTGGAGACCCTTTCCCTACTCCTTCATTTTGTCAGTAGGAGACAGATGGGTCCCTATTTCAAGTGCCACAATCTCCTAAAAGAAGAAAAAACTTGACACCCCAGAAATCTCAGATAAATCAGGCCTGGGATTCTTCCAGCATGAAGGTTTCAGTCCACAGGCAACGGGCACTATATCTGGAGCCACTATAAGCAGCAAGAAAGCAGTTACAGAAGAGGACACTTGTATGCAGCATTTGCCAATAATATGTTATTATGCCTCTGTCTGGCAGGTGATGAGGTACGGCACCACAAAAATTCTGTCAATGAAGCCCTAAAGTTATTTTTCAGTAATGGTATTCTCTCAAGTTCCCAATAAAAAAGAGCAAAGATCTAAGTAATATAAGTATATGCATAATTAAATTCACCTCCAATAACAGTAAATTTCTTACACATATAGCTGATGAAAGCTGCTGTAAGACCATAGCAAAAAAAAAAAATCAGTGACTACCCACAGATGCAACAAGTGTATTGAAGCATATTCTGTCATCTCCCTTTACGTCTAGGTCTGTACGCAGATCAACAACAAAAACTGGGTGCATCTCTAATGTATTCATTTTACCTGTGAATGCCCATTGATTTTGTTATTTCAATCAAAAAGCATGTGGTTTGGGTCAGGGAAAATCTCCAGCTGGCATTCTGAAAGCCTTTCCAAGCAGATGGCATGAACTTACCCACAAATCTGAATCTTTGACCCAGCATTACTGCCAGGTTCTCATCTGATTTCATACAGTGTCATTTTCAAGGAGTCATCACCAGAGGATAAGGACATGTCCAAGCCTGAAGTGCTCTCAGAAGATCAGGAGGAAAATAATCAACTACTTACAAATATTAAGTAAACCTAATAAACTTCTCAAAAAAATAACAGTAGCCACATATAGATTTTCAAGAATTCCCTCACTCAGACACTGCAGTTTTAACTAGTATAATTTAAATTTGGCATTCTCCATCTCAGCATGGGAACCGGCTTACAGCCCCAATTCCTAGAAACCATTAAATCTACAGAATTCAGGAATGCATTTTAAATTGTATAACCTCATTAATACTGTTGGGAAACAGCCTTTAACTACCACTGATCCACTCTACAGCAACAACAAAAAAAAAATCAGGGATTAGATGAGAGCACCACATAGGAGCTATTTATTTTTCTCCCTCATCTCAAGACTGACTGATCTTTTGTAGTTCTTTGACTTCCCCGCCCTCCCCCCCCCCGCCCCTTTCCTAAGAGATGACTTTCTCTGTTGTGGAGCTTTCCAATGGTGCTTTCCAGGATGACTTCCCGCAGTTATTCCCAGATCCCATTTCAATGGCAAACCAATTTACATAGAATAGGGTACTTCTGCGCAGCATATTAATAGAAATTTGGGGGAGTTTTGTCTGTTCTGGTTCCCTCTGATGTTTAACAACATCCTGTCTTTCCAAGACTTATACAGGTAAGAAATAACAACAATCCTTTTCTATCATCCTAGACTCAGAGTACTTTTGGCATGTTAGTTCCTTGCCCCTAACCAAACATAAAACTGTTACGCCTATTTTAAGGGCCCTGACTGAGATAGCAAGTGAGATGTGTCTTGTTCCGAAATTCAGAAAGCAGTGCCTAAGCCCTCTAGAGAAGGCTTAGCTGCTAACTAAGCAGAGACTGACATCATACACCTCTGCTGAGAGATTGTACCCCTCAGCCCTACCCTCACAACTATCAGCTGCTGAACAGCTTTCAGCCCTATTTAAAAGAACAGCCCAATCCCATCATTGCTTTGTAGCTTCAACAGCTGTGCAGCCAGCAAAATAATCACTCAGGTCTATCTTCCTCTTGCACAAAGCTGGTATTCTGCTTTTCATGTTCTCAACTACTTGAAATACCCTCTCTGCTAAGCTGTGGCAATAGGGAGATGGGCAGAGGGTCTAGGGCTTTTGGATCACTGTCTCCCTTAACCACAGTATAATGCCTTTCCTCTTTTGATATCAACCCTTGACTTCAGTTGTTTTCTCTTTGTCCAAGTTCATGCCAAAATGTAGTGTGTGTATATACATAGCATTAGACTCACTTAGCAACATTTTCCTCTCTGGCTCTTTTCCACACGTATCCTGGTGAAAGCTAGTATTCTGGCAGCATGTTTCAGAGGCAAGCAGCACCACTTTTATTTCAGTGTCTCAGTGCTTCATTCATACTGGAGTCAATTATACTGTAAGCATCCTTGTGATGTCTCCCTTTACAGGTGAAACAAAGCTAGGGCACCAAGGGCATAGAGAGTAAGATTTTTTTAAGGCATTAGATGCCAAAATCACTGAAGATATCAATACAAGCTGCTCCTATAGCAGAATATATATACTGCAATAAATTTATACCAACAATGTCCAGAGCAAAAAGGGGAATTAAACCACAAGTCC
This sequence comes from Buteo buteo, assembly GCF_964188355.1. Lineage (NCBI taxonomy): Eukaryota > Metazoa > Chordata > Aves > Accipitriformes > Accipitridae > Buteo > Buteo buteo. The sequence continues at coordinate 77,054,361 of NC_134171.1, read as the reverse complement.
AGTTTCGCCTAGTGATACAACACCCTCATTCCCCGATTGCTTGGAAAGTAATATAAATCCATGAAATATGCAGAACCTACAGTCACATTAGAAAACAGTGACTTTCCGAGCAAGATAAGTATTAAACCACATTAACACTTGATTGAGGTGTTTTCTTCTCAGAGACCCCAGTGACAGAAGGGTCTCTGAACCTCAAATTTCCCACACTTGAAAAACCCAGACAGCACTCTGCCCTTTGAGCTAAAACATACTGGAAAGGTATAGTAAAAAGTACACCAATGTGACCAAATACAAGTAAATGAACTTTCAACAGCTCTGACTTCTACTGGGAGTTAACAGCTGTGTCCCAAACACTACATTTATCTCCAACTCTTACTCCTTACTAAAAAGCTTACCCAGGATGTTTAGTAGAGCGAATTGAAGATACCCGAAAACATTTATTCCTAAGCACTAAATTGCATACATACTCTAGAATCATAATTTTAAGTCTTTTATTTGCCATGGGCTCCACAGCACTAATTCAACATTTCCCCCCGCAAGAGTTTCAGCCCTCCCATCTTGCATTTGACTATTTTTGCCCTGAATTTCTAAATACTGACATACACTTTTAATGTCAAGCAAGTGCAAAGGAGCCTACTCATTTAACGGTTACATGAACAAAACTGCGCACAACCCTGCAGAGTGAAGCTATTGTAATTTTGTTTAATGTAATGGTTGTTTCTAAGTACTGCAAAAAAAAAGTTTAAAAAAAGGCAGATGACAAATAACATCAATTGACAAAGTTCACTTTTTCAAAGCAGAGCTTCTCCAGTTTACTCTTTCCTGATTTGCTTGGCAAAGCTACTGAGAAAGTGCAACAGAAGTACTATCACCATTTTCATACACAAAAGAAGTACGAAACACCAAAAAAACCAACCTCGACAAGCAAAACTGAATAATTACCAGAACTAATGAGGTCACTTTACAGCAAAGACTGAAGACATGCAAAGACACAACTTAAGACCAAAGTCAATGGATACACAGATGAAAAAGGAGCACAGTTCAAAATAAACTAGTCACACTTGAAGCAAGGCCACAAGAAGCTTTGGTATTATGCTCTTTGCTCAAAACTGACAAATACCTCAAGCAAATGGCCAGCCACATTAATTTTCCCCCATTAGGGTCTACCCAGACCACATGCAAATATCAGGCCTCTTCTAAATTTAGACCTTATTCCAAGTAAATTCATATCTCCCTCTCTTCCCATGGAAAAGTTCATAAAGATAAGTTACTCCTTTTGAAGCAAACATTCTTGAGTAACATTCTTTTAGCATCAGAAGGAATACCTATGCTCTGAAATATGCCTATGTTTTTCCCCGCCACTCACATACTTCACATTTTAAAAATCTGCAATAATAAATTTTTCATGTCAGTATAGACTGTGAGGTCTCAACTCCAGCTACACAGAACCTGGGCAAGAAAAGCAAGATGTCAGGGCACCCATCTGGCAGGATGCCTAAACATGGGAGTAGAGTGAGACAGGGTTAAATTAAGTAGGTCTGCCTGGGGCACAGTAACTCATGCTTATGCTCTTCTCTCCCTATTACTGCAGTTCTATAAATCCCACTGGTGAAGTACAAGGAGTTTAATAGAGAACTCGGGAGACCTTTTTTGGTTTGATTTTGATGCGTTTAGACAGTTTGTATAAAGGTTGTTCTTGTTCGATTGGTTTATTTTCTCCACTTAGAAAGCCTTCTTTGAAAGCATTATTCTAGTACTGTAGCAATTCTCAGGCTTTTGAATTAGAGAAGGCAACATAAATACTTTGAAATATGCAAGCCTTACAGGTATCACATTTGCATACCTGTAGACAACCAATTAGCCATGTCTCTTCTATTAAACACTCCACTGAGATCAGCAGTTATTCTGAACTTGCATCGGTATAACTTTATAGATAAAACACAGTGAATGTCCCCCTCCCCAGAAAAAAGCCATTTTACTGATATTTCTATTATAAGTACTTATAAAAAACCTTCCCATCTCAGTAACCAGCTATGCTGGCAGTCTGTCAAGTCACAAGTGCTAAAAGAGAAGAAAACGATTAAGAATATTAGACATCTACTTGTATTAAAATATTTTGCTGGTGGGAATTTCAGAAACCTGATGTCAATTTACCTTATGTGTATATGCTACTATTTCGTCTCTGGGATAGTTTATTATTGAGGATAAATGTTTGTAGGACAGAGCTTTTTCCAAAGTAACAAATTACAGTTCTTCTGGTTGTTTACACTGGAAGGTCAAGCCTGAACCCTCTGTTTGGAAAAAGAGACATACTAACAATGACTATGTTCCTGAAGTACCTACATTTTTGGCAGTCCATTCATATCTTGGGAGGTAATCCCCAGCAAACATCGGGTTCAGTAATCCCTATACCTCCTCCACCCAATACATTGAAAAATATCCTGTTGAACAAAAAAGACCCCAATGAGTCAATGATGATGCAAATATAAACACAGCAAAAGACAGAAATGAATCACGAGAAAGAATAGACATGCCAGTAACATCAGCCCAGAGCTACATTTAAAAAAAAAATCCACAAACACTGAAGACCTCAACTTGTCCTGTGATTTGGGTCATCAAGTCCAGTCTAGACAATCTCACGCAACTCAAACTAAGCACACACAGCCTAGCCTAAAACTAGTAGTTTTGACAGAAAAATCTCTGTGATGATTATAAATCTTTTAATTTCTAAATTGAATTTATTTATGGACAAAACAATTTGTTTTCTTACAGAAAAAAAATATTTTTAGCTTCAATACCAAGAATTCACATTTGCTTTCAGCCATCACTTGCCACAGCAAACAATTCAAAAACTAAATTCCCATTTCCCCTAATATTCCTCTTGCCTTTTCCTGCATGTCTTTTAATTCACAGACACAGGTGACTAGAATTGTACGTGGTATTGCCACTACGCAGTCTTGCACGTTAGGACTTACGTATTTGGGGCTTAAAACTACGCCATATTTTCTACTGGAAATACTGTGCTTTGTAAGCTAAGATGCTGTTTCCTCTTTCCATAACCTCATCACATAAATGACTTCAAACTTTCAGAAATAGTCTCTACATCCATGACACACAATCTGTATTACTGGGTCTCTAAAGAGTTTAGCTGTCAAGACCACCCAGGTCTTTCCATGTAGTATTTTGTTCTTCCCTCACATTTTAAGTCCCCCCAAGCTTTAAAAAAAAAAAAAAAAAAAACACAACCAAAAAAGTATACCCGAAAACTGACTGCAGGAAGAGCTTTAACAGCGAATTTCCCTCCGATCTTGCACTTCCTTTCCCAAAATCCAACATTTTCCAGTTTATTATCTGTCATTCCAAATACACAAGATCTAGAATACTGTCTATAAAACAGGTTGTCTCATGAAAACCAGACAAAAAGTTAATTTTCCACAGCTACCCACAAGAAGCCAGAAAGGCTTCTTTTCTGCTCAAAATCAATTTTTGATGGTGGGGTGGAAAAGTATAGCAGTGCCTACTATTGAGAGCAGAGTAATACTTGAATAATTATTTTTTACTGTCTTTAGTGCAGACACTGAAGTTGTAACTGATGAGGTACATGAACCCTTTCAATTTGTGAGATTCATGAAAAACTCTGGGAACCTGGACCTGAGACTTCATTTACCTGAGATTTCCCTTGCCATCCTGGGTGAAAGATGTCCTACCCTCACCTCCCTGAGCTCTGCGTTTTACCTCCATCTCCATTATGACAGCAACTTTTTAATAAAGTCTTTACTAGTTGCTATCCTCTCATTAAGCTACAATAACTTTCTTACGAGGAACCAAGACAGTATTTCCACGTATGTATTTTTAATCATGCTCTGGTCAATCTCTACTCCGTTGGCTCTTCATACTTATTCTATTTACCTTCTTGATTTCACTATACTTACATGGCTAAACAATATTTAGCAACTGATTGCATTTTCCTTCCCACAATCTGAAACAGCCTAGCTTCTTGTAATTTCGTCCCATGAAAACAGTCATAGGCTTTGAAGAACTTTCAGGTCTTCTAATACAGCAGGCAATTGTTTTATACCATTCCATTAATAAATCTACCCAGCAACCAAGAGATAGCTTTTCTAAGCTCATTAATCCCTTTAAGTTCTTGTGAAGTCTTGAGTTACTGTTTCTAATACATTTATTGAAATGTTTATTCACCAATCCTAATAGCGATGTTTTCCCCCAAAGTACTTGCTATTAACTTTTGAGTCCCTACGTTCTTCAACCAGTTCAGAAGACTTTAAGAAGCCTTCCTTTAATTTTCTCTAATTGCTCATCTGTTTCACCAAAATCAAACTGAATCACTCATGAATGACTTAGACCCAAGTTATCTTCCATGCTCAGCTCTTCCATACTGTCCTCTCTACTTAAAATAGTCAACTATAACTTTTGACTCAGTGACTATCTATTAAGGGAATGTTTAAAACTTGGCTTTGAAATTAGTACTGTTATGTTTTGTGGAGATGCAGAAACCTGGGGGACAGCAATATCTCTTGATTAAATGCAACTATGAAACACACTTTTTTCTCCTCAAAATTCTTTCACTACTGCTTAGTAGGCATCCAGAGGTCAGGCTGGAAATGCTGATGCTTCAAGGCCAGAATACTTTTGATTTCATCCATAGAAGAGCAGAAACTGGAAAGCTATATGAAAGCTATATGAAATGTATGCTTTTCATGTTTAAATGCTGCAGTATGTTTCTCAAAATATTTAAACAAGTAGGGAAATAAATCTCTGAAGTGGAAAGCTAATAAACATTCACATATGCATTTTGCTCATCTCTAAATGTGGTGGTAGTTTAGTTATTCCCTTATTTATGCAGTGGGACAAAGATCAGGAAAGATCATCAGTGCAAACTATTTGGCTGTCTGTTAACTTTCTTTACTCCTGGTTGTTTAACATTTATTTTTAAAGTTATAACAAATGGTTCTTTTCTGTTTGGTAGGAAAGGAGTATGACAGATTGTGGGAAGGAAAGTGTGAGCTATATGGAAAGAGAACAAGAGTAAGAAAAGTAGGGCAACTAATCCAAACCTGTTAATAGCAAGTGGACAGCAAAAAATGAAAAATGCCCATTCCTAGCCCACCTCACTGTGTCTCAGTAGTGAAGTCCTATGTAGAACTTAATTCCAAGAAAGTATTACAACAGCAGCAACTCCCTACCATGGGAAAGAACATGAATTTAGAACAAATTGTTTAAGAATTTGTAACATTCATATAAGATGAATGAACATCGAAGATTAATCTAGAAGGAGGAAATAAGCTATCTTTCCTGAAGCTAAGTATAAGAATACTGCAGGAATCAAAGCAAGACTCTCAGGATATGCCATACAAGAACAAAAAGTAATCTACCTGGCCCTTTTCTCATCACTGACACTCAAAGAGAAGACATACAACTCCTGTTGAAACACAACTACAACAAACCTTATGCATCTCAAAGAACCACTGCACTGAAGTAAGACCAACAAAAATATGGGGCAATCTTTCTGGGAAATTATTTAAACAGTTTCAGTCTGTCTGTGTCTGTTCATCACTGATTTTTTTCCTTCATTTCTTTCCAGAGAAGTTTTGAAATGCCAGGTTATGACGGAGTAATTCCTCTCAGATTTTAAAAACAATGCAGCATCTCTTTATCCCTTTCTCTTTTACCCAAACCTCTAAACTTCCTGCTGCCTTCAACTCCTTCAAAAGAGAAAATGAAATCTTTTTAGATTTATTATGCCAGTAAAATTACACAGTAGCAGTGAAATCACACCTGTAAACAACTGGTGGAGTGGTTACAGCTCAAAAAGACAGAGAAGGAATAAACCTATAAACACATAAGACTGGCTTCAATAGTACGCAAGACAAAAAAAACACCACACAAGGAAAAAACACACTGAAAACAGAAAAGTAGTTGAAAAGTGTCATCAACTACAACATGGGTCCAATAAAAATAGGCAGTATAAGACAGATCTTTCTTTGGTAAGCTAATTGATCCTCCAGATAATGAGCGCGCATCACAGGGTGAGTTCATAACTGAAAACCAGGGAAGATTGCAGAAATTGAAAAGTACATCAAGAAATGGCTAAAAAGGAGATGTCACTTAGCTGTACTGATAAATAATCTTGGTTTGAACAAAAGTTGAAAATGAAATTTCTCAATGTCTGAGATATCTTTTTCCTATTTATTGTCATTTATCAGCTTGTTACAAAACAGGAACTTCCTAATGACTGAAAACTGGAAAGAATTACCAGTTTGTATGTCAGTACAAAAGAGGAAAACAGTCCAAAACCCTGAGACTACAATGCTAGAAATGGGATGAAAGTAACTGGTACCAGCTGTGAGGTCAGTCATTTAGGGAAAATATTTTAAAAAATATTCAGTAGGCTGGGAGTTAGCCATCTGGAAACAGAGGAAGAATTTACCTGGATGCAGTTACGGTAGGACATAGACAAGGCAAAAGGACAGTTTGAGATTGTCCAGTTCTGTTGGAGTAGGAAAGTCAAAATTAAGATGACTGCATGGCAGTCAAGACAGTGGCTCCCAAATTATATTGGAGAAGATGTCTTCACACAAAATATCAGATCAAATGAACCACCAGTGTTCTATAACCACTAAAAGCAGGGAAGGAAACTAACAAAAAAAATAAAAGAAATGGTCAACAATGCTTTAAAAAGAGGAGAGATTGACACCATCACCACAGTTAATATGACAGACACCTTTTTTCCTCTCCTTTCGCAGTTCGTTTCCTCATAAGCAGCTTACAGTTTCTTATCAGCCTTTAAAATTTAATAAAGCCAGGTACTTAAGAACTTGAAGGTCAGGACAGGAAGCTGTTCCTGCATTATACCCAACTATTTCTGCAATGCTACCGAGTTCACCTCATGCAAGGATAGGTGTCTATGCCACTTCCATCATTGCACATAACACCTTCTCCTTACAAAGCCTAAGAGAGTGAAATAAGAATATGCTTACCTAGCAAACAAATCGCAGTACTTTCTTCCCCTGCAACTAAAATTAAATAGACTTAAATGCATTTTTTTTCCCCACTTGAAGCTCCTGACTTCTTGCCTGCATTTACCACTCAGTGCTTAAAGATGACTGGCGTGGTTTTTAGATTAGATACCCAGTACCTATCTGTGCTAAGCCAAATCCTGTCCTGATTTAAACCCCAGGCAACTCTAAATGAAAAAATACACTGAGTCCCTTTAAAATTGCTCCAAGACATACCTTGCTATATGGTTAGTGGCCCTTGCCCCAAAACCCAAAGTATACTATACCATAACTGTGAAAATGTTTGCCTGGCATGTCCCCAGAATAGACTACAGCATTTTCTGTTTTTCTCCCATCAGCCTATTTCCTTCAGAGCATATTTGCTCCCACCCATTCAACACCACCATCTGATACCACATTTTCTATTTTACTGTTCTGCAACTTTCATTTGATCTGAAAAGAGATGAGGTGAAACGTTTGCTACTAAAAGATTTCACTTAGAGTAAAATCATATGTTTCCCCTCATTGCTCATATTCATGTATGGTGCATTAAAATTGAGTCCCATAAGTCTTCATTATTCAGGCATTTAATCATATGGAAAATGTGGTAATTTAATTAAAACAAGCAACATAGGTTAGATATCCCTTGGGATACAGACTGAGGAAAAATGATCTAATTCACTGAGTTTCCATTTTGAAAATATATTAATATTAGACCACAAGATCACAGAGAAAAAAAAAACACACCACACCACTGCTCATTTGCAAAGCAGTAATCTGACACGGAGACAATTTCAACTTAGGAAGCCAAAACTTACACTGCTCTGTCTCGTGTCTGCAGCAAGTGTTTGTCAGAACATAATGCAACCAGCAATTACTTGCTGTACCGCAGCAAAGCCTGGAATGTTTGGGTTTTTTTACATGAGACAGGGAAGGTATAAAGCATTACTAGTTTAGACATCACTACTAAAGATGGCACTTGTCAGACATTCATGAAAGGCTTTCAGTCTTCCCTGCTGTTAAGTGCAATGTTTAATTCTTCCCAAAACTTATGTCATGTACCTGGCACTTGACTTCAAAATGATTTACCAGCCTGGTACTGGGAGGAGGGGATGGGGAGTGGGGCAGATTCATACACACAGATGGTTGCCATTCTCTCTAAAATCCACGATACATCCACTAAGCCAAGCTTTTGTTTTTATGTATTATTAAATAGTTGCTTTTCTCTGACTGAATAGTCTTTTCCTTTCCCTCCCTCTCACGAACCCCTCAAACCACAACCCTAATTCCAAAAACTTTATTAATAGAATTTGTTCAAAACACCCTTCAGGAAAACTTCCATCAGGTATCAGCATCCTAGAAGGCCTCAGAGGTCTATATGAAGAAGAACTATTAGGTTTCTTTCCCAGATTTATTTTATATAATACAAGCAGTCACTACATGCATTGTCAACACCTACTTAGGGCACATATGTAGCCATTTTCTCCTCTGTAATTCTGCCTTTTTTTTTTTTTAATGGGCTTGATCCTCTCTTTCCAAAACTCCCACAGAAATTAGCAAAAGATACAACCCTGTGCAATATAGAGGGTGAGTTCAGCAAGAGTTGCATTTTTCTATACATGACAGAAAGACAGGAAAAGTATAGGCACACTACTCAGCTGGCCTATCTCTGCGTAGTTTCAGTGACATTCCCATAGTTTATATGCGGTGTTGTAAAATACATCAACATATTATATACAAAAATACTCAGCTTCCCACACATTTTCTATAAACATTAAGCAATATTTTATCCTAGTTTTAAATGTGTTTTCAATACTTTGCAGCCCTTGCTTTCCAGCATGTTCACATTTTCCAATCTCTTTAGTTCATGCAAAATATGTGAAGAAAATGACAAGATATATATCAAAAAAAAAGATTTCACATTAAGTTCTGCATTTTAAAAAAAGTATTACAGTATATTCTTTGCCCCAGTGCTTCAGCTCTTTTTTTTTTTTCATAGCTTAACCATCTGTAATTGGTTCACCTCTTAACACAAAATTGCACATCACAATTTGCTAAGAGAAGATATATAATCCAACTCTACCTTCCAGCATTTGTAAGGAAGATGGACACTCAAGAGTCCCAGGAACCTTGCCAGAGTCCTGTGACAGCCCACACAGAAGCTCAAAATGTCCGAACTGCCACAAGTAGAAAGAGTTAGATACAGTAATTAAGTCTGCACACCTGAAGCTTGTCCAGTAGTTGGGTTTTAAAGGACTCCTTCAGCTTTAACTTAACCAGAATAAGGAAGAATGGGAATATTTCTAAAGCACATTTATACTTCATGCTTTCCTTCTAACAATCTGCATATCCTTCACGTGAGCTAGATAGTGCTGTGGTTTTAGGACCTTTCACAGCAACACAATCAAGGGAAAACAGCTAACAAACAATGAACATACACGAGCAGCATCAAACTTACAGGCATCTAGTACAACTAACACTGAAAAAATCTAAAAAGCATTCTTCCCCTCTCATTCCTTCTTGGGGGGGGGCGGGGGGGGAGGGCAGCTTTTATTATTCATTACTCATTGCTGTGTGAAAAGCTAAATCAAAACAGCACTTTGCACTTAATTCTGTTCAAGCAAGAGAGCTTTGTTGAAATATGCCACTCGCAGAAAAATCCCTAACTCCAGCTGTCACACACTGCCCTCCGCATTTAGCACCAGGAGAACCCAGCTAAGGCTGTGGGATAATAGGCTGCAAGCAGCCTATTCACAATTATATATATTTATTTTTTCAGAGCATTTATCATCAGACATATAGCACTAGACAGATGTGTTTTGACTACCAGTAATCTTTCTCTTTAATTTAACATAGTATGAATTACTTTGGCAAGTACTCAAACCATCAGGATAGCAAACTTCCATCAGCTGGCCACTAAAGTGGAATTCACCTGACCTAGTAGTCATGGCTTAGAGGAGCATTACATGGTACAAATGACCACATAACACAGGCTAACAATTATTTACACTGAGGTACTGGTACAGAACTTTGCCAAGTTTGAGCTATGTAAGATACCCCTCTGCCTATTTTGAATCTTTATTGCTTCTGGTTTAGGGGGTTTTTTCCCCTCCAGGTCTTTAGAATTTACACAATGGAAAACGCTACCCCATTTATGTGCTCCGTTATATTGCAAAATCCCCAACTAATCATCACCAGAGAGCTGTTACTCATCACTGACAACTCATACAATCAGTTCAGTGTGATTTGCTTTAAAGGTATGCTAAGTTTGTTGTGGGTTCATCTGGAACAATTCTGAAGATAAACACAGATAAACTGTCACTTTTTTCACCAAGAATACAACATGATTTGGCCAAGGCAAACTGGTACTCAGTAGTCAGCCAGAGGAACGCCACACACCATAAAAGTTTAAGTGTTAAGTCCTGAAAGCTGCTTATGCTCAAGAGTGTTCAAGATGCAGCAAAGAAGGTAAATAGTACCACAAACACCACCACTTCATTTAAAGCATCCCATTGCCCAAACATTATCCAACACTATTAAGCTCATCTATCAACAGGTGGGTTTTTTATCTGCTAAATTGTAGATATTGTAATTACTATATTAAAAAAACCCTCTGGTTTCACAAGAAAGCTCTTCAAGGATTGTGTCTGTGGAAGGAAACCATCCAGCTTTATCTCTTTTCAGAAAGGTTCCCATTTTCATTAATTGCTCACATTCCAGTGAGCTTTCTGCATGAAGTTGCAGATACAGATGAGAAGGCAGCACCTAACCAAGCGGATTCCTATAACAAAAAGATAATATAGCAACACACTAGTTAACTACACTATAAAACAATAGAAGATCATTTACAGTAGTCACTGTAAAATTTGCATTTCCAATACACCTTCAGTCATTCTCACCAGCACTTCAGCAGTCACATCAGAAATCTGTGTTATACTAAACCACAGTTACCACACAACTGGGTAGGGAAAATCATTTCAGAGTCTGGCCCACAGTGATTTACAGGCCAAGTTCAAAATATTTCAAGTGGGGGCAGGTAACAAAAATTGAAAGTTTTCAAGGGGAAAAAAAAACAAAAAATATTTTCTTAGCATTTGAGAGGATTTATGATATTGGCTCTTCAGAATTTTTATTGTTAAATTGCTAAGTAAGCAGTAAGCAGATGACACACTCTTACACCTTTCAGACTACATCACAACCTGTCTTATCCAAGCCCTAGGGAGGTAGAAGAGGAATTTTTACTTCTCCAGTGCTGTCGGAATCAAAGCTGCTGGCAGTATGGCCCTCTTTTCCCAGCTGACAAAAAAAAAAACCTGAGAGAAAATAAACAAGAAAGGGAAGGGTAACATATGGCGTAATGCAGGGGCAGAGACCGATCACAAGGTTATAAAAACATGAAAGTTATGATGCAGCAATCAACCATGAAAAAAACTTCAGAAATGCAGAATATTTTTAGAAGAACTGCATTTTCATGGGAATACATCAAGCGTACAGTAAAAATATTTTTATAGCAAAACTATCACGTTGTGGTATAAAAACAACAAGGAAAGAAAGAAACAAATAGACAAAAGTTCCCTCCTTTCTTCTCTTTCTTCCACACACATGTGCACCCACAATGTCGTCAAAGATCTGATTCCCTTACTTTCTGGAAAGACACATTTGTCAAAGTCCTTCTTCTCCAAGCCTAGGGCTAGACTTGCAGGTTTCTGCTCTGAAGTCTGCAGTGCCAGTAGAGAACTGCTGCAAACTCTCATCTGATTTCATCAGTGCACAGCAGCTGAAGATCTGACCCATGCCCTTTTTCTTTCCCATCCCTCACTGTACTCCTCTGGACCTTGTGTCTAATTCTCCTGCACATCTCCACACAATGCACACACTATGTATATACAGGAAAAGGAAATCTGTACCATAAACACAAACACACTGTTTATACTGTTCAATCATTTAAATGACTGCTGCCATCGGGCTCTGCTGAGCATTCCTTCCATTCTTCCACATCAATTTTACAGTAATGTGAAGTGGCCATCTTGCATTTCAAGTAAAAAAAAAAAATCTTTTTTTTTCAAATAAGCTCATCTACACCTTCCAATCCTGAAAGTTTCTCGATCATTGTTATTGGAAGCACTTTTAAAATGTCATCATGTCTTCCGTAAGGAAATTTTCTTCCTGGAAGGGGGGCAATTTCTGTTTTGTTTAGTATCCACCAGTTTTGCAAGAAAACTCATGAATTTGAAAAACACTGCGTAGTTACAGGTTGTAACAAAATTCCAGTGTGCGCTCGTGTAACTAATGTAGTCTTAAAATGCAATTCAAATGTATTCATAAGATGCCATTTAATTCAAAATAAGCAAAAAAACTTTACCACAGGACATTAGGCTGAAATGAAAACTTCCATTTTCAAAATGAACAATTTTCAAAACTCTTCAATCACTGAAGAATTTTTGCTGAAGTCCAGCATGCTGCTTGGGATATAAAGTGATTTAACTTCAGAGGAATGGTGCCAATTCAGGTATTACGCATCCACCTTCAAACAATTATTACTAATCTTTTTACTGCATTGAGAAAGTAATCAACCCTTTGGAACTCTTCCTCACTGAAAGCTTTCTTTGAAAAGGGCATCCAGGCATGAGTTAAAATTCTAGAAAACACAGACATGATACTATTCGAAGGGGAGGGAAGCAAGTTACCTTCAGATGCTCTAACAAGAGCATTTAACTGGTGGAATTAGTAACAACTAACTGGGAACCAAATTGTTACCTGTAACTTTGAAAATCAGTCTTAAAGGGATCAGCTTAAAATGTTTCATAGGGAAGATGTGCACACATGCCTGTGCACAGTGTAGATCAATACCTCTTTATATTCACTCACATTTTGCAGTAGTTTTAGACTCCCGCTGAGGTTTTCCCTTACTGACTTAGGCCTAGAGATGGAACACATGAACAAACTCAGCTATTACTTAGCTCTAACATATTAAATGAAAAGTATTCTCATTATTAAATAAACAATACATATCCCCTAACAGAGTATTCTAACCTCAGCTGTTTACACATAGCTAAAACATGGAGGAAAGAATGTGAAGGTTAAATCCAGCACTAAGTGAATTCCCAATCAAGTGTGCTTTCTTTGCTAGAACTGCAGAAATCTGAGTAGAAATTAAGCTAAAATGACAATGACCTGGAAGGTCCGTTCTGAATATCAACAAAATCTTCCTGTCAGCATAGCTTTAGATAATAAGCCCACATCGTCTTGTCAGGGACAGTCAGGAATCGTTCCCAAAGAAGCAATAACAATACTTGGCAATCCCCAAGAAGGTTTTAGCCCTGCTGTGACATCCTCAGTGTGGTTTTCTCTGCCCTCCTTGGCAGGCAAAGGAGCTAATGTTCTCCAAAAGGCACACAGCACACCTGATGCAGAGACTCAAATACTACAAGAGTTGCTGGAATAACTTTTCTGAACAAAGCAGTAGACCATGGTCTGCATAAAGGGGAGCTTAAAATGCAACCAGACTTAGCAAAATGAGAAATAAAAGATAATAAGCTACCAGCATAATTCATCATACTGTATTACCTAAGCTTGCTGACAGAAAATGTAACCCAACAGCACAGAGGAGAAAAACTTGTCCAAAATGAGTGCTGACCTACACCTTTAACTGGCCTGTCAACCACAGGGGATTATGTGGGGTAGGGATCAACATAAAAACTGGCTGTCTCTGCCTACATGCTTTTCCATGAGTTGGCTTCATCTCATCTGGAACACTTGGGATACAGTCTGGAAAGCCAAGGCAGCTACATTTCACTTGTCAAAGCAGAAGCCATAAAGAGGAATGAATAGCAGTCAAGCACGCAAAGGCTCTAGGTACAAAGTCCCTCATCACCTTTATTTTAGCCCAGTCCATTGCATAGCTTTATCATCTGGACAAAAACTGAGAAATCAGCAGTGCAAGCTAAATGTTTTTAATGTCTTCATCATATCAAAACATTTCCACAAAAGTTAACTCTTCCTAGAAAAAGCAACAAACAGGCTTCAGAAAGGGCTTGGGGACTGGAAATGATACATCATTTTCCTGCCTGTGAATCTCACAATTTTATAAAGAGATTATATAGACTGACTGACATATTCAGCTCTTTGTAAACTCCTGGTATTTAATGAATCAAATGAAAACAGATGGGTTCCTAGTCTTCTCAGTGTATTCACAGTACCCATAATCAGCAAAATTATCTCCATATACCAATAAACTTTTTCAAATAGTATCATAATAAAATCAAATGGCTCAGGTAATTAACATAAATTACTTGTACAAAATAAACTTCAGTTGCCTAAAAGATTTCGTGGTAACGGTCTGCTTTGCTTCTCCCAAGTACATCAAGGCCAGTCCCCTTGTTTCCAAGTCTAATGGACTATTTAGCAATAATCATGTGTCTCATGTACCAATTCACCCATGACCACCACATCTGACAAGGCAGTAATTTATAAATATGAAAATTTAGGTTTAGCTGAGATTCAAGAAGTTTTTTCCTTTACTACAAAAACATGTGCTGAATATGTGATCTGAGACTTCATCAGATAAGAAAAGGAAACCTGGCACAAACCCAGATTCAAGGGGTACTCTCTTCATTTACCCCATTTTCCTTGCCCCAAGTATAGTATAATTGTATAAACACCTCATGATTGGCAGATAGTTTTTTGGGTTTTTTTTAAAGAAGCTAATGTTTGGAGACAGGTAGATTCTTTCCCACTAAGAGCCACTACAAGTTAAATCACAGCTGGTAGTTTCATTCCTGATTTCCAGCCAGCATTTACTAAGGCAACACAGCTTAGACAAACAGGTAAGAATGAAAAAATTAATCTCCTATAATGAACACATCTTGTAAAAGCACACACATATACTATGTCTGAGCCATTCAGATCAGTAGCTTCTTCAGCAAAAAACCCACTGTACTTCACACATTAACCTACTTCATTCCTATAGTGTCATTAAGTATTGTATCTCTCTGTTCAGAAAAGCTAACTACATCCCAGCCCCACTGAAGTCTAAGTACAGAGCGCCAGCACATTTTGTTGAACAGTTTAAATGTTTTTGCTTTATGGGCTATATATCATTTGCAAGAGTGAAAATTGTTGATATTGGACCAATAGGAAAAAGTCTCAAAAAATTCAGCTGGCCCTGCAACAGAGCACTATTTTGCAGGTGTGTGAGTTAGGTTTTTTTAAATAATTAAGAAGCATGTTTTTTGAGGGTAGACATACAACAGTAGAAATATTTGAAAAAATCCAAACTGAAAGAAAAGAAGGTAAAGACATCTATCTTGACTTCATTTGCCTATGATTGTTCACATTTCATCTGCTGTCCCAATACTGACTTTTCAACCAACACAAGGGACATGACTTCCTTTATCACACTGGCACAGGATCTGTATTTTACACTTGCTGCACCAAGTCCCAGTGGCAGTTCTTGTCGAACTAGACATCTGATACCATCAAATAGCGTTCCTCTGTTCTTTGCGCTTTTAATACTGACTGTGACAACACCTTCTACTCCAAAGTCCATCTACTCAGGCTAGTATGTAGTATCAGAATGCATATGATTTCATACCTTTAGTATCATTCATCCCAAATCTGTAGAGCAAGACAAAGAGAAGACAGGTGAGCAATTCCAAAAGGCAACAAAAGAAATATAGACCTTTAAAAATATTCTCTTAAAACCTATCCAAGTGACTACAAATTTTTGGTGTCCATTATTTGATACACTTCAAAATGCTCGAAGATGTTTCTGAAGCCAAGGAAAAGAAAGCAAGCATTATGAAAACCCATACTCGTAGTACATGGAGAGGTATTAAGACAGTCTGAGATTTGCCAAAATAGAAGCTTTGTAAAAAAAATTTCACTGTGAGTCATTCATTCAAAAACAAATAGCAAGGTGAGAGCATTACCCAGACACACATACCAGGTGTCTTATGCACTTCATTACTTACAAGACTGAAGGCCCAAAACCAAATAGGCAATTTATGCAGTGATGACAAAAAAAATTGAAAGTTTTTGTAATGCAATTTTGCATTATCCATTTTAGATATCTGTTTATTCTGGTCATATTGGCAACGTATCTAGTTTATTTAAAAAAAAAAAGGAAGGAGGCAACATGGTTCAGGTAGGTCTACATACAGCAACTATTTACAACCTGTACACATAGACTTCTTTCATGAGAACAACTTTCCAGTTAGCCCTTGAAGAGTGAATTCCTCCTACTGTTCATTATCTTTCTATAAGGAGTTATAGATCTTTTGACTCCAGATTTCTGCAAAATAGATTTGTGTGCCTCTAGTGTATGGTACAAAGCCCAGAGCACCTTCATTTTTCAACAGAGAGAAAAAAATGACTATTGCTTGCAAGTGGTTTAACACCTCATTTTATCTTGCACATCTGAAACAGATCACACTTTGTTTCAGAGGCATAAACACAGTAGCGCTGATGCTCTTTTATTAGACAAGGCTGCACTTGGAATGTGTTTGATGACCTCCTGTGGTTGGAATACTGCCATGTTCATTAACAGAAGAAACAAAAAGGTCAGTACTGAATGATAATATACATATGTGCACACCCACATGCATGACCTACAAAGTACGAGATATAATTTTACTAATAAATTATGTAATAAATTGAATATATATGTGTAATAATGAAGATACTTAGCACGAAACCAAACTTTTGGTGGCTGAAGGAAGGGTTTATGGCTACTGGAATTTTCTTTTGATGTTATTTCTAAGTCACTAAATTTAATACTTCCTTTTATCTGATTATTCCAAAGGAGACAGAAAGCTGTAGTAACCCATACAGTAAATCAAACAGGCCTCCTGATATGACTTATTATTTTATGTGTGATACTTCGAGAGTTTCACATTTACTGTTTGTGGGTCTTGCATCTTTCCATCCTTTCTCGCTTTCTGAAGTTGATCTCTTTCCAGAAAAATTTGCACATTAAAAATCATTGCGGATGTCAAGTTAAAAAAACTGACAGTAAAAAAGACGTTTGTTTGCCCATAGCATTCAAAATCATACCCTATAAGAGGGTTTCATTCTACCAAGTCTGTCCAACACAGCCTCTGAAGTAAACAGCACTAAATAATTCTCTAATACTCAGCACTTACTCTGTTGTGAATGAAGAGTCATTATATCTATTCTGCTCATAGTTGCAGCAATTGTCCATATTAGGATACTCTAATGAAGTCTGTCATTAGCATGCTGAGCCACTTCAGTAGCTTAGCACTTCTTTTGTTTTCACTTTGTTATTTGGCATGTAATTTGCATTTCTATAAACCTCTAGGAGCTAAGCCTGCTGGGCTAGCAAGTCTCTGCCCTGCTCCCGGAGTAAACTCTGGGGTACGCTGCAGCTCACACCATCACCTTTCTCCAAACATTTAAGTTATTCACATTTATGAGCAGTGATACAAGCAAAAATTTTATCTTTGAATTTTAGTAGTTAAGAAAACAGCTTTTTGAGACCAGTTTAGCAGTCTCTGGGGGAATGTAATGCTTACTGATGAAAGCCCTTCATTCTGAATTCCTACAGAACATTCACCTTTCTCTTGATTCACCCTAAATGAGCCCCACAGGAATGTTTTTATATATTGTACGTGACCATTTCAGTGGTGAAAGACTAATGCTACAGAGGGAAGAAAATTACAAAGCCTCTTATTTTACATTAGTTATAATATTCCAAAGGCTGTTAAAAAGTGTTTGCTTTGGGGTAACAAAAACATGGCTGGTCATAATTTTTGATCTACATTGGGATTTCCACATGACATGTGCCGTCTTCCACCCCACACACACTCTCCCCCCTGACCTTGGCACATAGCAGTACCTCTGGACAAATTAATGCGATGGATATGACCTTTCCATTCAGACCAAACAAATACCAATATTCAGATCACTTCTGGAACTCACCTAAAGGAGTTGCACCTACATCTTATGGGCTGTGTGTGGCCAAATTTGTCCTCTCCTGCGTAAATAGAGCACTGTGTTCCAATTTTGGCTTTATTTTATGCCTAGGCATTATCACGTGTGTCCCAGACCTTAGAACCTCTCTCTCCAGTAAGATAAAAAAAGCCAAGCTATTTATTTCAAAAAGTACTTTTTCCCTACAGAAGAACACAGAATGACAACTCAGATCTTTTTGCCATTTTGAGGTAGAAAACCATCCTTTAAAGAGAATTAGGTGACCAATCAGTTCAGAACAGATCTAAAAAAGACAATGTTTAATGCATAGCTTAGTGCAGAATACTATCTAACCTTTTACCTCCCCAGCTGCTATCATCTATTCAGCATGGCTATGGAAGGGGAGAAAATTTTAAGGAACATCAAGACCAGACAATGACACTGGTATTTTGAGATGCAACCGCTTTTCTTCTGAAACCATTTGAATGACAGCTTCGAGTTCATGTGGATTTACATAATTACAAATGCATCTAAGATTTAGTCCTGTTAATCTAAGTAGAAAGAATGTCCAAACATATCCTGTGAACTGCCAGCTGGGCTTGTTTAACTTGTATTTTATTAAAAGATGCTGAACACACTGAAATGACACTTGAAGGACACTATGCTCTTGATTCTGGTTTGAAAATCCAAGAAGAGCAACCTAAAAATATGTTAAAGCAAACATGTTTATGAACTAGTTGAAAATACAAACTAAAGATGTGCCTATGAGACAGCATATTAAATCCTACACATGTTGACTATTTAAGGATTAGCATAGATGATGGATAGAAGATGGCATACACGGAAATTAAAGCAACTTTGATTTAGAACAGATGTCTGGAAGGTCTCTCCCTACCCCTTTATTTTAAAAAACGTATCATGAGAGCAACCAGCGCACCACTTGGGTGAAAACAACACAGCCGTTCAAACCAAACAGTAACAAGAGATGGAATAGAGTATGAAAAGTTAATGGGTTTTACTGGGAGACATCTCTGTTTTCCGACTGATGACACATATGTACGTGTATAAACACCATACCTATATACACATAACTATACACAGAAACCTTGTGCATTATTCTGAAAGTTGTTCAAAACAACCACAAAAAGAATAGCAAGATTGCAAGTACCAAAAGGCTAGTGTATCACAAATAAAGCACAACTTAGAAAGCATCATCTTTAGCTCTTTCTATATATTCTAAAATTGGCTTTGAAATTTTCATATTATTTGAAATCACGCTTTCTCAGTACTAGGACAAATGACTAGGACAGACTCAGAAAGTGCTCAGTCGTGAAATGCAAATCACTCCTTGGCCAAAATACTTTGGTTTTCATAGATCCTGTGAAAGTAATTAAGACATCTTACACTCAAATGGTTTACACACCGTATCCCTGAAAACTCTATTTATCAAAACTGCTTTTTGCTCCTCTGTTGGAAAGGTACCATACTGAAAAACTGAAGGACACGTACGTGTCTGTATGCAGAAAAACAAATCATATCCACAAAATTCTTGCAAGTAGACATGGAAAATAGCAGAACTATGTAACAACATTAATTTTATTATGCACCTTTGACCAACATTTTGTTTGCCCACTAATTCAGCTATTGGGATTACTTTTAACTTTCCAACTCCTGAAGTAACACTGAACTATAGCCATTTGGTTCTTACATCAGATTCTGAAATGATTCTTCAGTCTCCCCTCACTTTTGGAGTTTCCATTAGGATAGCACCTGTCTACGATCCAGAGAGGAAAAGCTGTCCTAGCCAGCATTTATTTCTTGTCAAGGTTGTTATGTTTTATGGTTCATTATTATTTGTATGACTGTCTTTCTAAAACCCAGCTAAGTGTCTTGTTCTGCTGGATACTACACCATCATCTTTTTAAAAAGTTTGAAGCAAAAGTAATTACAGGTGAAGGAAAGTTCTGGAGTTCTGCAGGGAGGGCAGCCACCTCCAGCAATGACCTATCCATATCCACATTAATCACGTGAGCCTCATGTTTTGTTGTGAATTGGATGCTCACAGGAAGCTATTAGAAGGCTGCTTCCGAAAAGGGACTTGCAGACACTGCAATACCATCTGCACTATTCTGTAACGCAGCATGTGTTGACTCAAATACAGAGCGAACATTTCCCCAAAACCGCAACTGAAAGGGAGAAGTGGTTTTGTTTTTCTGGAGTAGCTGGGATAGGAGTAATCTAATTCAACTACCTTCAACAAACTCTCTTGACTACTGATTACCAGATATATAAATGATAACATGAGCAGCAAAGGGCCTTGATTTCTCAATGGTTCATGAGAGCAAGACACTGCTGGGCTGCTGAAGGCCAGTAGAGTCACAGGAACCAGCCCCAGATAGTTTTCATTCTACCTTGCTACTTCACATACAAATCAGAGTATTACCATTGTTACAAGTTAAAAATAGAGTCACACCATGTAATGTGAAGAAAATAATTACACTTGTTGCACAGGAAAACTTCCACACTTTTAAAGTGTTCTGTGAACTCCGGTCTTTATTTGAATTTAAAAACCCAACCATAGTACAGGGAGCTCTGAGTGTTCCTAGATGACAGCCTTTCAATTACAAGAATATATTTACAAATGGCTACAACAGCGAGAGCATGCAACACAGTCCAAACACCGTTTTCTTTATTTTAAACTAACTTTTCAGCAAATGTCAGTTCAGGAGACTTAAAAACCTAAAGAGTATCCTCACAATTGCAAGTAACTGCCATGCCAAAACTTTAATCATAATCTTTTTAAGCCCATAGAATAAAGTATAGGAAGCAAAAAAACCACCACTAATAATCTACTTTAGGATCAGAATACAGACCAGAACAGCAGCTGAATTGCTATTTGGCCACTTTCAGACAAGAAGTGATTAACAAGGAAAAAAAAAAAACCACACACACAACAAACAGTCAAATAAAAAAGCAACCAGAAGTCCAAAACTGCATGACCTTTTTATCCTTCCCAAAACCTCCCGGAACCCAGGGAACATTCGAGTCCAAATCTGTACTAAAATTTCATAGTCCAGATTCATTCTAATTGATACATATCACATTTACAGCACCCTAAGTGCTTGGCAAAAACATAGGCAACTACACAAACAACTTGACCATCTAAATTAAATATGAGCATGGTTACGTTGAAATTAAGTAAGGCAAGAAAAGGACAGGAAAGTTGACAATTAAAGCAGTGTAAGGAAAGTTTCCCATTCCGGAAAACATAGACAACACAGGCTCACAGCTCTTTTGATCTTTAAACCACTATTTAAAAGGAAATGCTGAATTACAAGTGTATTAAGTGTCCGAGCCTCTAATTTCACATGGAACCAGTCCATAAGAAAAAATAAGATATGAATCAAAATAGCTCAGAAGCTTTGAAGGAAGAACTACAGAGTGAAACGTAACTGTGCAATGTTTTCATTTATTGAATTTACACATTAAAAACCTATTTGTTCTAGCTGGAAATTGATTTGTACTAAAGCTGTCATACATGCCAAAATACACTCTATATATACTTTTACAATAGGCATAAAATGGGGGTTACCAGCAAGAACAACACACAAGAAAAGCCAACATCTAGCTTTCCAATTCCATGCTTAGCTTGCAAGGCTGATTTGGCAAAATCAAGTTTTTGCTCACAGATGAACTAGGTTTTATCTAGAAATCAATAAATGCAACTCTACAATGGAAGTTACCCAGAGTCACTGCTAGCAATGGAACAAGGAATTCATTTTGAGACAGAGCAAAGCATTGCAGGTATTTTATTGACTTATTTCTGAACTGGCAGAAGCAGACATTTTGACTACTCCAACATTTAATGCTGCCAGAAGAATAGAACATAGCTTGCCGTAAGACTGGCCCAAAAAAGAAAAGAGCACTGTGTACATGAGGACTCCATCTCCTCACCATCCCTTGAGACAAATCATTATATATGTTGCAGGGAAGAAAGACAGGAAAGAAGGGAAAAAGCAAAGAGAAGCAAACATTATGGGATTGCCATACTCCTACTTAGGTAGTCAAAGGCTTGGATGGATCCATAATTTCACCCACCCTCAAACACAATCAACATATGCCACTACATATTAAACCGTAGAAGCTTATCACTCAGCATGAGGGACAGAACCCGAGGTATTTTTGTGACATCTGAAATTGCAGTCTCCCTCCTGTGAGGCTTGGGGCCAATTCAAAATGCACTTGGCAAGGCTGCAAACTGATGATTAACTCTACAATAGAGCTGCTGAAAATGTCCATGAATTAATGGATAAGCCCTTCTAACAAGTTCGCTGCAACCCAAAGTGTTTCAGTCAAACTTATGGTCACTATTGCAGGCTACAGATTTCAGTTCACATTTAAAGAGGTTTTCATGTTCAAACCAAGCAGAAGTCTAAGCAATTACAATGAACTGCTCTGGAGTAGAGCCAACATGGCCCAGACGGTTGCACCGCAAGGCACCCCGTTACAGTGCGACATTAGCCAAGGTACCATCTGCCTCTCCGAGTACAAGCGAAGGCTCTGTAAGCACCAAAGGCTGCCAGCACATCTCACACCTTGTTTACCTGACAACCATCAGATGGAACTGAATAGCTACAAAGTCAGTAGTAATCAGGTACTACAGATATGCAGGCACACAATTTAACCACTTGGCAGAGCTCTTCAAAACTAGCAAGAACAGAGAAAATACCAGTACAAGCTCCGAACCAGAACCTTGTCATCATTCAGTAGTTAGAGGGAGCCGAAAACCTGAACACAAAGACCATTTGCTCTATTTCTGTAACAGAGAGACATAAACAAAACGTCAAACAATAAGAGAGGAAACTGGATATTTGTGGCTCGGCTGCCAGAACAAAGCATGAAAGCTTAACTTTCAGCTCCATCTCCACAGAGGAAGTTCCCTGAAGGATAAAAGAACGGCTTAACAAAGTGCAATGCTGAACCCAGCAGTCCCCACTTTGTCACTCTCAACCTTGCAGCTCACAAAAAAGTAAGGACTTCCACGCCAGCCCTTGGCACAGCGACCGGGAACCGAGCGTAAAGGAGTCGGGCAGGCCGAGGACAAAAGTGGGAGCCTTTAAAGGCAACAGCCAGCTCCGCAGAAACAAAGCAGCTGGCAGGAGACAGTGACATGGAAGAAGCCTCTGTCTGTCTGCTGAGCTGAATGACAACAGCCTCATCACAAACTGCAAAAGATAAGGAGAGGGACAGTTGCACACTACGGCAAAGAAAACACTCCTATTACTGCTTTCGACAGCCCTATTAATTCTCAGAAGCACTCCCGACAAGACATCTATTCAATTTTCACTCCATGTGTTCCATCTAATGGGAACTGTATTATGTTTCACACTGGGGGTAATTACCTCTTGAAATTTTTGTGTACAAGGGGAGTAAAGGCTTTAATTTTCTGCAGGTGTCTTGGACACATTCCTTACAAATGCTTTGACCTAAAATGAGGTGCACATTCCTCTTTTACAGGGCTGCTCTCAAATTAGGATGGTTTATATTTGGGGGCCAAGCTGAAGCCATTTATCCCATCCATTAAATGGAGACGCATATAATACATTCTACCATCACCACAACATCAACAATAACTGCTCCAGTGAAACCAAATTAATACCGAAAACCTTCTATTGCTAGTTACCAGAATGCTGTAAATATTAATGGCTTAGAATTTTACAGCACATGAACAGGAGGCTGCTTCCTCATCTCTTCATATGAGGCATTCTTGCAAAATTTCCTGAAAAAGTTTCAGCTCATCGTAAAGTATTGAAGAGTTGTTTAAAAAAACCAAGTACATTGCATTCTTGCACATTTCTCATTTTACTAATTACAGATTGAAAAGCCCATTTGTATGAAGAGTATACATTTATTACACTTTACTGAAAGACAGCAATGTTCATATGCGTGCAAATCAGCCAACCTGAAGCTACGCTATTTCAAACCTACACAGCATCCAAAATATTGATCAGACTGGCATCAACACAGCCAGCAGAAAACACTACAAACTTCACCAGCAACTTAACATACCAACTTCCACATGAATTGGGACAGCAAAACCTTAATGTCCTTCTTGTGTTTTTAACAATAATAGAAACACTTCTAAAAGTTACACAAAAAATCATTAAAATACTGTCCTTCTTATGAAAACACTTTTTTCCAGTTGCATGTTTTGCTACCTTAGAGTCCTATTATTGGACCATAAATTACTAATTAGAATTTAAAAGTTTAAGTATGACATCTAACTGAACTTTTCTGGGCAGAAGAGTAGTAAAATACTTCCCATGTACTTTTTATGATATCCAGGGGGGGTTTATTATCTTCTGAAACAAGAACTGCTGCTAAGCTATTCAACAAACTAACGGATATATTCTTAGTTCTTGAATTATATCATCCAAAGAACCACAAAAACCACAAATGAAAGCATAGTCTGGAGACACAAAATAAGCTCACCATCACCAACACGGTTTCAAGGTACAAAGTGAACAAGGCCCAGTCCCCACAATCCGAAGTTACATATTGATAGGTAGCAACCTGCTTTTGCCACAACTGCCTAGAAGTCAGTTTTACGTATACCCTTTCTTCAGGTGTCTCTAGAAAAACAGAGAAGACAAACTACTTGGGGAGCATCAGACTTGTGTAGAAATTCCTTCAGTTGGCAGGACAAACACCAGTGGGAAAAAAGAAAACAAACTTTAGCACAATTCACTAGAAATTAGGAGTTACTCCATAGACATGTTTGATCCTATTAATTCAGTGGTATTCATAGTGATTTGCCCCTTCAATATATATGCTATGGAGTACATCATCTCCATGTGATGCAGACACTGCTACATCTGTAATAGGCACAGATAAAAGCTGTAAAAAAAAAGAGACACTCAAAGTCATGTCAACCTTCAGGGATATGAAATCTCTCTCAGTAACATATAGCTCCTAGCAGAATATTTATATTCTTTATGGATAATACTGAAGTACAGGAGAGTTATTGTCACCCCGTGGGTTCAGACTATATACCTCACATTCTCAGCAAAAACAGTTTCCTTCTGAATTAACTGTACGTGCTACCATTCAGGGTGCCAGGGTCGAAGCTGTGGATGGCAGAGAATCATCAAGGATTATCCAATGAAGGAAGCAGGACCAGAGCTACAGTTATGTGAAAAGAGATGTACCACACAGCAAACCAGATTTCAGGAAGATCTGTGTTTCCTCATTACACAGAATGAACAAACCTTTCCAGTCTTTCCAAGCACATTCATAAGCAGCCTGTTACTCAAGCCATCCCTCAGAAAGGCTTCTGATGCAGACCACCACTTTCACAAGCAAGCTGGTCATCTTCAAGGAATTCACTATGCTGAAACCAAATTTCAGTTACTTCTGTTGGAGCTACTCTACTTGTAACAACAATGACATGTTATTTAAAAGAATTGGAATTGGGTCTTCTATACGCTATAAATCCATGCCCAGAATGAGGTAGGAGGGGGAGGGATCTCACCTGTTTTCCTCCATATGCAATTCTTCCTTTGATTGAAACATGTCCAATTGGACTATACTTGGACTCAAAAATATTTGAAAAGCTTCTGCTTTGACAATCCTTCATGTTCTGACCAAGGAAAAAAAAAAAAACGACTTATGTTTGTTGCTCCCTGCACCTTTCTTAAGTAATGGATTACTTTGCTGAAGGATGTAACATGAGGAGAATCTCCTTCATCAAGTCATGGCTTTATTAAAGATTAGGAAGACATCCAGAAAGACTTGGAGCCATTCCGTCATCCTCTCTCCACAGGTGCATTTTCCAGGTTTGCCTGGATTTGGCTTATAATTTAAGCAGAAATAACCCCCTCTAGAACATACTCAGGCACTTCTTTTTAGAACGTAAAATATTTCCCTATAAAACTAGCTTTCCAACCTTAGTTTCTCTAAACATTGGACTTGCATTTTCCTCGCTGTCGTACAACTGATTGAACTGATTTTGCTCAAGCCTTCAAAAAAAAAAGGTATATTCGGCCACAATCCAAGATATAGAACAATTCACCTGCAAAGCTGAATTTTTCACAAGCCATCTGCAAATAGGGCTTTATAAGAGGAACCATTTTGTTACCTTAGCCATATAGCAAGAGCAACAGCCATAATATAACATTCAGAAGGAAGGATTACAGCTGTAAAAAATGTTCACAATGAAGTCATAAACTACGCAATGTGCCCCTTTTGAATTTCTTTACAAATACAAAACTTTTCATAAAAGGTTAGCTAAGATTCACACATCTTTAGAGAGAATATGGGCCAGTTTATGGAACCAACATAAACCCCTGTGAAACACTGCTTTTTCTTTTTTTCTTTCCCCACTGAACCTGAAACTCAAAATAAAAATCATGGGGTGCAGACCCATGTGGATTGAAAGTAAAATTGCTGTGCATGAAGCCTCGAGAACAAAACACACCATGTTTTGCACAGCTCGTTAGGATGACATTATTAGAGCTGGGACCACTTAGGAAAACTCATCTAGAAGCCAAGAACATTCTTAAACAGGGGATGGGAATATATGCTCCAGTTTGCCTGCAAGCTTAAAACAAGCTTAATTAAAAGTTTCAGAAATGTTAAATAATGTTAATTTGTTGCTCTGGCAAACCGCCTGGTACAGCTCTGCAGACTCTATAAATGAGAGTCTGCAGCAACATTATTGAAACCCCTTCCTGAGCTAGTTATACTATTCAAGCCTTTTGTGGTGTGGATTTTAGACTTTTAAAAAGCCTATGAAGTAAAGTTGTAGACAGAGACAGCGCTATCTCAGGTTTGAAAGGAAGAAAGGCCCACGGACTCCTTCCTGACAGTGTTTCTGATACAAAACTTTGTCAAGAAACAAAGCATCCTGCCTCTCTACAGCAGTATCAAATCCAGGTGGCATTTATAAAAAGCACACAAAATCCTACATGATATGGATGTCTATTCAAGAATTATTTTCAGTTTAATACACACGACAGGACAAGAGGGCATGAATATTATAAGAAAAAATTTGATTTGAAGCAGATGTCAGGAAGCCCTGTTGCATGCAAAAAAATCATGAATACTTGCAAAAGCCAAAGCAGCAGATTTCTGCAGGTACAAACACTGGACCCATTCACAAACAACTGAATAGCATATTGGGGTGGAGTATGGCCAAATAGTCAAAGACTAACTGACAAGTACTTCAGCTACATTCAGTGCAGCAGTACAGCATATTTAAGGGTATGTCGCACTGGATCTCATACCTAGGACCAACTATGGAAAATAGCACTTCCAAATATTTCCTTTATTAATGGCTGTAGATAGATTTCCAGTTCTAGGATCATGTTTGCAGTTTAAATTAGAGGGCACCCTAGACCACTGATTTACTACAATTTATATACATTCATCTTTTCTCCCTTCCAGTTTATCATCTTAACTGTACACACATCCATAACCTGCAAAAGTACACTGGAATAAGCCCAAACAGCCTAAAGGTCCTACAAGAGAAGAAAACAGAAGGGAAAAGAAAAAGGAAAAAAGTTAAGTCATTGCAAGTTCAAAAAACACAAAATCTGGACCATACAAAAAACCAAAAGCTTTCATACCTAAAGCCTCAGCCCTTTCCATAAAAAGAATAATTTATTTTTTTTTAATTCTACGGACAAATAGCTTTCACTTAGATCAGATTTATTCTATTTCAGATCAAAGGGATAAGACAGGATTTAGAAAGTTTAAGAGAACTAATAAGGAACAGGGAATACAGTGAATTCTTTTCAAATCTACATCCAGTAGACCAGTACACAACAACATCCACAGTCACAGTTTGCAACTGTAAGAATTTTTATTTTCCATACTCTGGCTCAGATGCTTTTTAAACCGTATTGGTAGCACAATCCCCCGTTTGGCACAGTTCTTTAGCAAACCTACAGAAGAACTAGGGGCCATATTCCTCATTTAATGGCCTCAGTAAGCGTTCTACTGGGGACTAATGTGGCCCAATCAATCACTTCAAAGCAACACTGCAAAGGATTGAACTGAGTGGCAACAGTTTTTCACAGAATTACCATATGTAACATTAGCTTCAAAGTTTCTGGGGAAGTTTCTTTTTGCACACAAAGCACAAAATTAACAAGGAACTCTCAAGCTCTCTAAAAATTAACCTTTCATATGTTTACAATTGAAAAAAATTCCAACAATTAAACTATAACTGAAAGTCACCCAGAATAACTTACTTCTCATCTTCTTGTCATGAATAATCTGACATTCACACCAGAAACAATTTTCTGAGTTTTTGGAATTTCAAAAACTTTATGATTCTGATATTACAAGTAATTAATTAGGATTTTAGAGCCTGTAAAGATTAGTAATTGAATACTTAAACCCCCTTGCAATTAGCACAGCAGATCACTGACATTTAGCCAGGTCCACCTGCAGTAGTTCATTTATACTTTGAAGGGAAACCAGAATGAAACTATAATTCACTAAGTGTTACTTGTTCACCCCAGAAAAGGGAAAATAATAGGCATATCACAAAGGCAGACAGGCATGGAGAAATGACTTTTAAAGAGAAAGTCAAAATAATCTTGACAACACATTTAAATTCTCTGTGAAACAGAAGTTCTCAAACTACTGATTAGCAAAGAAAGGTTTGGCATTTGCTAGACTTGGATCTCTGCATTTAATGTGCCTATATATCTTTCAAATTGAGATGCAAAATTCCACAGCATTTTACCTACCAATAATTTAACTTTTACTTAGACTGAGGCACTCTGTTCTTTCAGATCTGTCTCATTCTACTCCACTCATCCTAAGGAATCCGCACAGAATGACTAGTATTTGGGAAGACCAAACCATCTCGCAGTCATACAGGTCCAAGTTCTTCACACTTCCTTGGACAGTGATCTCTCTAGGAATTGCATCTCAAGTAAGAGCGTAAGGAAAGTCTCTGGCACGACATAACTGCTTAACATAAAAGCCCAGTACAGCACCGACGTGTAATGCACACTACAGCAATGTATTTCACATCATAACACTGAACCATGGCTGCAAACAGTTAAAAGCAAAGCAGCACAAACAGAATAAATGTTTTCATGAGAATGGTATTAGGCATGATGCCATATATCATGCTTGGTACATGGGAAAGAAAAGCCACTACCATCACGGTGGATCTTCTTTTCTAGATACCAATTTAGTAAACATGACTGTCCTGTAACAACTGCAGGCAAATATTTGGGTCAGGCCACTGGAACACCTTGACCAGTAAAAACCAAGAAGAGAAGGTCACCACTACTTGCAAGCAAAAGAACAATGCATTTATTTATTTACTTCCCTTAAACAACTTTTGCTGGATACTTTAAATCTGTTAATATGCACAACCACTGGTATGGAGCAGCTTCTGTACAGGAAACAATTAAGCTAAGGCTCTTCTACCTGAAAGAGACAGTGTTGGGGTGAACACAGTAAACAACAATAAAAATCCTAAGTGACATGGAAATGGTAAACAATAATTCATTGTGCACTGTCTCTTCTGATACAAGAAATGGGAAAAGGAACAAAAGAAGTCAGATTCAAAATGAGCAAAAGGGGGAATCTTTGGGTTGGTTGTGAGGTTTGGGGTTTTTTCTATTGTTTTTGTTTGTTTTGGTTTTTTTCATTCAAGACATACTAGACTCCCTTGCATTTCTTGCTAAAGGATGACAAATTTACAGGGACTCAAAGAGAGACCATATATGCTAATGGATTACATCTGTATTTTAGGTTATTAAATACACCACCACTGCAACTGGCAAAGGAAGAGCCCTGTCCCAAAACAATAGCTGGAGCCTGGAAGAGTATTTAGTGTACTATCGTACGTGTTTACACTGGTCCTCTTTAGGCTTCTGCTTACAGCCAGCATTGGAGATAGACAGACCTTTAGTCTGATCCAGTGCGGCCCACACCATGTTTTTATCTTACTCAAAATAAATATTAAAATAGAAAATAAATTCCAAAATTATACTGCTCAATTACTATACAGTTTCCCAAAACACACAAGCTTTCTGGCTGTAAACTTATCCAGTAAATAACACTGCAAGAGATCTCTTAAAATGTTAATTTTGGTACTATCCATACTGTATCAAATATATATTATTCAAATTTTCTTGGTACTATTTCTCTTCTGGATCAGCCAGGAAGAAAAAAAAGTTAATTACTACAGAAAATAGATTCTCTTATTTCCTGCCACTCTGATCTACACTGAAAACTTTTGTTAAGACTGTAATAATATCCAGTGTTTCCAGACCAAGAACAAGTTCAAGAAGGTTTATAACCTTTAACAGTTGCCAGTGTTGCCTGCGGAAGCCTATGATGTAGCACATAAAACACACAAAATACCCAGAATTTCGTATTCAAATGTATTCCACAGTCTGTGGCAAACAGCTCATTGCATACTGTATGATTGACATAATTCCTTGAAAAGTGAATGCTTATGACCTTTTGAAAGTAGATCAATTTTAATAGAAGAGCAAAACAAGAGGAGATGGAAAAACAGAAAACTAAATACATCAGATACTTTCATGTCCAACATCTTAGAAAATTTATCTTAAATCCTTACATATTCAGCACCTCAGAGTCTCTGGAGCTACCACAGGAAGAGGTCCCAACCAGGTTTCACAGAACATCCACCAATACTTGCATGCAGAATACCAGGACAGTCAGGGCAGGGATGAAGAGAGGTAGGGAACTTCTCTCGTAACTGACTAAATTATCAACATTATAAATGTGGTATTTCATTCAGACAATAAGGTTAGTATTTTGTATTGCTATTACTCCTTTATTCATGGTTTCTGTCACAAGCCTATACTTACCTACATGCCAGTCCAGTAAGCAGGGGATCTGGGCTTGCTGTAGAAGTGCAAGCAAGCAGGTGGGTGAAGCTCATCACTCCCACCAGCTAGCTAGCTCCAGCAAGAGAGGAGCTGCTCACTGTGCCACCTCAACTTAAGCATTTCTGAGCCTCTCGCCTTGCAGAGGTCTGTGTTCAGTTACTTCCCAGGGTAGAGCACACAGTCCTGCACCCCAACAGTCTATGGGGGGGCATCTTTTACAGAGCACCACAACTTCCATTTAGACTTCCTGTCCGTGGTTTTCTCTCTTATATATCACGGTGGTAGTGCATCAGCAAGAAGGGACTTGCCCAAGAAATAGAAATGGATGTACGAACTTGAAAACCACTTCCAGATTCTCTAATGTATATGTAGCCTCTGACTATATATATATATACACACACCTGTAAGAAGGTGTGCAGGGGGATCTGTTTGCTTGCCTTCCTCCCACCCATCAAAAGCATCACAACTTCTTAACACCACTTAAACTAAACCAAACCCCTGCTATAGGGATCAAGAAGAATTTCTTCCACTGGGATAGTTTCAAAAAAAAAAAAAAAAAGAATTCGCCAACTTTCTTATACCATCAGTCAAACACTAGCAGAGAGGTTCACAGATGTAGGGACTTAAAAAATATGGTACTCAGTACTTTAAGATTTATTCATTCCACTAATCTAATTTAATCTATTCCAATTATCTAAATTTTTCTATTCTAACTTTCTAACTTTAGCCAGCATCCCATATGATTAAAAAAAAACAAACCCCATAAAAATCTTCTTTCAGAAGTAAAGGAGATAAAAGATTTTTCTGGCGGACTTTGAGTCTACAGAAGGAATGAGAGAGTTAAGGGTTTGGAAAGCTTGAGTTTCACCCTTTCCTAACCTTTACCACATGAACGTGGAAGGACCCCTACAGACTGAGCTTGCTGATCTATGGTTCACATTTTAATAAACTCTCCAAATGATGAGTTCTGGTTCTGAAGAGCCAGCGTACAATATTTTTTAAGACTGCACATCAATCTATAGGACTTGTAAAGCAAGCATTTGGTTTATTATCTGCTTCCCTAATGAACAGCAACTAAAAATATCAAGTTCAGCAAGTACTTTTGAGGTGGCAAAAATCAGGCTTCAGAGAACATTGTCTATAAAGACCCTAATTTCTCTCCTAGTTAGCCTTTTTATATTATTAATAAAGCACTGGAATCCATGAGTCACATTTTTAATCAACCATTCACAAATGGTTTGCCTAAGTAGCCTAACGCTACTTAAGCATAACTTAGTTTATTATTCAGTCATATGATCTTCTGTTTTTTACCTAGTATCAGATTTTGTTTCAAGCACATACATACAGAGGTGAAATAAAAATACCATTACTTGAGATTTCCTCATTTGTTACTCTGTTTTTCCACTACCTGTACTTTCCACTGTGTCTGCAGTTTAAAACATAACTTAAGTATAACTTTGGTCAAGCAACAAAATTAGGTTTTGTGCTATTTTAGGCCATAATCTTTATGTTCCGGCTTTTGCTCAGGTTACAAGCTAAATCCTGTGGGTAAGTTAAAGAAGGCCTATCCTGAGTTATGAGTTATGTGGTAAGAATCCTGTAACACCACATTGGACCTATCAGAAATATGCCTGGTCTATTAACCTAATAGAACTGTGCTTAGAACCATCCTTTTGTCTGTCTTCAATTACCTGCATGTCTAAACCACTGCTTTCTTGTCAATGACCCGCTGTTGTATTTCTCGCCCTCAAACACCATGTGGTTTCAGTTTCATCCTATATTTGTCTCCACATACTTTTTTTCCTTCTTCTATACATATCTCTGCCTCTCCCTTACACTCCACCTTCAGAAGCAAAACCATCTCTCAACAACACTGCGGTATTATTGCATGAAGGGTTAGGTTTCAGTGTGATGATATGAATGAAAGTTCCATGCGTGCCAGGGTTTTTCCAGATAAAAATGTAAACAAAATAAATACAAAAATGCATCTTGTATGACAACAAAGAAACTCGGCCAAGACTCGAAGACAGTAACTAGAGTACATTCAAGTAAGGAAGAGGCTAGGCTGAGTTACTGCAGTATACAGAATCACTGAATATAGTAGAGCAGAGAATATTAATAGCTTCAACCAGAATGATGTGTCACTTCCAGCTAATGAACTTCCAATCTACACAAATAATATGAAGAACATCCCTACACATAGCGAAAGGAATCTGGACGTACTCTTGAGATTTCAAGATCGAAAAGAAATTGTTTCTCTTCACTTCCTAAAGAAGCAAAGAAATAAAGCACCAGGCTCCATGCAGCAGCCCGTTGGTTTTTTTTTTCAGCAAAAACAAACCAAAAAATTTACACCTAACTTACTGAGAATAAGTAACTAGTTATTACACACTGGTTAGAACTTATAAACATTCTTTGGGAGGTGATACCATTAGTAATGTATCAGTCCATTTTAATATCCTGAACTCAGGTAGACCAAGGCACAATTTTCTGGTACAGATCTAGCATCATCTGATCTCCTTCAGAACACCAACTTACAGATCTTCATCTCATGTTACATAGGGAACCTGACGGAGATCCCATTTTTGCATTTTAAGAAATGGCAATACAGAAAGACTGGCTAAGTAATTGCGTACTTCCCGGCTTTAAGTACTTCCTGAGGGAGCCTCACACCCTATGCCCAGGAGCAACCAGAAACATCATGGAGCTCGAGTCACAACGGGATGCAGCTATGGCATTCCCAAATCAATTGGCTCACAGGGCTGACCCTAATTCATAATCTCCCCTTTGTAGGAATGTTTCAAAGTTTCCATGAACTGCACATCCTGAATTCTGTTCATCTCTGATGCTAGGTTCAAGTTCATTAAATCCCAACCCATGCATGCTCTTCAGATGCATCCAGGCTTCTACAAGAGTATCACCCTGACACCATATTGAAAAACATCTTGATTGCATTCTGTGGAAAAGGAAGATTTATAAGATGACTTTGAGTCCTTGAGACAATACAGATCCCTTGGTCTCTTGTGCTTTCATGCCTTGTAAGCCAACCTCACCATGAAGACTGTAGCTAGCTAATTTACACTCTCAATACAAAATCAGGCTATTTGCAGATTAGATTGTTATACAGTGCATATGAAATGTTATTGCTAGTTACACCTTTCTTCTCTCATCTCCTAGCTGTTTCTCTCATATATACATGATTTTGCATGCATAAGAGGGACTCAAAACCCTATCCAGGTTTGAATGTCCCAAGTAAATTGCTAAATTCTACTTGGCTGATGAACAGTTCCGAAGAAGAGAGACTTCTGAAAAGCTAGCTTCCCAAATCCAGTATGGAAAACAGAACCATCGGCACAAAGCTGCATTCAAGCTAGAATAATATGGCTGAGCCTGGGTTTACATTTCTGGAGTGCAAATAAAATACAGTTGGGGGGGGTGGTGGTTTTGGTGTTTTGGGGTTTTCTGTTTTTTTGTTTGTTTGTTTGTTTTTAATTCTTCTCCCAAGGCCCTACTATGCCCTTGAACACTTAAAGAGAACTGTAAAGTAATGAAATATCTTAGTTCCCACATGCATAAAAAGAAGGTAGATGTCACAGTAAGATGTAAACACAAAAAAACCACTTTTATATTTAGACAAACAAGCCTTTCTTTATGAACACAGTAATAGACACATAGGCTCTCTCATACACTTAAAGGAAGAAATTGCTACTGGGTTCATTTAATTACAAGTTTGAAAATAACTGTGTATTTCCAAATGCCAATCAAAAGTTTAAAACTGCAGCCAATGACATATTTGCTTCTTAATGCAACAGACAATGTGTCTGCGGTTTCTGTACAACCAGCAGGGCATCCTGGCATCCTAGTGAGATTCCTACGGAAGGAGAGGAGTTGAAGGAATACAGCTGTTGTCACAGGGGAAAAAGTCACTGATTAAGATTTCAGTGCTCTTTTGTTTTATGCTGTACTTCTGAATGGAAATCACACACATTTAAAGCAGACCAAAGCATTCACTCCCAAACCACTATCACTGCCACTTCCAAAAGCCACATGTCTTGGTAAATCCAGAGAGCTAAAATAATACTGGATTGCACCTTTGTTCTAATCAAAAGCATCCAATCTTTCAGAGCCATAGCAGCTTATGAATGAGAGAAGTCTGAATTCTATGCCAAGAGCAGTTATTAGAGATGAAAAAACTGTTTACTTGAATTTGAAAAGATAGCATGATTAATTTTTTCTCTCTGTATAATGTGCTATAGCTGACTATTCCCATATAATGCTCAAGCCTGCCGGTGAATGGAAAGAATAAGCAAACTGGAAAACAGATCAAAATTCTTATTCAGATAATACTTATATTTGGAATCCTAACAATCTAAAATATTTGAGGAATAGAGGGGAAAAACACACACAAAGGTTAAGTCAGGGAAAATAATTATCTTACTCTTATTACTGTTCATTTGAAACAGAAAATCTGTGTGCAAGCATTTCCATGGCTCAGTTTTTCCTGCAAAATGGAAAAGTAATTCCCTTTTACTAAAAATGAGATCTACTTTTGTATTATATTTGTATTTGTGATGGAGTAATCAGACTTTCAAGAAGCAGCAAGAGATAAGCTAGTATGTATAGCTCTATGTATCACTGACAAAAGGTATTTGGATCCTTTGGTCTCAATTCCACGCAAAGTTCACACTACATAACACAGTCTTTTCAGGGGCAAAGTTCTTCATCTATTCCTTCCATCAAGGAGGACCTATATATTAGTATTTCAAATAGAAGTGGCAGCCGTTCATCTTGTTAACAACCAAATTTCTCACTAACTTTCTTTGCCCTCAGCTTCTGCACTGAAGGTCCAGAACTCAACTTTCCAGAAATAACAATCTTCAGAACTTTTCAAAGTATATGGTGTGAAAGATAGCTGGTGGAAAATATTCGTAACTTCTAAACAACAGGCCTACTAAACTTTCCTGAACTATCAGAGCAGTTCTTAGCATGCACAAGTTCCAAGTAGCCCCTGCAGTATTTGCTCTTTCGAGCTTTAGGTTATGTACATTTCAGGTGTGAACTCAGGACAGAGTTGTAACAGAAGACCTAATCATGTTGCACAGTCATTGCACTGAGCAGTGTAAATCTGTTTGAAAAGGCATTCATGATTTATTAAAACACATTACACGTTACTGAAAAGAATGTAAGAAAAATGTGTTTAGAAGACGATAGCTTTAAGACTGTGAAGAAGCTTTCCAGCAGATATAGATGTTTTAAAAGAATCCTATTCTCCCTCTTTCACAAGGAGTTCCCAAGAAAAATTTGCCGTGTGTTTATAAGCTTTCATTTGTTGCAGCCACGAAGGATTTGTCTCCATGGAAAGCCTAAACTCACTGCCTTCATCTCTGACAGAACTTGGGAAAGTGTCGTGGTTTAACCCCAGCCAGCAACTAAGCACCATGCAGCCGCTCACTCACTCCCCCCCCATCCAGTGGGATGGGGGAGAAAATCAGGAAAAGAAGTAAAACTCCTGGGTTGAGATAAGAACGGTTTAATAGAACAGAAAAGAAGAAACTAATAATGATAATGATAACACTAATAAAATGACAACAGTAAGTAATAAAAGGATTGAAATGTACAAATGATGCACAGGGCAATTGCTCACCACCCGCCGACCGACACCCAACCAGTCCCCGAGCGGCCAAAAATCACTGCCCCCCCCCCCTTCCCAGTTCCTAAACTAGATGGGACGTCACATGGTATGGAATACACCATTGGCCAGGTTGGGTCAGGTGCCCTGGCTGGGCATGAGAAGCTGAGAAAATCCCCGACCATAGTCTAAACACTACTGAGCAACAACTGAAAACATCAGTGTTATCAACATTCTTCACATACTGAACTCAAAACATAGCACTGTACCAGCTACTAGGAAGACAGTTAACTCCATCCTGGCTGAAACCAGGACAGAAAGCCTGAAGCCTTGACTGAATTTCACGAAGAGAAATTATTACGAACACAAACCATGACAAAGAGTTTAACGGATCATCTAGAGACATACTTCACACTTTCGTGTGAAATGAGAAAAAGATTATGCAAATGTAAGGTGGGATGTGCTACAAGCAAGAAATGAAATATGGCATAGCACGCATTGGCTTCATAAGACACTGAAGGTGCTCAAACCAAATTTCAGAGCATTATCTGAGTTTCCTAAGTTTGGAGCCTGAGGAGAAACACTCAGTCACAATTTTTTGCGGCCAATTACAAAAACTAGTTTTATGGAATTTAACCACTGTGACCAAGGCAAAGTTAATTGTAGCAACTTTCTGGAGTTCAAAAGGCTTTCCAAATGATGTCCATGAACTTCTCACACAAATGCCAGACTTTTTCATTTTGACACTTAAATTGTTTTGTGTTTTTTCGGTTTGTTTCTTTGATTGGGTTTTTAGATCAATGACCTTGAAATAGTATAGATAGCTGATTTCTGTAGTATAATAGAAAACACAATGTTATGATTTAATA
Source organism: Buteo buteo (assembly GCF_964188355.1). Lineage (NCBI taxonomy): Eukaryota > Metazoa > Chordata > Aves > Accipitriformes > Accipitridae > Buteo > Buteo buteo. Next base: position 77,017,031 of record NC_134171.1, on the reverse strand, counting down.
GTGACAGTATTAAGAATTAGCCTAGCCACATGAGATTTTATAATGGATTTCACATCACAATACTAGTATCCTTAAAATCACAGTATTTTTGCTCCAGGCACCATTCTAATCTGCAACAGTTTCATCTTTGAACCAAACTCCTTGGTGTAACACCCAAATCCTGAACTCTCTATAGCATTCTTCTAAAATACCACAAAAATTTATCAAACTCAAACAATACAATCAGTTCCAAAATAAGCTCAAGTTGTTCACTGCATAAAATTATAAGGCTCACCAGCAGAGTTACTGGCCTGGAAGTCAGATCACACTGTTTTCTTAGAGAGGTCCTTAACAGGCAACAGAGTTTCATGAGGCTGACCACCTAGGTTGCCTACACACCACAGTGTTCTGCTAATAATGTTGCTTCCTCTCCTTCAGAGAGGTTGAGAAATCCAGAGTTGACATCCTCTGAAGGAATTAACTATCTTTGGTAATCATGAGTTCCTCTGAAACAGAACATTAGGTACAAATACACTTTACAGCATCCTCACCAAGGCAGCAAGCATCAGCTTCAACACACGAGCAACCATCTGATCAAATCAAGGTAATGATCCGCACTTCCGTAGTGGCAGAGTCAGAGCACAGTCATCCATAATGGAGCAGAAATCCAGAAGAATTCTCCACATGTACAATGGTGAATCTCTACAAGAAATAGGAAAAGAAAAAAGCACAAATACCTACTGCGACGAACAAACAGAAACCAAGGACTCTAACTATGTGGCAGGAGGCTTTAAGTGTACACAAAATAGTTACGAAGAACAATATGAGATCTTACTGCCTACTTTCAGGGGACGTTGAAACCTGCAGCAAATGTGCTCCTTCTCCTTTTCAGAGCAGGAAGCAGGTAACTGAGAATAATTTACATTATACTTATTCTGCAATGCAGCAGGCTAGGAACTTCATGAATTCAAATCCCTACCCAGTAGGGATCTTACTGCTGTTTTCAGCTACCTAACCAATTCTTATAAAGGAGATGGTGCCAAATTCTTCTTGGAGGTGCCAAAGCAAAAGGATGAGTGGCAACAGACACAAGCTGCAGAAGGCAAAAAGTTCCTCGCAACAAGGGTGATCAAAAACTGGAGCAAGCTGCCTAGAAAGGTTGTGGGTAGTCCATCCTTGGGGGCTTTCAAAACTCAACTGGACAAGGCCCCTTCACTTTGAGCAGCCAGTTGGACTACAGGGCTTCCAGGAATCCTTTCAGACCTAAATCACTCAATGATTGTTATATACAAGCATTAACACAACTCGTTTGACAGGTAAAAACTTCACAAATCACATTAACACTGCCACATTAATTGTCAGATTCCATCCTCAGTTTAAGTGAAGCACTAGTACTTTGAACTTCTTGTAATTATTTAAACAAAGCAGCTATCATTGATCAGTGCATTAAAAATGAAACTGTTTGAGCTTCAGGAATTACAGAAAACATTCCAACACATTTCCATTACTGAACTTCAGTACATACCTCACCTCCCACCTAAGTCCTTATACGTGAATCTGATTTATTTAAATAAAAGGAATTGTCAGAACACCTCTTCCTAACATAGCAAAAAGAAATGAGAAAACTAAGAACAGGCTGGTCTTCCATTACCTTCTTGAATGGAATGGCACCATTTTGTAAAATGTAAGTAAAACAATGTATGAGAGATATGCATTCTGTTACTTCCCTAACAGCACCTAGAAAAGTGGAAGAGATTAATTTCCATGAAATAAGGCTTTCCTTGCCAAGAACATCTCGACAACTATCCCAGGCTCCCCTAATCTCACTGTCACTTTACAAGTAATCTTAGCATGCTTTTGGGACAGAGGCTGTGGCACACATACTGGAGAAAAAACAAAGCTGGTGCAGGAAGGAGGGATGCTTGAAGTGGGGCCCCAGGGTCTGTGCACTGCGATCTCTGGAATACAGCTTTGCAGCCACTGCTGTATTTTCAGCACTGCTTTGAGGAAAGACGAACCTAAGCTATAAAAGTTCTAACGTGATGTCTTGAAAAAAAGAACCAAACTAAAGCTTTACTCTTAAGAAAATGCCTTTCTGCCAAACATGGATATCTGTTCGCAAAGTTCAAGGGTTCAAATGAATGATTTTAAAATCCCATGTAAATCTAAACTGAACCTAGAGATTTTCCCCTAAGAAGTTTCAAGGTTTGAAAAGGCATTGAAAGTCTGCATGATAGCGATCAAAAAAAAATTATGAAACATACTTAACATTATTTTCTTCCTTCTTCCTCATCACCATCCATTTTCTTTAGTAAAAGGACTACGCAGTGAATTAAAAGAAACCTCACAGGTCACAGGCTGCCTTATCTGAGTGCAAGAGGAATACTCCCTCCCACAGAACACAGAACAAGGCAGCCTGCCTATAGCATGCCTCTGTCTCACTCGGGCTAATGCATAATGCAATTGGGTCTGTTAAATTTCTTGCACTTCCCTTCCCAAGTCAGAGACACAAAGGGTAAACTCCTAATTTCATTCCAGAGGTAAAAGAACTACATTAATGTGTCTTAATTTTGCATTTTCTTACTGTGCCCAAGAACAAAAAAATCTTCTCAAAATGGTAGCAAGAAAGAGCGAGCTACCCCTCAGCCCATGCCAAGGGCTGGGGAGGGAGCAGGGGCTCCCCGAGCTCCACGCTTTCGGTCCCCTGACACGAGAGGGCCCAGTCTGACTGCTCACCAGCCTTAGTTCTAGGTCCCACTGGCCACTCACAGCTCCTTTTATCGCAAGGGAGTTCTGCAAACACTGGCCTGCGGCTCTGACTGTGGTTTGAGGCTTCCCAGCTGCTCATCGCAAAGGCCATAGCCAGGGCAGTTGTAATGGCAGAGACTCAATTTAGAGTATTCTCAATCTGCAAGACATCAAGCTCCTAGAGAGCGGTGAGGGTGATCACCCTGTCACTTATTTTAAGAGTCCATCCTTCCATTTCATTCATTACTGACAAAAGTAGAGGGAAAGCTCAACCACAAAAATAAGCCTTTGCAGAAGAGTATTAACCAGAGTAATTAACTCTTGTTTTCAGTGTATAGCCCAACCTGAGGAAGTCTGGTCTTAATACATGACAAGAAAAAGAAAAAACAGAAAGAAAGAAAAGAAAAAATTCTCCTTTTGCATTGTCCAAATTGACCACACTGAATTGCACACCTGAAATAAAAATCAGGGATGAGACTTCACATTTGAGACTTTGGCTGCTAACACAGGATATTACACCAGGTGCTTGTAACTCAGTACCAGAATACAAGGCAAAGAGAAAATTTCTGAAAAGGTTCATTAATGTAAACAGCAAATGCTTGCTATGCAGGCATTACTGCAAAGGCATGGCAAGTATTACGTTCAAGGCAGGTCTCTCAATGAGAGCAGCAAGCCAGCTCCTTCAGGAAGGGTGTAGAAGTCCCTAGGCAAAGGTTGTTCCAGAGCTCCCTGGAAAACTACATCTGGGCCCCGCTGCCTGCAAGCACAGGGGCTCAGTCCCAGGCCTGCTGGCAGTGGGCTCTGAACCGCTGCAGATGGTAAAAGGGATTCAAAGGCATATAGGTGAATTGCAAACAAAACGGGCCTCCCTTTTGGCATCGGGAAGAACCTGGGCAGCGGTGTTCAGAGGTGTTATTTGCTTGTCATAAATGGCTGGGAAGGAAGCTCTTTTAGAACTCCTCAGCTGTCAGCCTGCCAGTGTCCGAGAACAGTACGGCCAGGAGGCACTGACCAGACCAAAATAAAGTTAAATAGGCATTCACTTCGCAGATTTTTTTTCCTTCCCTCCCCCCCCCCCCCGCCCCTCCCTTCAACCTAAACAGAACCTGAACAGGAAGTTTTACTGAAATCAAATAAAAACTCAAGTGGAATTTAGTCACAGCTAGATTTGAAACAGAAGCCACACCTTGGCTATAGATTATACCTCTCAGGAGTGGATCAATCACAACTACTCACCCCTTAGCACCGGTTTGAAGTATGAATCCTGTACATTCTCACAGTATAATTATGAACAAAGCTTGACCATTACAGTAATTGAAACAACAATATTTCACCAAAAAAGACAGATATTCATTTAAAAAAGAAGAACTTTTGGTTGGGTTTTTTTTTTTGGGGGGGGGGGGGGAATACTTTAGATACTTTACTAGGAACAGTAAGGTTAATTATAACTACATAAAGGTAGTTGTAACTGCCAAAGGCTTTAGTATAGTCCACAGAGTCCCTAGCTACTCACGCCTGACTGCCAGATGTATGGCAGCAAGAAAATGGAAGAGATCATAAAAATAATTCTACCACAACTTCTAAAACCAAAGCACTAAAAGCTACTTTCTTTCTAAGAAATTAGGAGAAAAAAATGCAAGCTGGCTGCTGCAGAAGCAAGAAAACATAACACAGTATTATCTATACTCATTTTTATAGTTCATCCGGTTGTGGCAGCAAATTAATATTGTTTTCCAAGAGTCATTCACAGCTATAATATCTCTTGGGAAGGGAAAAGCTTTGTATATGCCTATACTATACTAGCTACTACTTCAGCTGAGAACACAAAGATCTGGTTGAAATTAGCATATTTTTCTTTGTGGCCACAGAGGCCTCTAAACATAGAAATATTTGAATATTTCCAAACTCTGTTGCTGAGTGTTGAAAAGTCTGCTTGATTGTTCTCAAAATAATATGAACTACATTAGCAATATTTGAAAAGTGAAATATGTATTAGAATCAAGTGTTTTGAGATTTGAAAATTCTTTAATTGATGTTAAAAATTAACTTTGAGAGACGAGACCATCTAGAGACATGACAAAGCACACTACAGAGATGTTATCACTTGATACTGAATAGTATTTAACAAATGTTTCAGCCCTCCTTTCTTATCTGCCAGAACACTTTCCAAATCACAAGATATCTGATGGTGTCATCTTTGAGTGCACAGATCCTGCACTGCGCAGGATCATTATCACTATACCTTGATTGACTTAAAATTATGCTTCAACTACTAAGTTACTCCAACACATTAGGGAAGGATTGAAAAGTGTAAGCTTAAAAAAAACATTCAAAATCCATGTACTGGAGAGGAACTGAGTACTCCTTGTATTCCTTTCAACAGTATGTAAAGAAGTATTTTTAATACAGTCATAAACATTTTTATCTTGTTTCTGATAAAGTGTCTTCACAAAAGACACTTAAAAGAGGAAGTCACAAAAAAGAATCAACAAAATTGATACCAAATATAACTAACACAGTATGACAAAGCAGAAAACACACACTTTTCTTTCACTGTAGGTATTAACGCAGAAGAATCTCGAGAATTTTTTTTACCCAAACTACACCTTAACCTGACTGCCTGACTCAATCTTCTTCCCCCCCCCAGCTCCTCCCCGCTTACTTTTTTTAGGAAAGCAACTGCTATTGAAGGACTAATATTTGTCAAAAGATTGAAGAAGAAATGTTTCCATTCTAAGTTTTTGTTTGTTTGTTTTTATAAGGAAAGGTTCACCAGCATTTGCTCTTCGATGAGATAACTTACGAGTTTTGAACTAGAAAATACTCAACAGTTCTCTCTTCTAATACCAATTACCTCAATTTTTCCTCCTTTTCTTTTTCTTTAAGATCCTAGCCACTTCTCTAAAATGCAGTTGTGGAAATATTCCTTCTGCAAACATATTCTGTATGGATTATAGAGCCAGAAAAGTGTCTGGCTGACTTTCAAATTACAGGTAGTCTCATGAGGGCATGTTTGGGTGTGTAAAACAATGCACTGAAATGTTACAACTGATTAATGAGTTTTAACTAAGATTAAAGTGATGTTGATAATATTTTCATTGCACATTCTAAGGAAGTTAAAATGTACAATTAGAAGAAGGTTTCTTTAATACAGATCTTAAAATAAAGAACTGCTGCTTATTTTTCTGATTCTTATCTTTACTTCTATCCAAAAGAGACACTATCAGGAGTTTGGAAGAGAGACATGGACAACAGCCTTTATGTTCACATGTGCAGAGTTTAACAAGATAATACGGTAGAAGTGACAGCTACAGAACAGAGCGTGAACTAAAAGCAACACAATAAAATGCAACGATAGCAATGTAACACTGTGTGCAACCTATAATACATGCACTGGTGCTAGAGAGGTTAGCATATAAACAGCTAACACAGCTGTACTGACAAGTACTAGTTTCACACATTCTGTCAAGCCTGAGCCCAGAGCTCCAAGGCAAGGGCAGAGACCTGATGGAAGTGCCCTCAATCTCCATCCCGTTCCATAGAAACCAGGATATGGAGAAATAGAAACAGGAAAGGAGGAGGAGAATGGTACATGCAACCTTCCTTTGTCCCCCTGGGAAGCTGAGGCATGACCAGCATAACTCCAGGTCCCACAGTGACTGCCATGCCAGTAGATCCAGCCAAACACGTATACCCAAGAGAAAGAAAGTCATAAGGATCTTATTTTCAGTCTAATCTAATTCAGTATTCTTACATGCCTTTTGTTTTGTATACTTGGTGTCTGAATCCTGCTTATCCTTTTACACCACAGCTGCCTTCTTAAGGCACTACAGGAGGCGATGGTTACCAGCATCATCTCTTCTCTCTGTCAATACTGTCACAGCAAGGACTGAAACCAGTGCCAGAAGTCCCTCTTCATTATAAAACACATTGAAACTAATTTAGTTTATATAATGCAGGTCACTGCACAGTAGACAGATTTCGTGAAGTTGTATCTGAGCAAAGAATCTACAGATGAAGAGAATCATCATGCTACCAACTCATGTGTGAAATACATTTTTCAGTACAATCAAGTGATTTGATGTTCTACATTTCTTTGATCAGCATCTTGCGGTGATTCATTTTTCGGTACTAAGTTATTCTTGGGCCCCACCGCTGAAGTGTTGTTCAAGATTATTAGCTGTTGTGACAAAATGGCCATCAGTTTTATGTTTCCAGTCAAGTGATCCATACCATGACTTCCCAACATACTGAGCGTAAACCCAACGAAATGTAAGTGTTCTTCTCTACTAGCTATATTCATTAATCCTCATTCATTCCTTGGCACTTTCACAGGGGTAGATGCGTGTGGAAATGCAATTCAGGTCATAGTCAAGAAAATAGCCTATTGAAGCAGCCTACACAGTACATATTATTATGCTTCCTACAGCCATTCAGTTCAAAAATTACCTGAAATGAAAGTCTGGAAATAAGCAGGAGTTACAGCTACCACATGTATATTTCACTTACCATGACCTTATACAAGTCATATCCTCATGCAGTGTTAACATCACCTACCTGCATCCGCATTAGATCTCAACTTTAAAAAAAACTGCACAGGGAAAGCCTTAGAAAAGCAAGTGTTCAAAATACTGCTTGAAGAGAATCTCAAGAGATTCAGATTAGGACATCTTGGAGGTTGCCCTTCCTTCCTTCTACATGCAACGTGCTCACTTTTCCTCCACCTTATTTCTCATAAGGATCCCTTGCTCCCTCCTATTTTGAACTGATATTTGGGGGCAGGAGACCGCCACTCTATTACCTCTTTGTAGCCCCAAAGGCTTTGCCAACTGATCTTATACCTTCATCCATTTAGCATTTTCAATTGTAAATGGTACTCCTAGAGAGATAGTAGGAGAGAAAGGAATGAAAAGGTTGAATATTTGCAATGATCATTGATATAATGGTGAAAGCTGAAATCTCCATTGTCTCCTTGCAGAGGTGCAAAATTACACAGACCAGACGGCACCAGCAAGCTACAAATTGTGATATCCCCTTGGACAGGGAAAATGAAGATAGACAAGAGAAAAGAAGCAGCTTCCAGAAGGATGGGAGATAAACTGGCCTCGTGTCTTTTGTTCTTAACTCCTAGGAACAGAAACCTGCAGGTGAAGAAGCCACACGAGAAGTTCAGATACATCAAACATCCCAAACAGGTAACGTTCAATATTCAGCCAAAAGTTTGTTCTACTGCAGATGTCTATTAAATTCCGTATCAAAATCTCCTATTAAAATTGGAATGCACAGACTTGTTCATTCCAAAATATCATCAAAACAAAAACAAACAAAAAAACACAAAAAAACCCAAACCCCACAGTTAATCTACACTAGGGAATGAACCTGCCTTGAAAGGCAGATTGGTTCAATGACTCAAATAACTGCCTTTTGTAATTTTTACGACTCTGATCTCCCAAATATCTGGTTTATGTTCAAAGGGGTGGAGTAGAAGACAAGCCTGGGGTGTATTGCATCATGTGCATATGAGGTTAAACACTATGTGAAGTGGATGAACTGAGTTTGTAAGACCTAAATCATAGTCAGTTTAGGAAGTCTGTTTCTTTCTCCTAAGCAGTCTGTTTATTTAGAATATTTTTTCATCCAAAGACATGACATGGTTTCTAAGGAAGTTTACAACTGAAGGCAACTGAGAAAACACAATAAATCTGTTTGCCATTTGTCAGTGTTTCTGGACAGTGAGAGGAGACAGTTATGTTGTCATGGGAAACATACAAAAGTACACAGAAGGGGAGCTGCCACATTGCTTTAAATCCCTATCAGCCTGCTCTTTTCTAGTCTGCCTACATGGCTGCTAAGTAAATCAAAGTTACAGAAATTATGAGACACACCCCAAAGCTACAGAACTTAAAAAGAGGCACTCCCCATCCACGCCTCTTGTTATTTACAGCAATAAGACAGCAAAGTCACTGATTATTAAATAATTAGCCACGTTAGATACGTAAGCATATTGAATTCAAAGGGGGCAGGTAACTTTTAACCTTACTGTAACATTCTCCATTGCTAAAGACTATGTGCTCAGATTTCTTCTGCTCATTCCAAAATCCTAACATTTTGGACTCCTCAGTGTCAGTAAATATTAGAGGTGTCCCTTCTCATCAACAACTGTCAAAACAATATTTGGCCTACCTTGAGAGATAACTTTTCCTTCTATTGGCTCAATATTTTATCCAGAATATACTCAGCGATATCACTTCAACCAACTGAACAAGCTTCATGCCTACAGGATACAGGACTTTACACAGCTATTTTGGAGAAGTGAGTCCTAGAGGTGAATACACATACAGCTCAATGAATGATTGCCTTGAAGACTTGATAAATTCTTTATTCATCCAACATCACTCTGCCCATTCCCATCCCCACCTCCATGACCTCCTAGCCTGCAGTGAGTATATCTGCATGCTAGAAGGATGCAAGTAACTTTCAGTAAAGGTAACAGTAACTATTTTTAGCTGGCTGAGTCTGCTCGAATCACTTTCTAGTGATTCATCTGGTAGGCTTTTAGTCTTCTACTGCATCTGTATTTCTAATCTCTCTTCACATCCCATTAGATAGGTAGCAATAGTTACACAGCTAAACATAATATTGATGTGACAGTATTTATGCAGTAAGTTAGCCAGTCAGCTCTTGACATATTCAGACTCAGACACCTTAAAATGTCTTCGTAAGGTCCAGACCAAAATCAGACCCTGAAACTACACTTCTGAGAACTTGTACGGCTCAACTCATAGAAAGGCAGGTAAAGTATTGTGGAAGTACTTACTTACAGAGTAGTCACAGCAAGAAAAACACACTCTAGTGTACAATTACTGATGATGAAAGCCCTTGATTACATCAGCAAACATATTAAGAGTTACTGTACCTTACCCTACCTAAGACATCTTCCTCATTAGCTCTCTGAAACAGGAATGATTTTGATCTAAACGCAGACTAAGATTGATTTAAACTAAATTAAGAGATCTAGGAAAGGTTAAGCATGTTCTAATAGGATCATGCATTAATTCTACAACAGGTTTGTTTGCGGCTGAGCCCTCTGCTCATTTTGTTTTAATAAAAGCAAATGGATTGAGCAGAACCTTCTGACAAGGGAAACAGCAACATCAGCTCTCTCCCGAGCCAGCGCAGCACCACAGCTAAAGACGCTCAGGCTGCAGATGCTCCAAGGCCGTCTCAAGGGTTAGTGGTGCAGCTATGCTTTATTACATCTGCCAGCTCAATAATAAAACATCTGAGGGTTAGGCTTTGGTTTCTTGAGACAGTGTTTTGTTGTGGGGGTTTTCTTCTAAATCTTCATAAATCCTCAAAAATCTTTAAATAGGGTTAAGTGGGAAATCGAGCAGTTGCTAGAGATAAATCTTATCTTACTTGTATAATCCTGGTTTAGGTTAGGAAGAAAAAAAGCTGCTGGTTAATTTCTTTCCCTTGAGCATCTGTTACAACAGACTTACCAGTTCTTATGCCTTGCTAACCAAACTAACTCCAAGCAAAATTATATTTATTAGATTTTTGCCTTGCTTTTTCTTTTTTTTTTTAGTTAGTTCTGGGGGTTTATTGATTTTTGGTTGTTTTTTTTAACTATGTATTTACATAATAAGTACTGGATGGAGGAGTATTCATTTGAATTAGGTCATGCAGTCTGAGCAATAGCAGCCAGCCCAAAAAAAAAATTTCCCACACAGAACCCCACGCACAGCAGTGCAAACACTCCACATGTACCTTTTGGGCTACATTTCGTGACATTCTGGGTAAATACCGTAATATCTTATAAACAAATACAAACTCTCAGTCAGAAATGCGGTTTTACTAAAATTCCCTTATCCTCAGCCTATGACTACATACTTGCATCACGTGTTGACCAGTATCTTCAGATAGTTCCGTTTCATGCTATTTTAAGGCCTGATATTTTATGCAAACTGCTGTTAATTGTATGGTAGGCCATTGCCATTAGAGCAGTTTAACTGGAATTTCACAGAAAGGAATTGGGCTGTTTACTGTTAATGAGGTACTACATACAAAAATAACAAAATGTGGGAGATAGCCTCCTGTATTTTTAAAACACTTTTCTAAAGCATAACTTTGGTTTATTAATTTATTTATTCCTTACATACCAGATATAATATTATGTGCCTGAAGGTAATAAATATAGATTTGAACAAATTAGTTCAAACCATGTACTGTGGGCTCTCTTCTACTCATTTCCTTAAGCAATCCTGTGGGTCTCAAGAGTTACTGTGAACCAAGCCAAGGAAAAAAAAAACAAATGAGAACAAAAAAAAAACCCCAAAACCCTGACACCACCCACCAACACCCCCCTCCCCCAAAACCAAAGTAGAAAAAAAGGCTCTGTACCGACCTCAGAGGTATAACCTCTGCACCATCTAGTGCTAGCTGTAACAAGCAGTATTGATACCATAAGAAGAATTACCCCCAATCATGTTATTTCTATTTAATATATAACATGTGGATAGGCACCATGGCCTTCCAAAACATCTCTTTGAGCACAGAAGATTAAAACTTACTGTATTCTAAGGCGATAACGAATAATTTTTTTTCCGCCTGTACTTCAAAAAAAGTTATCTTAAACAGAAATAAAACTATTAGTTAAGTAACTGAATGAAACAAATGAGGTAGTGTTTGTTTAAACTAGTTTCCTTAGATCTTCTAATGGAAAGCAAGAAACATTTTTGAAAGCAACTGAAACCAAAGAGGTTACCTTTGACAGGTTTGTGCTGCATATCAAATTGCAACAGAACTCAAAGAATGGATTTTCTAATTCAATGAAATATTACACGTTTTGGTGAATTGGCAATTTCCTCAAAAACAAATGAATGTGCAACCGCCCTCTGGAGGAAGAATCATAGACCTAGAACTTGATTCCAGTATGAGAATAACATTTCTACATTTCCATCTCAGGAAAGATCCTCATATGCAGAATCTTGAGATCAAAGGTTTTTCTGAAGTAAGCCAGTATATTGAAAATCTAGAAAATACTAAAAACTATAAACTTTAACAATAACTGTAACCCAGAACCTTCAGAACTGATGTTTTGCTTTCTTTTTCCAGGAAAGCCATGTTTTAAAACACAAGATGCTTCCAGCTTTGAGTCACTGTATGTCATTCACTGTTTCTAGCATGCACCTCTGTGACATTTCTATCACTTTGGGATTTCTAATTATCTGTTTTTCAGATTATTACTCACAAAGAATGTGAAAGCAATAGCAGCAAGTCCAATTCCGCTGCTTCCCCACACAACAGGCACAAGATGATCAACAGTAATGGTCTATTCAGATATGCTGCGCCTAGATTTGGAATGGTCCCTTTTCATTTCATGGGAACATTCAGTCCTTCTATGTTGAAGCCACAAACATCAGTTGGCATGATTAACGAAATGAAAAGGAAGGCAGTAAGTGTTTAGGAATTAGTGGAACAAACTATTAAGGGAAGCAATGGAAGCCTCCCTGGACGGGCTTCACACCAAGTCTGGATTCCATCTAACCAGATACTACTCCTTAGACACAAAATATAAATACCAAGTCAAGGTTAATTTTCCATGAAGAACAGGACTCCCAAAACATCGACCTTTGCCTTCAACTTTATTCATTTGATTTCATATATCACAGTATCTAGTCTTCAGGTGAAAAGAATACTCTGCTACTATTCATTTGGGTGGTTTTCAAAGTTCTCGCACAGAAGGCTCATTTATGAACATATTCCAGTATCTCTCAACTTCTTTCAGTCATTAATGTAAGGGAGATGAGCCACAGTAATGGAGTTAACCTGCAAACCAGACCACGAGGCAAGAGGAATATAGATGTAATGCTTAACTCTAACTAGAAAAACTGACCGCAGCTGTAGAAGTTTTGCCCCAAATGAGAATGTAAACTCCAGGATTCAGAACTCCTGCTCCATTTCCTGAGCTTGAGCCAAATCCCCTCTCAATTTCTCATGCTTTGTTTCATTTTCCCAGAATAAAAAAGGCACAAAAAATTTTGAGGGCTTTTTCAGCTTTTAAGTCAGAGTTCTGCAAAACATATCCAGAACATTAACAGATACCAAACTGCAAGCGTCAATAAAAATGGAAGGAGAGGACAAAAGTTAGATCTGTAACTAATACAGCATTAGACTCATTCTTGCAAACTGTAAGAGACGACAATTTGCAATGCTGAGTAAATACAGGGTTTGCTTTCTTTGTAACTCAGTCTCCTGCTTTCCAAAATGGTTGCTTAAGGAAAAGAGATGGTATGTTCCCTTGGACTCCGAGAAGACAGCAATGAAGTATAGCCAATAAAGGAACACAGCCTAGTCCATAAAAATCTAGTGAAAGTGTTTAACTGATTTATAACTATTACTTTCAAAAAACTCTGAATTTAATTTGCAAGTCAAAACAGAAGCATTCCTGTAGCACATAAGGAAAAAGCAGCAGCAATAGGACTAGATACCACAAGAGCACAAGTGGCCTTTGCTTATTTTAAGCAGTTAAATATCTTCAGTCACAGTGTGGAGCAAAAAAAAATTAAAAAAAAAAAGATTTTTTTAATTAGTCAGTCTTTAAGAATAAAGAACACTTTAAAAATACCCTCCTTTTAACTTTATAACTTCTACATTCATTTTTAGATAATTATAATAACAACAAACAAAATTACCTAGTAACATTCCCAGCTGAAACTCTGGAAAGGAGGAATCTTCTCAAATTGCTTTAGAGAGTGGTCATAGTAAAAACAAACGATCCTCATAAAAGCTTGCCATGTATTTTTCCACTGTACTTAAGGAGAGCACTAACCAGTACAGACCCACATAAAACAATTTAGTTTGAGGCAAGCTCAGACAAGTTTTGCACATCTACAGTGTCAAGAAAAGTTCTCTCTCGTCTTAGATGTTAGAACTGATGTATCAGACTAAACCTAGCCACATTTATTTGATGATGGACCTTGCTAATCAGGATCATATTAGGCCACCAGTTGGCCAACACATCAGTTGCAACTCTCATCTCGGTTTATTAACACCACATTTTAATACTAAATCAAGTGAACTTTCAGTGAGAGCCAAACATCTGCGTGTACACATTCCTTCTGAGGAGCACTCTCTCCCCCCCCCCACGCTGGCAACAATTCTTCTCTCTAACCTTTTAGACAGATACTTCTCAGAGCATTTGGAGAGCTGCAGGCCTCAGCAACATCAGTCCCAACCCAGCAAAGCACTTAAGGGTCATGAGTGTTATCAACATCCTTATCCAACAGCACTGCATACACCCACCTTCACATTTTAAAGAGGGCCTGGGAAGGAGGGACTACTGTCCAGGTGACTGCAAACCTTACGTCAAGGCCTGGCTCTCAGGTAATAGCAAGTCCCAGGCAATTTCTCAAAGTTATTAATTTCGTAATACTCTATAAACAGAAACTAATTTGCGACTTTCTAAATGCAAAGTCCCTGCTTCATCTCTATGCAAGCGTTTCTTAAATTAAAAGCCTGGAAAACATTTCACAGTGGAACAGGCAAAAATAAAACCATGCATGAAACTGGAGTATCCAATTCCATTGTCCCACTGACTAAATTCTCCTCTGATACTATTTACACAGATTACACATGTATGGTATGAGAAACATGCACAAATAAGTCTTTAATCATACTGAAAGGCCTGCAAAAGAGAAAGGAAAAGAGAAAAAGATTGCTTAACAGCACTAATCCGAGCGGCCCGCTAGAGTAGGTACGGCACACCAGGAAGACCTTTCACAGAACCGTCTGTGCGTTATCTGCCAGATACCAGACGTTTAAAAGCCATTCACGCTCTAGATGTGGTGCCATTGCGAGCGAGAATCCCTGTGATACATATGTTGGGCAAAGGAACTTCTTGTAGATTCTATATGAGCTCAGGAAGTAGGGCCATTTATCTTGAGATACACCACTGAAATTATGAACTGTGGCGTAGTATCATCGAGACTTCTCTAAAATTTGAAAGGGAAACTCAACAGCTACTAAGGCATTTACACACATTATTCCTATTGAGTTAGGGGTCAAAGGAGCAGTCACATGTACCTGGTACCACTGGGAACATGAATCACTGCTAATACCCAAGCTTGTAAAATGTATATGCAATGAATACACCAGAAGGAGTAGTATTGTCAGTGTTTGGGTACATTTCATCCTCCAACTGACAGAAGACAGCAGTCAGGTTTTGGTTTTTTTCATTGAGGAATACAAGAAAATAGATTCATCGTGGCCCAATGCACTGCACTCAACTGCTGCTTTGTTTTCACAATTGGATAATCTTTACTCCATATTGTGATAGAAGGGTTTTAATGAAAACATTTTCATTGTGTGTCCGGTCAGTGACTGGACTAATCTATAGTATTGTTATAGCCTCACAAAACTGGGCAAATGGAAACAAAACTTATGACAGCACACCTGATGCCTTTGCTATCCAAATAAGCAAAATGTACACAAGTGAATTTCAATTTATTGGATTCAATCCAGAAATCCACAGGCAGGCTAACTTCCCATTGATTTCAGTCATGAAGAACTAAAGCTTTAGATAGGACTGCTCTTCTTGATTAGTCCAACAGATTTAGAAGAGTTTAATTACCTTAGATTAATCAAACACTGGAGTCTGGCTGAAGGCTAATAAATACTAATTAACAAAGATTATCTCCAAATATCTATTAAAGACTAATCTAAGTTATCTTTTGGCCACAGAAGCTAATTTGTCAGTAAAAACAGTTTTAAATAATGAGATCAGAAGTGATTTGTAGGCAACATTTTTTAAAAAAATCTTCTTAAAAAGTTAACTCTTTCGCCTTCAATATCAAGCAGACTAAGGATAAAATACCATTCACCAGGCACATGGTCCAACACTATCTAAACAACACTTGAAGATGTCAAACAAATTACTCAATTCAGAAATGTTTCCAAATTCTCAGGCCTGCCACAAGCTATAGTAAGACTAGATTAACAAACATTTACACATCTTTTTTTAAAACCCTAGTCAAAATATTTAAGAACTCAGAGCAGGCAAAAAAACCTCAAGGTATGTATTTCTTAATATATATAAGCATATATAAAAATACATATATGTGACTGAAATATGCATTTTTTTATATAAGTATTTATATATATTCCAGTCGTAGTATTAGACAGTGTTAGTTATTTAGCTTAGCACAAAAGAACAATGTGCTTGTTCCCTTACATTTTGAGTGCCACCAACTGCAGAGCTGTCTTCCATCTAGAAAAGGATGAGCCTCCTCTCTTGAAAACAGAAACATCTGTTTTCTCAAGACATCTGCTAAAGAAGCAAGGAGAACAGGATGTAAACTGCTTAGTCAAATAGTTTAAAGATAATGAAGAAATAATTAATTACAAGAAAAAACTATAAGATTAAGATCTGCATGTAATTAGCTGTACTGAAAATGCCAAAACACTATGCTCAGAAAAATATAATTAATGAGTTGTTGAGAGCTCCTGATGATTCTTACTAACACAGCGATAAAGGGTGCTGCAATCTGCTCCAAATGTTTGCTGGGCAGGACCTGTGGAGCTGGGCTCCCTGCTTACAGCCAGGCATATGCTAGAACAGTATGTTTTCATGCTGTGCCCAAGTCCCATTAGACTTGGCAGAGCCATAACCTATGGATTATGAGGCTTGCACTCAGCCAAAGACAGCTTTACCAGCACAGCTTGACTTGGTCCAAGTGCAACAGCATGAAAATATATTATGTTTTGGGGCACTTGTGGAGATTTCATTGATGAAGAATACATTGGATCTGATCCTTCACTAGCTAGTAATTTATTATAGGGCTATGGAAGTCAAAGAAACATGCAGTTTACATTTTGTTAACAAGCAAGGGGAGAGATTATGACCAGTTACCATTCTTCCAGTGCTGGGTGTTTAAAAATACACATGGACCACAATTGAAAAATAAAAAGATGAATTAAAAATACAAACATGTTTTTCTGACAGATTTAATGGTAATCGCACTATTTCTATTAGTTCGCTTTGTACTGCTATCCATGATGGATCCAAAAGGTTTTTTAACCTACCGATTTTAAAAATTGTCACTTCTTCCCACCTTCCTATCTTCTAACCTTACAAATAAAAGCTCTTTGCTGTCTTACTAGCTTTTATCTTCCAGCAGGAGAGCAAAAGTGACCTGCAACACTCATACTAGGAATGGGAAGCTATGGGATGGCCCAGTCTTTTTGGTGGTGGAGCCAAATGCCAGTTCCAAGACATCTCTACAGGCTGATGGCAGAAATGCACCATTTCACAGCCCCATCACACAGGAGTGGCCAGGATGAAGCAGGACAGCACTGCCAACTTCCAACATTTTTAAACTGCCTAACTAGACACTCAAGAACACACCTCTACACTGAGGCCAGATATCTCCTCCTAAAGGCAGAGCTATTCCCTCCCTAGCAATACTGACTTTTTGCTTATGTGCTACAAGATGGTAGGGAACAAAACAACTTAAAAAAAAAAAAACACAAACACCAGGGACTACTATTTCCCCACTTCACATAAGAAACCTTGCCAAGACCAATGCTATACGCAGCAGTTGGTGATCTGGTAAGCAAAAGGGAACTCAATCACCTCTTCCCACTGCTTCTATTTTTATTTTTTTTTTCCCCTACTGCAACATATTCTACTACCCTTAAGCAAGGCGAAGAAGGCACTTTCTCTAGTCATCTACTTTGGCAGGTCAAAAGAAATCAGCTTGCAGGCAGTGCTAGGCTTATAGCCTGCCAGTTGGACTATTCAGATACAGGCTATTCTCCTACCGCACTTTTAGAGGACATTGCCAGGTGAGGTCATGAAATTCCTCAGTTTCCCTTCTATGTTTGTTTTTCATTAAAGATAGTCAGAAATTTTAGAAAGAATTTTTTTTTTCCAATGGAAAAATGCTGATTTGTAGAAACAAAGTTCTACAGGAACTGACACTGTCAAACGTCTCTCAATGAAAACCAGATACAGAAGACTAGCAAGCCCACCCACAGGCAAGCTCCCGAGGGGGCAGTCCTCTTGGCAGACATCCTGAGCTCAGATTTGCAAAGAAAAATTAGTTGGAAACGTGAAAATTTCCACAGTATGGATGTTCCAGTTCCCACACAGCTTCCATGTTAATTGGCTGGTTTTACAAAAAAACAAGTACCCAAGATGTAGGCTCATCCTCTCAGGAAATGAATCAAAACCAACAGGCAATAGCAGTCTTCACCACTTATCAGGACACATTCTGCCATTAGCTAAATTAAATGCAGGAGGAAAGACTCTACCATCACAAACAAAGAGAAGGGAGCAGTAGAAAAGTGCTGATTCTTCAAGAGAAGGGGAGAACAAAAGCTTGTATCCACCATCAACAAAGGAGTGGAGAAGCTGCACATAGTTTACATGGTTCTCCTTCCTTTGAGCTCAAGTCTGAAGGGAAAAGACTCAGCAATGCAAGATTTGAAGTTGACACAACCAGCTTACCTACCTCAACACACAAAATGAAAATGATGGAATTGTCACTTAACGATGGCATAAGCCGTCTACAACACATGAATTATTTTTCCTGCCATTTTTTACAGCCCCTTCCAACACAATTGTTAAAACAACCTCCCTTCAGCTAGCAGTGAAAACAAATATAACCTAGATTAAAAGGTCAAATATTATTACTACATACAAACAAACAACAGCAGGCCATAATACCCCCTTTTTAAATTAAATGCTTAAATTTTAATATAATCAGAACTTCATGACAGAATTAAGAAATTTTTTTATGCTCAAAAACACAGGATAGCGATGCTTCCAAACTGACAGTAATTAAGCAAGTCCACTGCTGCTAACTCATCAAACTAGCTTTTGAAAATGGAGTTATTTTGTACATTTTCCCCCTGAAAATCTGTTCCGTGAAAGACTAAACTAAGAACATTGCTCTCTATGTTTCACTTTCTGCACTGGCAGCTAACATAGGTATCACAGCCATGTATATATACACACGTTCTGATGTACATATGCGCTTATCTTCCCAGTCAGCTGCAAAAGTGTTCGTCTTGGCCAGGCAAGCCCCCTCCAGAGATCTGAGCAGTGCTCTCCCACCTAAATAGATGAGATCCAAAACTAAGGCCATGCTGGTTTT
Source organism: Buteo buteo (assembly GCF_964188355.1). NCBI lineage: Eukaryota > Metazoa > Chordata > Aves > Accipitriformes > Accipitridae > Buteo > Buteo buteo. The sequence goes on along the minus strand of NC_134171.1, from coordinate 76,998,144 downwards.
AGGCAGAAAGTCATTAGGTGCTATGACTAGCCATGTTGAATACATTAATTTCAACCACCCCAGGATTTCCAGCTGAAAGCCTTCAACAAGGATACAGCCAAGAGGAAGGAGAGAAGGTTGTTCCTCCATAGGAAGCTGGCTAGACTAACAAGGTAAGCAGGGCAGGACGCCTCAGGAAGGCAATTCCTTGGGGGTACGCAATAACGGGACCTGCTCATTTTTGATTCAAATGTTAGTGACATTCTTTGTCCTAATTGGACTTCTTTGTTTTCCTTCTGTTTATTCAAGCTACACCCTACCCATCCTCCGCATGACAATAAATCTTCATTTGCCCGATCTGGAAAGTAAAGACCTCGCTGCAGATGGATTTTAGAATTTCAGTCCCTCCTGCAGTACGGCCACAGACATTACAAAGCATGCCTTCTGAAAAATATCACCACCTTCAAGACCCAGGTGAAACCACAGACCTACTTAAACCTATATGGGACAGAAAAATTGAGAGCTTTCTTAAATAGCAACAATAGCAGACAAATGGGTACAATTCTTTCATTTCTGCACAATTTCACGTGAACAGAACAAAATAGTCTCATAGTACAGATGTCACAATACTCTGTATCTCATGTAACTTGAAAATAAGTTTGGACTTGACAGGTTCTAAGTATACACAGGCATTTAGGAGAAGTCACCAAATTAAGACACTCCAGCACTGAGGAAAACAAGAAACAAAAACCTCAGAAGTTTTCTTCTGAGATATTTAGTTATCATAACAGTTTGATTTTTCTATAATAATCTGGTGATCCAAAAAAATGCATTCTACAATATGTTAGATTGTTCAGGACTGTCTTGCCTATCTCCAGTGTGTCTACATTTTGAGGTAGAAAATACAAGGGGAACACAAAGTAAGTATCAATCTTTTGTACTGCGTACTGAGCAAATGCCAAAAGCACTTTTGTCATCATAGTAACAGCTCAAATGATTCTTTTAGTTGGTTGATTGGGAGTTTTTTTAATAAAGAAATAGTTCCTTCCCCTTTCTTAGACAGTCAGCTCTTGAAAGTCAAGCCTGGGATGTTTAGATCCTTCTACACTTCCACACCCATAAGTAAATATTTTTAATTGTGCAACTTCTGCTATGTGCTGACAGGGATAAGGTTCCAGAACAGGAACTTAATGAACTCATTACAAAGCTGGAATAAAACTTTCTGATTATATGTGAATACAAGGACAAAGAGAAAGAGCAAGGATGGCCAAGAAAAAGGGTTGACAAGCATCTGATTGAAGCGAGTGCCTTGGCTATAGCCAGTGTAATAAACAGCCGTACTGCAAGTTACACATTACAGAACTTCTTGTTCCGCTACGCCTGCGCTCACCCTTGCCAGAATCATTTCACTCCTCTACCTCCAAAAACAGTCAAAACCAACGTACTCTCCATATTTGTAGCACCTCTGGATAATACCCCTAATTGCTGCCTCTGCTTTGGCATCCAAATAAGAACTTAATTTGTCTATATATACAAGAACAGAACTATTTGTTTCAAATGCTACTACATGCCAGAGAACGTAAGTTACACAAAGAAAAAACCCATTATGTCAGCACTGTCACTTTCTGAAGCCATATGACAGTAAGTTGCTGCCTTCTTCAAAGTAGGGAAATATTTTTTCCGCCATCAAGTGAGTGTTATTTGATGAAAGAAAAGCTTTACTAGCTAACGGATAATGAAGCGTTTTCAGCAATGCCTCTCATCTACAGCCAAATGGAGGACAAGCAAAAGCAAATTGCTTCTTCAGTTAAAAAAAACATTTATTTTCATGTGTTCCACTTCTATTATCATCCCTGGTATTTTTCATTCTCATGGTTATGTGAACAGATATTATACTGTAACTTTCTAGCTTACCTGCCCTTATTCAAAAATCAATCCAGCAAAAAAAGCATTACTTCCATTTAAAATTATTCCAAGAATCACCTTCATTTTTGGGCTCTCTGACAAAAGTACACATCAGTCCCTCTGTACCACAACAGTTTTCAGGTAATAACATCAATGGCTTTTGTGAAGTAGCTTGACAGTTCTAATACTGCTGCTTTTGATGAAAGTCAACATGAAGTTTGGTACTAAATGCAAGACAGAAGATTGAGAAAAGAAGACAGACCTTTGAGACAATACCTACTTTTCCACCACTTCAAAGCTGATGTATATTGACCAGGTGGAATGGGAGTTTCCTTTTCCAAGGCCTGTGTTGAACAAGCTCAGTCAAGAAGTAAAGGTCATTGACCTTCAGTAACAGGCCATCAACTTCAGTATCAAGAGAAATTATGACTTGCAGGATAGCAAGTCTCACTTCCATACTGGATTTATGGAAACTGTAATAAAGAATAAAAAATACTGAATAAATGTGATATATTGTGCGATTGCAAGATAAAATCTAGAGTTTTTTCAAGGATACATGCGTATGTGTGCAAGGGCCATACAGTAGATAGTTTTTAATTTCCAGGAAGCTTTTGGTTTTGGTTTTTTGTTTTTCATGCATTTGAGGGTTTTTTTGGTGAGTTTTTTGGTTTGGGGGGTTGGGGGGGGCGGGGTTGGAGTTGTTTGCTTGTTTGTGTTTCAAACCTTACACCAAAGGCACCAGACCAATTCTTGATAAAACATTAAGGATAAACAATAAGTAGAAATGCTCAGATTTCATAATGAGTTGAAGTAAATTGTAGGGAATTCCTTGTGGTAGCAACTGGGACTTTTACTGCTCAATATGGTATCACTGAGGGGACAAACAGTGAGGTTTGCACATTAAAGTAAGCATATTAACAAAATAAATATTTTCAGAACTAAAGCTAACAGAATAATGATGGGGAAAAAGCTTGCAATCCCGAGTTACATGTCAGAGAAGTGCAAATTAATGCACATTAAGAAAAAAAAGAACATAAAACTGTATGCCTCTAATAACGGGCTCTAAACTAGCCATTCCTAATCAAGAAGTAGAACTTGAGAGTCACTTTGGTTACTTCGAGTACAAAAAGCATAGAAAACTGTGGTCTTGTGAATCAAAGGTAGGAAATGGTTTCCCCATCAGAGGAAAGGCTATAAAAGATAAGGACTCATCAGTATGAAATACAGACAGCTCTTTGCTGGATTGTGACACAAGTCTGTAAAATGGTGTAGAGAAAGTCATAGGATGCAATTATTCGCTTTCTTCTCATAAAATGAGGACTGGGGGGCACTTCATGCACTTATTACATACCTGGTTTAAAACAAAAAAAAGAAAGCACTTTTCAGACATTACAAACTGTGGAACTCACTGCCTCAGGATGGTTGAAAAGACAAATACATAAATATCTTCAAAAGGGAGACAAGAAATTCACAAAGAATTTGTCTGTTGGTAGTTACGAAATACAAAGAACTGGGGGAGATCAGTAAGTCTTTAAACAGAAAATTGTCAGAAGCTGACAAGGGTAAAGATTTTTTCTTTTTCTTTCCTTAAGTCCACAGAAATGCCAGTCAGGGGCAGTACAGTAGATGGGTGAACTCTTGGTCTGACCAGCATCGCCAGTCCCGTGCAGAGAACCACTATCATTGAATTAGACAGCCGAGCCAAGAGAACTGTGATCTGTTTCCACTGCTATCATAAATAATGGGCACCACCTTGGCCATATTACTTTGTGTCACTATGTACACATCAGCTGAAGTTCTCTAGAAATTTGCAACTTGCTTTGAAGTTTGTTGATGAAAAGGGCTGTAAGGGACAAAATAGAACAGGGTAGAAACATAGCCCTCATTTGCACACTATTTCCCTTTACAGCTGATAGCTTGAGTCAATCTGAATTTCCCAGAATCCAGATTTTGACCTTAGGCTATTAATGGTTACATGGGGGCATTACAATAAAAGGGAATAGATGTAACATGCACGGAAGCAGAGGAACGATTGCTAGGGATATGAAAGCAAGACTGGCTCTTACTAGATTTAGTTCAGGACAACACTACTAGCTCAGCATTAAAGCTACTAGACACAAGAGAAAAATCAATTTATAATAGACTATAGACATCCAAGAAGAGGCTACAGTCACAGCACTTTGACTAGAAATGTTTAAAACACTTTGTGTCTTTAACTCTGCTACACTTCTACGGGACTGTTTTAAACGATTGAACTTTGCCAAGTATCTCCCCTTAGTTCTGGTGAAATAACATATAAAGAAAACCAAAAAACATATCAGTCAATCTTTCAGGAATTTGATTCTTTGTATTTTTCCTAATACTCAAACATGACTAAAATAAAAGTCTGCGGGTTATTCTCACTCCGCCTTTTCTCACCCAGCATTTAAAAAAAAATCAGAGACATGGAAAAAAGTGTCAGTCACCTGTACAAAGTTCATTCTGAAAGGCTTTTTATCATAATATGCTTGATCACTTGATGCTACAAATGCAACTGTATAGAAACCAGTGTGACAGCATATCAACTGTTATTACTATTTTGACATAATCAAAACATCTACCACATTTGATCTCAACTGTTTTTCCACTAAATACAGCAGTATAGGTAAGGCCCACAGTTCAAAAGCATGAGCCATAAAGAAGCAAGGCAACACGTAAGGAAGCAATGAAACCAGACCAGTCTCAGCAAACATAGGGTAGGTGATTGCTTTTACTACAGGACAGACAGGCTCTCTGACAGGACAGCTCTTTCTGTCTGCCACTAAGAGGAATTTCACCCTAATTTCACCAATATTGCCATTTAAAATGGCGTTCTGAAAACCATCTACAATATTGGAATTACTATATAGCCTTTAATTAGTTTCTGCTGCAACAAATGATTTGCTCTTATGTAGTATTTCAGGACATTCTTTTCCATAACTGTTTACTTTTTTTTTTAAAAAAACTGGTGCCCTACCCCATTGCTAATTGTTTACTTTCCCCCTCTTCCCCCATGGAATTTTGTTTGGCCAAGAGCATCTTATTTTTTTTCATGGAAGTCCTAGTGGGAGGTAGGAATCGCAGAGCCACAGCAATTAATGATAAACAGACATTATTTACAGATTAGTCTGAGTATCCCACTGACAGAAGAAAACAGAGCCCATTTTAAACCTTTGTAAAACCTGGAAATATCTTTCCGTCTCCTCCACATCCCCTCTGTTAGCATTTGGGGGGGGAGGTTTTTGTTTGTTTGGGGTTGGGTTTTTTAAGTTTCTTTTGGTGCATTAGAAATTTGAAATGCTGTGCCTTCTTTTTGTATTCCCTCACACTCACAAAACACTCTTTTTGCTCTAAACATATGAGGAATTTAAGTTAAGGTCCTTTGCTCCTCTTATGGCATAGAAGAGCTGATACCTGTTAGCTTTAAAAGCACAGCAGAGATGAAAAAAGCTCCTGCATTCTTAGGTGTTTTTGAATAAATTTGTGTATTGGGAGAATCTTTAACCTGCTGCCTATGGTAGATGAAACAACCTTTCAAAAATGCCAGCACTACTTAAGAGCAGGTAATATTAAAAAATAAAATTGTATTTATTTGTATAATTCAGCTCCAATCTTCAATTAAAGGAAAGGATATTGCAAGATTATATATATGTTCAGGATTTTGGTACTGATGTGCACAGAGACTAATGAAGTCAAGAAAAGAATCTAGGCAAGTAAACTGCGCCTCAATAAAGGCAAAACATAAAAGGCAGAGAAGAACATAAACATAGTCAAATCATGACACATGCAGATCATATAACTAACATGGAGGTCATGCTAGAGAGTTTTCCTGAGACACACAATTGAAACAAAACAGAAACAACAAACCATCTACTGACTTTTTACCTAGTCCCTAAACCAGAGATTCTACAGGAACTCAGAGATGCTCACAGCCTACAGTGAAATCCAGACCCCAGAAAAAAAACATTTCAGAAATGTAAAATATAAGATTATTACTTTCTTAGGTCACTCAGTCACCTCCTCAGAAGCTCCGAGTAGCCAACAACCCCACCGCTCTGGCTGCTTGTTTGTAGGGATGCAAAGGTTTTCATTCGATACTCTCTCCCACTCCACATCAGAGAGCTAGAACACATGTTGTTTTGGAAAGCACTAAATTACAATGTATTGGTAATAGTTTTGAGCATCTGTTTTGGCAGCAGTGGGCAAAGGACATGATCTATAGGTACTGTCACAGAGTATACCCCAGTGACTTCTCTGAGCTTAGGACAGGCTCACTGTCACCCAGCCGCCTGCGTTAAGATAAGTTATCTCTGCAATAAGCAACGGCAGTATCATTTATACAAGGTAATTCAATGCAAAGTTTCATTTTGAAACTATGTTTTTCTTCACTTTAACTCATAACATACTGCCAAAGCTCTGTGGTTAATTCACTTTCTGGTACAATTCCCATTGCAGAATCAAGGTGAACATGCATCTTTGCACTTTGGGCTGAAAAATTCCCTCCTTTTCATTCTAGTAAGCATGTGTTGCTTTTTGTATTTACATCAGCCAAAGAAATACAGTGATATGAAGGTGTATATTGTACCCGTGGAAACAGGTCAATGCAAGTCTAATCTATTTCTCATTTATCATGGGATAACTTATTTGAAGATAGGGTAAACAGGAAAGTGAGACAAAAAGGCAACAGGTTTTTTTTAATCTACTAGGGCTGTACCAACAGTAGCAAGAAGTCACCCCCACAAGATATAAGCGAAAGAAAGCAAATAGGATCTGACTCTTCTATACACCTATGCAACACAGTGAATGAACAGAAAAGGGTATTAAATCAGAACAGCAGCATTTTACACTATTTTGAAGGACACACAGCAAAAGTCAAGGAGGAACAAGGCCACAGAGGAAACGTGGTTTGCCCAAGGTCACACATCAAGTCAATAGAAGTAGTGAGATGAGTTACCCGCTCCTGACCTTTCACAAACTGACAGACCATGCTCCCTTGTGGCCTCTCACTTCCAGGACCTTCCATCTGAAGTTTTTCCCCCTGCACAAATGAAAAGGCAAATAATAAAGAAATCTGCTGTAAGAAACAGACAGAGGTATTTTTGTGATCATTAGTCCAGTACCTGGAGCCCTGTTTACACTGTAACTTTTCACTCTTCAATCAAAGGAAATAAAACAAGTATTTTTGTCTTTAGCAAATACCTAATAACTTCCTGGGACATACATTATACGGCACATGAACTGAGAAAAGCTTTTGATCATTATCTTGGGAGCTACAAAGCACAAAGTAGTGTAAAGTTTATGCTCATGAGATTTGTTTCCTGACACAACAGCTACAAGAATTCAGCATCTATTCACTGGGAAAATCATGAAAGGTGGAAAGTGCATAAGCATATGATTCCTATAGGTTTTATTACATGCATACACAGTGTCTATTTTTTATTTACCAGACGGTACGAGGTAAAGAGAAAAATCATTTTCTAAATGTCCCACCGCAAAAAGGTATTATACTTACAATTCAAAGACTTCAGTTAATCTAGGATAAAAGATCAAGTTAACAAGCATAATAGCCACTCTACAGGCTAGATACAAACCTTCCTAATTTGGTTATTTGTATTCTTAAACTGCTTAAAGATACAGGCAGAAACTTGCGTGAAGTAGCTGTTCTCGGTTCATTCTTGCCTCTCCTGTGCCATCTACTGCTTACAAGTTGTTACTGACACTAACACTTCGCTCAAGATTCTGCTGCCCATTGCTTCCCTGCTCACTTAAAGCTGGACAAGAGAAGATAAGCTTTCAAATTTGAACTTCAGTGAGGTAAGGACTTAAAACGAATAGAAACATACACAAAAATATATTTAAAAAAAAGGTTTACACACCCGTGTGGGCATGCATGTAGCACATGCTTGTGGAAACACCACATTAAAAACAACCAACACTGTCTCCTGGTAGTCATGCGCAATTGTAATGTAAGTAGCACACAAATTCCTGTCAAAGCATCTGAGTAGGGAAAAAGACACAGGGGGAGTCAAACAGAATAATCTTTTCATACATAGTTCTTCACTTCTGCCCACTTTGTGGTTTGGCCCCTGTACAGTATCTTGTCAGAAGAGCCACTAATAGCAGGGGTTGCAACAGCTACTACATACTTTTTTTCCCCAACTTAAACCTTTGTCCTGCTGTGGACTCTAATTCTCATTTGTCGAGCTGAAAGCATGCACCATCTTTACAGTATATAGCTAGATAGCACTCCCTTCCATCAAGTTAAAAGTTGCTTAAGGCTTCATACTGCAGAAACCGACTGCTGATTTTGTGGTTGAAAGTGCTGACCCCAAAAAATGGACCTACAGCTGTGTCCTACATGCTAGACTTCCTGGCAAATATAGCTACTCTTTCTGGAAGGTCCAGTATTGTTCAAGTACGCCACAAAACCGTTTGTCTTCACGGTGATGACAGAGGAATAGAAGGCCTTTCAAAAACTGTAAAAGCATGAAGGAAATACTTGGTAAGTTAACTGCCTCTTGACTAAAACTCAGAAACCTTTTAATGTTCACAAGCTATCGGTGAATTCTGGAAAAGGAAGAATTCACCAGTTGAGAACAGAAACACAGGTTAACATGCTGCCAAATTCTCACTGTGTCCCTGTGAAAGGAACACAGCAACAGTTTGGATTCTCACTTCAGGGGAACTCTGTTTTGCCCTGGCTGAGCAAATGGCAGTTGAAGGACCCCATGCCTGTATTCTTCTCTGTAGTCCCTAAACTCTGAAAAGAAAGATGATGGGGGCACATTCCGAACTGCAGTACTTTGAGGCACTGAATTTTTATCAAATCAAGCCAAACCAACACATTTTTATTGGTTCAAACTAAACATTTCATTTTGATTCATATCTTAGACTAAGACAAATATTTGGTTTCCAACTAAAAAAATTTAATGGAAAATTTTTAGCTTTCAGGATTATTGATTTTTTTTTTAATTTAAACAAAGTAAACCTGCTTAATCCCTATAATCTGATATATGCACAAAAAGATGCACTATTTGAAAAGTTTTAAGGATGCACGTGAAAGATAAATCGGGAAAATAAGATGGCATACAGGATCAGAGAAGAAATCCCTCTGTACAGAGCAAAACAAGTAGAACAGAGTTTATAGGAAAAGAACAAAGGAGGCATGAAACACCTAGATTACCTATGCTTGAAGGTGAGCATGGCAATGACTAGCAATCATTATTGCTTGAAATCACACAACTCTGTCAGACTGGACTCCGAAACACAGGAGACCAAAACACTCCAGGGCCACTGCTAACATGACAGTGGGAAGTAACAGCAGAACTGCTACCAAGAAGAATTACTAGATGACTCATTTTAACCTGTGTGTGAAATCAGGTAGTAATACATAGCAGCACATAGGTGGTACAAGACTGGAACAAAGACATTATAATAGATGTTAATGTTACATGACTACATGTCTTCTTTCCAGGGGGAATGGGTTTGATTTGGGGAGGGGCAAGAAGGTATTTCTTTCAAAGTACAGTCCTGCTGTAGCTATTGTGACTTCACACCACTGCCTTCCATTATTATACAGTCAACCCAATTTTACTATTCTTGGTTGTGAAGGCTGTCTAGCCCCCTAAGCACAACATCATCTCAATAATACAAGAAGTTATATAAACCAATCGTGATGGTAACAGCACATTTTCCAAATGCCTGTTGTCTCTGAGAGGAGTTCATACTGAGCTACAAGCAAATCACAAAATGAAAGGCCGTCCAAGAGCGGAACTGTGCCAAGCTAGCAAAGTTTATGAAGTTCAATTTGAACTATCATTGCTGTCATCTTCACTAGAGAAAACATCTTTTCACAATGGAAAAGTTAGGTTTCCAGTGGCAGAAGTAATTTTTCCTAACAAAATCTGATATAACAGCATTTCACCAGTCTCCCAAAACATGGAGATTTTTGGTGTTAGTTTTTGGGTGTTTTGTTGTTGGGTTGTGGGTTTTTGTTGTTGGTTTTTTCTCTCCACCCAACAGTACTTCTCTCCAATGTGCAGGCCTAGATACCCCCACCCAGCTCAAGACCCTTTCCCTCTGCCAACACCATACAGAAACATGACAATTTTCCCAAGTGAAAATGAGCTGTCTCACTTGGGTCAATGTCCACTAGAAGTCACAGGGATGAAACTGGCAGAGAACTCTGTTTTGAGGAGTGGGATCATGTTCCCTACATACTTTCCTTGAGCATCTTAGAGTCTGTCAGAGAGGTCTAAAAAAAATGTTGGTGGCCAGATCCAAGGAAGAGCCAGAAGAAATATAACAAGATCTGTAAGTGTACTGAACATACCCAGACCTAAATAACATTTAAATTGTGGCATCTTCCACTACATATTAGGTGTGGAGACATAGTGTTGCAGACTTCTGCACAAGGATCAAGGGCTCTGGCCAAGGAGCAGCTGTGAGAAGGAAGTCTGAAAGCTGGAGTTTTCCAGCTCTGGTGTGCCAGCAGTCACCCTGAGCAAGGCAGAACCCGCAAAAGTGTTCTCAAGCCAGGACTCCTTAAGAATCCTCTCTCAAGTGAACAGTCCCCTCCCTTCCTGCCCAAGGTAATAATCATAGAATCATTTAGGTTGGAAAAGACTTTCAAGATCGAGTCCAACCTTTAACGATGCCCACTAAACCATGTCCTGAAGTGCCTTGTCTACATGCTTTTTGAATACCTCCAGGGATGGTGACGCCACCACTTCCCTGGGCAGCCTGTTCCAATGCTTGACAACCCTTTCAGTAAAGAAATTTCTCCTAACATACAATCTAAAGCTCCCCTGGCACAACTTGAGGCCATTTCCTCTCATCCTATCTCCAGCCACCTGCCAGAAGAGACCAGCACCCAGAGAGATGACAGAAGTGAGAACAGGTAAGGACAAGCTCCAGCAGGCTTTACTAAGGTACAAGTGGCCCTAGTGCTCAGACACATTCACACCTGCAGCGTGAATATGGATTCAAACTACCAGAGGAGCAATGCGCAAGCCCTCCATGAAGAGTCTCGATCACAATACTGATTTTCATGAAACATTGCTAACCAACTTCACAGCAGAAACAAGGAAACCACAATTAAAAACTAACCAGTCTAGAATAACACAGGAGTGTAAAAAAAAAGGGCAAAAGAACAGTCAAGAGTTTAGTCAGGAAGAAACAGAATGGGCTGATGACAAATCAGAAAAGCCAATGATCTCACCACGTTCTTTTTTAAGTGAGGCCTGGCAAATCAAGAAAAGCTGAAGTTCAAATGTTTTAGTAGCTCTCTGAAAGTATATCAAAGAGATTAAAAGGTGCGTTCTGGAAAGCTAAAAAATGAACAAAGAAAACAAATATGAAACTGCAATTCTTTCTTGGCATTATTCAGGAAGCTTGGCTTCGTCACAAGTAAAACACTACCTGGGCACCTAAGCTGCACCTCACTGTAAATACCTAAAACATGCAAGTAGCCCATCTAGCCTGAGTGTATCTGTTCAGTTTGAATCTGTGGGGCTTTTTATATTAAATTCAAAGGGGAATCCAGTGTAAAGAGATCATCTCCAGGGAGATAAGTGCAAAGCAAGAGTTTCTCAAATTATATGGATTCAATTAAAACAAAATGTCACTTGCTGAGATTTGTCAGTTATCTAGGCAGGCTCCAAGGCTGTCTCTCCCTTGTCTTTCTTAAATTACAACTTTCAAGCCAAAAACAACTAGTAATGTGATCTTGGTTTAAGTTACCTTGATTTCCATTTCCAAGATCCTTTTTGTTTTCACCCAAGTGAATAGTATTTCTCCTATAACCTAGCTAAGACAGGATTAACCAAGTTATTTTGGAAAATACTATATAAATTGTTTACAATACAGCCTCTCAAAAGCAAAATTCCCATGAGTAGCTTTGCTTGATACAAATACTTCATGAAAGCAACCATTAACATGATTGCTATCCACAAAGGTATGTCATAAGGATTGGACTACTTAAATTACAATTCGGCCTTAAAATGGTGTTTGGCTATTCAGCTATAGACCACAAATCTTGGACTTTATACTAAAAGCTGACTTTCAACTGAGATCTCTAATGCTGGTGCTGGACAAAAGACATGATTCTTTTTAATTCATTGATCGACTAGGACACAATGTTCGGAAGTCTGGGCAGAAATAGGAAAAGGAGGAGTGTCCTACACTGTTTCCCTGTGGCGCAACGAAGGCCTATTAACAGAGTGAGGCTCTATTGCCTCAAGTTCTGTCTAAGAAGCTAAAAATCGAAAAGACTAATCATTGGTCTGAGGATCTTACAGAAAAGGTTTAAGACAAACAATGACATGCAGGAACATGCATGAAATAGTACAAGAGAGTAAGATCAGCACAATGTGTCTGACAAAAATAAGATAAAGTATCCACCATGTAGCAGAGTAAGCACTGTTCTGTGATAGCACAGAGCTGCCAGGGTGCCAGGGAAAGTAGGGATTTGAGCTTCTTCCTTCACTAATTCACCTCCCATGTTCTCCTTCTGCCTCCTCCTACACTCCTCTTTTCTTTCTACTATTCTGTTCAGATCAGCTGCACAAAGGAACAAAGACACATTTTCCAGTGATTTCAAGAGAAGGATTACATATAAATATTTTTGCAGATCTACCTAGCTCTTCAGATCAAAACTAAGTCTTCCTTTTGGGTGATTCCATAGCAATAACAGTCAGTTGCCATTTGTAATGGTCATGCCATGTTCCCCACCAAAAATTCTCAGTACAGCAAACTACCACCTTCCAAAAAAAGTGATTTCAAATGAAAGTTTTCACCCAGACTAGCTAAATAAACAGCACTACTTTTCTGTGCAAGTACTCAATCCTCAAGAGAAAAGTCAGTTGTGTAAGAGCAACCCTCAGCACAATGGTTGTAGCTACAGTGTGTAAAAGGCAGGGTGGAATCTCTTTTGCAAGAATGAATCATCTAATAACCATGTCCAAGACTATCTACGTATATTCTACATGTCAGTGTTACAATATATACAGCTCTAAATGTCATGTTGCATTTATGAGGTTATGGCCAATTTGCTCCTGAAAGAAAAACTGATGCATCTCACATGTCCCTTCTACAAACTTTCAAATGATCAGGTTAAATTTTTCTAAATTTGAAATTGCAATAATGCCAGTTTTCTCTTACCATGAAAGTAAGGGAAAAATCTTTACATACCAAATACTAGTAATAATCTGGAACTATATGTGTATACACATGTACATGTGTACACACATAGAGCCATAACTTTTGAACAGGCATGCTTATGTTCTTTCATTCCTCATAAAAAGGACTTCCTTCCTTCTTCTGGTTTTCTGCATTTCACCCTGCTAATTCAAACTGAGAGAACATTGCAACCTGTGCTTCCTCAGCAAGTCCCTATTTCAACTTCCTTTTTAAAAGAATATTATTTTTCTTAATAACTTTAATATCTAAGCAGACACAGATATAAAAGAAGTTTGCTGAAGATATGAAGGTTGACATCTAGTTATTTGTACAACATCAGCATAATACCGCACATTAGTACTGTTGTTAAAAAACATTTCACTGACAGAAGCGCATGACATATTATGACAACATGTGGCATTTTCCTAAAAATAATGGAGTTCATTTTCTTATCCTCTAAGCAGACTTGATGAAATGTAGCACTTCCTGGAGTATCAGTAACACACACATTCAAAATCATAGCATCTCCAGTTTCTTCAGTATTGACTATTTTAAAACTTATTGCCAGCTTGAAAGTGAATGGCCACACTCTGATGTGGCTTACACTGGAAGCATCCTAACTAAAATCAATAGGATTCTACTGGTGCAAGTCAAAGCAGAATTCAGCCCAAAGGTTCTGACAGGGAAAAATTATGTTAGGCTTCCAAGCCTCACAGAAGCTTATTTTTCATGGCTTGCTCCCCTGCCCCTGTGGACGTCTAACATATTCTTTGGCTGAAAGAAATCTAAAAATCTCGGGTCCTTTTTTGTTCAACTGAAACCACACAAGTTTGGAGAACCTCACATAAACAGACACATGAGAGCCTTCGGTAAAACTGCAGACAACAGTTCTAATTTTTTGTTACACTGGAAAAATAAGCTTAGCTTGTTTTCCTAACTGTTCCCTCTTCTCTTATAAACTCAGCCACCCAAGGTCTTTACAAATAGAGGAGAGGTTAATAGTTTAAAGCATGGGGACCTATTTTTCCCATAGGGATCCTGAAGGAGAACACACAGACATTCACCTGACAATAGAATTTTTATCCCTGGGGCAAAATCTCTGAAGTCACTAATTCGCTGTATATTCCTCAGATTACTTTTCCATAAAGTTTTGCCAAGAGAAGTTAACCTTGACAGTTGGTTAAGTTAATTGCAACTTGCCCTGATGACTTCAAAAAGTGCTCTTGTCTTGCAATTATAAAACCCTGCATCTTTCCTCTACAGGGATGTTTGTTACGTAAATGAAGCAGAAGCAGTACTATCATTCGAATTATTATTCTAGCATGGTTAACGTGATGATGTATCCATGCAATGAGCACACAGAAAACCAAAACAAGGATTACTGAATTTATTAGGAAGGAGAACTGCATGTATTTTAGCATAATAAAGTTAAAGGACTTAGGGTCAAGACTTTAAGCTCAGTAAGTGTTAATCCATTTACTTTCACTCCAGTACATAGCAGCAGTCTCTGATGCTCAGATTGCAGTAAGTGATAAATGATGCTTTTGCAAACAGAGAGCTTCATCCTCACATGCTACTCAGAAAAACCTCTTATTAACTCCAGTGGAAATACTTGGCTTAGGGGAAGCAGGATCAAGTCATTCATTTTAATGAACAGAAAACTCTTCAGACTCTACTTCATCTCCTTGAAGGGAAAGAAATGCTTGAACAGAGTAACTACAACAGAATGTCTGAAACTATTGCTCACTGTAACCTCAAACTGGGCTTACATTTTCTGATGTATAAAAATCCAACTTGCAACAGAGTAATTGCAGAGAGCTCACTCCAAAGAGGTGCAGACTACACCTGGTAGGAGCTCTGCAGGCACTGCCTTGGGTGCAGTAACCAGCAGTTCACAGTAACACATGATCCAAAGTGCAGACATTGTGGGCAGTGGGATTAGAACCCAGGACATCAAACAGTCAGTAATCTCTACCTCCTGAGAGGCAAAAAAACCCAAAACCCTCCTGCCGTAGCAGAATTCAGTAACAGGAGTACCACATGCAAGGCATGTAAAATTGTCCTATCATGCTTAGCTTCCCAGTGTTCTTACTTCATTTATCCCTCCACATATTATCATTTAGCTTCATTCAGTAAAATCAAGAAACAAAACAAACTATGAGAAGACAGGCATCCCATATGCAACACAACATGTTATTTTATTTGTTTAAAGCTCTTGGCATACCTGTTTTACACTATGCACATTTCTGCTGTTCGAATCAAAGCATCAGAGCGGATCAACATTAGGATTTCAACAGCAAAAGTACGGATGAAGGCGAGTCACACTCAGACCTTAAATCCTCTCCTCTCCCCCCACATTCCCAGTTATCATCCCACCTTCAGGCAGCTTTGACTCAGAGTCCATCCAGGGTGGAGAATAACAACAGACCTACCCAGTATAGTGTACATGCAATAATTTTCTGGACTAAAACCTTTTAAAGAAGATAGCATTCCCTGGTGCCTGAAGAGGGATTACAGTCCCTTGGAATGAGCTGCCCTTCTAATTTCCTACAGGAGGTTTGAGAAGTTGCCATACTGAGCTCATATGGCAGCCCCTAGTAACTGCTGCCGTAATGTAAGCAATGCCTTTCAAAGCATGAGGATGGGGACCGACATTTTACTATAGCCAGAGCTGTCCCATCATGAACAGCACTTTAACGTGCAAGACCTAAACCTATCCCAGCACCCACAGGGATGACCTTCTGCTAGGTGCTCCTACCCAGGATCTACAAGCATGTCTCCTATAGAAATCCTCCTACGCTTCAGAGACACTCACTCTCCCACAGATCCTTTAGGCAATCATCAACTGATTGCCTAATACATTACATCAGCCCCTGTGATATCTCTGTGATCTTCTGCTACTAGCCCATAACAAGAGCTCGTGTTAGACTTGTGGGACCTCTGAGCAGCCACTAAGCCATAGAGCCTCTTCTTCCTCCCACCCACCCGCAGCCACTCTTGCTCTATAACCTAATTTAGCCTAATACTCCTCATGCTGCTCCAGAGATTGAGGCCCCAAATAGTCACTTCAGTTTCTGACTGCCTGCTGCTGCCACTGTCCACAGAGACAATGGCAATAAGGTCTCCTGTCCCATGACACAATGCAGTTCAGCAGGCCAGGCACCACCAGAAGAGAAGAACATGAGCTGTTCCCAGCTCTATCTCAGAAATCCATGACAAATTTCAATATACCATTTCCCCTTTTTTCTCCATTTCTTTCCCATCCTTCATTTCAGGTGGAGAGCTCTGTGGGCAGGCATCTTCTTAATAGCTGTTCACTGCAGAGTTCACAGCTCTAGCTGAGGCCCTGCCCAATCCTACCAACAGCAGCTGTATTCTCTACCCGTGAGAGAGGGCAGAAAAAAAGATGGCATTCCCACAGAGTCATCAGTAGAGACCAGATCCTTCTTTCAGCAGGATGCTCTTCTGGAAGGCACTCAAATGCCAAGTCCTTAAGGCCAGGGTACAGACCTCTGGGCTGTCCTGTTAGGTACGAGTCCTGGGCTAAGCGGCTCAGGGCTCCTTCCTCTTCCCCCCACTTCTATATTCCTTACAGACTGTAATCCTCAACCTCTCCCAACAGTCTCCTAAAATTTCCAAGACCTTTTATACCTTTTTGATGTTTCTCTGTTCTTTTAGCCCTATCTTAATACATCATTTTTTGGCTACATAAGCTTCTTCACTATTCCCTGCTGATCTCCTTTTGAACTCAGTTAGCCAAATAGCACCAGGCAAAAAAGGGAAGCACATCCACGTGCAGCAGAGGGGAGATCTCACTTGTAAGACTACTCAGTTATTTAGCTGGGAGATTCCTGACCTCTGCTATGGAGCTATGCATTTGCCTTGAAATGAAGTTATTTGAAATATAAATCTCATCAGATAAAGTGTGGTTCCTAAAATTTACACCTTAAAATTGAAAAAAATCAAAGGGAAAAAATAATGAGTGGTTCTGAGCAGTTGCCTATACCTTCTATCAACGTATAGCTCAGTTTTTCCATTTTTTCTGCCAACATGCTGACTACTCACTTTTCTCCTCCATCCCACACAACTGCACTGAAATCTTTATTTATCAAGATTTTTATATTCAAGGAAATATTGTTCACAGACTGACTGCATAAAAAGAAAAATTACACACTGGCCCCAGTCACCCCATAACAGCCTTTAAATCACCTAGCTGTTTTTTACCTAGCATCCTTTCCTTCCATCATTGAAGTACCTGAGCATCGTCCAACAATTCTCTACACAACATGGCAAGCACCTGCTATGGCCAATCTCATCCCTTACATCAAAATGATCCGTTTTGTTCCCAACACATTGTCTTATTCGTCTTATGGCAGGACCTAGTCCAAGAAGCAGATCAGCTGGAGAATTTCACAGGTCTTGGCCCTGTCCCTGGGTAATGGTCCTCCATATCCTACATTAAAAGCATTTGCCCTTGTACAATACAGTTCCATTAAACTAGAGGAGTGGAGATGAGAAACAGTTGTCAGCACAAGGGGGGTACAGATCTTAAAACTAAGGGCAGGATTGCCTCCTCCCTCACCCTCTTCTGAAGACCACCCCACCCACCTATTCCAACAGTATGTGAAACAAAATATTTGTGGTATTGGTCATGACTAATTAATTCTGGATTAAAGCACAGACTAGCTCTATTACCATAACAATGCATCCCTCAACATAGCAAAAAGCTTACAGATTTCCATACCACTAGCCATAGCCATTGACAACAAATTTCACTTAGACTTTAGTCATATGCTAAGTAAATGTGACAAATACATTGTGATGAAAACAAAATCGCAAAGTTAGGATTTCATATTCAAAGTGATGAGTGGAAGACTGGGACATAAATCCATAGCATTTGCCCCTGGAAGTTCACAGATGATTTTCTAAGTTATACACCCTCCTAGGTAAGTGATAAAGATTAAATTATTTTAAGTTCTTCCAAAAGTTCCGAAAGTTCAAACCAAACCAAATTTTGCTCAACTTCTACAAATTTTCTTCTTTGTTACATTAGGTTTCCGGGACCAGACATTGGAAGGAGGGGAATTTACACAGAACAGAGCTATCAAAGATGAAAGCACACGGCAGTGGAAGCAATGCTCTGCTCCCCAGGAGGTGCTGCTGGACTAGCCACAGTCCCCAGGCTTGACACCAAAGAGTTTGGGCTTCCCAAAGCCAAAGGCCCAAGAGGCAGGCAAGCGCTTTGGCTCCAAACAGTTTTCTACAGAAGAGTACTGCCATGGAGATGCTGGAGCTCTTGAAGGACAGCTTGCTGAAGAGATAAAGCCTCTATCCCACATTTTATTTAATGAAGAGGATTTACCAAAATCTAGTCTGGCACCAGCTCACACCCCTCCTTGAAATATTAGCCTGAAATAACAGCAAAACATCTTACCACATGCATTCCTTTTAAGGTAAGGGCTGTTGAAGTACAGTCAGTCACTACACGACAGGCTAACCAGACTATTTTTTTTATATTTTTTTTTTCAGTGGAGCTTTGAGTATAATAATTATTACATGATGCACTACGCATTGCCAATGTCAAGTTGGCTTCAGCATCTATCTATCTTTTCCACTGACTTGAAGTAGGATCTCAGTTTACGCAGTTCCTGATTTACCAATTCCGTTAGTGGTATTTGTGTCTAATGGGGATTTTGACAGTAAAACAGTCTTGTTAATAGCTCATGATTTATTACATTATTCACCACTTCCTTAAATCTATTTTATTTCAGAAAAAAATAGATATTTTGGAGTCGAGTTGTATTTTCCTAGGCTTTCCACCAGCATTACTAGACTACACCTAACCATCTTCAGTGACAACTGTAAATGATATAAACAGAGGAAAAGTCTGATGAGGCACCTATAAAGCAAAATAAAATTTGTGTGATGTAAGATAGAAAAATTTAAATAATATGGTGAGAATAGGATAGACAAGAAACTTTCTCAGTGAGGGTGAAACCATTTACACAAGATGCTTCTTAGCACAGCCAAACTTCAAGTCTGTATCAAGGATTACAAGTTACCCCTGCAAGAGAGACTGCAATACTCAAAAGCATCTAGAAACTGTAGATAAACAACTCAATACTTTAATGACATGCCAAAAAGAATTCATGAGATGTCTAACAAGAACAGTGAAAAGGAAAAGGGAGGATAATATGCACACGACACTGATAAGAAAGGAAAGCACATCAAGTACACATCTTCATCTATATTACAGCTACATCCATCCACATCAAACTGCAATGGATTTAGGGAAACACACAAAAAGCTATAGCATCAGATTCTGACCACTCCCACCAAAAGAGGGCCCTGAATAGGAAAGGAAACACCACAAAAAAAACACTCAAGATTTCTGAAGTGATTCACTTCAAACATCACTGTTCACAATTTCACATGCATTCTTTTCTCCTTCCAGAACAGCCAGTTCCACTTCTAGCATCCCAGTTCCATACCCCATGCCATATATTGTCATCACTGTTTCTATGCAGTTAGGATCTCAATTTTGCATTGAAGCTACTTGTTCCAGAGAAGTCTATGAATCTTTTGGTATTTTTTTTTTTCTTTCTAGTTTTCCCTTTCCTCCCATCCTCTTCATTTCCAAGGCCTGTTTCTTCCATCTCTCCCAAAATATCTGCCAGCTCTCACCTTTCATTTCCTTTTCATAATTTCCTTCTTTATTCCTTTCTGGTTCTTTATTACTTACCCCTACTCACACACACCTTGGATCATCAATCAAAATCTTCCCACCTAAAGCCTTCTCATCATCTTAAATTTAAAGCAAGAGGGTCATCGGATCATCTTTAAAGGCACATTTTTTACTGTAGCCTAGCTCAGATTTTATTTCCAAGTTTTTTTGGTGTGTAAAGAAAATATTGAGAGACAAAAGAAAACTGTAGCAAAAACACCACTCTAGGCCCAATCCTTCGTGGCTTCAAGTGTGGGCAGACTGCCTGCCCGTGGAGAGCACATTCCAGTTCCCTGTGACTGCTGGGAATTTATAATAGCAAAAGCAGGGCTGGTCTCATATATCACTGTGTCATCTATCCACAAGATAAAACAGAGCACTGAGATTCTTTCTCCTCCTTTTTTTCTTTTCCAAAGGAAGTGACTGATTTCTAGAAAATACTTTGGAGCTTTTAATGCCCTGGGACTTAACATGGGTGAGGCACCCTGCCTGCTCAGTTACATGTTACAGAATTAGGATCTATGACTTTAAGTTACTACATTTCAGTTTTGAGCCTACCTTTTCCTATGTAATGCTGGTAACAGACAGAGAATTAAAAGCCCAGAGACTCAAGTCTTCCTTTTACCCACAACACAGCAAAAAGCTGTTTCAGCTCCCCACTAGAGCAGCATGTTTCAACCCACATTCCGTCTGGGCAAAGAGATTTGAGCATTTTTCTTCCTTCAAAAGGCACTGGATGGGCCAGTGCTACAGGAGCCAGTGCTACTTGACTATGCCAAAAGTAATGTAACAATATTTAAAATAAACAAGGAAGTGACTTAAGAACAAGATTTCAGTTTCCTCTTTGCCAGTCTTAATATCAGAAAGACCTTTGACGACAGGTAGCTGGTTATTTCAAAGGTAATTATGGTGACTTTACCAACAGATGTTTGGGTACATGCTTCTCCTCGTAAATTGGTGCTAGAGGAGCATATGGTGAACTACATAGGTGGTGTAACAATCTTCTTGTAAACAGACTTCTGTAACATCTGCATGATCCTGAACACAAAAAACATGATGGGTCACAGAGACCAGGCATGTATTCTTGGCACCTCTGATGCAAAATTTCTATTGGAAGACAAGGCAGCACCGGCTGAGTTTGAAGACATTCAATCACCAGCTTGTATCTCCTCCCTTTGAACTGGATGCACTAGTGAAATCCTGCCTTTATCTTTCCTCCAAAAGAAAGAAAAATGGATATATTATATCACATTATGAGAGTTCCAAGACATCAAATGGTCTATACATATTTTTCCCTTTCAGTTTCATATTTAGTAAAATATTCTAGGTACAGCTTAAATGTAATTGCTTTGTTTAGTATTATTTCACCTGCTCTGAAACTGTAGCTAGAAGCCCCCTGACCATGGGACTAGGATACTTAACTTCACTTTGGTGCCTTCCGCTTCTGTATTCTTGATTTTTTTAAATCATTTCTCACAGCAGTCACAACTGTAACTGTAATCAGTAGCATGTCCCCATCAGGTTAAAAACACATATATGCATTTGATTAATTAACAGTGCATTTGTTTTCTGCACACCACGTGTAAAATTCAGAAATTCTGAATATGTGCCTCTGTACAGCTGTTATTGCCTACTACATGCAGGAGACATCCAAGACCAGAGCTCTTCTGCATAGACTTCTGTTTACACTTGCTATTTTTCAGGGTCATTCAGTACATGACTGTCATTTTGGAGCAGGAAGGGGGGGAGGAGGGGAAACATGCACTGTAACAAGACCTGCAGTGTTAGGGGCATTGGTTTGATTCTCTGATACCAGCAACTTCTGCACTTGATTATCACACACTCTGAGTTAGACAAAACAAATAACTAAAGATAACCCCTTAGAAATTAGTAGAAACTGAAAAAAATTATTCTATAATTGCTTATATAGATAACTGGAAAAACATTCCTATATAAGCTTAGCATATATTCCATTATTTCTGGGTTTAAAACATAGTAATTTAAAACTGTAAATCTTTCAGTGTACTTTCCTTCTCAATTGTCCTAATATTTTAAAGCCAGAAGATTCAGACTGAATTGTCAAAAACAGATACAAGAAGCACCCTTCCACATATATAAATAGAAAAGAATAAATATCACAAGATGAACCTTCTTGTGCAAGTATCAACTCGGAACAGCAATTTTACTTCGAGTAAAAGTTTAATTCCTGCACAGTATAAAACTGCCAAAGCAGCTGATAATTTGAAGAAAAATGCTGAAAGCAAGACAGGCAGGCAGTTTTTGCCAATCTTAACCCATTTAAGAAACACTGAATAAGAAAAAGACCACAGTTTCAGGCCAGGATTAGACCAAGACCTCAGTAAGAAAGGAAATAACTCTCCTTTGGACTTGTTTTGAAATCTTTTCCCAGAGCTGCACTGGTGGTAAAGTAGTTGGCTGTATCAGTTTCTTCTATGGGGAACTGTTCTGGATGACAGGCAGATGGACTCATCTGGCCATTCCCGCTTGGCTGCAAAGCTAAGTATTTTGCACTGTGAAGAACCACCCTTTGCAGTAGAGCTGCTCAGAATAAAGTCAGCATTTCCCCTATTATAGCAGCAAAAACACATCTAGGAAAAATAAGTAAATCAGCTTTCACTTCTTGAATTCTTATCAATTTATACAAGGTCTGGAGGTGCAAGGGTAAATCGGAACCAATGTAACTTGTGACCAGAGAAACCTCATGGGGAGATACAGTACCAATGAACAAGCTCTTGGGAGAAAAATATGCCCCCATCACTTAAGGAACCAATTGCTAGACCTTTACTCAGGAGGCCCTTGGTGCTCACCAGCAATTTCAGTATCTGCTAGTCTGCAGAGATGTCAACACCAGCCGATTGTCAGGCAGCCACAGATGGAGTGGAAGAGAAGTAGTACAATTCAAAACATAAGACGAGAAGCCACCTCAGCTAAGAGTCAATATCCTAAGCAGCAAAAGGTTGCACCCCTACACCATGTTCCCCTTCTGTAGGGAAAAGAAAAAAAAAGTCATCTGTCCAGTATCCTTCAAACCTAAAAGCTAAGCTGCTTAGTATCCTAAAAGCCTTGGGGAAGGTCAATGGGAGAGACAGGCAGCTATCCATTAGGACAATGAACCCTAGAGCACAGCCAGCCTTAGGGCAAAATTCTCCCCTCCCCAGAGACAAACCCCTATTACCTTTTATCAGGAGCTGATTAGTCCTCCTGCCCCACCAGCATGGATTAAGGGATCCCACCTGTGTTCTCAGCCTTCCATTCAGAAGCCACCTCCCAGGTAACTACAGCTGAGCCCTCCCTCCTTCTGAGCATCCAACCCCTCCTCCTCAATACAGCCTGTTTGTTCCACAGGACAATCTCCTCACTAAGGCTTGAAACCAAGGTGACAAAGTTTGAGCACCCCAAATAATGTAACATTTTACAGGCATTCCTTGACCCTCCTCATTTTGATATTTTGCCCAGCACAGGCTCGGCAATGGCATGAGTACCTCTGCAAACAATGAAACAAACTAGTTACTTTAGATGCACCAACTGGCTTTGAAATAGTTAAAGAGTGAACTAGCCTTGACAAGCTTTCGGTCTGATCTGAATTGCATTTTCCTGAATATAATTGCTTCTAAACAGAGGTAATATTAAACAACTGTTCTTCTGCTTGGCAAGCTCTCAGAATGCTTTCCAGGGCTGTAATACTATAATCTCCTATTCATGTTGCACACAAAGTTATATGGGAACATGGTGAATGAGGCAGGCAAAGCTGCTGTCCTAATGTGAAGACATTTAACTCCATATTTGTATTCATGTCTACATACACACACAGACAGATATGTATTTCATTAGCCCCAGAAAAACTCAAGAACTCTGGCCTCGTTTACATCCTGTGCAGGAGTATGGCCCAGGAAGTACTCTATAGCATGACATGCCCTCTAAGCTGCTCTCTGTGCATTCACAGTGTCAAAAAAGGACACTTTCTACTCACCCTCTACTATTTCGTTGCATGTGTCCTCTCCAGATGTGACTGCCCTATGTTAATTATGTAATCCAGTAGGATACATCAGGTGAGGGCTGAGGCAAACATGACCCATTGCTGTTCCTGATCACACCACATCACGTGGTGCTTTTCCAGATCCGTCCCAGGCTCTCAGGCATTCTTTTCCCTCATACTTCAGAGTTTATCTAAAGCCTGCGTCTGAGGCACACTTAAATGCCAGCTGTTTGGATGCTAGACAAGGATGAGCTGGAGCATAAGCATGAAACTATTTCTAAGACAAAGTGTAAACATAACAACTAGGTCTCTCTGGTGACTTGCCTCACCAGCTTTTTTCAGTTGAAGGGCTGAATAAGAAGGGTAGGAGCTGAGTAAGGACATGCCTGCCCCAATCAAAAATAAAACTGCATAAGCAACCATGGACTGTTGTAAATTGTAATTGTGCATTTAAACAAAATGGAACAAAGTATAGAAAGTTGGGGGGAAATATTAAAACACTGGAAGTTACAACACAAAACTTAGTCTAAGAGTAACTACCTAAACAACAAATATTTACATGGTGAGGCCACAGCTACTTCTTTTGACATCAGCCTCATTAAGTATACTAGGAAATTTTTCCACATAAGGAAAAGCCACCATGAAGAGTCATTTAAGGCTTACCATCAATGAAGATAAATACTCATGAGCGATACTGGTGGTTTATCTCAATGCAAGTCATAACTCCTGTTCTGCATTTCCCCTCACTGGATCTTTCCTGTCCCCCATAAACTTTCTATGAACCATAAAAACCTGGATTTAAATAATGCCTTAAATATCTGAAAATCATGGATAGCCAGTAAAAGTTTTTCCTTCAAATTTTTTCAGTTGAGTGATATTTTTTACTACGAAGTTTTCTTCAACACTTTCTTCCTTAGTTTAACTTGCAAACATCATTCAGGCACTTCTTTTCTGTGTTCCTATAGGCAAAGAAACAGAAATCATGCATTTACCAGCAACAGTTTCTGGTCCTGGTATGCATGCTTGGAAAATCACATTAAAGCATTTTCTAAGTAGACTTTTCTGTTAGGAGTCAAACAGAAGGGTTCAGAGCACATCCTTGTTCTAAGGTTGGGGCAGAGGAATTACATGAAGAAGAAACTGAGTAAAGAAATCAGTTTGGAGGTAACTTGTCCTTTGGGGTAACGCCATTTGCTTCAAAGTTATACTGGCTCAGATCTTCTTCCATGAATTGAAAAAAGAGTTAAAGCAACAAGCTTTCCTTTCACTCAGTATGGACACTCTCAGACACATACAGTTTCCAAGTGAGGAAGATAAATTTTCTTCCATTTCTTAATGCATTAAAAACACTCAACACGCAGCAAGAGGCTTTGGAAACATAAATAACGTGCAAGATTCTTTGCTTTGTGCAACAGTTACTGATAAGCTTTATATTACACCAAGCTCTATAGATTTATTTATTCCCAAGATACAACTTGGTGTTTAGTAGACATGTTAGCAAACTGCAAGAGCCCAAATAAACTAGCATTCGTATAAATAAACTACGGATAAATGATACATGATAAAAGGTAACTGCAGCACAGATAGGTTTTAATACTTGGATGCTCCAAGCACCTACTAGACAAGTAGGTTATTTGATAGTAACACAGAAGCTAGCAAAATAAGGTGTTCCAAACTCGGCATGTGATTTGAAAACAAACAAAAAAACCCACCACACACACACCCCAAAACACCACACAAACTGAAAAACTCAAGAGTTTCTAAGAGAGCTAAAAATGAAGATGCGAACAATGTGATTGCAGACAACATTCAGTCTAGAGATACAAGTGAATATATATTGAAAAGGACAAAACCAAATGAGGACCCACATTATGTATTAAAGGGGTTTAGGTATTACTCATTTCTTCATTGAAAACATCTGCTCAAGGCAAAGTAGCTGCCAGAGAAGTTAAAATAGACAATTAATACATCAACTAATGTAAGGCCACGTATTACTGCTTTTCACTTTGATCTACTTAACACTCAGAAGTTGGGGGGCTGACTGAGGGGAATGCATGTAAATAAATAAATTTGGGAAGATGTAAGAACAGTCTGCAGAAAGATTACTGAAGTTATAAAGTACTGTTTATATGGTGTTCTTTCTATAAGTGAACTAACTGAAGCAGCAGTTGACAGAAAAAATATGCTATAATTAAAAACTGTATCATAACACAGAAGAGGGCCAGGTTTGCCATTCCAAGTCCTCAATTAACTTCATTTTGCAATCAAACCTTAAAGCTGTTTCAGTGAGTTTTGGGGAATATTTTTATGATAAAAAATAAATAATTCAACCGTATTACAAGAAAGCCTACAGAATAAAAACTCTGAAGAAACATTTACAGCAAAGGTGAAGTTTTTCCTCATTGTCCCCACAAATGTTTCTGCTTCAAAAGCATTTTGCTCTGTCTCCATATATCATTTGCACCAGAACTTCAGTTTCAGTTTTATCTTATAAATTATTCTTCATCACTTCAATAAAAATAAGAACTCCTAACTCTTCCACATTGGATATGAACTCCAACAAGAGTTTGGCATGAGAGGGTTCCTATGCATAATGGAGACCACAATCCCCGAGATATACAAACATTGTTTAGAAAATTTTGCTTCTGAAGAACATTACAAGATAGCTTACTATTATTCAAATTTTCAGTTACTCTCCCCCACCCATGCACTAAGAATTTTCCTTAAAACCACTCTGCCATCTGAAAGTTTCTTTTATGTTTAGAATTAGGAGTGTACAACAGCGGTTTTTAAGATATCATGCATTAAAAAATTGTTCCTAGGCAGCAACTGGGTACACAAAGTATCAGTGTGGAACTAACACACTGTTTGAAGTTATACAAATAAAAGTCCTCATTAGTGGAGAAGATTAAAAATAAAGCTTTAGTTTGAATTTGTTACACCCCCTGGAGAAAGTAAGCCGATGTTCATTAACACGCAAGCTGCTTACATGTGTCTACTTCCCAAAATCAAGTATTTGAGAAGAGCAAAAAGAGGGAAAAAATTAGGAAACCACATAAGAACCCGCCTATCTTAGGTCACAATGATTAATGAAATGGAAATGTTAATGCAGCTCAGAAGTGGCCATATCACATGGAAGTTTTAGAAAATAAATATCAAGTTGTTTCCAAGAAGTTGTACCCATTAATAATCTTAGACCTCACTTGAAACACAAGACGCATAAGGAAAGTATCTTGACGCTGATGGTATTTATTAGACTACACCATTGAAAGTTTCACACACCAACCACGATCCATCTAGGAAAAATCACTAAGAACTGAATTCCAGTAAGGACAAAATAATTTTTACACGGATGTGTAATTTTTGCAAGGGTTCTTGCCAACACCAGTGCAGACCAAATGAAATCATGAGTTTCTTAGCCCCTCATGCCATATAAGATTTCTTCAACATCTGTACAACCTTTTTTGTTTGACATTCTTTGTATCTCAAGATTCCTCAACACTGTTAATAGTACTAATTCTTATTACTAGTAATGGTTTGATTTCTGCTTTACAGTCCAGTTCCCTTTGTTAGAGAATGATGTATCAGAAGTAGACCAAAATATGATCTTGATTAAATATTTAATTATCCAAATGTATTAAAGATATTTTTTGAGGAACAGAAGGGCAAAATCTGCTTCTATAAAGAAAGACAAAACTGCCTCACAAACAGAAATAATTTGGACTATGATAAACAGAGCTCAATTCCCCACTGACCTGTACTGCAGATAGAATATTATTCTCATTTGGCATACCTTAGTGGAAACAAAGGTAAATGGCTACATGACACTCAGGAGAAAGATGAAACAGGGACCAAGAAAAAGAACAAGAACAACTGTTGAATGTTAGAGAAATTAAACAGGAGGCAGGTTGGGAAATAAGAAGCAGCTTGTACTGCTGTAAGCCTCACAGTAAAATGCTTCCAAAGCTTCAGGGAAAAGGGAAACCCCGGGGAGTGAGTCTCGAGGCTCTGCATAGGAGCCTCTCCCCTCTCCACTGCCTGGAGGTCAGTCTCCTAACCTAGTAAAGCACTATGATTAAAAAGAGGAGATATAAAAGCTACGACCCATCAACTTTTTTCCCCGTCCCTTTAGTCTCAGTTTCTTAGCTACAAGCATGAACAGACTAAAACACAGATTTGATTACTTCACCAGTCTTTCCCATGCAACCATCTCATTATTGTGCCTTAAGCTTGTCAAGGGAAAGCCTAACACATTGCAACTGGCACATTCTTTGTTGTCAGTGAGGTAAAGGTTTAGCTACACGGGTCTTGCACTTCGTAATTGTGGTATTGTTGCTGTTAGACACAGGTCCAGGGGACAGCCAAAAATAGCCTGTCAGCAGAAAACTTGGCACTGCCATATTGATTTTTAGGCCTCATTGTATAAGACATACAGTTCCAGGCTTTATCAAACAAATGCTACACGGTTATTTCAATTGTTAGCATTTTATTTTTCAAAGCTATTTCTAAACAGACAGCTGCAAAGCACAGAGGGGCTTTTGGGGTATGTGTCAGGGCTGGAGGGAGGGTAGGGGAGGAGGGATAAGAACAAGATAGACAAAGTTGGATCAAGTCAGGATGCTTAAGGGGGGCCTCAGTCACCATGTGTGTTTCACCAAGCATAATTGCTTTATTCTGGAGTAGCTTTTGTAAATGACTATAAGATTGCCTGCGAGACAGTAGGTCAGAGAAAGCAATTTTACGGTTCTTGTTTTCATTGGCAATTGTAGAAGGTTAAAGCACTTTATGACTTCATTCTGAATTTGCTATCATAACAAGTTATTTTTGTATGGCTACCTTGGAAGTCTACCTTAGAAGAAAGCATTTTCCTCACAGTTTAGAGACTTCATAAAACCACATAACTTGCTACCCCCTTAAAGAAAAGCACATGAGAACTTACATTAAGCATTCTTCATATGCTTGTTGTGAATGAGGTTCCAAGAGATGTTGTAAACCTGATCACTACTCTTGGTTAATCAAACACTCTCCAGTAGTAGTTCTATGTTCATAAGAGCATTTTGTTTGAGTAAGAACTTCAGGAACTACCAGCCAAGCAGCTAATACTATCCTCAACGGAAAGATGGTCTTGTTCAAACCAATAGAGACAGAAGCAATTCTCAAAATAACTAAGCTACTCCTATTTTGAGCCTGTGTCACACAAGCAATCTCCTCTCCCCAATATATTTTACCCGAGTCAAATAATAGCTGCATATTTCCAGGTATAGGCTTACAAATATTTCCCATCAGAAGCCATTTGTCATTTTTTCCATTACCTTTTTCAAGTCCCATCAGAAGTGATGCAAGCAAACAAGGATTCAGACTAGATGAAAAACAGTGCCTCGTCAAGGTATCTAGGTCACATTAGAAAATATACTTTCATAGGGTTTTTCGCAGAAGCAGTGTTACATCATTTGAAATGTAATTTTGGTTTGGTGATAGATACTTGAAAGCAAAACCAATTTTTTTTAAGCCTTTATGTCATTGAAATAGGGAGTAAAATATTGTTTCTCTGAAGATACTTGTATGCATCACTCATCATAGCGTCTGTTTTCTTTCCGTGACTCTATCTAGTGTCTGTTTTAAAGAGTTTGTGCAAATTTTATTTCCATTGCACAAGAACTGCTCAGTTTACAAAAGGAGATCATTCAGACTAGGAGACTACCAGCGCTACATTTTGCACCCAGCAAAGAATACAAAGTCATCCAGCAGATTATCTTTAATTCTACCCAAAAGAATATACAGGCATTCATCAGTTTAGGCTAACTTTTGCCAAGCAGAATGACACAGGGCTCTATTAATAGGGTTATTTAAAATAAATATGCCAGAAGTTGAAACAATCTTGCCTAGCAGCAAGATAATCATCCTGTGTTATTTACCACTGTGGACTACATGTTTGTACTGTTCTACACGTGCAGATCCAGACAGGAAATTTTAATTAAACCTCTTTTGCAAACTTCAACCATTTGGTTAAGGTAAGTCGTGGGCAAAGCTGTATCAATTCTGACGCAACTTTCACCATAAACAGTTTCTCTGACCTAAAGCAATCAGGTCATAATCCTAAGTGAAAAAAAATTTTAAAAATTTCATTCAAACACCCAACGGGAAGAACATCGTAAGAAAAAAAGCAGCATCAAGTGCTTGCTCGCTTCAACTCAGCTGACAGTAGAGTCAGCAAATCCTTACACGTTCAAGTATACTTGGTACATGGAAGTCCCAGGTTTAAGTTGGCAGTCTAAGGAATTTTCTTCTACCTTTTTAAAGTCAAGGTTAAAACACACATAACAAACCTCTGCATATGTAAAGCAGATGTATAACGAAGTCTCTGATCTCACATCTCCTAACAATCAACCTAGTGTCCATATAGCTGTAGTTGTCCCCCTGTAAGTACTTCTGGAAAATGAAAAAGAGTAAGTTTATCATACTTCATGGAACAGGAAACGTTCTGAAATATCAAACTTTCTGAAGACAGGAAAGTAGTTTCTCAACCAGTTCTACAAACAGATTTAAGTTAATCCCTTTAAGACTTCTGAAGCCATCTTTACACAGAACCCTTTTAAAACCAGAAGTCTACTTCTAAATTGCCTTTGCATATTCTTGCAGAAAGACAGCACATGGCCATGAACCTGGGAGCAAGGAAGCGCTCTCAAGCTCCAGTTTAGACACAACTATGCAAGCCAAAGTGACCCTCTATACTGACGGCAGGTTAGGCACAGCTGGAATTCCTGTGCGGAGAGCTGCTTGCAGCTTCACACAGCACATGCCCACTGATACACCATGTTTCAGGTTTTTTCCCTAGAAGGTACAATCAGCTTCCTAAATATATCCAATTAATTCCTATTTAATAAATCTAAGAGAAATCACCCCTGTGGCGTCCCCACTGTATCGTCCCTGCTGCATCAATCAACATCCCATATTAGATATACCATGTACACTGCATTTACTGGTCTGCAATTTTCCATCACCACTGAAGAAGTCACTTATGCAGAATAATTGCACATGGTATTCCAGCTGTGAAAGGCATAGTAAAAGCCCAGCTTGGTTAATCTTATTACCTCAGTGCCAGGCTCCAAAGAAGGGCTAGCAGAACTCTATCCCCACTGTGTTAAGTGGAACCTCACTCCAAAAATCAAGGAAAAGCAGCAATTGGAGGAATTCAACAGCCAGATTTGCCCCCAGCCACAAATGGGCATCAAATACAACCAACAGCACTCCAGTGACATGGCCTGGCATGTCTGCTACTCACCTACATCAACCAGTTGCTCACCAAAGAACCAGAAATACAAGGTTTTTAGCCTTAATATGGAGGTGTTACCACCCCCAGAATAAGCAAAGTATCATCAAAGAACCTGCTACTCAGACGCAACCAAACTGCTTATCATATATAAAAACCCCTTGGGGCAGGAGACAGTGCTTTCTCAAGAGAAAATCCTGGAGAAAGAAAAAACACCTTTGAAGAGAAGACAGATAGCCACAAACCTCTCCATCTTTCTCTCCCTCTGTATATCTTAATTGTCCTAAGATGAACACAGACCAAAATACAAAGACATTTTTCAAGGCAACCTGAACTATGCTACCACATCCTCTAGAGGGTGACAAAAGAGAAACTACACTATATCACAGGAACAAGCCTCATGGTGATGAGGAGGACCATAAAATAACTTTTTCCAGAATAGAGCAGAAAAGGCCAAGGGGCTACTTAATTCAATAGATAGGGTACAAGCTATCCAGCTACAGGTCAATGCAAGTAAATCAAGTGGAACGGAGAGCATATCTGGGAAGGATACATATCCTGTTTGCTCCTGGGCAACAGAGAAGGATGTTCCATGGAAGAATATATTCAGGGGATGTCATTAGTAAGTAAAGGAAGACCCAAAGATAAATGTTAGGAGACTGTAGGACACAAGATTTAGACACAGGATGACGATAGTTCTTTTATTTAGGGCTGTCATCTCCTTCATATTTCTTACATACTTTTATACCTGCCACAACTGTAAATGAGAATCAGAGCTTTTACATTCAAAATGCAAAACCAACTCTACACAGGTAAAAGCAGCAGTCAGACAGGAGAAGGCACTGGAATACACTGAGGGAAAAATTGGAACCCTCACTCATTTATTTCTGATTTTGAAAACACAGACTAACTTTGAGAACATCTGTAACTGTTCTGCACATGGATTGGATGAGATGGAAATATCAGCAGTCTTTAAGCATAGTCTGGAAACTTTGGTCTCTGAAACAAGAGCATGTAGCCCTTCTGGTTCATTCATTTTGTTGATGGCTTTGATGTTTTCTGATTAAGCAAGAGGTTTTTTGAACTTTCTCCTTTCCATTTTGTATTTACGAAACTTCCAAGTATCTTCTTCAAAGTTTTGCAGAGGGGAGTAGTTCTTCTACTAACTTTTAAGATATTTAGAGGCCTTTGGGTATGCAGTGTTGAGAATTCCTGTAGTTCTACACTAACTACATTCTTTTTCTCACCTGCTGCACTGGGCAGTATATCTTTTAGACTGGTATGGTACCTAATCACTTTCCTAGCACTAGTCTTTTCTCAGCAAAATAAATAAAATTCTAACAGTACTTGTGAGGCAAGGGATAACCACTTCAAATTTGTACATGAAAGCATGTTCATGTTCCTTTCTTAATCAAAAGCATGTAAGATTTTTCTAGAACTACTCCACACATACATTCAGTAGCTTTATCACATTTCTTGTGGTGAGAGTCAGCTCTGACCCAAACCAGATAACTCTGCTGTGGAAATGGAACAGAACAAGACAAGAGATGGAGAATGCAAGTACATCAGTTCAGAAAATTAGGCTAGTACCCTAAGGTAAGGCACAGATCACCTTAAGACCACTTTTACATAGCCCCACCTGGGCAAAAAAAAAGTTCAATTATTAAACAAATCCTCATGAGAATGCAGAGTCATTCAATTAAAAGCTTTATAAATTCAGCCTGTATAGAGAAGGCTATAGAATTATAAAGTGACTCCTTTCATTTCTTTCACTCACTGCACTTCCCCTAACCAATCAATGTTCCAGGGACATTGGAGGTCTTTAAATACCTCATACAAGTTACATGAAAAACAAGGGCTTCCACTGAGGTTCAAAACAGAAGTATTGGAGAGTAAGTGACTCAGAGGTGATCTGAGGAATAGTCATTTATTCAAAATCAGTTTTGTCCCTATTCCTGTTTAATTTTTACAGACTGCATAGTACTACCACTGAAGTAAATTTGAATAAAATGTGTGGTTTGAATATCAGGAAGAAATGTTTTTTATTATTAAAAAAATTAACTTCAGGTGGATATTTTTAGTTTGAAATATATATTTCTTCGTTTTCTGGCATGCCTGAAATGCATCAGATTAAAGTCACAATTCTAGCTGCACACAGTTCAAAGCTAAAGAAATGAAAACAAAATCTTACACTTGCATGAGGCTGATATTTTCTGTATTTGTTCAACAGCATGTCTTAAAGGAAGATGCTCTGTACTGAGATGTACAAAAGTATCTACAAGGTGTAGGGCAGATGAGAACTTCAGACTATCAGAGCCAAAACTTGTAACCTGGAGCGCAAAAGCAGCCGCTCTGTCCAATAGCTACAAGGTTGTACATGACAGGCACTTATATTCAGGTACATGTCCTTCTATTCAGATAAGCATAATTTAGGTCATTAACCTACGCTATCACAGTAGAGGTACAAAACACAGTCCATGGTTATTCAGGCAAAAGAAATAAGACCTAAACTAAGCCACAAGTACTATCATTGCACAGTAAAATCTCTCACCTGGTACTTGGTGCAGAGTAAAGGTAGGTTTGTACTGATGAGCTTATCAGCCTAGCAACTGCAAGACCATATCATTCACCTTATAGTAGGAGAATCATGTTCCTGCACAGCCAGTTACACACATCCAACTGGTCATAATCGCTTCAAGGCAAAGTTTTCTTAAATTATAGAAAAAAGCAAAAATGTTTGCATACAGCTCAAAAATATTCAGATTGTTCAAAACTAATCAGGCCAAAAAGAATGTTTTTAAGAGGAAAAACTGCTGAAGCAAAAAGTATCAAAGCTTTGCTCAAAGTTATGAAAGGATAGGTAGGCTTGTTTTGTGTGGGGCTTTTTTGGTTGGTTGGTTAAGGTTTTTTTAATGTATTCAAGTCAGCAATGTAGGAAAAAACCCAAAACACATAATTTGAGCAGCCCATTAGTCTTTTCCTTGCAAAAGACAAGAACATTAATATGTTTCATTCAGGTTCTGATCTCAGTCAAGTTCCTGATTAACTCATTTTTACTATCAGATTTCAACAAGCACACAGGGTGCTTGTGTAAGAAATGAGAAGTGCAGCGAGCAGGGAGAACACTAGAAATAACTTTGCAAGTAATCTATCAAACTAAGTTTATGCATTTGTCATTCCACTATGTAGCCACAGTGGTAGTGTAGCCACAAGTCTGAGGAAAAACATAAAGCAAGTTTTGCATGAAGAGGTAATCTCTTTGATTAGACCAAACTATACCATTGTAAAAGTAATAAGGAAGGCTGACAAGCTTTCTTGTTCTGAGATTTTCTGCAATGTTATCAGTTGACTTAACACGAGATACCTTTCCCTTCACACCTCAACATACACGTGGCACTTCATACATTGTATTACTGGCTCCTCAATATCCCAGTCAGAAACAACTCAACCCTGGGAACAGACAGTATTACCCACATTAGCCAAGGAAAGAAATAGTAGGAATATGTGAAGCTTTGTTGCCTCTGTTTCTAGATAGGCATGTTCACAACAACTTCATTTTTCTACATCTTTTAATGTGTCTTCAAGAGACAGTCAGGTTGGAAAAGCTGCCATCAGTAGGATGAAACACAAGTATAGGAGATAAGTAAAGAAAGCAAGTTACTGTTTTAGCTGTATAATAGTCTGTAGCCATACTGACTTCAGGAACTTTATATGAACAAGCCAGGTCCCTTTGGAGTTGTTCTCTGATCATGTAATACATCAAAAGACACAACATCAGTGTAATTATTCTAATAATCAAAATCCATGAAAAATATAGCCAATTACTGATTGCTTTTAGATGCAGCAGACTCCA
Organism: Buteo buteo; assembly: GCF_964188355.1. Lineage (NCBI taxonomy): Eukaryota > Metazoa > Chordata > Aves > Accipitriformes > Accipitridae > Buteo > Buteo buteo. The sequence goes on along the minus strand of NC_134171.1, from coordinate 76,963,220 downwards.
GATGCACACAAAATTCCTCATTAGTACAAGCATATTTTTATTCTATAACAACTACAAAAGGCATTTGTGCACAACATTATTAACAGGGTCTGCTCAAGAAGCAAGCAGGTACCCAGAACACAGACACAAAAATGCAGCAATGAAGAGGTTTCACATACTCAGTAGGACTTTTAAACTTTGTATACAATTGATCTGGATGGGCTGTATCGATGGGCCAAGGCCAATTGTATAAGATTATTCAAGAAGGCTAAGTGCCAGGTCCTGTATTTGGGTCACAACCACCCCATGCAGCACTACAGGCTTGTGGAAGCGTGGCTGGAAAGCTGCCTGGCAGAAAAGGACCTGGGGGTGTTGGTCAACAGCTGGATGAATATGAGCCAGCAGTGTGCCCAGGTGGCCAAGAAGACAAATCGCATCCTGGCTTGTATCAGAAGTAGTGTAGCCAGCAGGACTAGGGAAGTGATTGCCTCAGTACTCAGCACTGGTGAGGTCGCACCTTGAATCCTGTGTTTGGCTTTGAGCCCCTCACTACAGGAAAGACATTGAGGTGCTGGAGTGTGTCCAGAGAAGGGCAACCAAGCTGGTGAGGGGCCTGGAGCACAAGTCTTCTGAGGAGCAGCTGAGGGAACTGGGGTTGCTTAGCCTGGAGAAAAGAAGGCTCAAGGAGACCTTATCCCTCTCTACAACTGCCTGAAAGGAGATTGTATTGAGGTAGGTGTCAATCTCTTCTCCCAAGCAACAAGCGAAAGGATAAGAGGAAATGGCCTCAAGTTGCACCAGGGCAGGCTTAGATTAGATATTAGGAAAAACTTCTTCACTGAAAGCGTTGTCAAGCATTGGAACAGACTTCCCACAGAAGTGTTGATGGTTGAGTCACCATCCCTGGAGGTATTTAAAAGACGTGTAGATGTGGTGCTTAGGGACATGGTTTAGTGGTGGGCTTGGCTGTGTTAGCTTAACAGTTGGACTCAATGATCTTAAACGTACTTTCCAACATAAATGATTCTATGAGTTCAGAGAGAAGACACCAGACAGAGAGATCATTCTGAACTATCTGGTAATAAGAACTCATACTTTCTTCTACTCTACATGCAAAACAAAAAATGAATGAACTGTGAGGAATTAGACCAAGCTACTCTAAACTAACAAAGATCACTTTCATAAGGCAATCAGCTTCTTTTTAAGGCCTTGTCTTCAGGAATACTAAAGTTATAGTTCCAATTCAAACTAGTAAATGTAAGTCAGCCCCAAGTAAAATCTCACTAAACAGTTACCGGTTGCATGTTTTCTCCTCTCACTCTGCTAATATGCTTTCTTTCACTAGGATTTTACTTTATGATAGTAAAACCACAAGTAACCTTGTTAGCAACCACAAGTTAACAATAACCTTTTCTGCTAGGTCTGGAGAATGAAGTAGGCAAATACATGCATTTATCACTAGAATTATTTTGCACAAGGTACTCAAAAACATGAGGGGGCTTTTTTTGGTAGGGTACTGTAATGTCCTTTGTAGGTCAAATTCCCTAAGACTGAAAATGCACTAAAATGATGTTAAAGATATACTTAAATTAGTGCTCTTTGCACTGATTAAGAGTTATAATAATTTCAGAACACAAATGGATCATTTCCTGTTCTTTTAGAAGATTAACAAGGCAGCAAACAATCTCCAAAGGAAGTCAGAAAAGTTACTGAACCTTTTAAGCCCATGACTCAACCTTTTAAGCCAATGGAACTTTGTTGCACAGTATTTGGCTACACTTTTCTTTTGTCAAATTATGATGTGTTTTCCTCTAACAAAATCTGACCTAAGTATATGATAGCACATTGCCCTAAATTTCACACAGATATTGCAATTTAACCAGACCTGCTGCAGTGAGCAATACATCAAATGACACATTACACTGTATTATACTGGTACCATAGGACTCCAGAGTTCTGCTATTTTATCTCCTCCCTCTACCCAGAAACTCTAATATGTCACCAAGAAAGGAAATGCTACCCAAAAATAAACAGAAGAAATACACACTTAAGTTAGTCAGTAAAACAGGATATTCTAGATCAGCATTAGAAGTGAAACACAACAACACTGTGTTCACATTATTCCATATTCTGTCTCTGAACACGAGAATCACGGCTGTCAGACTACAGATGATCAGAGGTAACTCAAAAAAACTCCAGCAGATCCTCTACAGACAGGCAAGATCAGAAGCCTCCAGCTTGGAGGATTCATGTCTTTAGTACTACACTGCCCTGCAAATCCAATACAGAGAGAAAAAACCCTTAACCGTTCCCTCAGGGAAAAAAAAATTAGGGTCTTCTGCTCAATGGTTTTCATTCTTCAACTGACAGGTTTCATGGGAATGCTGATGTTCAGCTGGGAAGAAAAATATCTCCCTGAATGAAAGTATTAGGAGGCGGTGTTCTCATGTCACACCGCATTGGTCAGTCTGTCAGGATAGCTGGTTTCCTGAAAATCAGCTCACTACAGATTTTTTCTTAAATCATGTGGCTCTAAAATTGCTAACAGATACCTAATTTGAGTCTCTCCTTTCTTTTCCAGCTTTGCTTTTTAACCCTGTACACCCATGTGGTGGACTCACACTGTTTTCCAGCTAATGCAGACCCTTGTCAGTGACAGATCTCCAGGCACCCTGCAGCTTGTGTTAATGAGAAGCATGAGTTTCAAATCAAGGCATCAAAAGAACAATTTTCTCAGAACATTATCCCATAAGGGGTCTCTAAAGCAGCTTTCCCTCTGGGTTTCAATAACCTCAACTAAAGCAAAATTCCTACAGTTCAGCTTGTGATAGGAGAAACACCACTATTTTGGACAAGCCTTTTACATAAAACACTCAAGTGAACCTCACACAACTCTAGATCAGGACTTTCCATTGACCAATAGCTCTGTTCCGTCACATCCAATTTCCACGATCCTACCTAGAAAGATTTAGAGGGCATCCGTGGCTTGACTGTGGCTTAACCCTCAAGTCTGACTCAGAAGCCAAGAATTTCTCTTCTCCGTTTACGTTTCCTGCTTGATTTTGGCAGACCAGTATAGGGTCCCTATAGAACAAGGCCCACATATATCATGTGCTTCTATCTGACCACTTAAAACTTTCCCTTTCCTTCAGGGGTTCTCCTGCCCTCCCTTCAGAGTAAATTCTGTTGAATAATTGTATAGTTCAGGTAGGGAGGGTTGTCTTCTTAAAAAATAAAAAGCAATTCTAGGCAAAGAGTAATTTTATACAGCTATGATCATGAGTCAGCTGAGAAGGGTTACAGAAAATTCTGGTGTTCACAAGCAGTGTGGGCTGGTTCTTAGTAGCATAACCACTCAACAGCTCACTGTTCATAGGAAAAAAAAATAAAATCACAGCTCAGAAAAAAGAAAAACCGTTCTGAACCATCATCTACTTCCTGAGCCTTCAGACATGCCAAACAGAAGTGTTGCTCAGTTTCAGTTTTACTCCTTTGCTGATCTTCCACACACACAAAGAAAGTGTTATTTATATGCCAATCTGGAATGGAAGTCATCAGTATCTCCTACGTGAATATGTTTCAGCATGAAACATTTCACACCACAGGAACAAAGACTGAGGAGGTTCTGTTAGAAAATGACTAGTCTGCATGTTACCTTTTTGCTAGTTACCAGCTGGCCCATCTAAATAGTGCAAAGGCTCCAGGCCTCTCCAGAATCTGGATAAGGAAAACAAGCCCTTCAAAGAAGGGAGAGTTGCAACACTGTCTACAGCAGCTATTACTCAAGTGCCAGCAATGATGCACAACTGCCATCCCTCTGTTCCCAACTGTCATGGTTTAAGCCCAGCTGGCAACTAAGCACCATGCAGCTGCTCATTCACTCACTCCTCCCCCCAGTCCCCAGGTGGGATGGGGAGAAGAATCAGAAGAAAAAGGTAAAACCTCATAGGTTGAGATAAGAACAGTTTAATAGGACAAAACAAGGAGAGAAATAACAACAGTAATACTAATACAAGAATGTATAAAGCAAGTGATGCACAATGCAATTGCTCACCACCCAGAACCCAATGCTCAGCCCATTTCCAAGCCACTAGCCCTCCTCCTCCCAGCCAGCTCCCCCAGTTAAATACTAAGCATGACATCATATGGTACTGAATACCCCCTTGGCTATTCAGGTCAGCCATCCTGGCTGTGCCCCCTCCCAGCTTCTTGGGAAAATTAACTCTGCCCCAGGCAAACCCAGGACACCAACTACACCCAAAGAACAGGCAGAAGAGCCTGGACTACTCCTTTTCCTTCATCCCAGTTTTCTGTAGAAACAGACAGGGACATTCTCAGCTGATGTAAAATTGCGGGATCTCAAATGTCTGGGATTTTTCGTGTTAGCCAGTTTCTAGCCTTATGTACGGCTCACCAAGACTCTCAGTTTAAAGCCAGAAGTACAAATAGCTCTGTTCCTAATAGAATGTAGTTTGCTGAGAGTATTTTAATGTTGGAGACCTTGAGAACTCAAAGTGCTTTAATAACTGTTAAATATTGTGTGTTCCAGGCATGTAGGGAGTTTCCTAAAGTTTCAGATCCTGGTTCCTGCGAGAGTTACTGAGACCCAGGATATAACATGGAGTACGAGGTATCTGGGAACCACAGTACAAGCATCTTCCAGTTCAAGAAATTAGTGTGAACAGGCAAAAATGACTTCTTTACAGTTTTATCACTACTTTATTTGACTTTTCCATTCTACTTACAGCAAAGCTTGCCGGTGGGCTCTTACTTCAATTAGTACCAAATGAGGCCATAAGCATAATAAACATGACTCAAATCTGTGATAATAACATCAAGCTTCCTGTGTCCACCAAGCATGTCATCAGTGAAAAGGACATACCTAGACATACATAGATACGTACAAATATTATTATAAGATCACCAGCAACCTTTAATGAACATTTGTTCTATCACCCACTCATCTCAGGAGACAAAGCCTCCTTTCTGTGAGCTCGCCTTTGACTACGATCAGAGCCGGAAGTACTTCCGATTCAGTGTCAACAAGTGCAGGTCATTATCTTCCACTTGGAAAGATGTCAATAAGCACATTTATTATCCAAACCTACCCCTTTGAAGCGTCCCGCTTATAAAGCCAGGGATGCAGCAAGTATTGTGTGGTTCTGACAGAAACACCGCTTTGAGGTCTGTACTTCAGACTATGGTTTTGCCACCTCTTTCCTTCTCACTTATTGCATGTTTTACTCCCCAATTATGTTCAGCAGGACACTCAAAATGGTTTTCATGGCTTTCAAAAGCACTTTGAACTGATGCTATGGCCTGGGTTTATGGGTTACCATTAAAGGATATGCTCCTGCTTTGAGTTAAATTCTTTTTCCCTTCCCCATTTTTAAACATAGCATCGATGCAAGACACAATGTATTCATTTAACTGCCTTACACAGAATTGCATAGAAAAGGCACCAATGTTCTCAAAGAAGACCTTGCTTTTGTCATATCAAAGGATTCCAGGCAGAGGACAGAAAACACTCTGTTCATTTAACATTGGAACAAATTCAGAGAGAGGTTCCCAACCTCATTTCATAAACGGCTGAATAACTGAAAGTGCCCCTATAAGCAGGTCATTACTCAAATGCCAGAAACTGCATTAGATCACTCCTGGTAATATTAACACATCTCCAAATTTCACATAAGAGGCACATTTTTACGTGGGCTAACAAAGGTCAAACTTACCCTTCAATTATCTATGTCTATATCTTCCTTTTTCTGCCCTTCCAATGATTATATCTACCCAGGCCACTGCATAACTCTCAAGAACTGGGCATTCCCATCCTACCTTACAACACTGCCAAACATCTGCATCTTCTGAAGGCTCTTTTTCTGAGTATAAGGATTAGAGATTACTTTGAGATCTTGCTCTTCGGTGTTGTTCTTAAGAGGACAATATTTTCTCTGTTCTACCGAGGCGGGGGGGGGCTGGGTACATAAAAGGGATCACAAAGAGAATTAAGTTGCTCAAGTTTTTTGCTGCAGATCCACAGCAATGCTTGGGAATAAAACATCTGACCTGTCAATCTCCCACCCATTTAATGATAAGAAAAATAATCATGAATTAATAGCAAGCTGAAGACTTAAGCATTATTTAGTTCATCTGCTGACTTAGGGCATGATCCTTCTCCAACAGAAATTAATGGTAAACTCCCACTGAGTTCAGCAAGAGCAATATTAAATCCCTGGTTTCTTTCCTCCCACCAGCTTCCCTAGAGAAGCCGACAAATCATGAAAGTTTAATGACTATCTTTCACTTAGAAGTAATGATGAAAAAAGTACACACAACAGACATTGTGTATTTCTTTTCCCATTCCTTGACCAGGCTTCTGATTTTTACTTGGAAAACTCAACAGGAAAAACACACACAAAAATACCTAACAAGATACAATAGAAGTCTGGCCAATACATAAAGCCTGTCTTGGACTTAATTTTACAAAGCAGACACTTTTGCATTTAGGGTACTTTTAAAATCACATTAACTGAACTGAGAAATGCTTTCCTCCCCCATTGTTACTCCCCTCCCACCCCACCCCCCTTTTCAGACTAATCTACACACATACTATGGGGATTGCCAATATGGAACATCCCACTGACCTTTGCAATTGGCAGCTGTGATCAATCACTTCATAAAATCCTATGTGTCAGCTAGAAACCAGTTGTGTTTCTTAAGCAAGTCAATCTGCTAAACAGTTTAAGTCATGAATCCATCCAAAACACTAGAAAAACAAACTCATTTGGATGATATCTTACTTTATGCCCAACTTTCTTTTTTTAATGTTCAATAACAGAGTAGAAATTCTTCAGTCTCAAGCAAAGCTGCCTGCAGACTCTTCTGTGTATGTATAACTGATTAATAGAGGGCAACTCTTCACTTCCTGGTGAGGTTTACCACAGGTATCCCTAGTCATTGTTCCCACATTAGTAACTTGCATATAGCATATAGTTCACAACTTTTTTCAGACAATCTGACCTAAATATTAAGTTAATGACTAGTGATGGGTGATACTCATTTAATTGTTCACCTTATAAAACAAGAATCAAACTGACTTCTTCAGATTACTCTTGCAATCAGTCCATACTCCACCATCTTTTACAGATTATAAATTCAAGCATCAAACTGAATCACCAAGATGCCAGCTGTACTCTGCACATCAGTTCTCTTGGTATAGTTATAATGTATGCAGCGTACAATGGGAAACCATAGCTATTAAAGAAAATGGAAGCGAACACCCCTGTCAAAACCGAGTACCAGACTGAACTGATACTACCAAACGCACCACTAAACAAATGAGACTTTCTAACCCTAGGCTGAACTTTAGCAGAATGACATCAGCATAGAAAGTAATTCTTGCCATAATTATTTCTGCTTTAAAAATAATGTGTCAATGGATTCCTTTGGCCAGTTTGCTCACTATTGAGACTGTATATTCTACTCTCTGCCCTCCAGGTAGTCCTATGAGCATAATTTAAGTGATTTGTTAACCTTTTGCATACTTTATCTGTCCCATGCAATTAAGTTTTTTCGACTCCACCCTTTGGATAAATCAAAATGAAAGAATTTTAAAATATGCAGATCAAACATAAAAGAGGAAAAAATAAGGAGAAGAAATAAGAAACATGAAGAAGGTACACTAAAGAGACAAAGAAAGAAAGAAGCCAATTGAGAACAAGCGAGGGTAACAATGACTCGACTCACTGTAGTCATGAGTCTTGAATGAGTAGAGGGGCCTCTGCAGGTAATCTACAATAAAATCTGAGGACAAAAGGACTTTTACTACCTTGAACACATTGCAACACCTTTTAGAAGCAGGATAATAAAGCAGCAGCTTGCCTCTTAAAACTTCATTTGACTCCTACAGCAATCTACGGGAACTAACTCATTCTAAGAAAACATAACCATTACAAAGTACAATAACAAAACATGTTTCCATTCACAGATTGAGGTAAGAGGATACGGTATTTTGTACATTTTCACTGCAATATGAGAGTACTGCAAAAGGTACTTTCTTAGGGTACAACAACACATTTCCATTCTCACCTAGATCAATAAAAGCATGTAATGCAGGCAAGTTATCACACCTCACAAGTGTCTGTCCATGTGAAAGTTACTCCAAAGCAGCATCAAAGACTAATTTGTCTTTACTACATTGTACATTCTGTTAGACTCCTAAATTTGTGATCGGATTAGAGTCTGGTGAGAAGTTTTTTTAGATTGGACTTAGGCTGGGAAAGGATTAAGTGTCAGATTCATTTCCAACTTAATATCTGTGAGAAATTTTGAGTTCTTCTGGAATGAACAGGAGGAGAAGGAATTGGCAATAACCAACCACTAGTTTTACCAGCAAGGATGGGCACATACCTGTTTTCTCAGTGTATTCCTGATGGGGAAAGCAATAGATTCAGAATTGTTCTGGCTTGGTGGTACTTCAGTGCTGTGATAGTCTTTGAGGAAAAGTTTCAAACAAGAACTTGCTAAACCCATCACCACTTAAACACAACAGTTTATCTTTCTTCTCATCAAACTTTTTATCGTACTTCAAGTTAGCTGCTTATTACTGATAAGTGAAAATTGCTTCTGGAAGGTGAAAATAATAGCTTTTAAATGCAACTGGGTTGTAGATTTTTCCTGATTGTTCTCATGTCTTTGAGTTAGGATATGGGATTTTATTTCTGGCTTGAACCAGAAAGCTGTGAGAAAACAAAACTTCAATTTCTTAAAGCTTAAGCTTTCTCTCCTGTACAATAAAACTAACAGCCAATGCGGCATTTTCATAACTGGATGCTGGAATCAGTTTCAAACATCACAGTTAAAAGCTTGGAGGGGGAGGGGGAAGCCAACTGGCTTGCAAAGAACTACAGCTATTGCATCCATGAATGCTGTCGTATCAACTCAGCATCGAAGCTCAAAGTTGAGCTCAACTCCAGACACAAGTACATGAACAATATACAGGTTCACAAACAATATGCAGGTTCACAATCTGACTCTAGTCTCATGTGCCTAAGACTGAGGTCTGCTTCATGCTTCTAATTGGTACTTACCATCAACTGGTACACAATTTGTTCAGGCATTTGATGGGGGGAGGAGGACTGGATGGGGCATGAAAAAAGAAAAGTCCCACTACATACACCAAGGCCAGGTCTCAAATTCAGCATCCTGACAGACACTGACTCAAGCTCTAGCAGGTAACAGATGAACCATCAGCTCTAACAGGAGAGTTCCTTGGTGCTTGGCTGATTTACTACAATGAAAAGTTAATTCCTACACGGGTAAAAAATCCTGCCTTTAGGCACCTAGAACGAAGAGGTTTTGTCTGTACAGCAGAAACACAGGACTTTTTAAATACATGTAAACAAGACCACTTCCAGATCGCAAGGCAAATATACTCTGCCACAGAGCATATGGGCCTGTGGACTACAGTAAAGCTCCCTTCAAGCATAACTACCAAATTCATTTCCATGCAAACCAAGGCAAAATGAAAACTTCCTTGCTTTACCTTTTACACAGAAGCAGCTATGTATATTCTGAAATAAAAAGTACCTTTATCATATGTACATATCTATACATAGTTTTGAATTTATACTATAGCTTTTTGTTCATGAGAAGTGATCTTTTCAAAAACCTGTCATATTACAAATTATTTTTCCCATTTACATTTCAGTGCAATCTTTATTCATCTCACCCTGCATTTATCTATACTTCTAGCACCCTTACAATATCACATATTAAAAATGTCCTAAAACTAGCAAGCAGAAAACACACACGATTCTCACACACAATGTGCTACTGCAGCTGGTCTCAGACTCCTGGAGACAGGATTTTGCATGAATGACTAGAAAAGACTAGCTAAATAGCTGAATTAGGTTACCTTGTGCATGCAACATATCCATTGACTTTTGCAAAAAATCTAGGGAACCATATATTCCAGCTCAACCTAAGTAATAGCGATTTCTGTGTGTCAATATCACCTGCACTGTTTACAAAGCTGTATAGCCTTTTCTCATTACTCTAAATCATACCTAATTTCTATTCTATTAGAAATACAGGTTAATAACAATCAACTAGAATGCAAATACATAAAGACTTACAGCTTAGCAAAACTGGAGCCTGACTGTGTACTGTTCTACATTGCCCAGCAATAGCCACAGAAGGTAAGTAAAAAAGCTTCTTCCACACCCTCCTAAAAGTTGAAAAGTTACTGATAATCATCATCATGCATGTGATGTCCCTCCTCTTAGTAACACTGATCTCTCATTATTGTCTTACAAGTCAGATCACAGAGTAGATACTTCTCCAGTTTGAAGCTAAAGGCCAGACTATATGCCCTGTAAAAATGCCCCCCTCCCATCACTCCACAAGCCTCAAAACAGTACTGTCTACATCATAAATAGCAAGTATGCTTTCATTAAGCTCGTTATGTCTAAATGACATTCAGTTCATCAATAGTCACACTAGAGCCATTGCAGTTGCAGTCTCTGGTTTATTATATACAAACACAAACTAATCATCAACCTAATATAAGCAGACCTCAAACAATGCACTAATGTTTCCCTGCCTGTGCTTTGATCTCATTCTAGAACACACACCTCTGCCACTACGTGCATCCAGCTTAAGCATAAGTTTACAATTAAGGTCTTCAAAATGAAAGGAAGATATGTGAACATACCCTGTGGGGCACGGAAATTACACCAGTAGAGAAGCACGGTGCAAGTCCAAGGAGCTATGATGGTCTACTCAATGAATAATGCATTTTTCATTCCAACGCATGCCTTCTATTTATTTCAATACAGAGGAAAGAAAGGAAAATGATAAAGAAATCCAACACACCTGGCACCATTGTCTAACTGTTTGTTTGAGAAACAACACAACACAGAGGATTGTTCAAAACCATACCTTTGAGATGACCAGAAAGAGACAGAGGACTTATGCTTGGAATTCATTACCACAAAAACCATGTGTTTCTGCAGAGGAAATAGAACACCAACATGACAACAGCGTGACAAAGTCACAGAAAATTGACATTACCTAACTCTTGGTTTCAGGAAAGCCCCAAAGCAAAAACAGGTGTCTTGTGGAAAAGGAAAGTACCCTTAACCAAGGGTATCAAGATAATTTTGAGAGAATGAGCATGCGCAGTATTTTGCACGGTAACACTGCTACGCTCCAATCATCTCAGATGTGTTGTCAGACTTCAGCAAAAAGAGGCAATAGCCAGTTTGGAGATCGTGCCAGTGTATTATCTGCTCTGCTATTTTAGTACTATAGCAACACTTCAGGTCACTTAGCAGCTGTATGCAACATTATTTTCTTTGTACACAACCTTTTTCAAGATTGATGGGTTTATCTGGGCTGAGAGATTATACAAAAAGATGCTTATCCTCCCATGTAACAGCAACACATAACATAGAACAATAAAAATAAACATTTAAAGAGAACAACATCCTAATTTGAATTCATCTACCAAAACAGAAAAAAATGCAGCAAGGTGACCGAAAATACAACCTGCAAATGCCTGACTACAACTAATTGCTCCCTTTTGTGTGCAGAACTACTCTCAGGAGGTTAGCCTCTAAAGGTGAAATTCCAGCCTGAGATCTGGATAAGACTGCCTTCCAGTTGGTATCTCCAGCATTAATCACAATCTTGCACCAGATTGCTCAGGACTTTAAACAGGCACAGGGAAGTCGGGGGGGGGGGGGGGGGGGGGAAATACATAGAACATTACCATGCCTTGGGCTACAAGGTCACGCACCATTTATAAAGTTATGAAAATTGTTGGCTGTTACACCTCTGCTGAGAAGCTTCACAGTAAGCAGGAGGGACACAAAGAGTCATTAGCAGCGACGACTAATTTGAATGAACCGTTGTTATGCTAAGGAAATTGCCTGAAGCTTTGGTGAAAGAGTTTACTCTCAGACATTCATGTTCGGGAAGTGAGAAATTCCCAAACACAAAACAGAGAATCCAAGGGGAAGCAGGAGACCTGTAAATCAAGATAGGCTCTTAGGAAGCTTGATGCAGGAGAGAAGTGAGATTTCACGGGTGGTAAAACAGTATGCTGACCCAACCACAGCCAGTGAAGGCAACCTGAGCTGGGAAGTCTTCTTCACAGCATTCTGACCTTTCATTCCTGGTCCCTGCCAGATTTCGGTGAAAATGTGCATGACAAATAAAAACACTGAAAGCTATACAACTGTTCTGGAAATTCATCATCACCCAACACTATTTTATACTTAAAAGCTGTGCTGAAAATGGAGAAATATCAACTATCAGTAGAATAAGCACTGACCTCCCCTACCAAAATGTAACTACTATGGGCACTATTCAAAGCTTTAGAACTATAATTAGCCTTCTGTTGAATCAAAGCAATTTCTCCAAGGTAAAAAAGGCTGTGCAATGGCAACTGGAGTACAACACAGCCAACAACATCATTTTCAGTTCAGTTTTGCAACACACTAACTTCAAAGTGGTGCCCCACCTCTCACTTAAAGAAAGAAAAATAACTGCAATAAGACCGAAGCCACTCTGAGAATTCTAGAAATCCTAATAGAAATTAATAACTTTATACTTGCTGGCAATTTAAGAACGTCAAAGGCACTGCCTGCATTTCTAGAAGCTGTGTTAGTCCTGTTTAGTCAACACGTTCAGAATTTTGGAGATACTTAACTTGTTTAGCCAGTTTAATTTAGTTTGGCTTTTACTCTACAAGGTACTCTATTTCCCACAAGTTAAAAGAGCATTCACATTTCCACAAGTTAAAAGAGCATTCACATTTCCAATGGTACTCAAAGCCATTTGAACCTTATCACCCTTGAAGTTCCATAATCTTATTAGCTTTAAAATTAAAACAATAAAACCATACATTTACATAATCCACAACTAATCACTCACATTACTTATTGGTGACATCACTAACACTGTAAACATAGCACATGTAAGTACAGATACTAATATTGATTGCATGTGTCCTACTCACTAAAAGCAATTGCCTTGTCTATAAACTGTCTCGCAAATCGTTTACTCCCCCATAAAAATTATGGTTTTAATTCTGAGACATTTTACTGCCCACTCCATTTCTGCATCTAATCATCACTCCAAAGACTGCTTCGAAAATTCATGCAGTTTAACTTAACCAAAACAGGGTTAGACTCACAGACTTGGGATACACACACACAAGCTACTATGTAAGCCGCTCCATGAAAATTGATCATACACGTGTTTTTACTCCACAGAAAATGCAGAGTCATTTAAAGGAGCAAACTTTACAAAGGAGGAGAGGTACAGTACCTCTTACGCAGTTTACAGCACAGAACAGCTCATGTTGCAGCTAACCAAGCAATAACTTGTTCAGGGAGCTATTCCCTGAATTTGAACAGGCCTCCAGCAGGTAAGATGCCAGGTAACACTACCGCAAGCACAGGCAGTATTTCTTGAGACAAAGATGCTTAAGCTCCACAAGAAAATCCAGCAATCTACATACTCACAAAGACTGTGAGATCATACACAAGCAAAATACATGCTTTGAAACACATTCTAGGATGTCTGTCTATCTGACATTCTCCCATGCTGTAATTAACTGTTCACTGAAGTCTGTGGTCTATAGCCTGAGGACTTTTGGAAGTGAAGTTATGAGACTTAAACAATGCACTAGATCGCACACCATCAACATCATTTTCTGTTAAATAGAGTTGAGAGAAGAGAGCTGCTCTGGTGCAAAGCCAAGCATATTCAGTTACTGGTTACAGTCATTACACGGCAGGAAGAACCCCTTGCCACAAACAGGTCCCATGAAGCTAGATCCAGAAACCATCCAAGGAAAGTTTCACAGCACAGAACCTCAAAAAGGTAAAGAAAATAAGACAGGAACAAAGTTATTTTTGGAACTACATATCACCAACACAAGTTAGAAAAAAGAAGCCATTACTTCATCACAGCCCAGCAAACACAGGAAAGAAACTGTTTAAGAGACAAATTAGAAAGTCCAAATGCATATGAAAGAGAGAACCTAGAGAAGCATAGAGCAGATATGCCAAAATCATAAATGCATTTTGTAGGAGAAGCAGTAAGAGCTCATGAAGCATGCTGTATGAAGAAGGACAGTAGTGATACCCTATTGCAGATTTGCCTAAAGAAAACTTAAGTTGTCCCTGGTGAATATACCAAGCAATTGGTTTGGCAACAACTGCAGCATCCTCTCCTGCTCTCCTTGCAAAAGGCAAAGTCTGGAATTCTACTGAACATTTCATTTTTTTCTAGTGACTTTTCACACTTCATATGACATTTCATAACCAACTTTGGGCATTCTTTCTACAGCTCCAAGAAACAGGTCATAATACATTCAGCTTGGATTTAGCTGCTTTCCTCAGGCAATGTGTGCTGAGCCTGAAAACTGTAAAAGCAGAGAGAAAACTATCACAATGCAAAACACACTTTGTCCTTCTAATGCATTTCCTTCTTGGTATGACATTTCCCTGCTTTCACCATGGATGACTTAAACTGTGATCCAGCGTCTATTGCTAGCAGTTCTACCTATGTAATAACCCACATAGTACATGAGTGTACAATCCTATTTGTATTAATCTAGAAATCACTTCACATTATTCAGGTCATTCTTTATGGTGCCTGTGTGTAGCCAAAAGATACTTGATCCAGCAAAAGTTCTTTCAAGATAAAGTTAGCCCATCAAAATTGTTGGAAAAGTTTGAGTTTTACTACACTGATTCATAGTAGCATGTGACACTAGTTTTTAAAACAAAAACAAACAAGAAAACCTACACAAACAGGGCTGCCCTAGAAACTGATTTACCATCTCCTAGAAGCACAGCCTTCCAAACAAGACAAATCCAGGACTAACTCAACTTCACTGAATCAACTGCCAAACTCAAACAAGGCTCATTTCAGAGAAATCAAAACAGACAGATTTGACTGACAGTCTCTTTTGACAAGTACAGTTGTGAAGTTAAAATTAAAAAAGCCTTTATAAGCCCAAACCAGTTTAGCATCTAAACCCTAGCTAAGCTCTACCATGTAAATTAAACTAGAAATTCTAGGGAAAAAAAACCACACCTCTCTGCATTAATGCAAGACTTTTGCCTATCTTACCTAAACAGAGGTTACTAACACTGTATAAAAACAATAACACTATAGGTGAAGTCTAAAACAGATTAAAAATCTGAAATAAAGTATTATTCACGACACCTTGTGACAAGTGCATTATAAATACCATGGACTGGCAGAAGGATGACAAAACATGCACTCTTGGCTGTCTAGACTGAGTTTGACACTAACCATTCCCATACACCATAAGAATGAAATTTCCCAAGAGCGTTGGAAAAAAACCAGTTAAATTAAACAAACTGATAATAAAAACAAATAGGCTCATTACAAATAGACATGATTTCCAAATTTTGTCTTACTATGTTCCCACCCTAGAAGAATAGAACAATACTCTAAATCCCTGTCCGAGCTGGAGATGAGAAAATGGTATAGTCTGAGGCTCCCCTTCGTTCCCTTCAGTGCCTCCAAGGCTTCCAGATTAAGCAGCTCAGAATCACCCCAAAGTTCCTGTCCAACACACAATCTGATACTTCACTAAAAGTCTGGAAAATAAAGGTAGCCATTACAGTTCAAGAGAGTTTGAAGCATGAAGGTTTCATTTGCAAAAGAACGGAATATCTCCCACCTCAGAAGCCCTTCTGTTATTGAACTTACATTAGAGTCCCAGCCTCTACCAGTTAGCTTTTATGATTAAAAAAAAAAATGTAGTGTGTTTGGTTCTTTTTCATGAACATCATCAACATAAAGGTCTAAAGAACAAATGAAAGTATTGGAAACAATCTAATACTCTCATCTTTTTAGTCTCCGTTTTTCTGTAAACCAAGGAGTTCACCATTGTAATTGCTCACTGTAACCTGATAGCTAGAAAACACCCAACTTCATCTTTATTAAATTTAAAATCTGGCTAAGAATACACTTCCTTCAAGCACTGCTGAGCAGTGGAACTAATGTCCTGCTGCACCGTATGTGAGGAAGAAGAAAGCCTGCCAGGCCCTATTTAACACTCGCAGAGGCAGAAATGCAGCACTGCGAAGAACATATGAGGTTTTCCCTTGTTTCAGTAGCTGGCACCAGAGCTTGGGCCTAGCCTCACTAATGACTGCTCCACCAAGCAGCTCCAGTCAAAATTCTGAAGTCAGACTGCAGAGAGTGAGTGTAAGTCAAATACACAATCTATAGGCTATATATTATTACTCCTCCTCCTCACCCTGTGATAACAAGGGCATCAGTGTTCAAAAGTTTAAAATTAAAAAAAATTAAAAATCATAGTAAGTCCAAGGAAGATAACCAACTTTTCTTCACAATGATCTGAAGAACGCACAGCAGTCAAGAGTGTTCTCAGTCAGAAGCTGACGTCTAATCGAGCTATTCGTAGCACCATAGAAAGGTTCTCCTTAAAGAAACCGATAGGCAAGGGAAAAATGGCTGCCAGCCATCAGCACTTACAATTTCTATTAGAATCATACAGCACACAGTTGTTTTGTATTTTGGAGAATGAATGAGTACCTTCATAAAACAAACCTAGGAAATAAGTTGTAATGCTAAAATTGTTTATGGACTGTGCATAATGAAGATCAGATCTGCTTAAAAACAGGAGGAAAAAAAAAGTCAAGGTTACAGGCTTGGGGTGGAAGGGTGTTTCAACAAAAATCAAATCAGGGTTTTTTTGTTTTCTTTTAAATCAAATTTGAATGGATGCCTTCTTTTTCCAGAGGATTTCCCTCTTACTCCCAAAAAGAAAATTTCCTCATCTCAGCAGCACACAGAAACCATATTAGCATTTTAACGGTGCTAAAGTGATTGACTTCAGACTCTTCAGTTACTGGACTCTACAGTAAAATCATCTGAATTGTTTAATCTGAGCCCCAAACCAGCTTTGCAGGCTCATTTGCATTGCACTGTTTCCAGTCCACACATCCAAGGGCTGCACAGCCTGCCCAGCAGGCCACAGAGACTGAAACCCACAACCCTGTTGAGAAGAAAACTAAAATTAATCTGGCTCCAGGAACACTCATGTGCCAAAATCACCAATCAAACCCAGCCTTCGAGCAGGTACCTCCACCTGAGTTTTCACAGGCTTTTCCTAATTGGAGAAAACGATATGATAGTGGTTTGGGTCTTTGTTGGCAAGCATAGGTATTCATTAGCAAAGGCAGAAATGCTATCAGGAATTAACCTTTGATGGCTAAATCGGCACTCTGGATGACTGAAATATACTGACTTCCTTCACAGCTGCTGAAGTTAAGTCAAAACCTTTTGCTCAGCAAACACTACATAGCTACATAATTACCCTTTCTTCATCAGATCACATACTAGGTAGCTCCTTGAGTGGCTCTCTGAAAACGCTCTCTACAGCTAGATCTTTATTTTCTGCCATATAAAGCAATTCACTGGACTGCCATCACACTTGGCCTTCCATCCTGATGCCACTGAGCATGCTGTAAAGTTTTATTCATAAAGCCAAAAGGGCTTCATCAAGAGCTGTAGGTCTGAAATGTATGTATACAAAATGGCAGTCATCTAGCTTCTTTTGCTGCTGATTAATATGCCTTATTCTATATAAAATAAATATTACATACAATTTTTTCAATTTCTTCTGCATGCACATCTACCTCAAATGACCATTTATAGCTCTTTCTTGCTATGTGCTGAAGTCCTTCTTCCCTGCTATTCTCCCATTTATGAAGTGATCTTTATCTCCATTTTCCTTCTGAGGCAGTTCAGAAGGAACTCTCTCCCTTTCCCTCTCCCACTTCCAGCAATTATCAGTAAGAGATTTCTCCAGCACTTACAAGTATTACCATCACTTAGACAGTAGATCATGACCAACATAAAAATGCGGAAAGGATTAAAAGCCAAGGATGTTAATTATCTGTCCATCTATATTTACCTGTAGAACAAATATGGTAAGGAAAACAGTAAGAATAGCAACTCTTAGTACGGGGAAAAAAAAAATGCTAAATTGCAAACCAGAAAGGTAGATCCTACACCCTATCAAAAAAGGTAGGCCAAATGTAGTCAGGTACAAACTTCTCCACTTCAGGGGAACTGCTCACGCACTGACAAGATCGTAACTTGGCTCAAGAAGCATTTTCACCATCACAGAAAACATCACCACTGTAAAAGAAGTCCAATGTAAATTTAGCCTGGTTATTTTAAGGTTGAAATTGGTTCTCACTGAAAGCTAGGAATCATGTCCTGTAGAGAGAGATGTGTATTTTAGAAGACCATTTGACAAACTCAGAGAACAACAGAAGTTTTCAGGTGCAGATGAAAAGACTCTGACCTCTCACACTTGTCTTTTTTTCTAGTTTTGTCACCCAAACTATCACCTCCTCCTGCAAACGTGGCTTCCTGACCTACACGTCTAGGTATATTTTACATTCACTTAAAGCTAGGTAGATTGAATAGACTTCCTCCAAATCTAGACTCACATAATGAAGGAGGATTGGGCCAAGCACGTAATTTAGCCACCAATTTCTTAATTTCTGAAGTTGACCTTGTTGTAACTTAAGCATAAAAAGTAACTAATATATTAATGTAATTGATTAATAAATAACCAGGATTGTATCCAATTTTTCATGTAGCAGTCTACATAGCACATAAAAGCATTAGAGAGACAAAAGTTTACACACTAACAAGGTTTTTTAATAGCATTAGGCACTAACAATCTTAGTAAGTAGCTAAAAAAAAAAGGAGAACCTGCAGTTTAGACTTAGGTGTGTAATGTACTTGCCTTATGTTTTCGTCCCTTTATCAATCCCTTTAACAAAACTTGAACCTGAGGCCCTACTGTAAATAGTTACACACACTTCAAGTAACATATATCTTGTAGAAATCAGTCTCACCAGAGGCAGAAAGCTAAGTATGTTGCAGAGTTAGGCCTAGAACAGTCAAGTAAATAAACCTAAAAACAACAATATAGGAGACGCATCTTAAAAGCGGAAAATTTGGATCATGGAAAATTTGGATCCCGTAACATAATGTTTAGCAAAAGAAAACATCCCACATCACTAGCTCATATAAAGCCCACATCACAAGGAAAACCAGGACAGTATTTATTATCATTTATTTTACAGAACTGATTTACTATATGGTCATTGTACAAACAACTTAAACTGTTGTAACTTTGCTTTTGTTTCAAGTTTCAGCTGTTGCAGTTCAGATTCTTATCCTTTGTTCTTCTTTAAAGCATCACATGTTCTTTATCAGAGATCATTTTGTTAGCTAAGAAATAGAATTGTAATTTGAAAGCTTGATAGCAAAAGCATCATTTCCTGTAATCCAAGACATGACTTAACCATTAACACACAAGTAAAAATACCTAAATCATTTGGATGTTGTGTCATGAAAGGCATAGATTTGCTCTTGGCTCCTCAACCCAGTCCTAATAACTTTCGTGGCAAATAGGCAGTGATCAATTTGTCAAAATCAGTTGTTCCCAAAATACAGTGACACTAAATATTTTATCTCTCTGCCAGTGGGCAGACATTTTGAATCCTAAATCAAATGCTACAGCAGACCTAAAAAAAGCATATTTTTCCCTACAAAAGTACACTCTGAACACCTGCCATTAGATTACATGCCATTCACTGTCTAACGGCTAAGGCCTTCATCCAATTTCACCTCACCTTATTTTCTTCTTGTGCTTACGGTACAGAGAATTTGTTTATAGTTCATGTTTCCCAGAAACAGCCATTAAAGTAAATATACAACAACAACTGTTTCGCAGGAGTACTATGAGCCCTTGTAGGATTTGAATTATTCCTGTGCTAACCGCAGTCCTGTGTTCAGCAAACTGGCTATCTTCTAAAGGACTGAGATGCTGAATAACTACCAAGCAGCACGACTGGTGCCGTCCTTGGCTAGCCATGGGTGCCGTCCCAAAGGGAATTTTAGGAACAGTTAGAGGCAAAGTTGGTAACCCATCGTAAATATTACTGTATTATGAGCTAGCAGCCTATAAATCCCTTCTCAGTGGCATATCCCTATGGGAAAGGGCATGCAAGCTTCCATATGGTGGTGATATATCATGTGATTTTTTAAAAGGCATACTATAACTCGGACTTATTTACTGTTCTCTCTCTTCGTATCTGTAAACAAAGAAAAGCTTAAAAGGTTACATTCCTTCCTACTCCTTGCTATGTTATTTAAACCAAACTGAAAGTTTAGCCACATCAGCGTCTGTCATCTGTACTTAATTCTTGGTACTTTCTCTTTCTTCTTCTTCAGAAAATTAAATACCCAGATGTGTCTGACTAAAGAAAAGGAGGGCTGAATCATCTCATTTTTCTGCCAAAGTAGCAGAAAAAATGATAGCTGAGAGCAAGGGGAGAATCTTAAAAAACAAAACAACTACAAAAAAGTTAAGCATGATGAACACTGACCATATCCTAAATAGGCTTCCTCCATCTGCCACCACACATAAAAAAGCACTAAATAAACTAAGACACCATTTTTTTTTTGGTTTAATTCATAAGAGAATTCAAAGGACATCAGCCAATTTTTAGAAATCATATTTAGGAAAAGACACATATAAAAAGCTGTTTGCACATGTGCTAAGGAACAAAATCAAATTATTCAAATTGTCTTTTTACTTTTTTCCCTAGCTCTCCAATACGATCACAAAGACTCAAAGGAAAAAATGGCAGATTCCATTAATAAACAAACCGAATAATGAGACATATTCAGTCCGCCCCTATTGCCACTTCCTTTCTTCAAAGTAAACCATTTGTTCTTTAATTTATTATTCCCTCTTAATTTGATATTGTGAGGAAAAGGTAGCAGTCTACTAGAACAACAGGACACACAAGAATCACAGGAAAATTCAGGTTGGAGGGTACTCTAATTGGCAGGGCTCTAATCCAAGCTCTTGTTCAAAGCAGGGTCAAGCTCTGAGGTCAGACCAGGTTGATCCAGCCAAGTCCTGAAAACCCCCAAGGACAAAGACTGCACAGCCTCTCCAAGCGTTCTGTTCTGCTGCCTGACTGTCCTCAGAATAAAAATGTTATTCCTTACACCCAGTCTGAACCTCTCATTTCAATTTATGCCTGTTTATGCTACTGTAAAAAGTCTGGCTCCATCTCCTCAATAATCTCCTCTAGAGATGATTGCTAGAAGGTTGCCCCAAAGCTGCCTCTCTTCCATACTGGAAAAGGTAGTTCCCCCACTCTCTCCTCACAAAGCAAGCGCTTCCACCTTGGCTGGTCATCTCAGTGGGCCTCTGCTGGGCTCCCGCTTATTAATGGCTTTCTCAAATTGCTTACAACTGGATACAGTATTCTAGATGCTGTGTAACAAGTGGCTGACACAGCTTCATGCCCCTTTGTCTGCTACCAGGGCATTATAACCACTCTGCAGTTAGACCTGCAGGCAGAGAAGCACCTGCTTTCTCCTGCGAGAAGTCACATGCTTCCAGGCTCCCTCATTTACCCCACACGAGACCTCAGTCTCCAGCAGCCCCTCCTTCTGTGCAGTTTGGGGGTTGAGGCTCTCTTCTCTGAAGCGTCTCTGTGAAGACCCCATCGAGCTCTTTTTACCATCCCCGATGCTGCACACTTTGTTCACGCACTCCTGCAGCTCCTCAGCAGCACAGCTTCTCACCCAGCACGCACCTCCCACCCCTCCCCTGCTCCACCCTTAGGATGAGGCACCCGGCATCCCTGCTACCCCAGACCTGGAAAGACGCCTCCTCCCGTAGAAGCCAGGTCCGAGTGGAAGCCGTTGTCATGCCGAGGACTTCGCTCTGGTGCCAGGTCACAGAGAGCACAGCGCTGTGCAAGCCACCGCTTCCGAGACCTGCGCTCAGAGACCCGTGGGGCAGCCGCACAGCAATCCCTCCCCTCACGCCAGCTGAAGCGGGTGAGCTACAGGCACAGAAAAAAAGCTGCGCAAGCACCAACACCGGGCGGAACCCTAACAGTGCCCAAGGGCCCGGGCCACTGCCCCGCCGACCGCCCTCGGCGCTCTCCGAGGAGCGAGCAGCCAACCTGCCAGCCGACACAACCACCACCCCGCAACCCGGCGCCGGCCGCCTCAGAGCGGGGCTCCCCCCCCCCCTCCTCCTCCCCGCCCGCCGAAACCCTTCCCGCCGCAGCGCGAGAACCGCCCGGCCCGACCAACGGCCGCTCACCTGGCGCGCGCCGAGGCGAGGCGAGGCGAGGCGAGGGACGGACGGACGCACGCGCCCGCCCTCAACGGCCGCCGCAGCGCAACGGCCACGCTCATGCTCCCCGGCGCCGCCGCACGCGCCGGCTGGGGCGGGCCGCCCCGCCCCGCCCCCTTTATCCGCGGCGAGGCTCCGCCCCCACCCGCCGCCTCTCGTCTCCTCTCGCGAGAGTTGGAGTCCCCGCAGCCCCGGCGTCACGGGTCCCGACGGGATGGCGGTTCCGTCCCGCACCGCTGCCCAGTAAAGCCTCACAACCGCGGCCGGCACCTGGGCACGGCCCCGAGAGCGCCCAGCGCCGGTCAGAAGCGCGGCGGTGAGCCGCGGAGAGGCGAGGCCGGCCCGAGTGAGAGGGACAGGACGGGGCTGGGGGACCAGAGGGGTGCGAGGGCCCTCACAGGCACGGCTGTGGCGCGGGGAGGGATCGGGCGCGCGTAGCTCCGCTTAAAAAGGAGCTTCCGAGCCAAGGAGCCTCCGAGCCAAGGAGCCAGGAGCCAGACCTGAGCCGTCTTCCAGCTCCATATTCTCCACAGCTCTTACTGGAGAACTGGCCTGCAGGACAGAGAGTGAAGTCTTGGAGGGGAAGGAGGAGAAGAACGTTTCAGGGCACGTTTCATCCCCTCTATCCTCCTGTCGTATTTTCTGTGGGAAAGGGAGCCTAACGTAGAGGAGTCGCGGCACGCTGCGGCCAGCCTCTCGAATTGGGAAATGGAGTCTTCTGCTAGATCATACCTGGAGGCACAGCCAGAGAGACTGCGTGACTTTCCTCAACGCATGTACGCTGAAATCTAGCCTGACACTCTAAGTTGCAGAATTTACTAGGCAGAAACTCTGCTTCAGCATAAATATCACCAATGCCTCTACTGCAAGGGAATCGCCTGCTGACAACATTGAGTCTAGAGATACAGATGAGGCGTTTTTCCCTTACTGAATTTAAAGCTTTATCTCATTGTTTCAGACCACTTCTAAATCACCCTGAACATTTTACAGTAACAAAAGCGCATGTTTCTAAATTTCAATTGCAAAGGTCACTCATTTAAATAGACTTGTTTGTTCTTACCCAGCTCGAAGTGAGTCTTTAGCCCACTAAGACAAAAAGGTGGCTTACAGATACCATAAGAATATTTCAAGTGAAGAAATCCTTCATCTGAACCCAGATGAGAATAATAAAAAGGGGTAATAAACTTGATGCAAGGTATTTAATGTATCATCACTGCTGTCAGAGCAGGAATTAATTTGGCTCAAGAGGGAAACAGGGTACCAAATGAGAGCTTTGATTTGGTTTCCATAGAGTGCTGTGTCTCTGGAGAAAATGGAAGGAAACAGCAGAACTCGATCCTGTGCTCTTTGGGCACGTAGGAGCTAACTGTTCGTTCTGCTCCTCTTTTCGAATGAATTTGGTTCTTCATAGGAGCAGCTGGGCAGAGTGACACACAAATCAAGGTTGCCATGGCTCCATTGACATGGAAAGAATATCCCTGAGAGCTATGGTCCTTTTTATATGAAGGGAAGAGAGGAGTGTAACAATGGCCCTTAATTAGGTGCAGACAGAGAATTTGCTTGTTTTTCTTTTCCATCCCTGGATGTACAATACAATAGACTTCAGCCAATTAGTTTATTTTTCTCTCACTCAGATAGGGTGGTTTGAGGTGAGACTGGACTTTCTTAGTTAGCGGTCTTGGGACTATGGGGATTGTGCAAGGGAAGTTCATTGTTAAGAGGCCGTAGACAATTTTTGAAGACAAGAAAGAATGGAAAGTCCAAGGACCCCAACTCAAACTCTAGCAATTCATGGAGGACAGGGAGGATGATGCATGGCTATCTATTCCTTTACTCTGCCAGAGATGACCATCCCCACCACAGAAGTGGCAGAACAGGTGGTACATCTGCTCCTCGGCTGAGGCAGTTCAGGCTGTCATATTAAGGCAGTTGCCATCAGCACCAGTTTACATTACTATGTGAGACTGAACTACAGCAGCAGAGAGCTCTGATCCATGATCTCTGTTGGAGTTGGCTGCAGTGACTAAAGAGATGGCCTCCCCCCCATCTCCTCAGCCAATGCAGCTACATCTTGTGGGGATCACAAATTGGGGTCCCGAGGGGAATAGATTAGGAAAAAGAAGACAGGAAATAGGGAAGAAGAAGAAAGAGAATAAGAAGTGAGGGCAGGAAAAGAAAGAGCATTAGTAGACAGAGCAAGGGTTATTAGCATGCCAAGAGGAAAAAAAAAAGGGATAGGAATTTGTTAGGTATTTCTCAAAAACCTAAATTTAGAGGCAGTAGGGAGACAAGGCACCTGATATCTGTCAGTATGTCAGAGTTATTGATTAACTTCAGGCTCGATTTCAGAAAGAGCCGATAACAAGTTGTGTGAATCAATTACAATTACAGAATTCTATAAAACATCATCAGCAAACTAAGTGAAAAAGCTTCCCATTCGGGATTTGGATATTCCGGGCTCCAGGATGAAGCAGAGTTACACCCTAAAGAGTTAATAATGTCAGTATGGAAAAGGTTATTACCCGTCTGTATGGGCAATTAAGAAGTGTCCAAGTGATGCACAAGAAAAATTAGCACATCCAAAGCATAAGGCAGCAAGCAATATCTTGGTAGGAAGAAAGGCAAAAACCCTTCTTGCTCGAGTTAATGAATGATAAATTAGCAGGTCAGGGGGAAATCTTTCACTTGAAATGATTCAGAAGGTGTATAGGGACCAAACACGGAAAAGGAATCCATCAGCTTCAGGCTCCATTCAGTGAATGTAACCTGAAGACATAAAGACTTAGTGAAAACCAGAGACCTTGGTTATAAATGCCGCCAGGCATTTACCAACTTGTCAGTTGAGTCATATGGAGTAAAGGAAACCATCAGATCTGAATTAAGTGCTGCTTAGGGAATATGTGGTTGGGGTTTTTTCATCCCTTTCTGTTCATCTGTATCTACAAGTTTGCATATGTGCCATCTGTTCAGGATTTGTAAATAAATACTTACTTTTAGCTTAACTTTTGTGAGGAGTTATTCCAAGGAGCGTTGAGCCTTACGGCATTCCTTTCCTTGGGTTTGGCCATCCTGAAAAACTGTACCTTAGATATCTGTGTAGTGACCACCAAGCACTACGTGCTCCCACACGTGTACGTGGTTCTGTGTCTCTGCATGCAACAGACTCTGCTTGAGAGCTGGCAAAACGAGCTTATAATGAAAATGTGCCTTTGTGTGACCACTGGTGGTCAGGAGAGCTCTCGGGCATGTGCCAAGACAATGACTATGTATTTCAGGGGTCTCATGGGATGTGAAACTGCGATAAAAATTGAAACAATGTGGTGAAGAGGGGAGAGACTTAATGCCATGTGCTGCAGCAGAATGTAAAAGCTCTCCATGTCCTTGACAGTGCCAGAAGTTGGCCTAAAACTGAAATAGTCCAAAGAAAAAGAACTAGCCTTTCTGCATTACAGCAGATGAAATTAAAGGCCAGAAATGAGAAAACCGGAGGCAGCTAAAAATGCAGTTAATAAAGAAGCCAAACAGGCACCACAAGAAGCAGAGCAGAGGAGGTGAATGGGACTGACAACCACAGGCAGTTGGCTGAGATGAAAGGACATAACCAGCAGAATAGGAGCAGCTTTCCAAATCACACAGCCTGTAATTCACACTGCAAAGACGGATCCTTCTGCCAGTTTGTGCAGCATCCACAAAGTAGCAAAATACTGTTAGGTATCTGTTTTATTCTTCTAGCTGAAAGGAAGAAACTGTGTCCATTTTCAACAGTGTAGACCAGGCAGGGTATCAAATTACACTCTGGTTAAAAACATTTTACTAAGAAAATCTTTAATTATTCCAGCAATGAACAGCCAGCAACGCCAGAGCTTCAAAGAGCAGAACAGCTTAAGTCCTCTATAGAAACATTTGCTACATGGCATACCTGTGCCAAGAAGAGGATTGAGATCTTATGTTGCGGGAGATGAGGCAATTACTGTTCTCATTAAATTAGTTTGGGCCAGGGTATCCCAAATACTCAGGAAACAGTTGATTTAAATGTGGGAATGATGACATGTTCAGCACTAATCTCTCAGGAGGAGAATAAGAGAAACTTCAGCATCAGCATATAGGCAAGGGAGGGAGTAGTGAAATAATTCCCATGAGCAGTTCCCATCCCTTAAGCTCCCCATAGAAAATATCCGTAGTAGTGCCTTGGAGTACTACAAGTCTGAGTACAGCAAGAATGTAAAGTCGTTGTGCCACATGTTGTGCTATGCCACATGTTCAGTCAGCAGCATTAGTGTAAGGCAATCAGCTGCTGTGACTGGAGAGGACATGACGGCAAGGAACATGTTGTATCAAGCTGCTGGGGAAATGGAAACCCCTATACTGATGTAAGAACAGTTCTCTACTGGGAAGGTAAAGAGCGTCAGGAGGGGTAGGTAAAGAAGCAATGGAATTTCCATTAGAAGTAAAGAAAAAGCCAAACAGAGTAACAGAAACAAAGTAATGGGGAACTAAGATAGCCTGGAAAATGGAAAAAAGAAAAAAAACTCTTTAAAAAAAAGATAGCTCTCGTCACCTTGAGTGCTCTGAGTGAGGTAGTCTGGGTTCTGCATGGTCAATACTACAGGGGAGCCAGTAAGCCCACTAGAGATCTGGGGTGGGAAGGAAGAGACAGGGGATTCTGCCAGGGAAGCCGCGTTTGCCAGTAGTCCAGCTAGGGAGAGGGATGGTTCGCTTGAGCACAGCCTCGTTCTGAGCAGTTGTTTCTGTTGCTGCTGCGCTCTCTGCAGCCTCTAGAAATTACACTCGCATAGTGTCACCCAAGGACATGGCAAGAGGCGGTGTGAACCAGCACGTGGTTCCTAGCCTAACTGGTTTACTTGGACCTAGGTAAGGTCTCTGAAGTATATTCCCGCTTTTCCAGCAATGGTAGCAGGCTCTTGCAACAGCCACATTGGCTCTACTCAGCACGAGTCTGCTTGCCCCACGCTGCATGCAAGCAACCCAGTTGCTTCCAGGTGACCCCTACAGTCATCATCAGATATCACTCTCCTTAAGCTAATCTGCCAGCCCCACACTTTTATGTCTCTGAATCTTTTATAAAGTTAATCCACAAGCTGGATAAATCACCACTAAGAGTCAGCTGTAGTAAGAATTGAATGCTCACCTACCACCTCGTGCATACATCTTCAGAGTATGAATGTTGGCAGGAAGTAGCTATTCTCTTTCCTCTGTTAGTTGCTGAATGGTATAATACAGTCTTGTTTCCCTTCCAAAAAGTGTCCTTTGTTCTGACAGTGAATTTATATAGACCAAGTAGTGACACTTTTGTACAGGAGAGTCTTTACACTTGGGTGTTCAGGGGCATGGCTGGAAAAATACAATTCCTGCTCAGTAAGCATTAGGCTTTTTCTACTTCTTTCCTTCCTAAAATTTATGGTCACTTCTATCCACCTTTCATCTGCTCAAGCAAAAAAAAAAAAAAAAAAAAAATTGAGGAAAGGGTCTTTTCTTATGTTCTTCACTTAAACAAAACCAGGCTTTCACATTCAAAGAGATTCATACCCTACTACCAAGATAATAGGTGAGACGCGAGTCCAAAAGTCCCCCTACTGTGTGCTTAGCATTCATGGGTGGTCAAAGCTGTAACTGAGCTACCTCGCCATGGTGCAGCAAGAATTCAGATTTATTTTATGCAATTGGCATTCTATTTATACTTTTTGGTCCACTGTATCTCAGAGTGCTTTACAGAGTATTTAATCGCAATATACTGTACCTACAGCACTGTTCCACCACAGTCATTTAGCACATGAAAGGGGAAGGAGGGAGGAGGAGATGGGAGAAAGAAAAAGAGGTGTTTCATTTTGTAAAATTTAATTCTCACCTGATTAAAAAACAGTTAAGTGTTCTGATCATTGTCTTCCTCCTAACTCTTGTCAGAATCTTCTCATTGCACCTCTTCTCAGCATCTCAATTCATTTGGGCTTGACCTTCTGAAAGATAACTATTGCTTTCCAATACAGAAATTGTTTACCCATTACATAAATTCTCCACTAATCTCACTTTCTCGTCATTGCCTAAACGCTTCATAACTGCCCTCTCTAAATTTTAAACTGCTGCAGCTATCTGCTTGGCTCACAGGCTGTATTGCTCCACCTCTGAATGTTCAGCAGATCTACCCTTGGCCATCAAATGTAAATACTTCTGTTTACCTTCGATGTTGTGCACAACCCTGTGCATATTAGACTCCTCTTTTATAATATCCCGATATTTTCCCTCTCTTCTCTAGTAATGCCAGTGTCTCCAGTTCTCTCAGAGTTTCTTTTTTCCCATTCTTCTCTTCTTATTTACTCTGTAGCTAGGCCTGTCTAGGTAGCAATGACACAGGACTGGTACATAAAGACCTGTTCTCTCTTCATGCAAACCTTAACTCCTTCTGGAAAACACCAAGTTAATGGATTAAAAAAATATCCATGGTAGCTTCCTGTGCAATTTGTCTTTCTATTTTGGTCTGTAACCTAAACTACAGCTCTCCAGAACAGGTAGAGTTTCCTATCCGTGCCTTGTAGCATGCCAAGTACGTTGTCAGTACTTGACAAGTAATTGCTGCCTCTACAGAATATTCTTCCTACCTGATAGCTGATCACTGAGAACTGCACAGCCCCAGGAATTCAGCCCAGCAGCTAACCAGCAAAGTCCAGAAAAAGCAAATAAGCATTTTGAGGAAAGCTCATCTCTCAGCTACTTCTGGAACCAGAAGCAAAGACAAAAACAAAGGAAAAAAAAACATTAACATAACTGCAACCAGCCTAAAATCCTCACTCCTTCCACTACATTGGCAAATAAGAAGTATGGCAGCTTGGCCTCACTTCCGACCCATGGGTGTGGGCTGAAGGGTGAAGGAATATGTAGGCTACAAATCTGTAGTGGTGGTTTATTCAGTGCATTTCCATCAGGGCACTTCAGCTTTTCTCCTTTTTTCTAAAGGAATATTTTTTCATTTAATAGTACCAAACATAATGGCAAATGAATGGCTGATCAGGCACATAAAAAAATTACAAAGGCCAAAATGAAGAGAAAAAAAAAAACACAAAAAAAACCAAGTACAACTCAGACACAAGAGATTTGAGGTCATCAAGGAAAAAAGTCCATTATTGATAATCACTTGGTACAAGTACACTTTTACATGTGCAGAAACGATTTCATATATATATATATATTCCTCTTGCACGGGACAGATTTGTCTTTGTAGCACAAAAGAATGGTGTGCTGTGTTCTTTGTTTTGTGGCTTCTTAACAATGTAAGAAAAAAGGTAACACTTATTCTCAACTTTCAAGATGAAAAAGTTCTCTTCCGAGCCTAGATTGGGGCTTGTGCAAGAGAGAAGTGCTCCTGCCCATGCTTTATAATCACTACTAGTTTTTCAAAAGGCTGGCTGCGTCCCACCCAGAGAGGAGCACGTTGATGGTTCACGCAGCATGAACCAAATGCCAAGACTTTTCAACACACTGACACATCAGATTCCCCTGAAGCTGGTTAGAATTCAGAGCACTACCCCTGCAAAGCTCCCTTTACCCTCCCTCTGGGTTTGATGAATGAGAGAGAGCGGACGATGCCAGTGCAGATGGGTAGCAGGCCCAGAAAGCTGCAGAGGAAAGGGGCTGGCGCAGCTATGAAAGGGCAAGGAGGGTCAGGCACACAAAAAGCGTTGTTCATCTGTGGGTTGCTAGGTGTCTTTAAACTCCGTATTGTGTGGTAGAAGGGCAGGTTGCTTGCTTTCAATCAATGGCCAGCGATGGTATCCAATCACTGTAACGTACTTACATTCACAGCCGTGTAACAAGAAAAATACTCTATGAAGCCAAAAGTACACAGAAAACTGACTGTTTCAACAGTTCATGTGTTTTCCCCAGTGAGAAGACCGTACATCTCGGGGACTATTCACCCTGCCTGCTGTTTGGCCGCGCCATGGGCAGCTCCAACACATGCAATTAATGTCAAGAAGATTACTAGCACAAACGCTGCTTCCTTCTTGCTTTCTTTTCTGCTTGACTTGCTTGTTACTTACAGTGTGCATCAACAGATTTAAGGAGAACCTCCTCACTCGGTCTGTTCTCCATCACAATCATCATTACCATTACTGTAATTACGTCACCCCCAAAGGAAAAAAAAATCTTTAAAAAAACCCCTGGTTTTCTGGATAGAAAAAATTATCTCAATTCAGCAGCACCCCGATTTGGTTATTACTGCACAACAGTCAATAAAAAGATAACTTTATGGACTTAAAAAACATCACCAGCTGGAAGTATCCCAAGTAATCGTAAGCTGAGCGCACTCACAAGCCCTTATGGTTTACAGAGTAAAAGGCAGTCAAAGCATTAAATCCATCTTTTCATCTTGTTTATCCCAAAGAGAAAATTCCATATCTATCCAACTTCTGTTCACTTCATTTTCTAAATAAAAAAGGAACTGATCCACTGACTGTAAGCTGGGAGGAAGGAGCATGCAGTGTTTCAAATGCAATGAAGCTTGGAAAGTTCAGTTTGGTGGAGATTGTTCCATACAACTGCATGTGGCTGAATTTTCCAAAAAAGTAACAAACAGCCAGTGAAATGAGTTTGTATTCAGATACACTTGGCTCAGCCGGCTGTGGTTTAGCCCCATAGGTAAGCTCAGATTTGACGTGGGTTAAAATAAAATAGTCCTTGGCGACCGGTCACGGTAACTGAAATCTTACTCTTGGAGGACTGGTTAAGAGGGTCCGGATCCAATTCTTCCACAGTCACTGCAGCTGGAACAGAGCTGGTCTGTCAGTGCCCAGCTCCATCAATCCTACGTGTCTGATCTGTCTGAATTTCACTAAGAAAACAAAGTAAGGGAGCCCTGAGACGCACAGACATAACATAAATAAAAAAATACATTCGCGTTTCCAACTGTCCACACATTCTCAAGAAAGTTGCACCTATGTTATATTACTCAGCATGTGGTTTCAATTGTAACAACAATGCGCATTTGTTCAACTGCATGCTGGCTGCTAGCTACACTACTAGCCGTGTTTAAATATGGCATGGCCTGTGACTGCCTTTCGGGGTCAAGTGTCTGGCATGCGCCTGCTACGTTATGGTCGGTATAATCTTATAGATTACCCAAGCAGCAGACCCAGACTCTTTGATGTCATGAAGGCATATTTATATACACTACGCATACACTGTGTATTTTTCGTAAGGTAGAAGGTCCAAGAAAGAGGCTACTGGGGATAAAAGCAAGCAAGCAAAAGAGTAGTATCTGTCTACGGCTTTCCATTCCCTTTGCATTAGATTTACTAAATTAAATAACTAATGATTTTACACTGCTCTCCTAAAACTTAATTTAATTATTTTTTACCCATTTTTACAAACAACTGCTCATGAAAGTTGCCTTGCCCTACAGAACTGTTTGCATGGACTTGCACTTGCACTTGCACTGACTATCGCTGGGGAATTTTTTCAGAAATACTTTGCTATCGCCAAGTTTTCTGATAAAACATTAACATTGGTGGTTTCCAGTTGTTTTATCTTCATGGATTTAGGATATTGCCAACATTTTCACTAATAGCTGCTGGATCTTTATAGTGGGGAGACAAAGAGTAGAAGTCAATAGACCTCACTGAAAATGTATATCCAATGTACAACTTCAGTATAGAATTTAGCAAGAGAGGAGGACTGCATCACCAGCCTGCTAGGAAAAGAATTTAACTCATGTTTTCCAGGCGTGCTCTACTCCTATCTTATGCCATTACAGGCCTTTCCTAAGCTAGGTAATGCTTTCTAATGAAGTTTCTCCAGACACTTCATCATAAACATCCATTTAATTTACTTACAATTTTTTGCAACTTGTGTTTTGAATGATATCTTGCTGCTATGCATTTGTCTTCAAAAATGTCTTGACCTCACATCTTGGAACAGGGACCTGAAGCTAAACAATGGGATGACCAACATATGTGACAGTATAATTAAAAACAGCACTGTAATGCCTGCTCGGAAACGGACCAAATTAAAGCTCTGCCATCTCCCTCAACTGTGACATTTCCTAACTTTTAAATGCTCAAAAGTTGTAATCTTTATAAAGCTATAAGCTTTATAATGTAAAAACCATAATTTTACAGGGGCAGGGGAGAGAGGGTTAGTTACAGAGTTAAACAGTGTGAACTAATAGTTCAGGACACTTTCTTTAACCCTTTCAGTCCTGAAAACAACCTTGAACACATCCTTCTCCGATTGATGCATCCATCACAAAAAGTCACGGTGGAAAAAGTTCCTAACACAATAAGAATTTCAATGAATGAAGCCATCAAAAGTTTCATATAAAGAAAGAAAAAAAAGCAAACCCCAAACCTATTTAAAGATTTTATGCCCATCTCTACTGTAAAATATTCCATGCTGTTCTTCCTACCCCGCAGGCTTTCAGGCCTCATGTGGCCGCCGCAATGGAGCCACGCTTTACAACCACACCTCTAGTTCTCCTAGTGCCAGTTAAGGAGCTGCATAGAGATGGTCACAAAAATGATGATCAAGGGGCTCTGTTTATATTTAGACTTAGGCCAAACGTTTCCAGCAAAAGCCCCAGAAAAGAAGGGTAGGTTTAAAAGTTTATTCACCTCTGAAGAATGTTCTCTTTGTAACAACGAGGGTTTTTTTTCTTCAAGACCCTTGAATATAGAGCCCAAATAGAACACGAGCTCTTATTTTGCTAAGATTTCTGTACTCTTGAGGTGTAAGAGTATAAACTTGAATCGTGAGGAGTATAAACTGTACCAACACGTGAGATTTAAAAAAACCAACAGAAACACACCACAAGATTTTCTTACTGCTAGTTTTCTCTTAGTTTTACTCCATTTAGCTTTTCTACCTCAACCTCTCTTCTAGCAAGAACCCTTTCAGTCTCTGAACGCTTACAGATCTCCTGGAGAGAGGGGGGCTAGGAGAGGGCCAGGGGGAGAAAGGACCAAGATGAACGTTCATTATTAAAGCAAACACATCCACTGGTTGGGATTACGTATTCCAGATAAACCCTCCAAGCGACGGACAGTTAGTACATGCATGTGGTGGGTGTTATTGTCATCTTCTCAGATAACTGATGATATCAGGGCACTCAGATTGCTCTTGCACTGGGTGAAGTGACTGGTGGCAGGGTTAATATCCAGCCAGGGTGAAAAATTAATGACTAGCGATTATAGAAATCTAACTCTGTTATTCCTATTGCTTTAACAGATGAAAAGAGTAGATATAAATTAACAGGTCTTGGCATGTCCAGCAATGCTGTCGTTCAGCCAAGCAGACAGAGTTTTAAATAGCCCAGAGTTCTCTCCATCTTTTTTCTTTCTAGGTGGCTCATTACGCACCACACTCAGGCACTGCTGCATCTGAATTTAAACAGGAGCTGTGCCACACTCAGCATTTCTGAAGGTCAGGCTTGTTTTTAAGTACCCTAAAAAAGGATTGAGGAGCTGTAGTTTGGGCCAGTATGTTTTTTGATCTTGACTTAAATATCCATACAGACAAACAAAAGGGAAACAATGGGAAAATCTTCTTATGGAGAATTGTGTTACTGCTGTTGAAGTTTGAAGGGAGATAGATGGCACAACCACCTCAGGATGCGGTTCTGCATTGCACATCTTTCAGGTGGCAAAGCCATTTTGAGATACTTCCACCTCCAGGTATGCCAAGACACTCAAGAGAGATTACTGCTTCCTTAGCTGTAGCAATTCAAGCAGGTTTATGACTGTCTGAGATGCTAGGTAATATGCCTTTTGTTTTATTCTTTTTCTGTCTTTTAATCTACATTATTTCAAAGACGAGGATATGGGTGGGGAATTGTAATAGCCTAAGCCAACACAAGACAGTACCACTTTCCCAGTGGGTAGTCCACTCATATGACTCCCACCATATTCCCACATGCCCACCGTCACTCTTGCATTTTCACTAGCAACAGTAACTCCACACCAAAAAAAAAAAAAAAAAAAAAATCTGCAACAACAAGCAGTTTTCAGTCACCCAGTGGCTCACGCTGCAGCCCCAGTCACTAGTCCTAACCCATTCTATGGGCAACAAAGAGGGAGAGGACAGCTAAGGGCCTCAGAGATGGTGAAATTACTCCTTTGGATAGCAGAACATTTTTAGCTTGGCTTAAACTGATGGTACATCTTTAGAGGACTGAAGTCCAATTGGCAAAATTGAGGGGGCACATACTACGAGCAAGACACAGAAATGGGTGAACAGGGGCAGGGACTCTGAAAGCAGGTCTACCCTCAGTGAATTTTTAATGTGGAGTCCCAGCCTTGCTGAGGAAGCCCCATTTATGGGGACATGCCTGACAAAGAATAAAGACTGATATTTGCTAATCTCAGAGGATCAGACTATTTGGGCCAGCCAGCCAAGACAGCTTTGATAACACTTTGAAGAGCAGCCATGAGGAATCAGCAAGAGTCACAACCTCTGGAAATGGCATAAAATTGTATCTTCATGTCATGCAATCATCATGGTCCAGCCAACATGCAAAGAGTGCTGAGAGAGGCAGAGAAAGAGAAAGAGAGATAGAAGGGAAGGTAATAGAACAGAGAGGATAGATCAAGGTTACATCAGGTTAACACAAGCAGGTTTACATGGGTCTAATAGTTGGCAGGGTTGGTCCAGAGCCTGTAAAACTGGTATATGTTTCTGTGGCATATGTTACTGTGAGGGTTTTATAACCTCTCCTTTAACAAATTGAGCATCTCTGAAAAGCAAATACTGTGATTTGTCTATTTACTTGCTTCGCTAGCCTGCAGGTAGTTCTTTTCCCGTACATATCAGCATAACTAACAACAAATATTTTAAATCTTCTGTAGCAAAAGCTGACAAGAAGCAACAAGAGCGGTGTGATGTGGCAAAGAGTGCTTACAGTGTCTCAAAGAGGAGAGAGAGGGGAATTTCAAGTGAACCTTGCCTCTTTTCCCCATACAGTTCTATTCATGAAAATCTGAAAGGTGGATTTATCCCCTCCTACAGCCTCAGCAGTTAATCGACACTATACTCAGCCATGTCTGTCCCAACATAAAGCCAAGGCAACCTTAGGGAACAAACAAAAGCACCTTACAACCCGTATTTGTCTCCAAACTAGAAGAGCTTATTATACTTTTTCACCTTTACAATATATCATCTAAGCATCTCCTGATAGAATTGGTCAATAAAGCTTGAACTAGGTTTTGTTATTCAACGTGTTGAGTAATAGCTCTACATTTCATTGTCCAGGCAGTTACATTTCATTGTCCAGGCCATTACAGAGGTTTGTGTGGGTTTGGTTTTTGTCTTTTTACTTCCTGAGTAGTAAATTAGGAGTGATCACTCTCGACAAACAGAAAGCGCATGAAAATTAAATCCGTCTGCTTCTAACAAAATAAGGAGTAAGTGAATGGATCCAACAGAATATTTCATTTCCTAAATACCACTTATACGCAGCACTGGTACCCTTCCAGTGAAACTCCGGTTCAGAGCAGTGGCTCACAGCAAACCCACTGCCTTCCCGCTATGAAATCCCCATGCCCTGGCTGGCCAGCCAGCAGATCTCTTTTCCTTGGTCAGGTGCCAGCTGACCAGTTGCAGTTTGCAGCATATGCTTGCAGTTTGCATGTGTCGCATGGACCTTTCAATTCTGCTCTCGGTGAGGAGCCAGACGGATCATAAATTTATTGATTCAAGCCAAATTACATTTCTCTAAATGAGAAATTTACTATGATTTAGCTTTTAAACTGTAGCACTGCTGTAGTACGAATGATACTGCATCAGCTCACTTAAAACCATACCTACATTAAGAGCTCCTAAATGTAGTGTGCATGTCCATCTTTTCCTCTGGATTTTTCTCACATTTATTCTCCATTGATAAAAAGACTGTTTTCTGGCTGCACAGTACAGGAGGTGTTCAATAGCCTCAGCTGATGGTGCAGCATCCTACATTTATGTTAGTGCAGTGTCTTTCACAAGTAGTAAAGACAAATCTTCCTGCTTTTAGGGTCTCTGCTATTGAATTTCAATTATTTTTTTAAATGTCACTGCTAATTTAGAAACAACAGAGCAGGTATACAATCTGCCTGCTTGGTGCCTCCATTTCCCTCTAATATGTTAAGAATTATACTGCCCCATGAGGATTTGCAAAACAGCAATTATATGTTTACTGTGGCCCTCATGGTGACATCCAACAATTGTCTTCCCCATCTTTGGCATGTGAGCCTTTAGATTAGATTGAGCATTCCCGATAATTTGATCAAGTGTCCTAGCTACCTCCACTCTGACTGTGGATCATAACTATCCCCATAACCCCTCGCTGCTGTGACATCCTGAGGCTTTATTTCATAAAGATAATCTGAATTAGCCCAGAGATCTGTTAATGGACCTGCTGAGCACACAAAACATGTAAAAGTTAGATTTTTCATTAATGATCATTTGGAGCATGATTGATTTTTCCGCTTGAAAAACTACAAGACAACCATTTCCTCTTCTGGGAAAAAATACTACAATTTCATAGCCTTTTAAGCTTAAAACCTATCAGACAGGATATTACAGAGTATTTGAGGATCCTTCCTCTGAAAGGAGATGATGACAAACTGTGAGAGCAAAAAATATATTTTATTTGAATAAAACCTATCACAGGTAATAAAACTTCACTTAAGTCATGATCTGCTCTTTCAGAGAGAATGCCCAGTCTGTTTAAATACTGAATTAAGAGTTCATCTTGAATAAAAGCTGAAACAACTCCACTAAAAGCTGAATCCAGAATGAACATCCCATGATACTTCTAGTAGTACAGTACTCCTCTGTATGAAATATCATGCTATTGTAATATGCACAGACATTTCGCTCCGATAATCAGGAAACTTTCTTAATTCCATATTTCGTTGTTGACAGGGATCCTTTTACAGTATTTGATCTTTCACCATGTTTATTTTTGTAGAAATGGTAGTTCAACTACTGGAATTGTTTAAAACAGTGGGAGTTTTTCCTTTGTTGAAAATGATAAGGAAATAAAAGCAATCCTTTCAGAAGTGCTGTTCTCGCAATAACCGGGGGGGGGATATATGGGGTTTATCAACCCACTTTTTAGAATTCTTTAAGTCACATCCCTAAAGGTTTTCTTATGTTTTGCATATAGCCCATAAAAACTTTTTCTTAAGGTATATGTTCAGAGATGGAATTTGTTTCGGTTTAGTCTAAAAGTATAAACTATCAACAAACAATGCAATACTAATGTGTGACATTAAACTGCCATTCTAGTACACTGTTTTCACTGACATGCTCATTATATTTTTTAAAAAAAACTACTTTTAAGATTCATGGTCTACTTCTCTAATCAGGATCAAAAAAATATTCTCTAGATAGGGGGAGGAGTGACTATGTGGCAGTGCTCAAGTGCTAACTCTGCTTGTTTTCCATGTCTGTAAAAAAGTTAAAAGTAGCCATAAAATACCTATCACTGCTCAGCCTTTCAGACAAATATCTAAAAGGTGGCACCAACTTATTACCGGTAGGAACAGAAGATTTTCGAGAAGGTTTCTCTCATATAGATTTGAAGAGATTTAAAACATATTCGTTGCTGTATAGCTTTCTAGGCACAT
This sequence comes from Buteo buteo, assembly GCF_964188355.1. Classification (NCBI taxonomy): domain Eukaryota; kingdom Metazoa; phylum Chordata; class Aves; order Accipitriformes; family Accipitridae; genus Buteo; species Buteo buteo. The sequence continues at coordinate 76,925,363 of NC_134171.1, read as the reverse complement.
AGTTGGAGGATGACATTTGACAGAGTTGCAATTCCTAAATTTTGCATTTATAACATTTTTAAGCACCTGCATATGAAGCTATCTCATCTCAGCTGAAAATCCTTTTGTGTTCACAGATGCAAGTTCTGAAAATAGGCACATATCCATGACAGGTAAGAACAAAGCAGCAAGTCTTACCTGATGATGCATTATTTTTTTTCCTACCATACAAAACTTCCACCAGTCTTTTGGGGCAAAATAGCAGAGTAGATTATTTATGGCTCAAAAAGAATGTATTAGCACCCAGGCAGTCTTTAGTGCATTACAGAATACCAAAAAAGAGACAAGCCGATTGGCCTTTAAAATAGGTGTAAAATACAATGCTGACAAAACTGTTACTAGCAAAATCTTTTTCTCCCTTAGCAGAAGTTATGGGTGGTCTTTGGAAAAAAAAAAAAAAAAGATTAAGAAAACCTTGGCTGCAGCTAGCTTGCTGGCAAATGCAAAACCAAATATCTGGCACCAGGTGTGAAAGTAGTGAGGCACCCCGACCTCACGGTCATTAGAATTTTGCAAGATTTCCAACTCAAGTAAGATTTCCCAGCTCACACCTCCTTCATCAGCCCTCATCACACTGGCTGAAATTATCTTGGCAGTGGGGATAATTATTCATCAGTTACAATAAGTGTTACAGACGTATCTGAATCAAACGCAGTGCACGGGCCGGATATACGGCTTCGAGAACTCCCACCGTGTCTGTTGAAAACTCTCCTCCGGCGGGGCTGGGAGCTGCGCCTGCAGCCAGCAAAGGCCCAGCAACAAAAACGCTCCTTCGTGTCTATCTTGAACTAGGGTGCCCACTACGGCCATGTGACTCACCACCGACTTGAATCACCGTCTAGATAACTCGGTGAGGTGGGCTCCTGCAAACGCTTCATTTAAAGTCCTCATTTTCTTAAGAAATAATCTAAACCACAGATCCGTAAGCAAACCCTCATCAGTCCCCACCCAGAAGACACAAGGTTGATCTCCCGTTCCCGTATCAGTAATGGTTTATTTGCTTAACCAGCCAGACTTCTTCATTCCTCCTTGTATCAAATGTCGCTTCGGCCTGCCATCTAGGTCCCTGTCCTTCATACAGATAGCACATTGTTGGGAAATGTTTACTTTGCCATACGCCGTCACGATCCTGGGATGGAGTATCAAATGACGGGCTTTCATCTGGATATAATTTTTTCATTATATCACTACTTTATATTAAAGAAAACGCACCAGTGTGAAAGTATGAACGGAAAACACATTTTGGCTATTGAATAACCTGGAAATTATTAAAGTTAAAGGCTCTTGAGTCAGACAGAGCAGCATCATATTATTAGAATAATATGTTAATGTTTCAGTCATGCAACCTCTGTGGGTCTTTTGAAACACCTGTGGAAATAAGTTTTGAGCTATTACAATGCTAACAAATACACTGGACCTAGTCAGTTTAATTGCTCAAATTATCCATATGACTGAGTTTTATGAGCTAATAAAACACATCCTGAAATAAATATAATAAATACTTTGTACAAAATACTACACTGAATCTATTTTCAACAATTTCTCCCTATTTTCTTTTTCTCCCCTGTTTTCCTGTTCCTCGGGTTGCATTCAGGACAGCTGCTACTCAGAAGACCCCTGATGCTGCTTGCGGCAGGATGGAAACTGTGAGAGCACATCATCCACTGCACAATGGAGAGTCTATCTTTAAAAAGAAAAGATACTGTAGAATAGATTTAACTCTTTCCAAGGAAACCACGTCAACGACTCCAGCTCCCTCTTACAGCACAGACAAAGAGGCACCATTTCTTGGTATCTGCCTTTCCCTTTGTTAGGCCAGATCCATATTCCCAAATGTCATCACACCTCAACTTCACCTACTGGCTCTTCAATTTTACTGCCTGCTCCGAGTGTTTTGTCATTGATAACAGAGTCTGGCAAACCATTTTCCTTACATAGCATTAACATCCCTGCTTTTATATTCATAATTGTGTCATAAAAGTGAAAGACAATAAAGTTTTATGATGTCTAAAGATGGGCCTGAGTGGCGAAACCTGCACACTAAGTGAAAATTTTCCCAACTTAGGAGGTGTAGGGTTTCAAGCTCTACACAACTTTTTCCCTGTTCTAAATGATTACATGTTCTGCTACTTTCCTGTGAGGAAAGAGATGTGAATATACTAAGGCATTTTCATTTTTACCTTCTGATCACAGGAAAAAGCTTAGCCATTACAGGTAAGGAGGTTAAGATGTGATAGTTTAAACATTTGGTTTAGGAACATAGAAGATATTGGAAAACAAATAGGTCATTGCATTAATGAATTCATTATGTATTTTTCATTTTAACTACAGTAGTTTTGAAAGCTGACAGTCCACATCGGTAAGGCATAACTGGTTACCAAATGGAAATGTATGAATTAAAAATGTAGTAGTCCTGAAGTTGAAGAACTTATTACCAAATGAGTGATAGAGTAGATCTAAATGATGAAAAGAGGCAAGTCATTCAAAATAAAATGCAAACACTGGCCTAATTTAATCACAGGCTCAGAAAGGGTTTATGATCCTCAACAATATACAAAAAGATCATTTCCTTCACACTCTCAAAATCAAATTTACAGCTATATGAATCTTCGTCTGTTAAAGTAGAAAAGTAGGGCATATATGCAATGTAACAGTCTGTCAAATACTTTTATTCAGTTTTAGCAAAATATAATCACACAGCTTCTTTATCCTTCTGATGCTGCATATTTCAACAGTTCCACATTACCAAAGTCATTCAGAAACTGCCCACTCCCTACTGTGGTGCTCTAAAATAGCCAAACTCACCAGCTGATTATCCTATAAAGATTTGGTTCAAAGCAAAAATTCAGTATCCCAAAAGAAGCTCTCTTAGGAACCTTCTGGTGGTGGTTCTGGACATTAAGAGCTCCAGCTCTCTGGCCCACCCCGCCACCAGACATTACCCCATCTAGAGCAGAGGAGAACCATTCCTTATCTATCGTAGTTCACCACTAAAATATTCACTTCAAACTGCCAACGCAGCTGAGTGCACATTACTTTCACATTAGGTCTCACCTGGCTATAAGGTGGAGCAGCTGACTGTTCTTGCTCCATGCAGGTGGGCACCCTTCAGCAGAGAAATGCAGCAGGCAGCTGGAGATGGCCCTATTTTAAAGCACTGCAGCTAGATCTACTGGAGATCTCCTGTCTGAACACTTAAAAAAAATAAACAAAAATTGGCAACTTTTGAATGCTAACAGCAATGCAAAACAAAATAATCACTCAATAAGCAACCCATAGTACCTTCCCCAGTTGTGCACTAGCAAATGTAGTGTTAAAAAAAAAAAAAAAGGCAAGAAAACCAAGAGAAGAAACACAGGGAATCAACACTCTTGGTTATGTAAGATGGTCATTAATATATGAAAAGCTGGCAAGCCCAAATTACCGGAAAAACATCTCCTGCTTAACAGCATGGTTCAACAGCTTATACATATATGTACATATAACTTTCTGATTATACAGAAAAGTATAGGGTATTTTTCTAAACTGCTAAGTCTGCAGCTAAGACTAAGGCAGCAATTACAAGAATGGGGATGTTCTTGTTCAGTCAAAATAGATGATGGAGTTTTATAGTAGTTGTCCTGTAAATCTGCTTCCTAAATTCTCTTTAGAGAACTTCGACTTCACAGAGAAAGAAGCAACAGCAAGTACCTACTGTGGTAGAAATCTAAAAATTCTTTCACAACTATGATCTATATCACAATAATTCTAATGAATCATACTTCATTAATGAAAATTGATTTCTGAACTTTTCCCCAGAGCTTGACAGGATGCTTAAGCAGCATAAGTGGCATTTTGCAGCTGCTTTGCACTCTTTTGAGGAGACCGAGGCAATAATCACTAGCATCCAGTACCTCTGTATTCACATACAAATACCAAAACTATTCTGAAATTGATTGCACAGCATCCATAGACAGGACTCTGCAGCATCCACAAAAATGAATTTGTGGAAGTTTTGCACTTATTTACAGGCTGAAGATAGTGATTCCATAGTCTCAGCAGGAATCTATAATTGAAAAAAATTACAGCAAGGAACTAAAACTTGAAACAATAGCTTCCTAAAAAACTGAAACAATGATTTCCTAAACAAACAATTCAAAGAACCTTGGAACTGACCTAATGCCAAAGAGTAGGTGACTAGAACTTTGGATGCCAGAAACTTTCACCTCTTTTAATATGCTTTTAAAATAAAAACTTCCTGTGCAAATCATACTTGTGGTGACATTAGATCTCTTGAGCTCTGAATCATTTTCCATTCCCGTAAAATCATCTTATGCCTCCTGCTTTGTTTAGCAGATAGAAACCTGTAAGGAACTATGAATACCAAATCACTTTTTAGTGAACATTAATATTATTATTATAAATAACTGGAACAAGAGGCATATATATATATATATATATAAAAGGGGTATATATGTGTATATACAGATACAGATAGATACAAAGATACTACCTTTTGAGTGGGGTTTTTTTCCTAATGAGGAAACCAGGCTGTCCATATAGCAGAGTCAGTAATAATGTTTATTGGCGAATGCTATAAAATGGAAGTGATCCCACTTTGAAAAAACCCATCCCCACCCCACCCCACTATACTGTCTAATTAACAATTACATTCTTTTGAGCATCTTAAAGCCATAAGCAAATTCAGCCACTTCTGCAAGACATTTAAATGTAAATACATTATCGATTTAACAGAAATTCCTTGCATCGGGCTCCAGTGTGGTGTTATTTTTCCTTCCTTTTATACATATGTTAAAATAATCATGTAAAAGGATTCCCATACTGTGTCTTCAAATCTTTCAGAGGATGATTCACTCTATTCATTTTCACTAGGCACAGTGCTGCTTAACTTTAACTGAACATACCTTTTATATATTTAATGTGGATTCAGACCAATATGCAGAGACTGAATGACTCTTTGCTAATAATGCCAACAGACTGAAACAAAATACACATGGAGGAAAGAAAGCATGGGTGAGAGGGAAATGCTTGGCAGAAGGAAAGAAGCTTTTGGTGATTTGGTGGTATGTGAAAGAAACTGGGCAGCCTCCCACTGAATTACATCTTTCCATCTGCCCTGTCCCCACTCATCAGCGTACTGGGCCCATACACTCTTCCCCTGGGTAAATCATTTGGAGACCAGAAGGAAAAATGCAGTAGCTCAGTCGGTACGATTCAGGGGTTGGGAAGCAGGAAATTGGCTTGCAAAACTGTGACTCCATCTATAGAGAGGATGCCTATATATATGGAAGGGATCTGCCTCACCCATGAACAAATCCTCTCTCCTCAAACAGGGCAGGATTTAAGTAGGACATGCAGCAAGCTACCCCTAAGTATATTACAAAAGTCCACAAACTTTTGGTGAGGGTTAATCCTTCCGTAAGTAGCATTCAGTCATTGCCGGTCTCGCCTGAGGACTGATTTCCTATCACTTCATGTTTTTAAGAGGCTCACAGGCAACACAATTTGCAATGAAAATCACAGAGCTTTGCATCGCTTTGGTGTTGCCATCAGTCATTTTCCTCCTCTGAAGCTGTTTTAAAGCTGTCAGTAGGCCTGTACAGTAACTGAAGCATACGGAGATGAAGTGGGTGCACAAGGAGTAGCTGAGCTTTAATCTGAAATGCAGATGCATCTGTGCTGGGGTCTATTTTAGTTTATCTAATCTACACTAATTCCACATGATACAGACACAGCAACACAGTTATTTAGTGCATCAAAAGCACAGCAAACCATCTTTGCCAGCTGCCAGTTCCTAATTTTTATGGCCCTCTTAAACACATCAGCTTCCTGTTCCATGAAAATCATCCAACTGATGGTTGATACCACCTCATCCTAGTATCACTACAGCTGTATCAGGAAGATAATATTATCTCTTTGCAAACAAAAACAACTTTGAGGGGGAAAAAGGGACAAAAATAAAAACCCCAGATGAGTAGTGAGCTGAGCAATGACAGAATTGCCTCAAATCTCTGGATGACAAACCTCACTCCCCATGCACACTCTTACTGTGGTCCATAACCAGCCCAGCCCAGGTTTTGGCTGTGCAATATAAGGAACAGGGAATTGACAGCAGGTCCTCAGCTGGAGAGCTTCTTGCCAGTAAGGCTCCATGTGACATTTTGGACTAAAGATCAAATTCAATGTGTTACACAATCTTTTCTAGAAAGCTTTCCTTCAGAAACGGTGTTCTTTTTAAAAATCTCACATCCAGAGAAACTCAGCAAGAGAAAGAGAGAAGCTTCTCTGCTGTGAGTAAAATCTTGCCTTTAATTTTTTTTTTCTGTAATAGTGAGGCTACAGGCACTATGACAGACTATAAAACAAAGAGAAGATGTACTTGAATAGTTATTTCCTAGGTGACATCCTAAGGAATCAAGGAGACTGGTTTCTATCGGAAATGTCAAAGTATTTCCCTTTATTTCTTAGGATGTACAAACAAACTTAAACTGGAAACAGCGAGAAGAGGAGGACCTTTGCTTCTGCTAGGTATTAAGTCAGAGATGTCATGGATGGAAATGTCTCAAAATGCTCACTGATTTATTTTTGCAGCTCTCCCAAGTGTCTTTACACCTTTATTTGTGATCCATATATTTATGTAACACTCTGGAATTCATCAGAGACCAGTCTGAAATATTGTCACAAGGCAGCCAAACTGTCTCGAGATGCCTCACTAGAATTCAAACGTACACACTGCACAGGAACTTCTTCTAGCAGGCTTTACAGAAGGGACCGGGTAAAGCTGCCAAAGAAAATGGAATTTAACGGCCAGAAGTATGTGAAAATAACCCCCAGAATTGTGCGCTTTATCTCTACTGGGGAAACATTTTCTTTTCCTTTCCTTCTTAATTCAATTTACATTTATTTCCATTGTACTTTGGAAAGTTATTTTGCACCGAATCACTATTATTTCTATCAAGTTTTAGCCAGACTTATTTTTACTTCATTAAATCATGTAGCAAGAGTACTAACTTGAATCAAGGGACTTCAGCAATTTCAACTCTTAGTACAAGCAGCCAATGTCTCACCTCTTATAAAACACTCCAGCATCTCTCATTTGGAGTTTTTTGTCGTTGCTGTGATCACCGATACAGCTTACACCATATAGACTATGCTGGTACCAATGGGCTTGTGGTATTCTTTACCTGCAAAGACTTGCTTGTACTATTTTTCAAACAGGTTTTCTATGAGCACCCCTAGGTAGAACACAATTGCCTGAATAATTAGGGAAATCCAACGCAATGGGAACAGGAACACTGATGAAAACAAGGTGGTCTTTTTCAAGACTGAGAAGAAAGCATGCAGAAATGTTCTTACATTCCCCAGAATCTAATTATCTGTACAGGGCGAGTTTGGAGACAGGTATTTATAGCTGTGGTTACTGTAGTTGCCGCTACTTAAGTCACATTTAGGAAATGCTGAATGTTACTCCACCTTCTCTTGTCTTCTCACCAAGCCTACACTTGGAAACACTACTGCTGACCAGAAGGAAGAGAACAGCAATTTATAGACCCACTTCCTTTATCCTGTCCTGCCATGTTATTTTCTCTCTACTGTGGAAAGAGTCCACTGCATCTGCCAGTTCAACAAAGAACAAGTCTAGTCTTCCTCCTTACCTCCTCTACATTTGCATCAATATCGAAACCCTCCTGGGTTCTCCTATACTTTTTTTTTTCCTACTATCCTCAGAAAGAAGGCCACCATCCACTACCTTCTTAGCCACGATATGGTCTTAACATTATTTCCCATCAGTAAATGAGAAGATTCACGGTGAACTCTACTCTTAGGTTCAGTTGGGGACTGCTTCTCGGTGTTCATTATGGATTGAAACCAACAGAGACTTCAGCTCTTCAGCCTAGCTGTGAAAAGAAAAACTTATTAGAATGACAAAAAATTCACCATACACACATAATTGTATCATAATAGTTCTTGTAGTCATGCCCAGATGACTAATAATTCTGAACAAGACCGTTAAAAGTACCTAAATATTTAATATGATTAAATGTCCTCTTCTGCTAGTGGTGAGGCCTCTTACCTGGAGCGGTAAGTGCTTTTATGCCTTTGGAACCTGGAGTTCTAAAGTTACCGCCCTTCTGCTAGTAACACTTGCAAGCAAGATAAGAATTAAAGTCCCGCTTTATTTCAGTGGAGCTGCACTAACTGGCTGGAGGACTTTATAAAATCCCTCAGTACTACTTCAGACAATCATCTATGCTTGTCACTGGCACTTGGAAACACTGTCCTTGAAGAGCTTCCAGTGCCCATGACAGAGGAGTCAAGCACTGGCTCACTGATGTACAGTCCTGGCTCACAACCTCTAATCAGCTGTCAGAGACATAATCAAAATTTACAATGGAAACCACTGCACCAACCAGCCAGCCAAAAATCTCCGTTAGCATTAAAAAAAGCCCCCAAAATGGCTATCCCTGGCTCCTGAAAATTAACCGCAGCTGTTGCTAAAAACTAGTCCAATTCCACAGGAAATCCACAGAACTGGCAACTTTAAAACAGTAACAAGCTTCCCCAAGCAACTTTTAATCATAATCCCTCAAGTAGCATGGAGCCAAAGCGGATGCATCATCCATTCTCCAAGCGAACTTCGTCGTAGTTCTCTTTGCTGGCCTCCTGCACTGTCTTTCACTCATGCAAAGGTCTCTCCAGCATGCAATGGTCAAAAAAGGAGTCAGCGAAACTTTCCAATGTGATTTTCAAGAAAAACACATTTCAACATACTTCAGGTACACAGCCCGTGAACAAATGTACAGCAGTTTATACACAAATACTCACCGTTTTCCCAGAAACTTGGGGCCAAATTCTGAAGTAATTGGAACCTCATGCAACCGTTGACTCTAGTGAGAACAAACAGGTGTTATGTCAATTATCACAGATTATCTCAGTGAAATAGCCCCAATTTGGGGTTGCAGTATGACAACTTTGTACAGCTGACTTAAAAGGTCTTACAATCAACATAACCAGGCACAAGAGGCTCATCAGTGTTATAGGGCAGAGCAGTGTACAATCAAAGGAAAGTAAAAATGGCCAAGGTTTCCTCCAATCCAGAAAATCCCAATGACTCTTATCTCCAAGGAGTATTTAACAACTTGCACAAGTTAGAGCAGGCATAAGACTGCTCTACTATAGGCCAAGTAAAGGGCTCACTGCATGGCTGTGATAAAAATTGCCTAATAAAAACTGTTATCCAAGATGTTCTGTTCTTTTAGGATGATTTGCTCATTCTTTGCAAAAATAAGAGAAGTCATTGCTTCATGCTCACAAAAGCAAGTGAAACTACCTGCACTCTACACAATTACGGTGTGCCTTCCTTCAGCACTGAACAGGATTTCTGCCTAAATTCTACTCACCGACTCCTACACCCCACTCCATTTTCTAAAGGAAAACATTACCTGCAGCAGCTGTTGCACTGTGCTTGGCCTGCCAATTACTAAAAAGTAGCTAGAATGCCTATTTTTTTAATATGCGTGTACAGCCTTTTTATCCCTTTAGTAGTCAAAAAAAAGCTGAATGCATGCTTCCTTCCCCTGACTACAAAAGAAGCAACAAAGAGCTAAGGATTTTCTAAGACACAAATGACATTGCCTCTCAATCACTTACATAGTGTTCTTTGGGCTCTAAAAATCTGTCCAGGAATCACAACTGATTATGTTTAAACTTAATCAGTTGTTTTGATTAAAGATGATGGAGCATAACAAATAAACCTATGGGACAGTAGGATGTAGCAAATTTTATTTACGTTACTTGTGTGAGTTTAAGGGTGATTTCTACACCCCTTAGCTTTATAACATGAATCTTCAAAGGGCAGAGGCAGTGGGAATTCAGCTTGATAGCCTATTTCCTGACCACTTATAAAGGTAAGTCTTTAATATTGTTTTGCCTATTTATCAGTTTGCTGAAGACATTTTTAGAGCATTTCACTTACCCATAATTCAGAAAGAAAAGCTCCCTACTTACAGCTGAAACCACATCAAACTTCTTGAAAATATTTAGGGAAATTTTCACATAGGCAGCACCGAATTCTGACATCAACTAGTTATATCACTTCCAGAGACCACAGGAGCTTCTCGAATGGAGAGGCATCATGGTAGTACCTGCCTTGGCATTTAACAAATGTGTAGCTAGCCATATCACATTGACAGGTATGTGGATATTTGACAAACAATTTAGCACTAGTAGCTGCTCCACATGCTTTTAGTCAGGCTCTCAGCACAGAAGTATATATGCATATGACATAATCAGTCTGGGACAATATTTAAACACAATCATTACTTTTAATCATAATCTTAAAACCAGATGCTATAATATACAGCTGTATTTGCAGTCTTTGGATGCTGGCACATGTGCTAGATGGACTTCCTGCATACAGACAAGTGCTGGAAATGTTGCTTCATTAGGAGGAACTCTTCCCACATGCTCTGGGACTGTTTGGAATTCCAGTGCTTGAGAGATTACCTCATTGTTAGGCATCACCTAATTTGAAACACAATCATGCCAGACTTCTTTCCATTATCACTTTAAGAAAGTTTGCCAGCTCTTTCTGGAATTAATAGACAATAAAGGGGTAGTTGCATCATGCTTCCCAAAGCCAAAAATATTAATCCAAGAGTAGAACCCTCTGATATTCCATTACACAGTGCTTGAGGTACCTGTGCAAATAATCTTTCATGGACGGATGGACATTGGAACAAATTGATAACTAGAAGATCAAAAAAACATCTCAGGTGTGATTACATTAAGCAGCCTGAAGAATTAAAAAATAGTGTCCAATTTAGCCCATTGAGTAATCAGGGGGGGATATATATCTAATTAATGTGTATATTGGGTAAGTGTATTTTAAGAATATTAATCTTCCCTTAATCTATTAAAAAACAGGAACAAAATTAATCTTTTAAGCAATTCTGGTTAACCTAAAGGAGTTACACCTGGGATGTATTGGTCCTGTATTTTTACTAGAATTGCTTAACTTTACTATTAACGTTGTTATGCAATCATCCATAGAACTTTTTCCAGGTGGCTTAAAATAAATTGGGCTCAAATACAGCATATCAGATGTAACAATAAAGTCCATTCTCTTGTGATTTCATTAATGAAATTACACACAAGAAGTTTATGGTGAAAAGGAGGTTCAAGGGAAACAGTTAGGGCAAATTAAAGCACCCGTCTATTGCCTTATGCTTTCTCCTCCCGCCACATAAGCTGACTATAACGGGAACCTGAATTACAAGTCAGGACAATGCTCACCAAAATTTTGTCTTACACGCTAAATATTTCCACATCACTACCAACCTGACCCAATAAAAATATCAGACTCAGCAGAATTCCATTTTTTAACAGCTCAGCATCCAATCCATCACTCACAACTTCTGAAATACCAATCAACAGATTAAAAATAGTTTCATGTATACATGTATCAGACACAGACATCCACTAAAATGTTGGTTACATAAAAACAGATAGACATTTTTTGTGAATTATTATGCAACAATAAAAAGCTCACTTCTGAAAGAGGCTTAAAAACTGATCCAAATGCAGTCAAACAAAACAAGAACCTTTCTATTACTTTCAGTAGTCTTTGAATCAGCCCCTGATTTATTTATCAGCATCTATTTATGAAGACCCTCAGGGTGCCAGCTGATTCATTAGATTAAATATAGATCAACAAAAAATATCCTTGTGATTCTCATTTCCTCCACGTTGAGGGAACAGATTATCTTGAGCAAAGTAATTAGTTGGTGAGTATAACTGTTGATTTCTAAAGAATAACGTCTGGTTTTGAACATTTTTCTGCATCTCCTGCCAAGCCCCATGGAGATATTTTATATGAGATATTATTCAAAAGCTGTAAGTCTGCTAAATTAAACATGGGGCTCTGGGGTCTTTGAAAATTAAGTGTGGCGAAATCAGAGACTTTTACCTATACAACTTAGTGAAAATAAGCAGCTACAAAGCACACTGCACTTCATTGTTTTGAGTTCTTCAGCCCATTACTAAATTTAAAACCAGCACTTGGGTTTATAGCTTCTTTCCACAGATTTCACATTTCTCATCTTATTTTCAATGCTGGTTAGAACTGGAACCTTTTTCTGTCCCTTTCTCAAATGAGGGCTAAGAATAGATTTCCTCCTAGCATGTTATTAATATTCCTGCTTTGATTGATGATAGTCTTTGTTTTTCTGTGTCACTTTGAAGTCAAGTTCTGTTCATTATTTTTTGACATTCGCTTTGTTCTTCTGCTTTCACCTCAAAGACACTCCAGATACTTGAAAAGTTACTTGAGGTAATGATATTTAGGTGAATCCTTCATTTACCTTACTATTCTTTTTGGTCTTTAATACACACAGAGACATCTGTGTTTAGATTTTTTCAGAGCATAGTTCCATGAAGCAGTCCACTCTTCTTACTTCTGGAAAGAGTTCAGCCAGGCTCTAGACTGATTTCATAGCCAATCACAGAGATACATCTCTTAGCAAGTATCTCAGTCGCCCCATTCCCAACTAACTGATATTTTATTCCAATTCTTCTTTGACTTTTCTCTGACTAACCTATTACATTTACTAATAGAGATGCTTTACAGTAGTTGTAAAAGATGTCAGCAGAGTGCATCTTCATTGTGGCCTTTCTGTTTTCAAAGACATGGTATCCTCTGGGCATTTAAAATAACTATAATACATTGTTTCTTTTGCTTTTTTTTTTTTTTTTTTTTTTTTTTGTGTGTGGGAAAAGGGAGAAAAACCCTCTCCTCCCTAACATATTAGTTCAAGGCTCAGACAGCGCTTAAATCCCACTTAAGACCTCAGGTCAGGGTAAATTTCGCCCTGGAAGAGCTACACAGAGGAAATCAGTTTTCATTCTTTTGTCGCACTTTTGAAAAATTCTGTCTACTTCGTTGTGTATCTGGACTTTATCCTCAAATGTGGTCTTCAAATCACAGATGGCCCCAAATTACCTCTGGCTGACAAGACATGGACTCAACTATAAAATGATGCAAAAAGAAAAAAAATACCCAAACAAAAACATAACAAAATAAAACAAAAACAATTTGGACATTCGCTGACTGAAGGCAAGGGTATATGTTAGCACTTGGAACATGATTATATGACAGATGGGCTGCAAGTTTACCTTTACAGGAGTGTTCTTTGGCATCATATTTATCATACCTTTGTTGTCTATCACAATTGTTACAAAGATCTGTGAGTACAAATAGTCCTGGTCCACAAAATGGTGTTTCTCTAGCCCCTGTCCCACCAGAGGTATTTCCCTTTTGCTGTATCCATGTCTTAAAGACAAAAATATTTGTCCCAATATTTTTCTTTCTAGAAACGGGAACAAGACAATTTTTTCCCTGCTCAGATTTTGTACAGATGAGGAGGAAATTACAAATTCTGTTATATGAACATTCAATAACATTCTGTTATATGAACGTTTTCCCCCTGAATGAATGCAAACCAAAACCATTATACATTGCCTAGGAAGAAGAGGAATCAAGAAGAACAAGGTCTTTTGTAGTAGAATTTCACAATATAAGGCATGTTCACCTGTCCTCCAGTAACCTCCAGGGATCTTCATGTTACCCTCAGAATCTTGTCACTGGCATTGAACTACTCAGTTAAATGAGAGAACTCAGGCTGCTGTGACGTCCTTTTACCCTTTTCTGGAGGATGAAGCCTGATGCTACAAACCTTACAACACAGGCAAGTGTTGTTCTTCTTCATTTTCTTCTTCATTTTCTTCTTCATTTAATTCTTCTTAATTTGCATAGAACAGTTACCTAAATTGAAAAAAAAAGTTACCCAATTACAGAAGAAGTGCTGCTAATTAAAAGCTACTACTACTAATAATAATAATAATACTTCTATCATCAGATGAAAATCAATGTATTCATGTTCTAATGACAAGAGAAACTTGTAGCATAAGCTTATCCTAAGGTAAACAAACACAATTCCATTTAGGTGGGTAACATATACCAACATATACCAGAAAAGGAAAGGCTACAACATTACGGATTGGAATGTCAATTGTTTAAAAGCAAGCATTTAAACTAATGAAAAAATGTTTCCCATTATTAGACTGTCTTTTAAGTACTTATTGGGCAACATTAACAGCAGTGGTAAAAGAGCTGTGTGTGATATAACATATGCTGTGTAACATGCATTTGCCTCTGCTTATATTAAGAACGTGTATGTTATTTATGAACAGTGAAGTTGTAAGTTGAGAGACCCATTTTGGGGAACAAAGTTAGATTAGGCACACTCAATGTAGGCCACATTGTTTTTCATCAAGTCTCATAACTTAGAACTACAGTACAGTGACTCGTGTCACACGCAGCCACATTTCAGCACTGTTTACCGCACTCTGTGGCCTCTCCGTGTCAAAGGTGAGCGACGTGGTACCAAATTTACGTGGGCTTTCAACCAGCTTTCAGACTCAGATTTCAAAACATACGGGACTAATTTTGAAGCCAAAGTCAACCTTTAAATCAAGTGACAAGAAAGAATGAATCATTTTAAACAGGATCTTTAACCATCACAATGGGAGAAGCCATCAAACAACCCAGGTTCAGTTGCTGGAGCGTGGTTTAGGTACATGGTGGCCAATAAAACCTGAAGCAACTTTACTGGTGATTAAATGTGTTCCCTCTGGTTAAGCATGTGCTTTATTTAACTTCACTGACTTTCTTCACCTATCCCTCCCCACACACACACACTCACCTTACTGAATTATCAGAAATCGTATCTCACAAATATCTGACTCCACTAATACCTACCTAAAAGCATCCTGGTCTGCATTAGGCTTACAGCTCTAAAGACTTGCAGGATACATATATTCAAAATGCTCAAAGGCATAATAGAGTAGGCATCAAAAAGCAAGCATCTAAAATCCATTTTTTAAGTATTGGAATGCTCCAACAGGAACATTTGTTCATTCAGGGCAAACATCCTAGGTGTTTAAATCTCCTGCCCCAGAGCTATTTACTATAGACAGAATATAGTACTATATCAGACAAAATACATTAGAACAGTACACATGAGCTGAAGCTTTTATTCTGCATACATCTATCATCAGGACATGTGAAATGAAAGATGTACTACTCTTGCTTTGCAGAGGTTAAATCAGGTAGTACCACCTCAGAGCTACAGATAGAGTCTCTGTGTGGCACACCATGTCAGAAGAAGAAAAAGAAGTACAGTAAGTTCATTAGATGTTGCAGCATAACACACTACCACCCATATGGCAGAAATTGGTAACATACCATTACTTAAAACAAATTACCCACAACCAGACCTGATGATGGTCAGTGTAAGGAGAAAATGAGCAGTTCATGACAATATATCAAGAACCAACTTAGTTTGCCCTGTTGCCAAACATGAAGCTTTTTTCTTCTTTTAATTCCAGTTAAGAGTCCAATTTAAATGTAGACCCTCTTTTTAAAAGTTTTTCATTCTGACCCTTCATTGCCAACTCCACTTAAAGCAGCACAAAACCAATAGGGCTATAAAGAACTGCAGATTTATCTAGCTGCTGTATCTGTGTTTCAAAATTAAGACTTCAAGAGATGTTGAAGGGAGAATCTACTTAAAAAGAAAGGTGTAATGTGCCTATCAAGATATCATGGATTGCAAGATTAAAATTGCAACAGACAGTTTAATGGACTGCCACTTCCTCTCTAGAATAAAAGTAACCCTGCAAAAAAGAAAGGTAAGTCTTCTGCTTTCCAGGCTGCCTCCCCTGGATGTTTAAACTTCTATTTTCCATCCCACAATTGTTCCAGTGCCTATGCAATAGTGAATATATGAGAAAAAAACATTCAAAAAATTAAAAATAATCTCAAAATAAATAGCAAGAGCTGCTTTGTCCAGAATGATGAAAGGAATATGGGAAAGTACTATAGGATTTTATAGAACCAATGGACTTGATTAGAAAATGCTGCTACAACCAGCCAGGCAGACATCACAACAGCTAGCCCTTTTTTTCAGGTATAGCAGATATGTTCCCCTGTTGTGACGATGGGAGTCAACAAAACTAATACCTAATAGGTATCATGGATAACAATGAATAACTGACTCACTGCATGAGTCTGAGCAAGTCAAGCTTTCTGCCTTATTTTCTGCACTTCCAGATATGTGTTACCATCATCTGCCTTGTGGGATGCTGAAAGAATTACTTAATTTGTGTATGACTAATTCATGAGCAGATTATTATTTTATCACAGTAGGACCCAAGAAATCCTGTGAATTTAAGGCCCAAACAAGTATACAGCCAGAGGCAAATGGTTGGAAACCTCTGCCTGTTACAAACAGACAAGAAGTTCTCCACTAGCAAAAATTGCCAGAGCTGAACTCAAGCTAACGGCACTAAGAGAATTTACACCAGCTTGAGACCTGCCAAGAAGCAGAGAGATTAAAATGGCAGAACTAGCTTTGTCTTCAGAAACCGTAAAGCAGCAAGAAGCTGGCCAAGAAGTCTATGCCACTTTTGGGTGAGCTCTGGTTCACACTTCTGCTGTGCCATGAATGAGGCTAGAGCTGAACAGATCAACAGGTATTTCAGCTTCAAGAGAAGCACGAATAGACTCAAAATTATGAAACATAAGTCTAGTATTTTTTATGAGGAACAAAGGCACTTTGCCAAATGTATTCCGGGCTAAAGAATAAGCATAGAAATGACAAACAGAAAAATAAATCTTAAATAAATGTTTTGGACATGCGTAACAAGAAATCCACTAAGCAAAACAGCTGGCATGACACTACCACCACTAGTATGAGCCACTCCCCTACTTAAAATCCTCGTAATGGCAGAAAAGCTGGAAACTGTTAAACACAGTAGTTCAAAAAACCCCATCTCAGTAAAGCCCACACAAATTTAAAAGCCTAGAAGTAATTGTTAAATAGACATGATAGGAAAAAAAAACATAATCAAAAAGTAAAATAGCTAACCTATTCAAGAAATTATAAGCAAAATGTGATAACATTGTAAAAACATGTCATCAAAACGTGACAAATAGGGATTTTAAATATATCTATTTCATTTTATTTAATTTATTCTGAAGTAAGTTGGGCGTTTTTTGGACACAGAATGTGGAAATTTTACTAATGACATGCAGCTAGCAGAAATTGCTACATTTTTAGTTTGAACTAATTAGGATCAAGGTAAAAATCTAACTAAATCAATTATATTTATCAACATTTTTAAGAGCATGTGTTGAAAAGTTACTAAAAAGAGGCAAGAAATGCTGTTGTACTGGCACCTTCCTTACTGTCTCCTTTTTTTCTCCTTAAAATATTAAGGCTAGGTTAATTGCACCATCTCTTCTCCACTTCAGCTTTATCAGTTGCTCAACAGCCAACCATCTCTGTATGGAAGGGAATAGGAGGATAGTTTAATGTACTACCACTATCAAGAATAATCAGGGAAGAAAAACTTCAGCAAACAAGTGACTCCATATATATAGTTAGGAAATTAATTCTTTAAAATGCCAGGAGGAAACAGGGCAAAAGAAACAAGAAAGCTATGTATGATTTGACCATTGTTAAACTGGTCTATCTCCTCAAATACTCCATTGTTAGTAAAAAGAAAAATCAGAAAGCAACATTATTAAACTTAAGCTTTAACTCAGTTGGTTGATATAATATCTGACGTGAAAACTGTTAATAACTAATATGAGAAGCATTCTGAATCCTAAGCACTGGAAGTGGTATGTTGCTGCGGCAGATGCAGCTTTTCATGCAAAAGGAGTAGACTTTCAAAAGGTAAACAGCAGAAAGTTACACAGATCCGATCCAGTTCTTGTCTGTTTACAAATTATCTTTGTGATTGTTTTTATATCACTGCAATAAGGACACAGGTATATGCTCATTACCTGTGAAAGTTTTCATTTAAGAATTGTGTTGATGTTAGTCTATGTTGAAACGTACCATCATACTTCAGAGCCCAAAGAACATTTTAAACCAACGCAGGAAGTAAAAAGCAGAATATTCATAGTACTGAAGGATCATGATAAATAGAAGGATCTATTTCACTCTTTCTAAATTCTGGTCTCTCTAGGAGAGAGAGACCAGAATTTACACTACTAGGTAGAGCTCATTAGCGATCTCTTCTTTTCCAAGGCATTTTCTGGCAGGGACATACTGCAGAAACAGCCTTCATGAATGAGAGCAGGACTCAGTTTTATCCCAAATGCTGTACTAAATCCTCTTAACAGAAATTAATTCAAAGGAAGGTACAAGCCATACCTAGGAAAACCAGCCACCAGCCAGGGACAGCCTTGTGCCCCAAAGCACTACAGTATAAATTGCTGCATAAATTTTTCCCTATGGGATACCACTGTTGATTGCAAATAGGATTTTCATCCTTTTCTGAATTATTAGCTTTGCAAATATGTAATGATGAGTTTTACACTTTTTGTACACACTTCAAGTTATTTAGTGCAGCTGCAGATACTTGTTAACCATAACGTTTATTTTTGGCACTGGTAAAATGTATTAATTATGCATTGTATCAAAAAATGTCATTGTCACTTTTAATAGGAGCAGAAATTAAAATACAGGTAAATTTTACCATAAGCAGGTGAACAGCAGGCTCAAGGAAAACCAGAAGTCAGAAGTAAAGAATATTAATAAACTTATGTTATAAATCCTCTGTAAGTCTAAGTTATCAGGATACACTGAAGTGGTGATGAACTGCAAAAAATACTCCTCTCTATTAATTAATAGATGCACAGGACATTCCTGAAGTATCAAGAGGAATACATTAAGTGAGTGGGTTTCTGTTTTGTGCAAACAAAGCAAAATAAATCACTATTATATTTTTTACCCTACATATTGTTTTCCCAGATGAATACACTGTCTATTGCAGGGAAACAGCCAAACGGCAGAGTTATTTGGAAGCAAATCTACATGCTACCTACCAATCATTTCAAGTGAATTATAATTATTTTCTTTGGCACCTTGTGAAATGTGACTGACTGTACATGGGGGGTGGTGTCCTCAGGATTGGTGCTGTCATGCCCTGCTGGCAGTACGACTCCTATAAAAAACACCCTCTGCCAAGACAAACAATGGCCTAGAATTTGGTGAATTTTTCTGAGTAGATATAATGAGGTGTGGTTGACTCCCATTCAGCTCAGCTGAGCAAGTGCAACTGGCTTATTCCAGAGGCAGTGAGCAGGGCTGGCTGAAAACCAAAAACCATTTTATCTGCAAAAGGGGCGTGGGGGGGAACTTTTTTAAAAAGATCCTGGAAAGATCTCAGAATACCCACTCCAGCTGAGAATAAAGCAGAGAAGTCAGGAGCAACTCACAGGGTTTATGAATTGTGATGGTATTTCAGAAGTCTTCTGGATCACATTCATCCTCTTTGCAAGCTCTCGGAGACAACCACTGGTGATGCTGAAACTTCTCCTGGAGTTATCTAAGTACTCAGGAAGGAAGTCTGGCACTCCCAGATGATCTGAAAATGGCTAATTTGCTTATCAGTCATCTTTTCCTTTTTTTCTTTTTTCCTTCCCTCTGTAACCTGAGTACTTCTCTCTTTGCTGCTGATATTGTGCTAGCTTTCTATCCTCTTAGTGAAGAGTGAAGCAAAAATCGTTAAATTCTTTAACCTTCTTGGTAGCATCTATTTTTAGCTTTTCTTCCTCCCTGAGCAGTGGACCAGCTCTGTCCTTGGTCTTCCTCTTAATATTAATGTGCTTGCAGAATGCCTTCTTGTTACCCATTGTGTACCTTCCTTCTACATTATATCATGCCTTAGACTTTCTGATTGCATCCTTATGTGTTCATATGATGTCCTTTTATACTCTCTCATTTCTATTTCCATATTTGTATTTTCACTGCTATGTCATTTCTGTTCTGTGGATAAAGGACTTCAGTGTTCATTTGCCGATTCAGGTGATTTCATAAGAAAATTAAGTCTGATATTCTGCAAAAAAATAAGAGATTCCTTGCTCTTCGTTACAATATTTTCTTCATTCCCACAATTTACAGTATTAATACAAGACTGTTGCTGTACCTAGATGTTTGCCTTTGTTGTAGATATTTAACATATACAAAGTATTTCTTATTATGGCCCATAACCTAGGAAGAGAAAAAATGTGAACTCAGCAACCACTAAGTATATTACTTGGACTAGTAATAAAAGTAACTGAACTTTAACTTTGAAGGTTGTGTTCAGTTCCCTGAAGGAATATGAAATGTATCTTTGCACTGATGGTATTTTGTCTGCAGCGTGTTGTATTAAATTAGCAGTAACACATTACCTATCTGTCCTGCTCAGTTCAAAGTCCATATTCATTTAGCAAATGTTTTTGCAAACAAGTGAATGATGAACAAGAAGAATTATGAATAATTATTACTAAAGAAATAGCAACAATACAAAGTTTGTATGACTATACATATTTATAAAAATCCAATTCTAATCATTCATCATTTTGGCAAAAGTTTTTTCAGGGCAGAAGCTTTCTTTGTTTGGTCTGAGTCTGAAAAGATCTTTGCCAAGTATGACAAAATATGATTCAGACATCTTATAAGTTACCAGATCACAACATAGTTTAAGATGCTTTTCTTTTTACTTAGATAAAAAAATATGTCTGGGAATTTTTAAACCTCAAACTTGGCAGGTGACACTGCTTTGAATAAAAAACTAATTCATATTTAAAATCTGTTATTTGCACAATGTTGCCATTGATATCAAAACCTTGTATCAGTAAGAAACATTCAGGTCAAAAGGCTGCCAAATATTACATCAAAAAAGTCATGATCATTTTTACATTTTAAAAAGTTTCTTCGTGTAAGTGACAAGCATATTTCTCCTGCTCTTCAGTTGCACAGCACAACTGTTAAGTACTGGAATTAACATGGTAGCTAAGTATGTGATTGAAAAAAACCCTATCTCCACATATATGATTGTTTACATCACTCAGAGGTCTCACTATCTTTTTTTCTTTTTCTGGGTCAATGTACTGGCCTTGGATATCCATCTGGGAACTCAAAAGTACAGTTTACCTTAAGATGCAAAATACAAGCATATACATCATTTTGCTGTATTCTTCTCTAAATAACTGTTTCCATATTTTTGGCTTCCTTTGGAAGTAGTGTCAAATTGTTTTGATTATTATCTGATGAAAATGAGGAGACTTTCTTTCTGTTACGCTGCCATGCACATCTCACCTAATTCAAATTATTTCCTTTCATATCATGACTCACAAGTGCTGTTCAGCCACTTCATTCAAGAAATATATGTTGTTTCCTTTCTTTATTCACTAGGCTCTCAGGGTTATAAAGAGCCTCAGAACTTCCAGACACAGTGCTCACATGTATATCCAGAATCTTGCAGGCATAGAAGCATGAAATTGTCTCAAGAGTCGGAAACGTAAAGCAGCAGATACCCCTCATACTTCAAACCTTTTTTGAATCTATAAATTAAATCTTTATTCTATTCAGGGAACAACTGTGGTAGAAGATCACCTCCTTTCCCAGGAGCTAAGATGTCCTTCTGTTTGAAAGCACAGCTTGCAACTATCTAAGTGTTTTGCTTTGGTTTTTGTCTAGGCAAGTGTATCAAAGCTGTCGTGATGGGTCTGTAACATACATTTCAGCACTGTTTTCTAAAAGAACCTCACTATTCAGCTTTGTCCTGCATGTATCAGATATTCTGTGCAGAAGCAATTCTTGTCTGAGGTGAATGCAGCTAAACCAATTTGCAGCACTTGAGAAGCTGGCCCTGTTTTATTTATTGTTCTATTAATTTAAAGGATTTCTGACAAGAAAATTGAGTGAAACGAGCTTCACAGCACTGACTTGCACTAAGAGCTTACAATTCCTGTTGACCTCAAGTAATTCACATTTATTGGATTGCCATTGATCTGATGGTAAGTGGAGAGTGGACACCAATTACGTAAGACTTGAAGTCAAGTGCTATAGCTTCATGGTGGATTACATGAAGAAAGTATATGAGAAATGATGAGATACAGAGAAGTTATGGGTTTCTTTTCCATTTGGTATATGCATATCCCAGTAAATGATTCTGAAAAGATTTTGTGTATTTAGGTAGATTAGGCACAAAACCTTGAGACTAGAGTGTTTGTCTAAGAGAAATTGTGTAACTATATACTCCTAAACTTCTAATTTTTGGAGCAGGAAACCAGCTGAATGATTCAGAATGTGAATGAAAATCAAAATGGCAAAGATTCAAAAGTATTTTAATCACTGCCTATACTGGACTGTTAAGTATCCAAATCTACAAAATTTTTCAATGCTTGACACCTGCATACAAGTCTATAAAGCATTCAACTCAGTTTTTCTCAGGCTTAATTTGAGCTGCATTTCCAGTGGCTGATGTATAAAAATAACAGTAGTTGACAATAGACATTTGTTGTGCCAGTAGAAAGCAACAGAGTTTTGACAGCAATTTCACTAGAGCACAGACAGAATCTGGCTCACAGGTATAACTTGATACTCAGTTTGGGACATCAAACTTGAGAAGAAGAACTGAGTTGAGGAGACTGTCTTGTTAACAAGTCAGTCCCTTAAGAGTCAGAGGGAATCCCTGATTTAGACTGGTTCAACTGATAGTTGCCCAGCGGGAATTTCTGGAGTGGTTTCCTACAATGTATAGATTTCTGTGAATTTTTCTACAACTGAGAAACAAATCCACACGTCAGGTTGGGCACATGTACTCAAAATCCCCACCTCTAACTATTTTGGCCTCCTTCTTTTGTGGTTTTGTAATCCACAAAACACCATAATACCTCATACAAATCATTTCAAGAGACACACGGTTTACGGAGAGATCTACAGCCAACTCAAGGAGACATTATTTTCATTTCATTATTCATTTTTATTTTTTACATCTCTGGTAGAGTGGTTCAAATTCTGTATTCCATTGACGTCAACTGGAGTTACATACATAATACTCAAGAACAGGATTTATGTTCCAGTGTATTACATCTGATTTTGAAAGGTTATATACACTACTAGTCGGACCATGGTATGAATCAAGGAACATATGTTTAACCTGCTAATTCTAAGGTATTACATTCCAGCGTATTCAAGACTCTTTTTATTAAGAATTCTTCCAAGTTTATTCCTTTATCTAAGCATGAAACAGACTACCAAATTTCCAGCATTCTTCAAACTTATCATCCAAAATATTCTGCATTTAGAAGCCAAGTACTATTATTTGCACTTAAAACAGAAATTCCAAACTATGAGCCGTGAACACAAAAGATATAACGCTGCTTTTTCTGATCCATACCAGTCCATGATCTAGTCCCTTGAGTATTTCAGGATGTACCAAAACAGCATTCATAGTCCAGTGACATTAAATGAAGTATAATATAGCCTCCCAATCTATTGACGACAACACCATTTGCTTTCATCTGGTATTCAAAGCAGTAACAGACTCCAGCCCTTGTCTACTATTTTTGCTTTTAGCGGATCCTCTCTAATCTAGATTTTGCAACACTAAACCCCAGTCAGTTCATATGCTTTTGACAATAAAGAGAAGCAGGCCAGTCATATCTTTCTAACCAAACACAGAAGACAGAGATGTTGTGTGAAGAATCTGACATAGGCTTTTCTCTCCTCTACTATTTTTTCCTGCAAACAGTCATTCACACTTCCTGCCCCACTGACTGACAAATGAGATCCATCCACTCATACAGATACTGTGAGCAAGTAGAGGTGGCAGCTATTTACCAGCAGCAGAATAATACAACTAGAGACAAAAAAAATCCTTATTTCCCAATTGCTTACTAGACTGCAGGTATGACACTCTAGTCTCCTGAAGACAAAACACATAAATAAAATAAACATAGCAAAAGCAAAACAAATATATGCTGCAATTCTTTTGTAAAACCAGTTCTTTAGCAATATAGTCAAAAAATGAAGGCTAGAATATATTTCCCAATTTTTTTCCCTCACTGTCCTTGGGAGTTAGATAAACTAGGGTATGTTACTGACAGGAATTCATGCTCTTGCTTAACATGGCACTTTTTGATGCTATACCTAAATGACAATATTTCACAACAGCTTTGCTACTTGTGTTTCATGGTACATGACAGCGTGTGAAACTATTTAGTAACTTCTTAAATTTCTTACCTGGAAAATATGATATTTCTGTCACCAAAATAACCCATTCACCAGACAACGTAGCTAAGAGAGTTCCTTCACTGCTTTGGTTGGAACAGAAATAGTAAGCACAGTTATTTTTGATGGGTCTATCCACAGAAGGGGATGATTTAAGGAGTCTTGAAAGAGTAAAGGAAACATCTAAAAAGGAAGCCCAGAGAGGATTTTTACTTTTATCTTCAATTTTGGTATCTTTTCTTCACCCCACCTCCCCCCAGTGCAACTCCTAGATCAATTGAATCCCTTTGTATTTCCATAGGTTTCAGTGGTCTGACAGGAGGAACGAGTTTTGCCTTTTCATCTCTATGTAAATGTTTATGTCTAAATAGATACATTGGCCCAAATTCTAGGCTGTGTTCCAGCACTTTCGCTCTGTAGAAATGAGATGGATGTCCCCAGTGGATAATTAATTCCTTCACTGGGGTCGGAGCCCAGATGACACAAGCTTAGCGGAATGGTTGTAGACTTCCCTCAGGTTCCTCTGGGGATGTCAAGGGGAGGTGGCAAAGAAAAGGACAGGAACTCAGAAGAGAGCAAGAAAAGAGATGTTGATGAGGGCATGATGAGTTCTGGTTGATTGCACTGACTATTTAGTTGTCCCCAAAAACACTGCAATGGTCACTCTCCCAGACAGTAAGTCCCCAAAACTGTCTTGCAGATATTTGCAAAGATGGATAGCACAGAAAAAATATTTGACTGATACCCACTAAAGAGTAGTATTGATTAAATGGCTTGGAAAATGGAGGGGGCTTATCTGTTTCCATCTTTGATTCCTCTTTTTCGACACCTATATTCTTTTTCATATCAAGTGGGTTATCAAGCATTGGAACAGGCTGCCCAGGGAAGTGTTGATGGTTGAGTCACCATCCTTGGAGGTACTTAAAAGACGTGTAGATGTAGCACTTAAGGACACGATTTAGTGGTGGATTTGGCAGTGTTAGGTTAATGATTGGACTCAATGATCTTAAAGGTCTTTTCCAACCTAAATGATTCTATGATTCCATGAAAACAAGAGTTCAGGATTTAGGATTTAGAATTCCCCTTTACAGAAGTGGGCAGCTTCTACTATATAACCTGCTAGCACCAGAAGTGTTGTTTTTCTTGTAATACAGAGCCCTATACTTGAAAATCCTTAGGTCAGTATTTTTTACTCCCTTCAGTGTAGCCATTTACTGCAATGAGCTTTCTTCCAAACCTGGAATCAGCAAAAAAAGAAACACATGAAGAAGGACAGAGCAGAAAATCTATCTTAAATACATCTGAAGAGTTAAGAATATCACCAGTTCCCGGAAACAGACTGCTACAAAATTGTAATCTATACAGCAGGCTTATTCCACTTCCTACCCTCTTCTCCCTCGCAGCACATATGCTACTCAGAAGAGATCATGAATGAGGAGTTCAGACATAACCATTTCTCATAATGGGCAAAGTCCTGGGAATTCACAGCAAAAGGAAAGGCTGACTAAGGTGTCACTAGCTGTTTTAGGAAAACGTTACATACTGAAAGTGACAAATTTCAAGAGCCCTTTAAATATATAGTAGTTCCAGTAAGACTGAAAAGAGGCCTTGTTGTGGAGTGCTTAAAAATAATCACCAACTCCCCCACTTTAGCACAGCAACAGAGTGCCCAGCCACCAGCTGTGGCACTTGCTCTGAGCACCAGAGCATCCATGCTTTGGCCATGTGTTCTCTCTTTTGCACCAAAAGATGACTGGGGTCTCCTAAGTGTTAATCCACACATGGAGAAATGATAGGCTTTGGCAAAATGGATGGAAAATGGTCAATTTTGCACCAGCCATAAAAGTAATTGGAAAAAAAAAATCGTATCTAAACTTTCTTGTTCCTGGATCTGTCAGGAAAAGCTATATGTTTGACAAAGCACCCCACTGATTACAGACATTCGGAGCAATAGACCATTATAAGCTAAGAACTAAAAGAACTCCTTTCTAACCTGCTCATGTTTTAGCAGGAAGCCTGGGAGGAATCTGTGGCCTCAGAGGATAACTGTCAGACTTGTGGACACTATTCGCAACAGCCTCAGCATTGTTTACATATTAAGAATGTTTTTAAGACAAATAATGTGTTTCATATTTTCTCTTTATCATGTTTTATAGCTTTTCCTTTTGTTTTATTCCCAAGGGTTTGTGTCTAGAGCTGCCTTGAATTCAGGGAGGTAATTAAATCGTGCAATTTAACGTCCACAAAGAAAGCGTTGACCTGGGTTGATTTTGAAGGAAGGGGAAGAGGGAGGTTATGTTCCATCCAGAGGCTCTAAGCCAAATAGATTTGAAATGGAGAAATGCCCAGATTTCTTACAGCATGTATTCACTAAACCATACTAACGCATTGTGTACTGCAATACCATGGAATTTATCAGATGCCTTGAGAATAGTGGTCTCAGACTTGGAAGCCCTGTGACCCCTATATTCAACAGCCCTGGTCTGCAGAACAGGGGGTCAGTGTTCCCATGTCTGCACAGGTTGGATGAGCTGTTCTTGGTTGCCAGGGGGAAAATGATATTCTGACACATATATACTCCAGCTCCAGCTGTGCTCTTACCTCTTAAATACTATGCACATCAAAAAAAAGTGTCTTGCTGGCAGTTTTCAATATCTCTCACCTCCATAATCATGGACTATTACTGGCATTTAATAACTAACTCTTTGGACTGGTGAACAAACCAGTCACTGAAATAGCTAGCCCCCACAGCTGTCTTTGCTTAGCTGTAAGCCAGTATGACTGCAAGCTCATCGTGCACTCAGGTTGATACCCTTTATTAGGATTTTTTCTCTGCCAGTGCTCCACTCATTTTGAAGAGGCCAGAAGACAATTCATATTCCTACAAAAAGATAAGGTTGAGTTTGTTTGTAAATCAGCTTCAATATCAATCTGACCTTTTCTCTGATATGCAACCATTTTCAGAAAAGAGCAACCAACACATCTATTTTCCATCACATAGAAATTTTAATGTAATCTAGCAAGATCCTGATGATCTAATTTGTTAGATGCCTTTGATATGGTTGCATCAGAAACACAAACTAAGCTCAGAGACAAACTTTGAGTTATTCCAAAGGTCTCTCACAGGTTGCTCTGCATAAAATAAACATTAAACTGATTAAAGAAACAGTTCTGTCATGCATTTGATTGACTGACAAAGGTGCAAATGTGCCATATCATTGGTTGCAGGCAAGTCAGTTGACTTTTCCTACCATACCTATATATGAGAATTTCACCAAGCCTGCCGTGTATCTTTCATATTTCTGATATGTGTCCTGCACTTCTGACACAGAATCTTTCATCACTAAGCCATCAATTTACAGATTCTGTATGGCTTCTTGCAAAAAATTGGAGAGCAGAGTAGGAGAGGAATCATATATCATGTTAGATAATGGACACAGTGTTAACCAGTTCTCCCACAATCATACATCAGATGTTCATATAATAAGCAGGCACCAGGCAAAATCTATGCTCTGCATAGATTAATTCAAAATCTATTCTTAATTTCAAAATTCAGGTAATGTTGACACCACACCAGAGTACCTCTTGTGTACCTAGTGTTCATTGCATTCCAGAATCTTTTGCTCTAAAAAATCCCTTAGAGAAACTTTTCTTACTCTGTAAAATCAGTCATTTTCCTGATATACAAAACACTGTTATCTCTTTTACCAGGTCATTTTGAGAATGAGTTATAATCTGTAAAGTATTTTGATTGTGTGAATTTATGATACATAATAGCGATTTAATTACCAATCTAACATTGTGGTTTTAGCTATTAATCAAACTAAGTAATGCTATCCAAAACTTCAGTAAGAGCAAATTTATAAAGTCTGGTGCTATATCAAGAGTAATTTTTATCCCCTTAGGTATTTTAGGATAAAATCTAAAAAGAGGAATGCTAATGTCTTAATTTAAGACCAAATAAATACACATATGTCTCTGCTGTAACTATATGTGACCACTTTATCTATCTATAGTGATTCTCAACAACAGCCCACATTCAGGTGTGTCACTTGATAGTATCTTTCCATTATATGGAAACCAAAAATTCTTTTTGGTTCAAAGAATAAAAACTTTAAACATTTTATGCTTAAAAAAACCCAATAATCTTCAACATGCATTTAAAGGAACACCATGACTAGCTGAAGTAGCAAAAACATTTTTAAAGATTAAGTTTGCATGCACCACCTCAAAAATGTAATACCTCTCTTGGGAAGGGAGAAGCCTGCGTGTTTCAGGCAAAACTTTCTTTTTCAGTCTAGTCTCTTCTTCCTTAAATATGAATTCTGTAAAAATCAAGTCAAAGCTTTTCTTCTACATTCCCTGGCTTTGTTTTACAAATATTCTCCTCCTTGGCATTGTTTCTAGCTTTTAATACCTATTTCATCAAACTTATTAGAAGTAAATAATTAAATGATA
The DNA here is from genome assembly GCF_964188355.1 of Buteo buteo. NCBI lineage: Eukaryota > Metazoa > Chordata > Aves > Accipitriformes > Accipitridae > Buteo > Buteo buteo. The sequence continues at coordinate 76,896,729 of NC_134171.1, read as the reverse complement.
TGCACATTGGTTATTCTGTGTTGTAGTGATGGATTAATCAATAAGAGGTAGGAAGACCATTTATCTTGGCATTTCCAAACAATATTTGACAGCTGACTTCATAGTGTTAAGATAAACTGCCATAGAAAAGTCCAGGGATACAGAAGAGAGTGAAGTTTTAAGACAGCAGCGTAACTTTCACCAAGAAAGGAAAGTGTATGATGTAATGGGAGAGAGGAAGAAAAATCAAGAGAACATAGATGTTCTGTCCCTGTCTGTTTTGTAAAGTATTTCAGAGTTTTAATTTAACATTTTATTTTCATTTTGGAAACAAACACACAAAACCCTAAAAAACATTAAGTACCTACCAGTAAAATCACTATAATGATTTTCATCTTAGAACTACAATCTGACATCCAAAAAATCAGTTAGGTTTAACTTTAAAAGGTCTTGGTACTCTTTGCTTTTGCATGGTGCCTGAAGCTCGCTCTCTCTTCTACTTCGTCACCAGACTTCAAGCCAATCAGTAGTTAAAAAACCCCAAAGCTCAAATTCCCTATACCTGTATTTGCTGGGAGCTGCAGTACTCTTCAAGTGATGGATAAGGCTGTATAAATCTGGTGAAAAGCAGAGGCAGTATTGGGTGGTCAGGGGCAGAGTGAGGAACCAGCAACAGATTGAGAACTGGGGCAATCAGCAGAAAGGGGGCCTGGACTGAGTTCCAAAAAAGAAGTTAATCCAGGGATTTGATGAGATACAAAAGCATCGGAGTATTCAGGTTTTAATTATTGACAGCTGGACCAATATGCCGGTGAAACTTGTGATCAAAATTTAGTGTTTTGCACATAGTCCTTGCTTCTGGAACTGGGGGTTTACATCAAAATCTTTGGGGATTTTTAAACTAACTTTCGAGACCTTGGTAAGCTTGGTGACAAAAAAGACCTAGAACTACAGAAATCAGAAAGCATTTAAATTAACGTACAAAATTATTGTTGCTACTTAGCCAATGAAATTATTTTGGGACTGTATATGGGATTCTTTAAGTGTTTAAGGATGGATAAATTGCATAATAACCAGTTTCAGCTTTACAGCTGCAAGAGGACACTAGGGAAGGGGAGGAAGAAAGGAGTTGAAGATGCTTTGTGTATTTCTGCACACAGATACATACACAGAGTAGAATGAATTAAACCTCAAAGAAAACAAACTGTTAGGTGAAAAAAAATCAAACCAAAAATATCATTTGGAAAAGCTGTTTATGTTTATAAGAGTTTTAGTGTCCCTATTTTCTTTCCATGGTTTGGATTCCCCAGACAGATCACATCTCTCATCACATGCTGTAATCTGGGACCCTCAGGATAAATTTATGTTGAGCACCACATATTTCTAATGATGTTAAAGCTGTACAATAGTTCTACAATTTCTGTCCTGCTAATAACAAAAACTGTATGAAGCAATAGTTGGAGAGGAAGCATAATGTGAGGGAAACTGAGAAACAGTTACATAAACACAACTGTTTATGATATAGATGAACATGGAAATGGTAGGTTATCATACCCCACTCCTTTTGAGTGCCCACGCTCCTCTTTCTGCAAGGTCCCTTCTTCAGGGCTCCTTACCTCCCCACTCTCAAGCCCCCTTTCCTTGTTTTTGTTTCACTATTGCAGACTTCCAGACAATACAATTCCAGTCATATCCCACTATACCCTGAGGTTTTCAACAGAAAATTATTTATCATAGCAGATTCAGGTAATCAACAGAATGATTTAGAACTATAAACCTATCTAATTTCAAACTTGACAAAATCTGATGGAATGTGTAGCAGGAGCTGTACAGAAAAGACTGTCAGGAAGATGCAGTACTGGGCAATATTTGGGCTTCTGTTAAATATAAGTTTTCAGGAAAGTCTGAGGAGAAGAGAGGAAGGAAATAATGATCAGGACAATTTTAAAGTACTTGTTGAAATAGCCAGCAATTTGTAGAAGAATGGGAAAACAGTGCCCACATTAAACCCACCAGTTCAGTGAGTTCTTAAGCTTCACAGTGACAACAGTTACAGAGAAGTCTGAGAATTAGAAATATCAGAACATTTAGTTAGGTTTCACTAAACAGACTTGCAGGAATGGGCAGCTCTCACAGGAGTCGAGGGACAAGAGGGAACTCCAGGAGGTTCCTTCAGGAACAAGAGCCACTAAATAGGCCATGATGGCAGAGAGACAGTTTGGTCACTGTTCCCTTCCAGACTAGCATGACTAGTCGGTGGTCTGCGCTAAGCCAGCCTCTTTTTCCGCTAGCACCTCTCTTTTTCAACAGCATGTTTAAAAGTTATGAAAACTTAATATTTTGTTAAGCCATTTAATAAAAATCCTAATTTATTAAACAGTGGCCCTTTTTAAGTGTCAAAACTTGTCTTAAAGAAAAATAAGAACCAGCATTGGTGGGAGTCATGGGAGCCTTCCACTTGCTTAAGTGAATAAAATAAAAAAATTGTAGTTCCAACAATTAAAAAGAGGTTTTCTTTTTATTAAAAGTGATTAATGCTCAGAGAATAATTCAAAGGCTTGAAAAGAAACCGTTCATGATGTTGGCTACTGGAAAAGTCATTTTTTACAACTGACCCTCAGAACCGTTAAGCAGCTGGGAAATCAACTACTTTTATATATTTTATTTCAAATACCATGGAATTTTCTTTAAAAGAACAAAACTTTTACTTCTAAAACTAACAAATGGCTTTGTTGTTTGAGGGAAAAATATAAATATGAATATATAGTTGTTTTAATCTTCCATAAGAAAAGTTTGAAGCCCCCATAATATTGATAAGATAATGTCTTAGCATTAAAGTCAAGGTGGGATGCATCCCAGGAAATGTCCACTAGGTTAAGTTTTCTCTGAGGCAGAGGAAGATCACTGGTTTTGCAGACCTAAGCCGCAAGCCCATGTTCTTGCCAGGTTGAACAGAAATACTTAATTGAAATACTGTATACTTTTTGGATGTGACACCAGCACCTCTGGAAAGCATATATTAACATAGAAATTGCAGTTCAAAACCCCTGTATTAGAATGAACATGACCCTGCTGTCAGGGAACTATGCAGCAACTTTGTGTATTTTTATTAGGTAAACTTTCTCTCTCCAATCTGTTTTATGTACATATGTAATTTTAGAGGTACAGCGGAAAATAAGGTATATGCTATGAGTAATATCAAGTCTCAGGAAACAGTCAATGTGTGATTAATATGCAATATGAGGCATAAGTTTGTAGTAGCATAACAAACAAAAAGTGAGAAAAAAACCTTAAAGATTCTTAAAGATAAATAATTCTCAAAGATTCTTAAAAGTCTGAGGCATCATTTTCCTATTGATATTCAAATTCCAGCTGAGAAGTCCACTTCATTCCAAATACACATGAATAACCAGGAAATAAAATATATTATAAAATAAAGCAAGGTCACTTATATCAGTTAACATCAAACCATTACAAAATAAGTATAACTACAGTTAACACTGTAGAAACTAATTTTTGGGGAAATACACATGCTAAAGAGGACACAAAGCAGACTAAGTTGAGTTAGAACATTTCCCTCGACACAAGCTATCTTGTTTTCGGTACCTAACTTGTAGCTGATGGTGGCTGCTCAGAAAACCTGGGTTTTCTTCAACCACTTCATTTCAAAAGAAAGGCTCCCCGAGTTTGAAAGTGAGGCACTGCAGGCAGACTTAGCTGGGACAGAGAGAGTGACAAGGCTGCAGTTCCACTAACTTCAGCAACACCAGCTGAGGGTGTCCCCCCTCTCCTGCCCACGGCTGAGTATCCCTGTCCCCTCACCAGCACCTTCTCTGAAGGCCTGCGATGGCCTCTGGAGCTCTCCTATGGAGACTATCAGAGGTCCTATTGAGAATAGCTACTACAAAGGGATGTACAGCATAAATGCACCCAACTAGATGGTTTTAAAGCCCTGGCAGCTTAACCACATAACTAGGAAGAGAACACTGTTAGTTAAATTTAGATGTAACTTAGAAAATAATAATCAGGTTCTAAAACAAATTTTAAGTTTATGGGTCCTGGTTCTGTTTTGCTCTCATAAGATGAGAACTCTTTTAAAAGCAATTCCTTCACTAATGCCAGAACCAGACAAGCACTGGCTTCAGAAAACCTCCACTGTTTTTGTAGCACAGGCTTCCATTTAGTAAGACATACATGTTTTTTAATTAAATTTCCCATGAAAAACAGTGGTTTAAATTGAGGGAAACTGCGCCTCACAAAAACTCAATAATATTGTTGAAACCAAAAGCTTATTTGAGAAGACAGGAGTTTTCATACAAATCCTAAACACATTCATTTCTCTATTTCTGAAGGTAAATAAATCAGCCATAAACCCTTCATTAATTCCTCCTCAGGCTTACCCATTTAGATTTTACTGGGTGAAGGATCAGGAAGGCCAAACAATACTATATAGTGCTTCATGGGTGTTTTCTACAGCTGTGTACTTGGTAGCACCGGGGCAACCCCAGAGAGACGCAGAGCTGGCACGCCTGTCTACATTCAGGTTGCAGCGCAGGTTGTTCTGCAGCATTCCCCATATCCCTGGTCCCCTGTGCCTCCCCCAGCCACCCAGAGAGGACCCCAGGGCTCCGTGTACCTCCCTTCTATCCTAGGAAGCTGGGGAGGAGACGAGGGGAAGGTGGCACATTTCCGTACCTCATCCTCATCTGGAGCTAGAACTTGACCTGAGTACCTTCAGCCAGAAACCGTGAGGCTCTCACAGGCCTTGTAGTTGAGACCGAGCTGGTCAAAGCTCAGGAAGAGCCAAACCGAAGAGGAGCAGAGGGAACCACCACATTTTACATCATGAACAGGCTATGCACTTTGGTAAATGTCCTGACATGAGCCCTGGGACAAACCCCGGCACCAAATCTCTAAGCAGAGGTTTTGGAATTCCAGCTGTCCACAGCTGTTCAGAGCAAATGTGTCCAGTGAGGTCTATGTCAGGAGAAAATAACTATGTCTACCTCCAGCTGAAAACAATTGCTCTGTCTAACTCCTCACACTTCCTTAATATAGCTCCCCAAGTAGCTCACACATCTACGCCATAGCCCAGCATTTACCTTCTTCTCACTTGGCAGCAGCACAACCTCACTCATTCACATATAAACAGCAGTCATATTTACTTTACTCTTTTTTAGTAAATGCCTTCTTTTCTTGTTAGCATTTTCCAAATGTATTATATGTATATTCCGTGTCTTGAATCAGTGATAAACAATGAATTTCCAAGTTTCCTGCAGCAAAATGGGTACTTTATATTAGCACAGTACCACTACAATGTCTTAAAGTACTTCATTCACCTTGTTGGCTCTCAATTCTGTACCCAATGTCTTTTATTATGGAAATATATCACACAGAAACAGTGAGTCTGAATATCTACAGAGTAGCAAGATACTTGTGAAATTGGATCATTTCCATATATTCCATGGTAGCAAAGGAGCATTTAAGTACAAAGTAGAAAGGTATTGTGCTTCCATCTTCCACACAGTGTGAAAGCTACAGGTTTCTTTCACACACCAGGTCCTCCAAGGCACCGACTATTGTGGGTCCTCGAGGTATTAATTATTCCACCAACATATATCCAGGAGTCAACACAGGCAAGAATGCTGTGGGCATTTCAACCCTACTGGAGAGTTATAGAGGGCTGGTGTAAACTGTGCCCTCCATGAAACAGCCCACTGGCAAAGGAGAAACATGCTTTCTGTATCCAACTTCATGATACCTTTAAATTAAAGATTAATACAAGAATGATACGCAACTGTAAAGAACAGTACACTTGATTATCTGTGTTAGAAAATGCACTGCTTAAAGCTATATAAGCTGAACAATTTAATTCTCTCTGTTGAACATAGATAAAATTATCTTACACTGATGTATGTATTAATCTGTGGGTTTTCTGCCTCCGTGCAGTTCCATTATGCAGAGTTTCCATACAACAGCAATACAGCACAACAATTCTTCATCTCCTTTAAAATGCTGCTAAGCCGGGGCTATGTTTCTGTGCTAAAGACAGCTTTTTGGTAGTGTGTAAAATTGTCTATTTCTCTCCAAGGTTCAGGAAACTTAAACCTGGAATTAAAGAAGTTCATTCATGCTTCCACAAGCATTCTAAGACATCATAAATTGGACCTGCCACAGGAAAAGGCCACCTTGTCCCCCCCTGCACTGCTTCATCCCTCATGCCAGCACAAGTCTTTGGGATGCAGCTTGATTAACTGGATTAATCAGCTATTTATCTATGATCCAGGTTAAACATGCACAGCTTTTTGCTGGGTTAGGTTTAACCCAGATCAAAATTATGCCAGATCAAAGTTTACATAAAACTGCTATGGTAAAGTGCAAGTCACCTGTTGACATAAAATTCAGATGTCCTTTGGTTTCTCAGCCATCACCATCTAAAAAGCAGTGCAGATATCTTGGCAAGAGAATGAGCAGGTCCTGCAGGGCCAACTACCTTCTCAGGTTACCACATCTAGTATAGCTCCATGTTAATTAGGCTATTATTTTTCTAAATGCAGACATTTCTTCCCCACTTATGGAGGTACCAGTTTTTAATGTATACCTCTGTTGTATAAGGGAAGTATTTGTAAAGGGCTCAAAAGACAAGCACTAAGTGCTGAATGCTGTTACACCTTTTCATACAAAATGAGGGAAAGATCTCTGTTTTCCAAGTTGCTTGCTTTTATTTATGTTGACTCCTTTAAGTTATGGTATCAACTTCAGAATCCACGTTTGTAAGTGAGGGGTGGGGAACCCGGGGCTTAGTACAGCAGAAAAATGCTTATTGTTTCATTAGTCTCAAGTCCAGGAAACCAATATACAGCAGCAAGGCCAAAACTGCCAACTCCTGTTCCAGAATAGTGAATGGTAAATCATCAGATATGGGAATGGTGAGGGTGGAAAGAGAAAAGAATGGAATTGTTTACTCCCTTATGGCTTTAATTGAATAACAAAAAAAAAAAAAAATCTAGTTATAGCAAGAAAAGAAAAAAATCTTGGCTTATGTCTGCAACAGCCCTAGGTTTTGGACAGAAGCAATGTTATAATGTATAATTATATAACTTACTTGAACAGTTGCTTTCCATATGGGAAGTAACAGATTTGCCCAGCTGCATTTTGGCACAGCCTGAATCTACCATTATTCAGGGTATAACAATTTTGCTGAAATTTGGAAGTCTTACAAAGATATCTACACATTTCACTGATGGTCCTTGACACTGCTTCTCTTCCTAAGAATAATACATGGCTTCAACCTCTTCTATAAGAGGTCCTGAGGCACATTTATCTCCCAGGATTGTCACTATAATTCTGTTCTGACTACAGATGACTAAGATTGCATTCCTTTCTTCCTGTGATGAAAGAAAGGAAGGAGCTTCAGGAAGCATGGAAAAGATGCCTTTCAAAGTCTCATTTAAACATTTTGATCTTGTATAATCCTCTAAATATACAGATTTAGTTCAGCTGCTTTGTGACCTTCATCCCAGGTTATCCTGTGCCTTCTCTATCAGTAACCAAAGAAGTGAAAAGCAACAGAGTCTTTAGTAGCCTCAAAGCAGCAGCCAGTATTTGCTGCTTATTTCAGTAGCTTAGCTATAACCACAAGCTTGATTACACTTCTTAATATTTTGAAGAACACTATACTTTCAATATTTATGAACCTGAACTAGCAGTATTTGGGGCTATTTTTTGTCAAGACTCCTTATCCAATAGCTAGAAAACTAATTGATCTCACCAGATTCCCTGCTGCCACGCTAATGTCAAGAACTGGGAGATTTTCAAAATAACACAAAGAAAAGTAATAGGCACAGATGTTTGGCATGTATATACAGGATATAAGTTGTTGAGTGTGAGACTGAACAGAGAAGCCACAAAAACTGTCACAGTTTCAGAAGATTGATGCCAAAGTGACCTAGTTACCAGAATATCTAAGTCCTCAAGTGTGAGTCAAATACATATCAATTGGAACTTCTCTCACAGCCAACCTTTCAAGCATTGTACAGGACATTACTCCTCCAAGAATACTTTACAGGTTTATTTCACCTAGTGTTGGAGAAAAAACAAAGGTGTCCAACACCAAAAAAGACAATGCAGTGTGAATTAAGAGAGCACCAAGAACTGGTTCCACAAATGCCACTGTAGCCTCCTGGGGAACACCGCAGCACCATAGCCCATAACATTTTCAGTACCCCAAAGGGAAATTACCTCAGATTTCCTGTGTTCTCGTTTGTCTGACACATGTTTTTATTGCATTTTATATCTTTAAGTATTCTGTATTACATGAAATCACTCCAAAAAGCAATTTACCACATTATATTACTTTCTGCTATCTTTATGTATCATCAGAATGTTGAGAACTAAAACTACTGTGGTTTGGAGAATCCATGGAAGGCATCTGGCACAATTAGCAGAGCTCAAGAAGAGACTGCATTTGTTGCCAAATGGTCTTCTGTATTTTGCACGTAACAGTCACTGGATAAAAGACAGGAACGGGACCAGGACAGGGAAAAGAACTGAGGCACGTGGGTGAGAAGTTTGAATCCTCGCAGGCAGACAAAGGGACTGAACCAGTCTCCATACATTCTGGCCAAGTGCTTCAGCCACAAACCAGAAATGGCCCAAATGTCATCCCCAAAGACAGCAGTCCTGAGTGAAGGTCCCAAGGGGGTCAAGAAACCTCCCTGAAGCCCAAATTGAACCACATGGTGGTACGAATTTAGCATTCACCCTGTCTTTATCTTTTCCCCACACTAGTTCTAGTCAGCTCTGTGCTTAGCACAGTAGCTGTTTTGAATCCCAGTGTCTTGCTCAGTGCTTTGGATGCCAGTTTAGACACCAGCTATTAGGTTGGCTCCAATCTTTAATTTCACATGAGTTTTGAATCCAAGTCTTGACCACGCCTCGCTGCCAGTGAATACTGGAGAGGAGACCAAATTTGAGGAGAAGGCATGATTTTTCCCAAATGGTAAAAACACTGAATCATCCTATGAAATAACAATCTTCCCCACACTGTGTATGGATCAGCTGTGACAATGAAGAGAAGCAGCTCAAGACTTAGGCTTTTCTATGAGGAAGGAACAGAAAGTAGCAAAATATACCGCAATTCATGCCTTAAGGAGCACCACTAAAGCAAGTAAATCACTGAACATATTGTCTTATTGAGGCAAAAAATACTTCCTCTACAGGGGTCCCACTCTACAATCATTTTCTAAAGTGCAGAATTTTGCTGACTTTACATTCCAGTAAGGGATCTGGAGTAGCTTACAAATGTTGCCATATTTATGCAGAGGGAATAACTTCAAACTGCCAGCCCTCCACAGACCATGAAAACACTCCTTCCCCCCAACCCCACAGTTCCTACTCAATGTTTCGTGAACTTAAGGCACTGACAATATACTTTAACCAGTTCTTCAACAAGTGCTATTCTAACTTTCTGCCACTGTCAAAAATTGCAATTCTCTGTGCTTTCAGAACAATTTAAAGAAAACTTGCTGTAATTTGGCTGTAAACATTTGATACATATGAAGACAGAGATGCACATACTCCTTATCACAAGTTTTGAAAGAAAATAAACCAAGGTGTTGGAACATGCAAACCATAATCTGGCCAAGGATGGGTTAATGAAGTGCTCTGGGCTCTGCTCCCCTATGCTAGTAATGGGAATCAGGCTTGTAGGGAAGGATTTCTTGGTGACTGGCCAGGAAGAGAGCCTATAATCTGCAAAAGATGGGATCTGGGGCTGAGTCAGAAACTGCCTGAGAGTCTTCTGCCTGTCAGAGCCTCACTAAGAGAAGGAAAGCCTGCATGCAACAACTGGGCATTTGTTACCGAGACCATCTTTGTTTGTCTTGTAGGCAATGCTCTGCTTAAAGGAAGGAACAGCCGAATAAAACGTGTCATAGGCTTCAGCTCTGTGACTTTTGGCTATAAGATTATGGTGATCTTATTACAATCACTTCTTAAGTTACAGTGGTCAAACGCACATGAAATGGGGACATTTCTTTGTCATTTAGTCAACTCCAAACAATCACCTGCCTTCACTTATGTGACAGAGTAGTACTGGAACTGCAAAACGGTGGAAGAAAAAAGTCAAAAGTTATATTATTGGGAAATCTGGTAAGGTTTAACTCACAGAAGGAAAGCACTGTTAGCAGAATCTCTTCAGAAGGGTCCATACCAAGTCTAAGAACAGATGAAAGAATCTGACTGAAAGAAATTGAGGAAGGCTATGAAACGTTCATTATTACAGTAACCTTTTCATTAGAAGAAAGTAATTGTGATCAGTGTTCAGTACATCACTAGCTCAGACAAAAATCATCCCTATTGAAACTTATGGGAACAAAGGCACAAGGATGAATATTTCATGTATTCATTTCTGATCTCTCAGTTAAGACACTACTTCTATAAAAATTATGAGATGGCCAAATACATATGGAGGCAAATCCTAAACACCATTCTCTGTCAACTCAGATGGGCTGCTTTTTGAGTGAAGTAATCATGAGAGCTTACTAGCAGATGTCTTGAAAGAAAAAAAAAACACACACTAAAACTGTTGTTTATGTATATTTTACTTGGTAGAATTATCAGCCTTACAATGTCAAGAAAAATATCAGATATACTGGAAAAGTCTTTTGCTTTCAAATCATCTCCAAAAACTGTCAGAAAAGATGTATGGTACATCTTCCCATTTTAACATTTTACAAGTGCACTCCAAAAACAGTGATACCATCTTTGTGCATAGTTAATACCAAGATTGTGCTAAAACTATTGATAAGCAAGAAAAGAGATACCTATTTGTAATTTCTTCCACAAGAAATAAATCAGTATTTTTCCTGTTTTTATTATCATTTTTACAGTCCTTACCATTAAAAGTTGAATAAAGAGCACTCAAAGAGCTAGAGTGCCCTCTGGTGGTTCTAGAGCATCAGTATGACTTCATTTTAGAAAATTCTTGTTCTTACCGGGGAAAAGAAAGAAAAAAAAAAAAAAAAGCTGGATGGGTGTTGTGTGGTTTTTTCCCCCTAACTATTCAACACTATAGCTATTAAGCTAACGTTCCTAAATGTTCTCTTAAGGAAGATATTTTTAAAAGATAGACAATTAAGTATGTAGATCCAGACTGCCAAAAGTCACCCATGTAAAATGAAGTCCAGAAAATAAAGCCCATGCTTTATCTCCACCAATTCCAGACATTACAAAAAACTGAAATGCAAACCACAGCATAGATAAGCTTCTCAGCAGCTAACTTAGTTTGATAACCTGAACATCACATTGACACAGCACAGAAGGGACAGAACAGAAGTTACCATGTGGGTAGGGAAAGTGAAGAGATACTTCCAAAATTAATACTGCTGTAGCCAAGAGAGGATTAATTCCTTCCAGGAGCTCCTGCTCCCAAAGTTTAACATATGTACTTATCTGCTAGGGGCCAGATATCAGACTGTGTTGTGCAGAGACCTTCAGCCACTGTTACCGATTTTGGGCCCGTATGACTGTTGTCTCAGATGTGCTGCAGCTCCTGCAGCTACATTGCTAAATGGGAAAGCAACTCTGCACTGAAACTAATATAGGTCGGGCTGAGTTAACTTCCAGGGGATTTTTTCAACCTGTGTTGCAAGGAGAAGGAAAGGATTTAGTCCATCAATTTGTCCATCCCTCATCTGTTCCTTGGTTCCTCATGGGCTGACTCCAGTTTTCACTCAGGGATAGCAGCTTTCCCTACAGCAATAAATGGACAATTCAAAACTAAAAATGAGAGACTATTCTCCAGTTCAGACAAAAAACATCCTGCAAGCAATCAAAAGCAGACAGATATTTTAGTGCCTTATTCTAGTAAGTTGACAGTCACATCATGACTGCCAGTCGTGACTGGACCAATGTCTGCTTTGTAACTGATGCCATTGCAGGCAGAATAGTAAAATATTCTGATAAAGGATATAAGCTGAGCTGCAGACACGCTACTGCTAGGTCACCACTGGCACACTGATGGTATAAGAAGAAAATCTAAACTTGCAGAACTGATTCAAGGACAAACAGATAACACCAACATCAAAGACAACTAATTCAACGTCCACTCCCAAGAACAGTGCAGCAGAAATAGTATGAATACTTCATATCTCTTTTCTAGGGATCTCAAGCATTTTATACTAAAACTCCAATAAACGTTCAATTTAATTTTTTTCTAATGTGTCCAAAAGTAACAAAACTAACACTGCCATTCATTTCTCAATGAGACTAATAAACTAATTTCAAAACAAAGCAAAACTGGAGTTAAGCATACACATTTTCTGAATATCAGATCTTTCAGTTCCAATAGCGTTTTACCCTTGAACTATAAACCAATGATTTAATACATTACCTTCTGCCAAAGTTTCCCAAAGAGAGTAAAAATACCCTCTCTGGGCAATCTGTGTACAAATGAAACAGCTTATTAAGGATTCCTTAATTGAGAACATGTAAACAAGGGTCTTAGCCACATCGAAACAATTTCTTGAGGCAAACTTCATGGTCTGATTTCCCAGAAATGCACTGGAAAATTAGCAAAAGGGAATGTCTTTCACTGCTTTGTTTTAAGCCACAGAAAACAATGTCAGGCCACACCCACCAAAGGGTCAGTTTGATTGCCTCTGGCATTAACACAGCTGAAACAATTAACACAGCTTCGGGGGAGGGGGGAAGGACCAGGTAAAAATCTCCGCTCAGCAGATATTCCAAACTGCAATATGTGACAGAGAGGCATCAATTCTATTTTCTGTCCTGAAAGCCTTGTGGTGGTTTTTACATTCATTGTTGTTGTTGTTGTTGATAATCACCATCATAATTATGCAAAATTTCCCATTCCTCAGCTGAAAATCATCATCTTAATGGTGATTGATTAGCACAGCTCCGCCAATACACCCAGCCACATTTGCCAATGTCAACTGAAGCAGAAACATGTATTACTAAACCAAATGGAAAAAAAAGTGTGGTTCCTCTCTGAAAAGTGGTTCTGTAAAATAAATAAATAAGGATTATTTCTCGCTTAGTATGAACTGCTTTCTGCTGCTGAAGTTGGATCTATATACACTAGCAACATCAACATCCTAACTGCTTGTTTTCCCTTTACTAGAACAGATGCTATAATCTGGAAATTGTATGTCATGTGGTGCAGAGTTACAATATATCAGTGCTTGTTAATTTTGAATATTCATTTTGGATTGTTAGGTTGATGTAGTAGTAGATATTGTATTTGTAACTCTTACTTATGTTGCCTTAAGGAAAGACTTTTCTGATAGTACCACAAAGAGAAGTTTAGCACACTGCTTCTAATTAGGCAAGCTTTGGAAAGGAACGTTGAGGCAGTACACGAGAGATTTTGCTAAATGTTTCCCAATACATTTAAATTAACCAAGTCTGATTCTAGTTGTAGATATATAGGGAGTTGCCGACTAACAGGGGCAGCAAAATAGCTCTGATCCCTCTGTTTGCTTTGGAAAACCAGGTTGATTGCTGGTGGCCTGACAGAGGGTGGATGAAAGCATGTGCTGAAGTCTCTACTGCCAAGAGGAAGGAACAGACCCTTCCAGCAGAGGCAGTCACTTTCCCCCAGTCTCTTTTTCTCCTTGGCAGCAGGAAACCCAAGTCTTTTACCCAAGTCCTGCAACTCAGTTCCTTTTCTCATCTGAAAAGGATCTCAATTTTGCCAGCTCTTATAGGACCGAGAGTGAGACTGTGATACAGCTTGACTGAGATGACCTGACTGAGAGGAAAACATCACTGATTACATAGACTTGATTTTCCAAAAGGAGGTATTCAGATAGCAAAGAACTTTCACTTACATGGCATATGAGGGAATAAAAGTTCACATTGTTGTCTTTACCATAAGAAAAAGGCACCAATAGCTGGATTAAAACCAAAACCCAAACAAACAAAAAAACAAACCACAAACAAACAAACAAAAACCCCAAACACACACACACACAGAATTTAAAGGAATCATCCTTTTCCCTTCAGTTCATCTTTACTGTAAAAATGTTACTTGCTAGCTAGGAGGAGAAATGCTCTTCAAATCTGATGAATCATTAGAGAAAATAGCAAGAAGTTGTCACAGTGGGCTATTCTTACACAAACAGTTGTAAAACATGTTTATCTGTGACATTAAAGTCCTTAAAGCCACCTGGAACTTTCACACTGAAAAATGTGCAGCACATATACAGAAAAATGTAGGAGAATAAAAGGAAATGTGTCCACCCTTGGAAAAGTCTGAAGTCATGGCAAAAACTATTAGCAGAAAAGAAGTAATTTCTTATTCCCTGTAACCGTTAATGCTTATTCAAAAGACATTATTTTTCAGCAGTTCCACTTAAATCATTTCTGTTTGTGAGCAGACTGAATGGAAGATTTTAATTATTATAACACAAAAATTATATTCATCTGAAGTAGCCTCCAGGTTAATTTTCTTATCAGTAAAAAATACAGGACATCAATGAGATTAATTCAGTTAGGAGAGCTACTTGGACAAATGGGTTTTTAAATCTCCTTTAGCAGGCAATAAAAGAACATAATTCCCTGAGTAAATAAGGATGTAATTTTGCAGTTAGTTGTTTGTTTTCTGATTATTTAGCTCCTTTGTTCCCAAAGGTGAGCATTCTTAAAATTTCAGGCTAGATCAAATACATGAAAGTGACTGAGTAAGATATTCTCTAGGACACAGAAAAGTTTAGAATTATATCTGGTCTAGGAGGTACTGCTTAATCTACCAATATACCCGAAACATACATCTAAATCAAACCGAAACAACGTCAGTTAAAATAGCTTCATTGCTTTCATTTGTTTTTAGCTCATCAGTTAAATCTCAGCCTCTGCGAGTATTTTCATCTCTTTGGATTATAAAAAGATATCAAGTGGGCTAGTCTTGAAAATACATACTCAGTTCCCTCTTGTAAGGGTATTTCTAGGTTTATTTGTCTTCTACTATCACTGAAGTCTTCCTCAACATTGCAGTGAAATACTAATACGGACAGCATACCTGTGTCTCTTTTGCATCCTCTCTCACTCTATTACATAGACCATTTGAAGACTACAAATTGTAATAAACTTTCTTGCAGCATTATCAAGCTATGTTCAACAACTTCGAGCAAGATCGGTAGTGTGCACTTCAGAACTGTGAATGTTAAGAATTAGCAGAACAAGTCACTGACACCGAATTCTAGACCAGCACTCCAGTATTTTTTTGTTTAAATCCATATTTACTAAAAAAGAAAAAACATTTGATGGACTATCTTATTACATAGAGTATTTCTAAACCCTCCTGAATCATCAATAAACTTTTCCATATGACCTTGCATCGAGTTATTTGACCTACCTATGCCTCAGTAAAACCAGCTGGAAAATTGTGTAAAAGTGTGCTATAAACCTGGTAATGTATCTGAGCTGAGTTCAGGGTAAGTGAATTGCAAAAGCAATGAATAGGTCTGACTACTGCCTGGAGGCAGCCCCATGCTGCGTTACTCCTGGGAGGCCCAAGATGTGAAGACTGCAGCCAGACTCCTGAGTTTGGGTGTTAGGCAGATGGAAATTCATTAGCACATGGCAATGTCAGAAAACACAGTAGCAGTAAAGGCTCATTTTGTTGCAGCAGTTCTGCACCTAATCACAAAGTTGAAGTTATTTTGCAAAAAAATGTCATCAGGCTTACCTACTGTAGGCAAGAGCTCAGGTAGAAAATACAAATCCTTGTTTTTACATTCCAAGGATAGCAAGGTTCCTTCTCATTTGAGGTTCACAATTACTGAAGTATGGGGAAAATATTCTGGTCAACCACGATTTACAAAAGTTGCTTTAAAATTACTTCATCTTTAGGATCTTCCAGTGCATTTTTGATTGGTTCACTGAATTTTTAAAATAGATGCGTTTCTAGGCAATACGGACACTCAGTTTAAATTTATAGAGCTGAACATCCTGTTGTGGCCGTGTAGCACAGGAAATTCACCCCATTAGTTTCCCAGAGTTCTAGAAACATGGAACAAGACCTTTAGAGAATCCCAGCTCTTTTGAATGCACTGAAGGAGAACAAGAGTGCACAGATGTGTACATTGTGGGGAGAGAGGGAATTACCCCTCCGATGTAAGTAAAACAGCCTCAAGTCGGCTCTAATTTCAAAAGCAATTCTGCTAGGCGAGGATCATAAGGCAGCAGTAGTTTTATGACTTTTGCACTTTTTGCTGCTGAGTCAGGAGACCAGAACCAGGTGGTGTAGGAACAACAGACTTGATCTACATCCCTGAGAAATTCAGCCTCAGAAGGAGAATTCTCAACTGCCTAAGAAATTCAAACAAACAAAGAGGTAACAGAAAGATTTAGTCTTTTCAAGATCTCTACAGTCAAACTAGCTGTTCAAAGCCAGAGAAATCACATTCTGCAAGTAGTTTCACATCATAGATTCTGCACAATGCTTTCTTGCTATGCCCTTCTGCTTTTAAAAGGCAAGAATAATAAACTGGACAAGTGTAAGTGTGGCTTTCCTTTAAGTCTTAAGTTTTAATCCCAGTTTCAGTTTGGGAAGAATTTTGCAGCCTTACAGCTTTATAATAAAAAAACATATCAATTTGATTTTGGTTATTACAAGACATTGAGTCGTATTGCAGAACTTCAGCAACCTGTTCACCCACCAAGAGGAGATGCATCTCCCTCCCTCTGACAGCACTTCAGCCAAGTGCTTTCTGGGCATATTGTCATTGCTCCTTCGATCTAACTCGAGCGAACAGCCTTAACTCATCAAGTTTTCTGACCCTCTGTTGTTGGGTCCAAATTAGTCTGAGTTCTCTTATAAGGCAAAGTCTAATTCTCTTACTCATCAACAGAATAGCAGTTCACCAAGTTTGTGCCTGCGTGCATGAATGTTTCTCCCCAGCTCCATTCCAGTACAAAGACCAACAGGTTATCTTAAACCATATGTGCTTTAATCTGATGCATCTGATTCTGAAGTGAAATAGAGTAAGAACCAGGCATTGCTCTCAGACTTTGTGTCCAGTTTGCTGGTCGTACTGCAGGTAGAATTGCTCAGGCTTCCCCAAGACTTCTGTCCCTAACATCCCCCACACAGGTAGATGCCCAGATCTGGAAAGTTTGTCTCAATCATATATAAGCTAGAACCCAAATACGAGGTCTGAGGGTGCTTTATGCATTGAGACCTAATGTGTAAGATAGGAACTTGTTGGAGAAGGACAAAGTTAAATTTCTTTGATGTTGACATCAGTTCACTCTCTCAGCTTGAGCCTCTTACCACTGAACTCAGGAGAAAGATGGCGGCCTAGTGAGTACAAGATTGTTGGTCATGATATTGTTAGTGTAATCTCTATAGACTTAGCTTCAAAATATTTCAAAGTAGTGATGGATGAAAGCCACTCACTTTAATGTAATTTTAAATTTATTCTACACTTGATTTTTTTACTTGCTGCTAATAATAAGCAGCAAAAAGGGGAGAATTACCACGGAATACATGTTATCGCACTAACATAAGAAGGAATACTTACTAAGACATTGTGGCCCTCTTGTAGCTTGCCTAATTTGTAAATTTAAAATAAATTTTTAATCAGAAAGTAATACAAAAAATAAAGTAAAAATTGTTAGTTATTTTCTGCCACACTCCAGTTACTGTTATGTCGATTTCCAGGTTCATTTTAAAGTTTATATTTTCACCAACAGGTGGAGCCATCAATTCTGAATTCATTATCTGTTTGTCATCTAAAACAACCTAAATGTTTACTAAACAGTAAAAGAAAATATATTTCACATCCTGGCTGATGTGAAAGCAAGAAAAGCTGCACAGAGTAAAAAGCACTGACTATTATGCCATGACAGGAAGATTAGATTAAACAGGGGAGTGTGCCAAATAGAAATATAGTGTTTCAGTATCATCACGATAACTACTTGAAAATATAGACTATTTTTAATCTAAGCTGTACTAAAAGACTCTCTCCTTTTTTAACTGATTTTCTGGTGCAAAAAAAATCTATAGGCAGGAAGAGCAACTTCTAAAAATGGCAAAAGTAGGATAAAGTTTAATTACAGAAAAGGTAAACAACACAGATGTTGCAGAGGTTTAGACATAGGGATCACATTGGAAGAAGCGTTTGTTTTTTCTCAACTACAGCACAATAATTTCTAAAGTTTGGACAAATTATTAGATTTTAGGGCTGAATTCTACTTCTGGATAAGTGCAACTTCCATTAACTTCTTAAAATAACCATTCCCCAAAAGTTAGAGAAAATAACATTCCCCAGGAACTTCAAATTCATCATGCCATTATTTTCAGTCTACTTAATAACAAACTACCTCTCTGCTGAAGTATCAAATTAAGAGTTTCGTACTGGAATACATTAAACCTGAATGATACTTCACATAAAAATAAGCAGAAATCATTTACTTGCTGAGGTTTTTGCCTTTACTTCTGTTTATAAACTGAGTAAAATAACAACCCTTTAGGCAACATTTGAGGGAAAAATACAAATAATACTCCTTATAGTATTGCATAGGTCAAAATAGTATCACACTATTTATAGTGCCCAGAGGAGTGTTTTGTCCTTGGTGCAAACCAGACTGGTAGATCTATAGATATTGTGGTTCATAGCAAATGGTGCTCTGCTGGGCAGGGAGCAAAAGAAGGGGGTACAAGGAGAAAGGAGCATTTTAGCAAGTATAGGAACTTAGCTAGCAGCTCGAAGGACAGGGGAAAAAAGGGTCATATCCTCAGTTTAAGTAAATCAGCATAGTCTCATTGATATTCAGTTGATGTCAACAGAGACTGAATATTTAGGAAGAGAAATGTACAGAGAAGGCACATACAGGCTGTGATCCAGGAACCCAACCCATAAATCAAATTTACCTTCTTCAGTAAATTTCAGCCTCACTGATGACTAAATAAAATCTCTAATCCAATATTACAATCTCCTATTTCTATAATTTCTGTAGTAAAGGCACAGGACCTTTATTCATTGAAGTATTTCTTACTCTTACAAACTATACCTATTTACTTCAAAGCAAATATATTCATGAGAAATGAAGGATCAGGCCACAGAAGAAAATTTGCTTTTTCACCCTGGAAACCTGGTTATAGGAACTTTTTATAAATCCCTTGGGCCATTAGCACTTTCCTACTCTAAAGAATTTTTCATCTGTTTTCTGAATAAGGTCAGATGAATTGACTGAGTTAGTGATACACCTACAAAGAAAAAAAAGCCCAGACTCTGTTGTAATCAAGTTTCAATCACAGAACCTCTGCAAGTGGTAGCACAGCTGCAGTAATAAGGTAGACCCACATACGCTATGACTGGAAAATATGAGTGAGAGAGTATAAATATGGATTGACACCAAGCTAGGTAAAAATCTGTACTAAAGTATGCAACCTGCCCTCCAGTGAGCCATCAAGCTTCTGTTCAAAGAGCTCTGTGTTATTATTAGTAATTTTGCCACTTAGATTCTATCAAGAGTACTCTGTTTCAGGGACAGAGCAAAAGTCTCTGGAAAAATATCACAGCGGTACCTCTGGCATTGGTCTGTCTTTTACCTCAGTTACCACACTGGTTTCATCATTCAGCTTCCACCTTTAAAAAGGAAAATGGAAGTAAGAAGCTTTTGATGCTCCTGATCAAGTAAAGCATCGCAACAGAATGGAGACAACCTTGTTTTTAACCGTTTTGGGTTTGTTGGGTTTTTTCTGCAACATCAGTAAACGTTCCTTGGGAAACTATGTATGCAATCCAGCTACAGTCCAACATAGAACCAGCTGTTCATACAGCCCCATACCTACCTAATTAATAAGCCAGCAGGTTGAGGCAAGTGATTCTTCCCATCTGAAACGCCACAAGCCTTTCTGTCAGTACAGCAGCAGGTAGTATTGCACCCATCCACTTCTCTCTGTTGGGCCAACCAGACAGCCATAACAGGAGTAAAAAGAAAGCTAACATTTTTGTCAAAAGTACACTACCAGGCACTACAGTAGTAGTGATTTTTCTGATAGTAAAACAAAAGAAACTTATCTGTTGAAATAGCATTATTCTTTATGTAGTCATCACTGAAAATAGTCATGGGTTACTGAAGTTGATTAATTACAATGGAGGGCATGCAGTTATCTAATGGGATATTACTAGTAGCACATGCGCTAGTACACAATAATTCTAATTCACACACAGTTTTTTCATCTTTCAAGTGTTCTGTTTCCTTTCCATTTTTCATTTTATTTTCATTTGAGGGTGTAAAATTATGTAAGTACTTTACTCTCAATAATGGTAATCACTTAAGGAGCTTGCATTATCTGTCACTTCAAATTCAGTGAAACTGGTGGGTAGAATCAGGGGAACCACATTATATACTACTGTATTTGTAAGAGAGAGCCAATTTAAGATTCAGATGATATTTCTTATGCTTTTTGTTTTCAGATGTATCTGCTCTATGTCTTTTAAGACTGTTTCAACTGTATTTTACATTTAAAAGTATGTTACTTATGGTCTTAGATTAGGGACAACAGAGCACCTAAAAATAAAGAATATTCTGTGTTTGTATATAGAAATTTTTTATATATATTTTTAGCAGCTTTCATACACTATAAAAGAATAAACAGTCTTTTTTAACTGGAACAGATTTCAAAGAGTAGCAACACCCTTCCTGCAGAAGGGTGCAGTATCTTGTTACGATAATTTTTTATGATACAAACTGGAGCACTTATCTACTCTGTGAAAAACAAAAACCAAACACTTTTTGCATGGTATCCCTACATGGGAAGCCATGTGACAGTATAGTTATGACAGTATTGAGTAGATCATAGTGAAAATAAGAATTTGGTTGGTACTAAGGTCACTGAGATAACATCTTTAAGTAATTTATTTTTAAAAGCACTTTGGGAATTGAAAAAAACACTCATAGTAAAAGGGAGTATAAGGATACAGGCAGGATGCAACTTATCTTATCATTTGTGTCAAAGGCAGATGAATGGAATGATTACAATATAAACTGAACAATAGAAATATGTTACCAAATCTCCTTCCCAAGTAATAAAGCAAAAGTCAAACCCTTTGATGATCTTATATACGACTTAAAGAATGGGGATATTTTAACAGTCCATTTCCCCCGACCCGAGAATTCAATCATTGTTGAAAATGGCATCTATGACAGTTTCTTTTAGTGTCTCATGAGTGAAAAAAACCACCCTGAAAAAAATCCAAATACAGCATAAGCATTTTTGCAGTCAGTGGCATGTGAGCAAGAGGTTTTCCTGAGTCTGCTATTGTTGAGGTCTATGTCCTTAACTAACAGATGCCAGAAAAAACAAAATCTAATAAATGAGCTGAGACGACAGAGCTAAATTTAAGTGAGGAAATGAATTGGCAAAACCTTTTACTGACATATGATTCTGAACATAATGTAATTTATTTTTACTTTGTTAATTATCCCAATGTATTTAATTTGCTATTTTATCTGCCTCTATTATACCTGATGTATTCCTGAAAAGAAACATTTAAGATTTTTTAAAGGCATCTTTGAAAGTAATTTCTCTTGCTTATGAGCCCTATTTCAATGCTGGTGATACAATATTTATTAAATTTAAGGAGTACAATGAATGCATAATAAAATCTGTTGCATGATATGAGAAAAAAAAGGGGAACGAATTTGTGAAGGTCAGATATATGAAAGCTTGGGAGGAGATTAAAGTCATGCTGCTGATATTCTGTTGGTTCTTAAACAGAATCCTTTACAAACATTTCATTAATAATACTTGCAACATGCTGAGAGAATGCTGCACATAGATTACTGGGGAAAATTGCTATTTAAAACAGGAGAGTTGAAATCAAAGAGAAATTCAACTACTCCCATCAGGGTTGTTATGTTTGAAATTCAAGACTCTATCTTCAGTGCTACACAGACTGACCCAGGGAATAAGCTTTAATTCTCCTTAAGTTCAACAGATGGAAAGAGCTGCAGTACAAATTTATATTAATTCAATTAATGACATCGTTAATCTGTGATAAAAATATGAATACTATACCAATTTTCAGTAGGCTACCTAAGGCAAAATGACCAAACTCGTTGAATTACAGCTGAGCAGATCCTTAAGCACACAGCTACCCATTTCCTATTGAATTTTCCTATAGAATTATAATATCTCTAAGATATTTGTATCTCATGCAGTGACATTAGAAAACTGGGTACCCACGGCACCCAAACTTGCTCTGAATAAGAGAGGGACACTACCTGGTTTGTCAGGCTATTGAGAAGCTGAAAGGAGCTCTCCTCTAGTTCCAAGGGACAAATTGAATTTAAAATTATGTCCATGAATGGTAACTAACAGTTAGGCATTATTTTGCTGAACAACCCTCAGAATTTTGCTGACAGAGAGATCTAATCATTTCATACAGTAGATACCTTTTCTGTCACTTCGTTTGTAGCTTCATTTTATCAGTTAAGTTCATTGGCATCCTTCAATATCCAAAACCACTTTCTCTGCCTTTCAAGATGATTACTGAAAATAATCCCTCATCAAGACATGAAAGGTCACAAGTGTTGGACAAATTCCCCTCACAGACCCTTGACCAAAGCAATCAGAGTTTTCATTAAAGTGCTGTAACGTAATTTTGTCTAACTTTTAATGTTCTGATTTGCATTCTGTGGCTCACATACTACCAGGAAAGAGAGGCTGCAACGTAGCAGCGGTCTCCTGAGTGTTGCAGAGGTTGCAAATAGTTGCTGGAGTAGGGTTTTGGCTTGTGCCACGTGCTCTGCTGCCTAATTAGAAACAGTTTTATTGCTGGATTCATGTGCTCTTTGGGATAGTTGTTTTATAGCAGACATTTCACCAGCTTCTAGTTCACCAAAACCAATTTGTGACTGTCTCTGTTGACAAACAATTTTGTTTAACATAAATGGAACAAGAACCTTTCGGAAGTACATCAATTTTTTCTTTAACCTAAGATGAAATACTGTGATATAAAAATTCTACAGAAGTAAACAAAGCTACTTAGTTTCAAAGCACTGGATATATCAAAAAAAGTTATACTTAGCCTGCAGACTGAGACTTAAAATGCAGAAGCTACCATATTACTCTGGGTAGAGTCAGTGTGTATTACCAGCTCTGCTGTCAGTTCACATGTCTGTGTGTATCTTGGATGTGCCACATGGCAGGGAACTCACTCTTCTGGTTATTACCTGTGGAGGTGGGAAACCCGAACCTTCAACTGGAAATAACCATAATTGTGATCCACTTTGGCAGCAAGCCTGGAGCCGTATATTGTCCCTCTGTGGGCTCCTGTCCACTCCCACAGATGCCACAGCAGTTTGTCAATACAGACAAGGAAGGAAGAATGAAACTATAAAATTAAAGGCAGTCTGAGAAAGGAACATATGAATAAATGACATTCAGTTCATTACAGGTGGCTATAGGCCAATACTTAGCACTTGGGTGTAAAGTGAGTGCAAACATACTTAAGTTCCCGAGTTACACTTCTCTACACTTATTTGCTTATGCCTTCAGCTACTTCATTACCTCCTGAAGATGACTGTCTTCCACATAGCTAGCTTAAGAGGCAAAAGTATTCTTTTTAAAATGTCAAGAGGATACCATTACTGTGTGAAGTCCGTTCTCTGTGTTTCTGATTCAGTTTGTGCAAGTCAAGTGGTCCAAAGTGCAGAAAAGAGTCAGAAACATTGATGAAGGGATTTCTCTGGTCAATGGGAATCTTCAAGAGATAAACGTGGAGTTCCTACCCCTAATTTCACACCAGTTCAAGCACATATTAAAAGGGGAATGATGACTGTTTATCCTTGGAGAAAATACGACTGGAGCACAAGGAAAGGCACAAGAAATTGTTGCAAGTGACAACAAGCATTTAAATCATGTTAAGAAGTCAAGGGTAAGTATACAGAAGTAAAAGGAGAATATGCTGCTTTCCATTGTCAGCCTAAATTACTCTTCAAAAGCGATTCACCGCTATAGCAATTCCCTGATGGTTCACACAGCCTAGCATTTCTTTACTTCTTTCTCTAAGTAGAACACCTTGATAAGCAAAAAGCAGCAGTATACATTGACATTTCCATTTCCATTTGAACACGTTATCTATTTTTCTACAGAAATGTAACTTATTTACTAATTCCCTGTGGAAATACTTAAAGGAGTATTATGTAAAATAAGTAGTCATCCTTGCCTCTCAAGCAATATCAGTTTTACGTTTTCTGTTGCCTTTTTTTTTTGGTGAATTTTTTTAATGCATAGATATATTGATGAAAAAAAAAAAAAGAAAAATCACAGCTAATAATAGAGTCAGCAGATACTTTAAACAGTTATATGCAAAATGAGGACAAATCTATTAACATTTGATTCAGCAACAATAAAACTAAAAATTCTTTAATCCTTTCCAGTATTATATTTAGGATACACACTGCATCTACATTGAGTGGTTAATCTTGAAGGAGTCTAAGTATAGGCCACAGAAGTCTCAATATTTTTCCTACCCTAATTCTTCAAAATATGTGCAAACTGCTCAAACATAAACATCTAAAGCTGAGTATGTAACAGAAAGTAGCACCTTTCAAGTCCTACTAATTTCAGTAAATGAACATGTAGGTAGGCAGGGTCATTTTGTTAAAATAAAGGTGTAGAAATAAAACAGGCAAACGTGATCTCTCTTCAGTGAACAGTCAAGAATATATGCAGAGTACTCTACAAAGACCTCTAAGTTGACACACAACTGATACTACCCTTTAAACATAAATCTTGTTCTTTGATGGACACCTGTTTGATTCACCTCTAGTGAAGCTTCAAATTCTTATGCAAAATCTGTCCATGTGATATCAGTGCAAAGTACAGGGAAGAATAAGTCATATTCACTGTGACATCCTTAGTTTGGAGAAGGAAACAAGGGGAATGGAGCTGTTGGATAATAATATATCCTTGGAGTTTAAATAATTAACTGAACTGAAGTTTAAAAGCAGCATAAAAAAGCTGCTCTGAAGTTTGCAGAAAAAAAGACTAGTAATTGTATAATTTGCAAGTAAAACAGTAAGTAGTGAAAGTAACCCAAATGTTATTAGCACTGGCCTCTAAGAGCTCAATTCTTCCTACCTATGTAAATTCTATAGTAATTCCAAAGAAGCCAGGTTATGCTCCATTTACATTGCTCTCTATTAAAGGACAAATGGGCTTCTAATTTGTGATCTCATCTTTCAACAATCTGCAAGTGTATGGGATGTTACTACACTGAATTCAGACACCATTGATAGAAAACAACGATGTCTGTAGTTCATCAGTGCACCTCAGTAAAATAATTCATTTAATGAACTCCTTGATGGAGTCATTCTTGTAAGAATTACATTCAACACAATAACAATCTTTCAAGGCAAATAGGCACTTGTGATTCACTATTCTGTGGTCACCTACACTTTAAAGTTTTTCCTTCTTCTGACTGGATCAAAATCAATTACAAAGATATTTTTTTTTCCCCCAAAAAAATGGTCCAAAGGGTCCATTGTGGCAGTATTTTTGCTGGAGTCACCAAAGTTGAATGAAATGTAGAAGGTTAATTAAGGAATACTGACAGAGTCTATCTGTGATTCTAACTTCTCTAGGAGAATTAAATAGTATATGTGTCTTTATTCAGTGGGATCTAAAGTCCCTTGTACAGGTATGCATCCCTAGAATTTCAACCAATAAGCAGTGCTCAAGAGCAGTTACAAATAATATTCTCTAGAACAGTGGCTTGGATCAAATTCTGCTCCCCTCTATCCCCTGATTCAGTTTCTGCAATCCGGTATTACTCATAGGCAAAGTAGGCAGTTATCCTGGGTAACACTGCTGAAGACGGTAAAGTCTGCAGCCCTGTTTCCCCACTTTACGTGCATTGGAGCCCTAGAAAGCCAGACTTGATGCTATTGATACCATTACAGGAGGGAGCTATTTCCTATGGGACAACAATTACTACAGTTTGGGGCTGCCTCTCCTAGTAGTAGCAGAAGCTGATCTCCCTTTCTACCCCCTTTGCTCAATCCCAGGCGCAGCAGAAGTAACTGTGGTTCTCCGGCCTTTCCCCATCCTCACAGGTACAAGAAACACTGTAGAGTAGCAGGAATGAAGTATAGTGGAGAAGAGGGAATTCTGGGTTTTGGGAGGAAAACAGATTGTGGAACCCCCAAAAAAGGAGCATGGATACAAGGGGCAGGGAAGGCTGCATACTTTCAGGAAGGCAGGAGAGAAAAAAACCCAATTACACAGCCTTTCACAACCCCTTAAAACACCCCTGATTCCTTAGCCCATTCAAATTCTTTACCAGTTCTTTCTCTTTGTCTCTCTCCCCCCATTTCTCTCTTCCTCTCAACTTCCCTGTTCTCTTCAGCACTCTTCTCATTTGCACCCTCCTTATCTGCTCCAGCTTCCATTGACCCCATCCAACTGCTTTTCATCCAGCAGCTTTTCACCACTCCTGCCAGAACCACATCTCCACAAAATTGAACTTCTCTTGCACTATTGAGGAGCCCTAACCCAGTTTTGCCTGTGCTATTGAGGATCTTTGATCTAGTTATTACTTTCCCAAATTTGGAAATGTTTAGCTGGTCTTCAGCTCTGCAAGGTCTAGACCAGAATCACTCTGCTCCATATAAAAGTATTTCTGCCCAAATAGAATTCTAAAGCCAGGCATTAGGATAGAGATTCACCCTAACAGAAAGCAGGTGAAGTTATAGATACCAGCTGGCTCTGTAAGTCTTGTGTTCCTTTCTTCATTCTGTGTTTTTTAAATTTCTTTGACCCTTCTGAATTTCTTTCTCACATGGACACATATTCAGTCAAACAACTTAGTGCTTTACTTGGTTAAATAAACAAAGATAATAAATAGCTTTTAATTTAAACAAAATGCAGAAAGTTGACACAGCATCTCTTTTTACCAGCTTTCAGACTACATGTGAAATTATGTGCCTTCCCCTCTCCCCAGTGACAATACTGGAGAGGAAACTTCATTTGCATTATTGTTGTCATAAATGTGTATGTAGATATTTAGACATTGATCAAACCTAGTGCTGTACAACAGACGTTACAAAGAATGAAAGCCAAAACACTGAAACTTTTGCATTCCTAATGAGCAAACTGTTCCTTTTTTATTGTCTTAGTTATGGTGCATTGCTAGATTCAGATAGCTCTGATAAATGTAATGATACAGAGATCTGTGTAATAGTCAAACACTGTGCAGGTGTACCTCATTAATGTCAGATATGGAAAGATGGCTCCTTGGAGACTAGAGATTTATAGAGCTGAATGCTTTACATATTCTGTGCTGAAACAAGGTAGATGCCATGATTCTAGGCCAAAGCAAAGCCAAAGTTCACAGCTAGACTCTAAAACTTAACTAGCAATCAACTATCTTAAAATGGAAAACAGAACTTTTGCTTTAAAAGTATCATGGGACATAAACTCACATTTACTTTCAAGTTCCTCTGAAGCTTGAATCAGAATCTTTTTTTTTTTCTTCAAGTTTCTCGCAGAAAAGGGTAAAAATATTATTGCAAGAGGAAAAAATGTAGTGCTTTCTCAGAGGAGGACATAACATGCAGTCCTCAGATTTATTTGAACACCAGTTCATTGGAAGAGGGCAGTGGGAGTTTTAGCCTCCTGTTAGTGCTAACTGGTATAGCCTGCAATTCCACATCATGTGCTACAGTCACAACCCCATGGCTTCCTCAGACATGGGGGCAATGGGTCCTGGTGTATGTGTACTTGCCTGTGTTCCTTTCCATTTAAATTGTAAAAGAAACATCAGAACAGGTTCTGCTTCTGAACTTAGATATTATGACTATTCCTCCCACTATGAACTAGAAGAATTTGCTGGTCTTACTCCTAAATTTTCCCATATGCTTCAAAGAGGACAACTTGTGTATAAACTCAATAGATCTAATAGTGTTTTAATAGAAATTACTTCATACACCACACATTATCTCAATTTCTGTCACACAACAGTTCAACAGAGCTTTCATTTGAAAATTCTTTCACCTTTTCAAATCACAAACTCTCTAGCCTATTTTGGTTTAAAAATAACAAAAATTATTTCAGTTACTGCAAATAATTCAATTGGACTTTTGGTATTTAAAATATTCCTGATTCATTTTTGCTTCCAATTTTTCTGCTTCTGATCAAACTTCCTCTTCTAATTTTGAACTGACAGAACTGGCAGGCTAAGTCCCATTGAACTGAATGTTTCAGCAAGGCATAAGTCAGTAAGAGCTTTCACGGGCTGTCAGTACACAAAAATATCAGCATACGTCCACATATGCTCCACTGAAGCAAGTGGAACACAGCAGAAAGGGAATGTGAGAATGTTTTGTGTACCGCTTAACATGGTACTGAGTGCTAAGGAACCTGTGGAAAGGTGGTATTAATCTGCAGCTGCTGCCAATCAAGTTACTACTTGTCTAGTGTAGGAGGGAATCAAGGATTCTTGAGCACTTCCGTGCAGTTCTCCCCCTTCGCTATCACAGGCTATGACCTTTGACATAATCTAGCTGTTAGTATGAACTGAATTATTATGGCTTATATTTTAATGCAAACATCTGTAAGTACTCCTGTAAATATTAGAAATTTCACTGCACACATGTGCTACCTCTTCAAGGAGGAAAAAAGGGAGGTTAGATTCCAAATATAGAAGGGATTTACCTTATAAATTCTTAATAGGATAAGGCTGCAGTTGTCAAAAATATGCAGTTTTTCACTTGAATGCATATGCATCCATTATGGCTGTTTCAAGACACACAGCAATGTGAATCACGTGTCCAAATTCAGGAGCAGACTGGAAGACTGAAATGTTATTGGTAATATAGAAAGACTCTTCCCTATTTAAAGAACAAAGTTCTGAAGTGTCTTTACATACGTTACAGAAGTCAAGGTCATGCAAAATCAACCAATTTAGGAAAGATGCCAGAGATTCACATAATTTTCAATTCACAGGTTGAGAAAATAATTCCTACGACAGTGTTCCCAATCTGTTGGCTGTGTGACTTTAGAGCTATGACAGGTTCAAAGGAGTCTGGGACAGATGAACGGTGGATATGATTCTCCAGGTCCGCTTAAATCCTCAAGGCAACTGTTCATTAGGGATTATAAATTGGTACATAGATCCTTGAAAATTACTGGAGTGGGTGGATCTGTTTTGTTCACAGTTACTGTATGCTGAGTTACTTTGAAAGGCTGAGGCTGAGCAGCAGGGAGAAAAGTTCTGCTGCTGCCCTCTGGGTCAAGGACTGTCTCTCCCCCAGAGCAGATAAACTTGCTCGGCACAGAAAACATTCTGGAGTGGAGTCCAGGGAAGCCAGAGAGAGGAAGCAACACACACACAGTAAGTGAGAAACCTGTTGCAAGAGCAAACGGTGATTTCACTGTTACAAGCCTCAGAGGTGATGAAATCCTCCCACATGTTTTTTGCAAGGACATGCAGGATACTTTGCAGAGGTCTCTGCAGCACGTAAGGCCATAGCACTCTACTGGAAACAACAGCAAACCTGAAGATGCTTCATGCAAGGATACAACGTGTAGAGAAGATGAATCACATACAAACTTTTTTTTTCTGTCATACTCTGCAGATAGGGGTTTTTTTTCTACTTGGTAGAAGCTCATAGTTCTAGTTTGTACTCCAATAAAATTAACTTTTGTAGTTCAATGCCCTTTCTATATCCGAGGGGAGAGCTTCCTAACAGAAAAATGGATCACAAGGACACCTTTAAATTCTGGAAGCACAGGAGTGCTGTCCCAACCTTTCTTCCTCTGCTTTGCTGTGTTTTTGTGAGCTGCTAATATAGAAATAGAACCTTTGTACAAGAGTGCTGGCTCTAAGGCAACCTGAGAAACTAAACTGTATAATGATTTTCTGTTCACACCAAGGCCAGCAACAGTTCAAGAGTATTGCCATCAGCAGATCTTCTTTGCCCATGTCAGGAACCATTCAGTTCTGAAGTGAGAAGAAAGTGGTAGCAGCTCAGTTAAAGGAAGAAAAATAACACAAGAAAGTAGAAGAGGAATAGGAAACAATGAGGAAAAGCAAAGGGTAGAAGAAAGTAACAGGCAAAAAAGAATTAGCTGGGTATGCCAGTAGAGAAAGAAAAGGAGAGAGGGAAATTAATTAATCTGTCAACACCTTTCAGAACAAAAAGAGTAGCAACCAGCATCCTGAAGGATAATGCAGGTCTTCCCTGCTGGTATCAACATCCAGTCATGGATGTGGAAACCATGGGGGTATTGATACATTCAGTGATGTGGATCCATAAATGAAATGGAAATTAATCTGATAAATACAGAGTGAGATTTTCAAGTGTTTATCTCAAGACACAGTAACTCCAGTGGGCATTTTACTACTTGTGTTCAGAGCAAATTAGATGGACACCAAGATATTCTGGAAGTCCCACACATAGGGCTTAACTTGTAGCTCAGTTATGCTCATGTAAATCAGACATCCACTCAAGACAGCTAAATGACATTAGATTGGATTCAGACCCTATGGCTTTGTCTCCTGCCAAGCATACCAGGTTCATTTGATAATAGGATCCATAGCAGATTGGGAACTTGGGAGGCTATTTGATCCACCCCATTGCCAGTAGGCAGGATCAGATACACGTAAACCAACACTCATACATGTTTTTCTAACCCATTCTTTAAAAATCCAGACAGGCTCTCTCTGAGACATACTCCATGTTTATCTATCTTAGGTACAGACTGCCACTAAATATTTCATCCCATAAAAACATGGCTTCCGATTATTCCTACCTAAATACAGTGGTTTTTTACACATCATGAGTGAATTGTATTTTTAAATAGTTCAAAACTTTGTTGCGATTGGTCCAGATACTTTAAAATTCTAATACTATCAGCTAATTCAAATATGAAATTATTAAATCTAAGATTACTTTCTCCACAGGAACTGTAATGAAATACTCCATTCATTCAAGTTATTAATGAAACTATGAACAATAATGAACACAGGAGACACCCCTGAAGAACACCACTTGGTGTATTTTTCCATTTTGTTGGGAACCTTTGATACACGGAGCATGACTTTCCAGCAAATTCTGCATTCATGTGGCAGTAATTTAATCTACACCAATTTGTACTCATTTGCTTAGCTGAATGTCATCCGAGACAGAGTCAAAAGCTTTGTTAAGGTGCATGTGATATGTGCTGCTTCTAATCTACACATGGAATCCTGCCAGAAATGAAAATTAGGTTGCTTTAATATCATTTATGTTGAAAATTCCATGTTCGTTCTTTCTAGTCATTTAATTACCTGTTAGATAACTGCAAATAGATTAGTTGATTATTTGTTCTTTTATTTTTCTGAGAGTATTAACTCAGGTTGACTCGTGTATAATTTTCTTTTAATAATTTCCTTGTGAAGACAGGCATGTTTACCTTCCATGAATCTCATCTCTACTTTATGAGTCCTCAAATACAGCTGCCAAAACTTTAATATTCTATTGAAATTTTATTTCTAAAACAATTTTATATTTGGAAAGAAACCATGAAGAGTTAAGGTACAGCTATATGAATAACAAAAGACATGAGCTGTCATTTCTTAGCGTAAAAGCCTTTCTGACAGTGCATATTACAACTTAATGAACCCCTTTAAAATGTTCACTTTCACATCTCAGAAGATCTGTCAGGGTAGGATACTTATTTTTATGATGAGGATATATAGGTTGCTCATTTTTAATCTTTAGTATTGTACACTGAAAGTGTCATACATATAATGATTCTGTCTAGTAATGTTTTACTTAGAGTGTATATTATAGAATAACTGACAAGCATACAACTCGGTACAAAAGTGGGTTTTAATCTTCTCTGCAAGCCAGAGTGTAGCTATTAGGCAAGTAACACAGCCTTTTAAGAAAACATAGTAAAACAATGTTCCAGGTGAAAGTGTCTCCACACCCCTGAAGTCTCACTCTGTTTCTACAACAAACTCCAAATGAAAATACATTAACTCAATCTGGTGGGCTATAGCCACTCGCCAGGTTTCGATACAGAAGAGAATCTGGGGTCTTTTCAATGCGAGCCCCACGCAACTTTACCCCACAGAACATTTGCTACAGCAAGGGCAAGCACCAGATTTCCTCCTCTTTCGCCATGCCTTTTTGTATTTTGTACTAGACAAACAATTTGTCTAAAATTTAATAAAATGGCTTTTTTGTCCCTTGGCTTGCAGATCAAACTCTCAAACTGCAGTCATCTTCATTTCAATTAAACAAACAATAGCAACAACCATGACCACAAAAGTACTGCCAGTATTCTATAAAAGATTATCTGCCACAGCCTTTTGTGGGAACACAATAAAAGAGTGTGGCTATCCTCTCAGTGCAATAACTTTGATCAAGAAAGTTCATAAATCATTTTTAATTGCAAAATTCTGTGCATTTTATAACCTATTTTTGAATAAAGGGTGGGGACATGGACAATGAAGTTGAGTGCTAGAGACAAACTTAGCCAGTCTCAAAATCAGAGTGTGGAAAGCCTGGCAAAGCTGCACTTGCTTTTAGGTTTCATAACTAATGAAAAGCCATTCCACCAAAAAGCAGTATCAAAAAGCTGAAATAAAAAGCATTAGAGCAGCAATTTTAAATTAAACGGAAGAGCAGATTTCAGATATTATATGACCTGAGTCCATCACAAGAAGGCATCATGAATATGTCATTGTCTTTTTTGCATGGCAATATGATAGGCATGATATAATTGCAGCTGGCTCCCAGACAAATAAACCTACAGACCTGCTAAGAGACGCTATGTGGAAATATGTTAAAGAAAGGAAACATGCCAAAGCAAGCATCAGCACTTCAAAAACACTTTTGGAGATGGCTTTTTTCCTGGATAAAAAGCAGAGAAAAAAATCTGTGTAAAAGAAAGGACAGGGCAGTAAAAAATGGAGGTAAAAAGGCAAGAGGAAGTATGTGGATAATACTGCCAAAGAAGTTGAAGTGGTTGCTGAAAGAAGTAATAGTAAATCACTTTATCAGCTCAACAAGGTCCCAGCTAGTCAGTTTACACTATCTGGAAAGGTTGTCAAGGATAAACAGAAAAAAACTTTAACACAGAGTAAAAACAAAAAGTGTCATTTTCCAAGGACTAACTCAACTAGCATCACAGGACACCAACAAAGAAATTACATTCCCAGAACTAAATATTAAACATGTCACATCACAAAGTGAGGATTGGAAGACCTACAAACAGTTAAAATTTGCAAAACTGAAGGCAGTGGGGGAATGATATGGGACCAAGAAATACCTTTAGTATAACAACACTTGCAATTGAGATACCAAAAAAAGTGTCTTACATGAGTGTGACTTAGTGTAACAGTGATTGAGGTGAGCAAAACTCTGGACATAAGTAAAGTAATTTCAAGCACTTAGCACTTTTTTTCCTTTTTTTTTTCCCTTTTTTTTTTTTTTTTTTAATAGAGCTGAAATAAAGCAAGAACAAGCTGCATTTCATGTGTTGGCCAGATTTTTACCCTAAGTATAATCATCAAAGAGAGCATCAAATACCATTTACCACTCAGCACAAACTTCATAGATTTCCCCAGCACATGGAGAGCTTCTATCACAAACCACTATAGAACATCTTGAATTGTTATTATATTCTAACAAAAATTATTGCTGACATTACAGTGGAGCTTGCATAGTTAAATGTAGGCTTGAAAGAATGGTTAATCATATAGACTGATATTAAATAATTATGTATTCTCTAAGCTATCTTGTTTGGTATTGCCATTAACTTCAGTATTAGAAAATATAGACATATGATATTCCACAGCAACAATAGATTTTGAAGATCTGGACTTTGTCGGTGACATAGCTTTAAGCGCTAGCTCAACAAAAGGGAAAAGACAAAAGCAGTCTAATATTACCCCCAAACAAAGAGTTTTCTATTATAAGAAAAAACAAAATCTAATGAAAACCAAAGTAAACTGCAACTCAATCACTTCATTAGAAAGACAAAGTACAACAGGAAACCAGTCAATTTCCATACACTGACAGTGATGAAAAAATCTGTAGGATTTTCAGAAAGAAATCATTAATAAATGGGCAAGGTGGCAGACGCATTTACCAATTTAAGCAAGATTTGATCACTAAAAATCTCTAACTTCAAGACCAATCTGTGAACTTGTAATGCACATTATTTCCATCATACCAGACAGATCTGAAAGTTAGACATCAACCAGAGGTACAAACATATACACCTTATCTTTAAACTTATTAATAAAGAAAATGGAAGTAGTCAGGACATGTTAAAAGGTGATCAAAATGATCAAAATTACCTTCTCATAAAAATCCTGGGGAGCAATAGTGTATGGGAACTAGGCTTCTTTTTCCATTTTAAGACATAATGGTGAAGCCCTTTTATGCCCAAACAAAACTCTGATATTATAGAAAGAATTCAGACTTTGAATAATCTAAAAAAGGTATAAAATGGGCATATTTGAAAAATATTTGCTTGGATTACATCCTATTTATAGTTCTTGCAACAGAATCACTTTCTGAGAATTCAACATAAGAAAGTGCAGAAGTACAACATACTATATCATAAGTTATAAAAGAACAGGAGTCCATCTGGCAACCATGTAACAGATCTTAAAAGACTATTTATAAATGGAACTTTAATTTAAAGTGTTTCTCAGATTTGATCCTTAAAAATTTTTCAGTTTATTTCATTTGGGCCATGTCAGCTTTGTAACATGTATGAAAATATGTAGAACTGCTTTAGGTTATTGCCCAGACACACTGCCAAAGCCATGCATACTGTATTTGGGATTAAACTTTCCAATCATAGTAGGAAGCTCAGCTAACAAAAAAATCTTCACTTACAATCCTTTTCTACAGACTCTTACTCACTAACGAGCAGTGCCATTAAGAGACACTAGAACAATCCATGTGCCTGTGGAGGGGCAACAAGTGGCATCTTGGATACCCTAGGGCATCCAGGACTTTTGCCTGGCTAGGTCTGACACATGGCAAATAGAAGAGCTGGAAGAGCTGCCCTTCTATAGCAGCAGCTGGAAACCAGATGGGATACCTCAAGGCACCTAAAATAACACTACATACCTACACTTGAGGTATCTGACTCGTACTCATTGTTTTGTTATTGTCTGTTTTATTAAAGTACCAAAAAAGGAATCTCAATCTGATTAGAATATCTACACAAGAATGAGGTACAAATTATAGGCATAATTTAGTAATGTAGGAGTTTAGCCCATGCACACATATCAAACAAACAAACGGATGGAGGTAGATAGCTTTATTTTCATGTCGTTGCTGTTAATCAGTATATCTGACTAATATTAGTTTATCTTATTCATGGCACATACCATTGTTTAGATAAAAATATTTCATTTGGAGGAATATGTTTTTGAATAATTTTATCCAGATGTTGGTCAGAAGCTTCCAAAATAAAAGAGTTTACAAGTGCCAGATCTTATGCCCCTTATTTATTATCACAGCTGGGAAGCAGGATGCTGTCACCTAAATATCCAGTGTAGGACCACCTGGTTTGACACAGGGAGATGTGGAAGTAACAAGTCCTGTTATTGAAGGAGTACACTAAAATGGGATTTAAAGTACAGTTCATCTTGTAGCCAAGAGAGTATCAGGCAAAGAATTAGTATGGGCAGAGAATGACAACAAAAGCAAACCATGAGGGCAAACAATCGCATCCTTTCCTATGACTCCAACCTCTGTTAATACTTAGGAGCAACACATTCATTCTTCAAGAACCTGCTATCCATCCTAAAAAGCCCAATCTGTATTTCAGTCAACAAACAACACAAAAGACTTCACAAAACTATCACGCAACATCTGATCACCAGTTTTGAAGCAGACTAACAAGATGCTAGGAGAAAGCAGTGTTAATGTCTTCCCATTTCCAGTATTCTCTTAGTCAAGCTGGCACTGTACTGCAATGAGTCTCACTGACAGCTTTTTATCAGTAGGGTAACCTATATTCAGCCCATGGACTTTCCTGTAACAGTTTACGCTGTCAATCAGAAAATGCTCTTGATGAATCTAAGCAATGACAGGAGTTAAGGAACGTGACCTTTTACAGCCCAAGCCTTTCCTCTTCTGCCAAACCTAATAGTTTTTTATAGAACAACTGCCTTTCCATCTTTGTGCCATTTTGCCCCACAATTTCACAAGGCTTAGCCATGTACTGTAAAATCCTCAACACAAATTTAATTAAACAAATAATTGTAACTAATTATTAAGAAAATCATAATGAACATCTGAGCAGAATCAGGTACAATGCTTATTGTTCTTTACATATACGGTTGCTGGTCTGGGCACACATAAACAGTGTTTGAGCTGCTTGCCTACTTTCAGATCAGAAAAGACTCTCTTACCATATTATATAAGGATAAAAAAAACTCTCATTCATGAGGAATATGTGCAAAGGTAAGGCAGTCCCCTAAGCCAGTATATACTATCATATCACACTGCAGTATTAATAACAGGTATTCTTTTTATCAGTTCCACTTACACCAGCTTTGAAAATATTATATAGCAAATGTATAATCTGATACACCATCCCAAATAAACAAATGGAAGAAATGTAATTCTTCTGTACCTCTTTAATCCTATGACTCTGTAATTCTCTAACAATAGACATTCTCTAATTTTTTGAAGCCACGAAGACAAAGGCAGACTCCATTTCTGAAGTGAATTTGTCCCTGTCCTGTCAGGTGACTGGTGATGTTTTTTCAGAGCATTCAGTAATGTGAAATCGGGGAATATTCTCAGCATCACATGTGTATTTTACTTGATATACCCAAGTCAGTGATGAGGTCATCCCAGGAATCTTAATTGAAATATTAATTTCCAGCCTCCAAATGAAAACTCTGCATCAAAATCACTTCTAGTTAGGAAATAATGCAAGTACCCCATTTCTTTCATAGTTTCACTGTAGGAATCACTAATAAAAACAAACAAAAAAAGCATTTCCTCAAAGACTGAAATTCAAAGAAAACAGCGTTCATGAATGGAAAAACATATATAGTCCCAAATAATGGCCAACTAAAACTATGCTATTATTTTTTTGCCTGTCCAAATCTTTGGATTTTATATTTTAATTTAGTCATTTGATTTCCTTTTTCTTATTGATACTTATGTCACAGAGCCATATTTTATTCTTACTACAAGTTTAGCTAACTCAACTTCTATTGCAAATTATAATCTTCTGATACCTGATCAGAAAGCTAAATAACTTTTTCAGTCCTTTAAGGAATGAAATGTTTGAAGATAACATGGCTGAAGTCCACCCCATCACCATATTGTGTATAAAAATCATTCTTAGCAAGTTAAGTACAATTTTTATATTAAAAATATAGTTCTTCTATACAATAGTCTTCCTCCATGAGATACAAAAATAGTGATGGAATAAAATCAAGAGAGACTACCAGTCAACAAATGAGAAATAACTGGGATGTTTATGTAAGAAGCTTGTGGATGCCTGTTTTCTCACACTGCAACTCTTTCCCTTCTGGTCTTCTTAGGGCCCAGCTTGGTTCCAGTCTGCTGGTTTACAGTGCTCCTGCCTTCACCTTTTTCTCCAGTCCATACACTATGAACATTGCATTGAAGTGCATTTCTGCTTTCAGTAAAGGCGGTTTACAGAGCTCTAAATATTCATGAGCTAGGCCATATAAAATTAGCTGTACCTTCAAGTACTCTCCATGTCTATGCCTCTCTGCTAATAGCAAGTGAGGAAAAGACAGGGGAAGTAACTAGGCAGTACGGGAACACTTTAGTTGGGTGATGCTTCATATTGCATCCCAGACTATCTTCAGTGCAGTATTTGAGTCCAACTTTCTCCTCCTTAGGAGGACAGTAGCAAGAGAAAATCACAAATAAGCACCGCTCAAAATTTCTTCTTATTACTTCAGTCCACTTCTTTAGTTTTTATATCTTAAATATGATGATTTGGGGAAAAAAAAATAGTATGTCATGTATCATCTTAAAATCTTCAGTAGAAATTGTGCCACCAACTAAGACCAGTGTATGTGAAGGATCAGGAAAGAAACTTGTGAACAGCACAGCAGAAAAATCCAAAATCTACACTGGAGATAATAATTTACTGCACTCTTGTGAGTGTCTCTGAAATTAGATCTCATGTGTTTGTGCTTGACAGACAAGATTAAATCATAAAGTATACAGTTATAATAATTAGCTGATGATGATAATTCTATGAAGATGTGTGTCATTTGCTCCTACAAAACAAGTTTACTTCTGAATGTCTTTTGCAATTTAAGACACTGTGTTCTCAGTTCTACCATTATAAGCATCTGTGAATACTGCTTTGACAATGGTGAAATTACAGCCCTGGGGAAAATGGCGAGTTCTCATTAAAATATACAACAATCTCTTTAGTGTTAAATGAATCGCCCTATAGCCTCACATTCATTCTTCCTGCAACTTTCTGGATGTGTTGCTGGTTATTGCATGTGTATGTGGGAACAGTGTGGACTAGACATCAGTCCCACATAGGCTGAACTATACCAGCATTCCAGTATCCTCTGTGTTCTGTGAAGAGGAACTAGGACCAGTTAAAGCTTTTTACAGGAGACCAGTCCAGAAAATTGGATGCTGCATGACAGCAGACACACCAAGGAGACAGTCATACACATATGCATTACAGAAAAATCTTCAGAAATATTTGTGCTCCAAGATAATTTTTCTTACTCTTTTAATGACAAAAGACCATCTTCTCCTCTCAGTTACACACATGCAGTCCCAGTGAAGTCACTGGTGTTAAAAAGGAGGGCATTTGACCCATTCTATTGAAAGAAAGAATTAGCATGATTGTTACAAGAGCAAATGGACTAGGCTAAGGTGCTGCTGGGAAATGGGAAAGAGAAGAGATTTTGGGCTTTGGAATCAGCAGAGGGTGAGGCAGTGACTGAGGTGAGCCAGCTGTGCTGTTACACTGAAAGAGCTGCAAATGGTCTTAAAAACAACAGGTGCCCTTTGTCACATTCAGAGGCACTCCAGACACACAGCTGAGGGCGAGTTTTAAGATGTATTAATAATATATGATACAAATATGTACACTAAGAAGGCAAATTCTAAGGAAACTTGTTAAATGTGCTTTTAAAAATAATTATTTCTGTAACTTCATAATGCTTTTCCTTCAAAAAAGAAAAGTGAGGGTTGCTATTCTTACATTTAATGCATTTCAAAAAAAAATGGCATTGTTACTAACTTTTCTTTTCTGTGTGCTGCAAGGATGATGCAAATTGGCCTGTGTTCAAAAGAGACTCACTTCTGCTTTGTTGCCATTTTTAAAAGAAATTTCTCTAACAATGCCATTCAAAGAAACTGGTTTTTTCCCCCTGTTGTTGCAATTCAAATAGTTATAAAACCTGGTAAAGAGAATGCTTTGGAGTCTCTCATTTCGTCTCAGTCTGAAACAAGGTTGCTGATTTTTAAATAGTTGCTTTTCAGCTGCTTGTTCAGAATCCCTTATTGAATTGAATATGCCAGCTTGTCTATTACTAATCTGCGTGAGGCAGATTGCTGTGTTTTTAGAACAAACAAATATTAAAATACACATAGAATTCAGCTGAATGTTAAAAACAAGGCAGTGGAGTCTGTTCACAGCTCACTGCAATGTTTTCACAACAATTGAGACATTTTATTTCATGAAATTAATTTAAAGCTCTGTTTATCAGAGAATTTCTATTGTTGTTGCCTTCTAACCAGAAGATCTGATCAAATTATCCTTAACTGATGCGATGAGGCTGTTTTAAGTCATATTTTAGCACTATCTTCTCCAGATATAATCAATCTGATGTTTCTGGACTATGAAGGGAGGTCTAGTACCAGTCCACTGTATTTGCACGAAGGTGAATTTTGAAGGACTGTTTGACAGAGCAAATCTGTGGCTCTAGTGATTATATCTTTTGTATACAAATCCATCTAGTGAAGAAGTGTGTATCTTTGAAATGTTAGGTAATTTTTTTTTTTCTGCCCTGCATTTGAGTTCTTGCATACTAACCATTCTCAAGTTTTACTTTATTTTTGAAAAATAGTAAAAATTCCTAAAAATACATATATTAATACTACAACAATTTTTCTGCTGAGATTTGATAGGGTACTTGGCGCAGCACTGATTGTAGAGAAATTTGGAGGTCACATTAAAATTAGTAACTTCACTAATAATTATTCACAGCTCAGTGATTCTTCCTGTGAAATAGACTATTTATCAAAAAAAGTTTTGGTCATCCTGAATTTGTCTATTGCCTATTTTTGCCAGAACACCTCACCTGGAAGCTTTCTAGGGGTAGGCAAACAAAATAAAGATTGTGGTCATCCCTGAAACACAAGGGACCATGACAGTGTATTTTTACCCTACCTCCCTCTTGCCAGGCTTCCTTAGGGGATTTCATTTCCTAAGGGGATATTCTGACTGCTATTTTTTAAGATGTTCTAGACCTCCCTTGCCTTCTATTGAAATAGTTAACTGTACCAAATATATTTTAAAGAACCATCAGAACAGGAACTGGTTTGCTCATAAACTAAGAGTTCTAGTCACCAGAAAATTACCCTCTCTCAATCATTTTGACTCAGTGCACAGCTAAGTATCTTACGGAAAATTACACAGTTTCTACAGCAGTACCTTTACAGAGGTGCAAGACTGCCATGCTCCAGTGTAGTGTATGGGGCATCACCTTGGGAGACTGATGATTCAGGGTCAAATACAGATAGGGATAGAAATGTCTTCCATTTCTGTTTGTATACTCCATTTGCTTCATTTTTAAGCTCCCTAGCCACTACACTACTACTAAATACAACAAAATTCCTTGATCTGCAATATTTATGGGTATCAAGTGACATCTGAGTTGAAGCCTACGTGACTGGGTCTTGAACAAGCAGTGACAAGTGAAGAGAGATGCTCCAAGAAGTACATCAAAAGAGAGATTATTGTTAATGATAAATTTCAACAGAAAAACTGCTATTCCCATCCCTTTCACTTCAACCCTTGATATAAACTTACTGAAATGTAACCAGGTCATAGTAAGCAAACTAATGTGTTGGTGCCTATGTCATTCCCCTGAAACAGGCAGCTCTCTATAAGAGTCAGCTGAACTGACTGATTTCTTCTGGAGAACAGTAAATGATCTCCGCAATGTCAAATCAGGCCAAGCTAAATTGTAGGCCTTTCCTGTTGGCAACATTTAGTCACAGCATTGTCGTTCTGGACTTGTTGCTGAAGAAATATTTGAATGAGGA
This sequence comes from Buteo buteo, assembly GCF_964188355.1. Taxonomy (NCBI): domain Eukaryota; kingdom Metazoa; phylum Chordata; class Aves; order Accipitriformes; family Accipitridae; genus Buteo; species Buteo buteo. The sequence continues at coordinate 76,855,449 of NC_134171.1, read as the reverse complement.
AAAGATTAAAACCTCTGATTTCATTTTCTCCACAAGGGCACAGTACGCTGTTACTTAACTGGTGAAAGAACAAGCCCCAAGGCTTGCAACTCTGAAGGGGATAATGAGTTACAGCAGTTGACATTTTAGAGCAAGTACAATTTTAGAGGTATACTTAAAATATTTTTTTTAAAAAAAAGCCTTGTTTAATATGATCAATTCATCTCTAAACTTGTAAGGTTCATCTCAAGATTGACAGAGTTTCTTCAAAGGAATTTCTTTTGTTGTCTTGAGACATGTTTGATAGATTTTTACGCACCATTGCATAATAAAACTAAGATGTGTGCTGAAAATATTTTCCAAAGAGCACAGCTGAAAAGCACTTATTTGAATGACCACTTTCCAGGCTTATTCTGAGAGAATGCTTTGTCTTCAGTCAGTTAACCAAAAACGTCCATTGTTGCCATCACCCATCAGGAATGTAGCTTGGTATTTAAAGCCCAGCAAGTTACAGTACTTTTATTTCTGGGTACCAACACAATCTAGTGGTGTTAGTATGGAGCTTTAAACAAGCATTTAAAATTTGCTTCTCAGGAGGTCCAGTTCAGCATAGTTAGATCACTGCTAGTCTAGATTTGTTTTCTGCATATTGTAACGAAGTATGCAGATATGTTTATGAAAAACAGGAAGTTAGTAGTTTGTGTCAAAAGGGATTCCCAACCACTTTGAAGAACTTTAAAAGTACTAATGAAAGCCTAGTTTTATTTCAAAATTTTGTCCTTTATCAACAGGTCGTCTTGCCCTGTACCTTTTTTTAAAGGAACTGCATAACTAATGTAAGCAGTTATTTACATAAATATAAATAATCAGTACATTAGAGTACAGGATGTCGCAAATACTACACTTGGTACCTAGTTACACCTATCTTACTCCTCCGATGCAGCTCAGTAAGAACTACCTCGCAGGATCCAGAACAGGTTTTAATCAAGACTTGCTGTATCTGAAGAAGGACTTCAGAATTTGTTAGCCATACCATGTGTAAACATGATAGCCTGATAGGATTTGACTGAGAAAGCTGCTGCTTCTTTGCAACAATATCAAGCTTTAGTATGTTAATTCAAGGTTCTCAAATATCTAAGACAAGTTGTTTTTTCCTTAAACTTCCTTTTTGACCTTTTCACTGGCATATCCTTTCGCCTTACACTCTTTTCCAAATAATCTCAACTTTTTCTTGACTCACATCCAAAATATTCTTTTTGAACTCTCTCAGCAACAATCCTTCCTCTGCACAATTTTGTGTTATCTGCTCAGTTTTTCTTGTTTTCTTTGACATTCAGTAATCAGCAGGCCTGGACTGCGATCAAATAAGTGTTAGAGCTGAGTACCCCTGAACACATGGAGTGGCTGCTGACATCATAGGGTCAACTGCAGGATAGATTTTCCTGGAGTCTTTGGTATAGGGTATCAAACAGGCTGTTAATTGCTGTTGTTCTGATAAGTTATGTCCATTTTTGTCCTAGTAAATTCTCATAAGGACCTGGAAAATTTTGTGGGCTGAAATTGATAGAGCAAAAATATTTACCAATGGAAGAAGTCGCATTACTGAAGTTTTTAATTCACTGGTTCTTCATATTGAAGATTTTAATTCTGGCCTCTTTTTAGCAGGCCAGATTGTGACTAGGTTTTATGCAATGCACAATACAGGGTCTTGACCCCTTATTCTCCACGCCTGTGAACACCTGTATAGGCATAGTATTCACCACATAAATCTCTTGTTCACATTTCCTCTTAATATTATCTTGTCCCCGTCCAGTTTGAAACATTCAAGAATCAGAAAGTATGATCAGTTCTAATTAGGAACAACTTGTATCTTAAAGTTATTTAAGGTCTCATTACTCTCTATATACAAATCCAATAGCTCTCCATGGTCAGTTTAGGAATGTCCAGAAAATCATCCAAGCCAAACAGTCTGAGACCCTAAAAATTTGTGAGCTAATGTTTTTTTTCTCCTTTGTTTATCAGGAAATTAGGCTTATTTATATAATTTAAATTCAGGCATGATCAGCCTTTCTGTATACATAAAGAATTAGATCCGATATCCCAGTGGAGCCAAAAAAGATCACATACATTTTGGAAAATAAATACATGGCCATTATATTTCTCTAATAGTATAATTATGACAAGATTTTTCTTTTGCATACACAATAACCATACCTCTTGGAACTGCTTTCATGACAGTTCTATCATAAAAATAGTCTGACAAACTGAGACCTAAGGATATTGCCCTACAACGAACATTACCAGAAAGATTTTTTATTTTTTTTTTAAGTATTAAAAATAGTATTTATAGTTTGGACAGATGTCTATGCACCCATATTAGACACTGTAAACATCAAGGAAGGATAGGAATAGTTTAGGTTAATACAGGACACTATAAATCAGGGCAATGGGATTATTGTTCTTTGTTTTATGTAATAGCACCTAGCTGCCTTAAACTGTAGGAAGCTGAATTGCTACACACTATCCAAACACAGCAGGTCCTTGCCCTACTAAATCAGATTGGACGTGAAAGAGGAGACATAACAAGTGAGAATAGCATGTGGAGGAGGCTGGCTAAGAAAGACACGGGAAATGTTACAATAAGGCATACTGCTGTGTTGGCTGTATAGATATAGACATGCTTCTAAATCACATACAAATTTAGTGAAATACTGTCCCTTTTGTTGATAAATCTGGATAGTAGCAACCCACACTGACTCCTTCATTTTTTGAAATCAAAGAAGAGAAATGGGAATGGGATAGAGGAAATATTTTCCAACTGTGAGTTCTATCAGGAGATTAAATGCTCAAGCAAACAAAGCTAAGGATATTTTTATTCCTCAGGTCATTTAAAGTGAAAAGAAACACTGTAAAATATTTAGCAGTGGACAATTGGGAAGAACACAGACCAAAATATTTAATAGGATGTGTTAATAGCCTGGTACTCTAAAGAGTCATCTTAATGTGCAAGAAAGGAGAGCTCCAAAGAAAGATAAGATGAGAAATGGGAAGAGCAAATACTGAGTAGCAGAGCAACAACAAGGAATGAACGTGTGTCAGTAGTACAGTACAAGAAGGGAATAGAATGGAGGGAGACAAGCTGTTAAAAACTCTGCAAGGGAAATGAGGGAAGAAAGAGAATCAACACCAAGCCTGGAAGACGGGTCAAAAGATAGAAAAAAGGAAGGTGGCTTATGTTTTTTGTAGAAAGCAAGATGTGCAAGATTTGGAGAAGAGAGAATAATCTAGAATAGAGAGCTATAAAATTATGAGTTATGGCCTGGGATTTCATCTGAGGTTTTGTGACTTGAGTTTCACTGTTAATAAATTAACTTAATAGACCCACCCACTATTCTGATAGAAAAATGGCCCCTCAGTTTATACTGAACTGTTTATTCTATATTTAATACTCCCTGTAGGTGATGGAACACTTGAGACTGCCAACTGTCAACACAGCAATCTGACATTTAGTATTAATGAGTCAATAAATATGCCCTTTTTGTTATGTATAAAGGCCCAAGATGTTCTTCTGTCTTTGATTTTTCTTATTAATTAAAAATACAGAGCCTTTCAAAGCATTCCCTGTCAAACAGAGATAATGGAGATTTCATTGGCCATTGCCTTGCACATGCTGATATATCCTATAAACAAAAGTGTCAGAATGTTTGCACAGGAGGAATCTGGCCAGCTGGAGGGCTTTACTGAATAATAAAATATAAAATTAAAGCATTTATAACTGTTGCATTTAATATAAAAATCTGCAAAAGGTAATGACTAGATGGGTAATTTAAAACAAAAGCACCAGCAGTCAGAGAAATATAACTAAAAGTTATCAGGGGGAATTCTTGTTCCAGATCTCTGGAGAGCATAGTTGGAATATGGTGTGTATTTTTTCAATACAAAGCAATTACAGGCATTTCCAAATAATAAAAATCCATAAAATGTTCTGGTGTTCTTATACATTTTATTAATTAGATAATGTTGAAAAGTTACAGGATCCCATTGCATGCTGACAGCTCTCTACATCTGATAGGAACACTGGGGAGATATAAATGCTTATGTAGCCAAATGCTCTATATGTTTTTAAATGTACCCATTATGTTTAGTACAGCATCATGAAAATGAATATATGAACTTGTAAAAATTGAGAACTGTATTAGTCCCTTAAAGAATCAAATTCAGTGCCTGTGGACATGCTGAAACAACACAAAGTGTAGCCAGCACAAGATGTGAAACATCACAAAATAAAATTTGCCCTGTAATAAGCCATCTAAATTGACTTTTGCAACCTACTGTTGATGGTGACTGTATCACCCACTGTGGGAAAATCATCAATGAAAACTTTAAATACTCAAAAGTAAAAAAGATTTCCAGTTATTTTGAAAACCAGGATGTCCTGCTTCCACACTCACTCTGTAGAGGCTAATCCATAGGAAACACTATTTTAAATTTTAAAAAGTTTCTTCCCATTCAAGTTAAGCAAGATGGGTTAAGCTGTTCCAAATAAGAAATTATAAACATAAATTAAAAGTTGGTATCAGACTCAATTAATAAAAATTTCAAGTTATGAAGAATAGTACAATAAAGAAATTTCCTTAGTTTTTATTTGGCTTTGGACCACATTATAAATTGAATGGCAGTACGTTCAGATTTGTCAACTATAACTGAAAAAATTATTCTTTAAAATACTAGTAAAGCACATCTTAACTAACTTAAAAAGCGATTTATTTGTAGATGTCAAAGTAGATAGCCATTAGAAATCTTCATTCAGTAAGACGGCAGTCACCGTTAAATCACTGTGGGCCCAGGCTGTCCAATGCTCTCCAGGGTATCAGTAGGTGTGGATTTACAAAAAATACAGAGCTAAGGGGATATGCATCCCATCTCTAGCACAGCTGTGGGAATTCACTGTTGTAGCAGGGCTCCCTCAGCTCCTTCAGGGTACATGGCATTTGTAGAAATCATTGCTGTACAGTCAGAGATGTGTCTTTCTCCTTCTCTTTGGCTGCTCCACATCCCAGTACACAAATCAATGCTGGGAGGAAATGGCTTAGCCTGCCCCCGCTTCAAAACAGAACTGTATATGTCCCTCTCTGCCTTTCATGAGTTTTATTTCAGTGTTTTAATTTTTAGTGGCTTCAGTAGGAAGTGCCAAAATACTTTCGAAGATTAGACATTACTGCCTATCTCTGATCAGAAAGATATCTAGACCGGGAGAAAGCAGAACCTTCACAATTCCTTAGAAAAAATTAGGGGAAAGGTTGAACATCTTAAAATATCTATAAAGCCTCACTGCAGGGAGGAATTAAAACATGTGGCATAATGTAAGAGTTTGTCATTCTGTCTCATTGCTGTTTTCTAAAACTTTTTTTAATATTTTGCTGGCTAACAGTATCTCATGTGTCTTTATTACAACTTTTTGATTGTAATAGCTAAAGGAATATTTTATTACAGTCATATGATATTGAGTGAGCTGAACATAAAGGATGTCTGGGAGCAGTGAGATACCATTCCTTAAACTTGCCTGCTACATAAGATGCAATCAGTTCTTCATCTTTACAATTTGCACAAGTTGTTCTGCCTCACTCAGCTAGTACCTCATTAGTTGACAGGATTCGGATATAACTCTTCCCCCTGGAAAAAGAGAGATTTCAATAATTTAGTAATATAAAATGTAATGCCTTATATTTCTTTTGGTGGAGAAGATACAGAAATTTTTATATACACATCTGAGAACTTCTGCAGTTAATTATTTCATAAACACTTGACAGTACCCTTGTAACTTTCCAGCTAAAAAAAAAAAAAAGTATAGGTATTATTCTTTGATAGAAAAAACTGAAAATAAATATGAAAACAATTTAAATTATCTACAATGGAAGCACAGATGTCAATCCCACACATAAAATGCTCAAATTAATAGGAACTAGTAGTCCACCGATATCCCAAATATATTTAACACAATTAAAAATTCATAATCTATTTATATTCTATATATTTTCTATATATGTTTCATAGTTTTAACAGCAATAGACTCATCAATTATAAAACATACTTCAGAATACTAATGAATTTATTATTCTTAACTATATAAGGACAGGAAGGTAAAAGTATCGTTCCATTTATCTTCTTAGGAGTTCTTAAAATGCCTTTTTATAAGAGTTAGAATGCTGGCCAGCAACTAAAGGGATAGCAAATTGCAAAGGAAATCTTCAGAAGTGTTTCTTTTTTCCATTATATCTACAAAGTTGTTAACTACATTTGCCCAAATGAAGTCTTCCATATGTGACTCGGCAAACATGAGCAAGATTGTCATTCCTACAAAGACCTACAAGCCAAATTATTATAGGTATCAAACACTTGAAGCTCCAATAGACAGTTTTGCATGCTAATTGATCACTCCTCTCTGATTAGACTACCAGGTAAATCATGTTTTCTTCATCCTTTTAGTTCCTGAGGAGTTTTCTCACTGAGTTTAATGGAAACAATACACTTTCTTACTGTCCTCAAAAAGGAATATGCTCATATTAATGCATAGTTTGCTTTCCAGAGATTCCATTTTCTCCTACAGTGTTCACTAGAAATCTTACAAATACCCAGTTTCTTCCTGAACTAAAAAAAAAAAAAAAAAAGTCATATATTTTGAGCTTTAATAAAATAATAACAATAATTCAAATACACTATCTTTATTGCACTAGGTTTGTATTTTTATCTCATAAGAGATTGTTTTGTTGTCTTCTGTGACACAGGATGGAGTTTTACTGTTTGGAGGCCAAAATGGAGCCAGACCTCAGAAATGCATTCGGGAAGACTCATTTATTTCTTTGGCATCTCAAGAAGTCTTGAGGACAACCAAAAAGTTCAATTTGGGGGAAAAAAAAGAAAATAATTAAAAGTAAATTAAAATCCAGTTGGATATTAGGAAAACCCTTCCAAAACTGCCAGCATCAGGAAAGTCTGGAGCAGTTTACTAAGGGATGTTGTGTTTATTTTACTAAGACCTGGTTAGACCAGCTGCTCCCTAATTAGGAGCCATGACCCCAGCTGGACTCAGAGCTTTTCTCATCCATGAACAAGCCCAATGGGCAGTCAGCTGCCGGAGGGGAAGGCAAGGCAAGGCAAGGCAGAAGTCACACAAGGAAGACAACTTGCAAGCACAGAGGTCTGAGAACTGCTGTGTTAGACAAATACCTGCATTTCTAAGTATCTATCTGATTGCTGAGGTACGCTCTAGTCTGCTTCAATGAAGTGAGTTAGATTAGATCTGCAATATCTCCAAACAGATACTCCTTGCAACAGATGTCTTTGAGGCCTCTGCTCACCCTACATGTCTAGGATTTTAAAAGTTCATGTGCATCAGTTATATTAAAAAGATAAAAAAAGACAAGAAAGATAACTCTGCTACCCTTTACAATGATGGTAGATTATGTTTTTACATAATACGCAGAAAGAATATCTCAGCTGTAAAGTCAGTAGAAAGTACACCATGCTCTTTTCTAGTTTTACTGAGGAAGAGAGCATTGTCCTCTTCTATCATAGTAAAGAACCTTCTATTTTATCATTGCACCATTTATGAGCTCTGAAAATACCATTTCACCATACTCAAAAAACTATCTGTGGTTGTAACTCACTATAGCATGTCCAAAGGAAAATCTGAATCTCCCAAAGCTTCCTAGCTGCTTGTCCAGTTTTGTAAGCTTGTGTTTCTATTCTGCAGGCTGCCCATAGCCATTTACTAGTAGACAAAATATCTGGAGATCTGCAAAGTGACATGTATTATCACAGAATCATAGAACAAACCAGGTTGCAAAGGACTGCAGGAGGTCAGCTGGTATGACACCTTGGTCAAAGCAAGGCTAGCTGCTCAGTCATATCCAATCAAGTTTTTAATGTCTCTAGGAATGGAGAATCCACAGCCTCTTTATCTCTCTGTTCTATTGTCTCTAAAAAGTCCCTCTTCTGGGATAATGTATCACTAAAATAAGATGGACACCAAACAATTATTAGTACACACCATTGTGTTTTAACACTTTTTTTTTTCTTTTGCAGGGCTTGGATATTTGGTTCAACAGGAAGGTTGAAGGGACCCAGCCTTGTATTTTACAGTTGTTCACTCCTGTGGGTTTACCCAACATACCTTTTTTGAGTAGGATAATTAACAATCAAAGGCATCTCCACAGGGCTGCTCATAACGATAACACAGGAAAACCCTCATCTCTCAACATACGTAAGGCTCTCCTTTTGTATTGTTGGGTTTAAATAAACTTTAATTCCTCAAAGGTAAGGCAGTGAGTAAGCTGCAAACTTTGGATTAAGTGCTATTCAGATATCCAAGGGAATTTTTTTAAGTACCTATTTTTTTAATGATGTGCCACTAAATGCCATCAACCACATCGTTATTATTTGTGAACCATATTGACCTTAATAAAGCCATATATCAGAGTAATATAAATTGCAAATTTTGTCCAACTTGGAAGTCAAGCCACAATTGCACTAGATTTCATAAATTCAAGGTTCCTGTCCTAAAAATTTTCTAAATGCCCTATTTCTGGGGTCCTGTTTTCCTAAAGAATTATGGCACACACTGAGCTATACTGAGTCAGCAGGAATACTCACAATGTACAAAGCTAAGCATGTGTCTTATCATTCACCCTAGCATCTGGACCCAATTGCATTGAATTTACTACATAATGAGGAATAAGAGGGAACGAGAAGAATCACGCATGTTGTCAGAGTTTGTAAGTGTCCACTGTTCAATAGTTCAAAAAAATAAATGTTTTTGTCTGTGACTGCAAATAATAATCTCTCACTTCTTTCTAATATATCCATTTTTGTTCATCTATTAGGTAGGTAGCATCAGAAATGCATCTCAAGGAAGGATTTCAGAGATGGTAGTATTGCTGAACAGTGAAATAGTTACAATAAGAAACTCTATGTATCAGAGTTAGCTTAAAAAAAAAGAAAGAAAAATTGAGGAAGAAATAAGGGAGAAAAGTACATGCAGCTTCATTAACAGAGGGTTGGGCAGTGAAATACAGAGACTCAGAATAGGAAAGGCACTGTCAATGTTTTTTCCATCTTAGAGAGTTTCTCAGTGAAACTCAAGACAGAAGGGTATTGAACCAATACTGAAGTTTCTGCGAAATAATGCTCACAGATTTCAGCCTGGGATTTCCCTGAGAGAAAATGTGCATGTGAAACAAGCAGGTGGTCTGAGCCTGTGAAGTAGGTCTGAAACATTAGTGATGTTTTAAAAGTTACTGCATATGTGTAAATCAATAGTAGAACATAATAAAATGCATCCATGGCCTCATAGACAAAATGTTGGAGAAACAGAAAAGATCTTCCAAAAAAAAGCTGGTCAGAATTTCCAATGGGAAAAAGCGAACATACCCAGATATGGTAGCCATAACTAATGGTGAGAACATGAGAGGGGGAATCAGACCTCCTGAATGGTTTTTCCTGGTATTTATGAGCATAAGCAAACATTTTATTTTCCTATAACCTCGTTTATAGATCTGAAAATTATGAGATGGACCATTTACTACAACTGAGGTGCTTAACTAAATGGAGCACTATTTCACTTGCTTTCTTCTGGCAAAATTATTGTTATTGTGTCTTATGTACCACAAATGGCTTTTGATATTTTAGGCATATTCCATTACCAAGGTCCATGCTTGTGCTCCCAACACTTCCGCTGAAATAATAAAATACTTGCCTTTGGCTTCGACAGAGGTACAAACAAGTTTGGTGTGTTTTTTCTGACAACTATATAAACAAATATTAAATAATACAGGACTAGGCTACAGCATGTAACACAAGTATTACACAGGCATTTTCACTGCTAACAAGCACACTGCTCTTCCAGGATGCTTATCATTTTTCATTCTAACCATACTGGCATGAAGAGTCTTTGGAATAAGTGGATTTAGTTTAAAAAAACCTTCTCATTTTTAATTCACTGGTAGGCAAAAGAGTAGTATCTTCATGTTGTTTTACTAAAATAAAATAATGTAGAGGTGAGAATGAGGGTTAGGATATTTTAGGAGGGTTAGGGTAATTTTACATAATTATGTAAGAGACACACATGTTTTATGTTCTTCTAGAAGATACTGTCTTAGTGCTGCTACCAGGCAGATAATTATTTCTTTTGCTCGGAAAGCACTGGTCCATGCGACAGCAGTGAAAGTTGCTGTTTCAAATCTTGCTTAATGACCCACAGTATAGAGAAGGGGTATCAGGAACTTGTTAATGTCATTAGAGGAAGTAGTGCAAAAATACACTTTAACATATGAAGTGTAAAATAATTCCAGGCAATTCTTGTTGAATAACAATATACAAAGTGATCTGCAGTCAGTTGTTACTTGGCCTCTCTCCTGGGCTAAGTACTCACGTAAAGGTCCCATAATGTCTGGGGAAGCAACTAGCTGGGACTGTTTTCAATGGTATCTACAGATTAAGCAGAATTTACTCCATTAAATCCTGTATTTGACAAAACACTTTAATATTGGGTGCAAAGCACAAACTGGAATTTTTTTATTTTATTTCAGATAAAAACAGAAAAGCTTCCAAATACAGAAATATTACTTAGTTTAGCTATACTAGAAGTTGTTTACAAGTATAAGGACTTGTAAAATTAAAAGTCATTTATTACAGTTGATTAAATAAGTACTGGTTTTAATGTTTGCTCTAATATATTTTCAAATTGCACAATATGAATTTTTTCATTAGTCCTTTGTAAAATGGTATTGTCTACATTTTCCAGCCTTTAATCAATAACACCCTGCTGTTACTGTTGGCCTCTTTTGTGGAGGAGATCAAACTGGGATTCTCTCCAGAAATATAATTCCTTAACCTTTATAGAATTCCTCAACTGGCTAGAGGGCAATTCTTTGTGTTCTCCCTTCACAGAGCTGAAAGAGCTGCCTCTTGCCCTGCAGAATGATGAAAGTGATCAGGGCACAACCACACTCAAAAGGATTCTGAAAAGTAACCTGTTAGTATTTTTATGTTCTCTGGGGGGGGGCAAAAGAACATCCTGAACTTGCTCTCTCACTCCATTCCTCGATGCTGAAGATGAAATCAGAGAAATTCTTCTGTAAGCCCTATCTTCTAGTCAGATTCTGACCTACTCTTCAAAAACTTGCACACATTTCAACATTTTACTTATTATGGAACCAAAGAAATATAAATTACAACGTTTTATTTCTTTCTTCATGGCAGACCTTAAAGCTGAGAATCCAATTCTCCAAGTTTAAGAATGTTTTTTAATTGCACTGACCAGCTGCTGGTTTTGTAGATCTTTAGCTATTCCTCTCTCTTCTGAACATTCATGTTCAGTGAGATAAAGAAGAAAACTGGATATTTTAACAAATAAATATCCAAAGGTATGCACAGCACCACTGTGGTACTTCTCAATATAATAAAGGTGCCAGAGCTAGTAAGATCAGTGAGCTTTATAGTGTTTGTATATTAAATGACTTTTTTTAGAAGTATTTTTAAAAACAATGTCCATATGTAATGTAAGCAGAAATATTCTAAATGTTTCAAATAATACTTCAGAAAAAAATAGGTGTACTTTGTAGTTTACTATAAGATGGAAACTAGTGCATAATCTAAACAATATGATTACACCTTACTCTTCCAGCAGTCTCCAGTAAATTCATAGTATGACTTCACCAGTTACCAATCAGAAAACATAACCCTAAGCTACAGTATGACTTTTATTGCATACCTTGTCACTGATTTATTATAATCATGAAGGCCTGTTATGCATCTTGACATAACTGGGCATTAATAAAAACAGAGCTGCATTAGTTCTGCCTTTATAGATGTTTCTGGAATGCATTGGTATTATTTTGGCGTGCTGTTTTAAATTGAAGATATGTGCTCTGCTGTAATGCAGCTGAATTTTTCTTCATATAAACCACTTGTGAAAGAGCTCTAGCTAAACATAAGTTGAAGTGGTTTGTGCAGCAGGTACCAGATATTACGAAGTTTTAAGTTAGTCTTCTTTTAAATTAACAAAAGAAGATTTTTCTTTTTCATTGTATAGATCATGCCAGTCTCCTTCAACACACTGTGGAGCTTTCATATTGCTTTCCTGTTTGGCAATATGCTGAAGTGATTTCTCTTCTTAAAAGCTTTGTGATGAATCCTAGTTTTCTTCCTCAATAAACTACTGAATGTTATCAGGCAGTCAGAAAGGTATTTTGTGCACATTAAAGATGTACAAATAATTTGCAGATTCCAGCATTAAAGGCCCTGTCTTAACATTCTCCTGAGAAGGAAATGAGGCTTTATCTTAATCATCTAAAAATGTAATTACATCTGTATTAAGTAGGCTATGACTTTAATGTTCAACTCATTATACATTTTTTCCTAATGAAGACAAAGCTGTTATAATCAGGTTAGACAGCACCAAGAGTCAATATAAAATGCTTTACTCTAATTCATTTTGGCTTGGTTCTGGTTATGCATTGACTCTTCAACCTGGCTACAAATACTTGTTCGATGTTTTATTTCATCTGTGCCAATAACATGCTAGAAACTCCACAACAGTGTGGCTCGGAGACAGTGGTGGTACATCTCAACTTACCACAGTAGACCTTGAATGACAGTTACACTGTCTCTTGTTTTCCAGTGGTACAGTAGCTATTAAAATGTACGTTGTTTGGAACCTGAAAGTTACAGATTAAGGCATGGATCTTTGTGGCAAGTCCACTACCTAAAGAAGCCAAAATAATTTTCTGATTAGCCACAGCTAGTAAAAAGACTGTGTCATTCACCACTACCTGAAATGGACAACAATTAAGCACTGATAAGCTGCACAAGTTCTTAACTACGATTGATTATAAAAAGAAAAATATTTAGCTGGTAAAGAAAACAAGCTTTAAAGATAATGACACAACACGAGGTATTTCTGGTGCAGAAGATGCCGATACTGTGTTTCAGTTCCTGAAGACATCTCATTCAGTAACTTTCATCTCATCAGTGTTGGGCTTTAGCTCATCTGCCTGCATCTAAATTCCCTATCATAACAGCTGCTAGCAAAAAGCAGTCTCTACAGCATCTGAAACTCAGAACAGAAACATTTTCAAATCCCATGGTGTAATTGTTCTGGTGAAAACTATAGCTAGTGGTAACTCCAGCAGTTTGTCATAATGAAAAAGAAAGCTATTCAGAAAAGCCTGAACTGGTGAACACAAATCTGATGCTGCTCCACTGGGAAACACTATGGGAGTTCTGGTCTTCATTTTGTAGGCTTCCACTGCAGATTCTTCTGTAATTTCAAAACATTTCTGTGTGACCTCAAGCCTTACAAATTTTATTGACAACTTGTGAAGCATGCAATAAGATGTCTGTTATTTTTGTAAGCCCTGGGGCTTATGACAGGTAGAGAAAGTCCATTTGATGTTCTCCCTTGCTAAAAGTTGTTCTTTATTCTTGTTGTTACCAGATAAATATACAATATCATACAACCTTGCCACCAGTGTTCTCAGAAGTGGCTGTATTTCACTTTCTATTTATCTTTAATTTGGTCAGATTTTTTTAAGGTGAATTCGAAACACTAATCCAGTGATGAAAAAACTTCATTTCCCTTTCTTTTCCCCTACAAAATGTACTTTTTTGAAGCATCATCTGTGTTGTAGCCATAGTACATAATTGAGATCTTCAAATAATTTATTTGCTATTTGTTAAAGTACAGTTTTAGTCACCTTTACTTTATGTGCAAGTCAAATACTACATTCTACAGTATGGATTTTGCAGAAAAGCTTTAAAATAGCAGTAGGCAATGATACCCCTTTGGAAAAGAAGTGTTGTCTGCTTGCTTTCTTATTGCAGAGCATACTTCATAGGGGTCCTATCTACTATGTGTCTTCATTCTCTAATGGGAATATGTCTTTGCTGGGACTGGTTTAAAGTCATGGGAAGCAACAGCTTCATTGGAGTTGGCTTTCTATTTCTCTGCTTCACTCCAGTGATATCCCTGATAATGACATCAATGTGTGTATGTATCCCAGTTCTGTATAAAGTATGCTTCATTTCCTCTGATTTTTCCAAAAGAAAACTCAGTGTTATAAAAATGAGTAACATCTTTTTCTTGATATGGAAATCTCTAAAATCCCTAAGAACAGTTCAGTTGTGACAGATGATCTTAAATAGCTACATGGGCTGGGTAGTTTAGCAATATGCAAAATGACTAAGGAAAAATATCCAAACTTAATTGGTTTTGATTAAACACAGAACTACATACAAGTAAAACAGCAATAAATGCCAGTATTTTGGACCCCAGCCTGTGATGGTGCATAGGTCTGTACAGGTTTGCAAAACTGACAGGAATCAGAGAAGCAGGAGCAGGCTGCCTTTCCTTGCACCACTTTGCATCACTCCCTCTGACACTGTGGCAGCATTTGCACTTTTCAAAAAAAATATCCTCTTTGAAGTCTGCTATATACAGACACATACAAACATCTAAAACAGATAAAGGGATAAGGGAGGGTAAGCAACATTTCTCCGCAAAGGAAGATATTCCTCTGTTGTATCCCGTATGTGCAGTTCTGTCTCAAGAACTCTTTGCATCCTCAGAATTTTTCCTGCACTATTATTTCCAGGAATAAAGATCAGTGACATGTACTATAGGACACAGAATTTTCTGAAGAGCCAGCATTTTTTGCAGGAAACTCAAAGAACCAGCTTGCAAATTCTACTCCTATCACTGAAAAATTACTTGTAAACTACTCCTAAAATCCCCCCTTTGTGTATACTCACTCTGTCTTTACTTTCCATGCAGTTTAGATCTCACTTAAAACAGACCCTAGTGAAACTATCAGTATTTTTGTTAAATTTTTAATAGAATCTGTACAATGCATGTGGGAAAAAAAATAAAAATCTATTTCTCAGACCAGAGATAGGCTGGAATATATAACTCCAACAGCTGCCAGTCCCAAGTTACACACTTCCATTTTCAGAAATGGCTGTACCTAATATTGTTTTACTTCCATTTTCAGAGAAATCCATGTGCAACTTCAGATTATATTGGTTTGTACTGTGTGTGCTGCATGTGCTTGCTGACCAAAGCGATCATTGTACTTGTCATTTAAGTGCCAGAAGTTTTTTTTCAGTCTGCACATGGCCTCCACAGCTTTTTCCATTATGTTAGTAATCTTTTATTTGTTAATCACATTGAGAAGACTGCTGTTAAAGCAAAGCACTGTGGAGTTACCAGATGTATGTGCACAGAACTTTCAATGCCCTCTAGTGTTTCTTGCTTGCAAATTAAAACTTCTTATAGTCAGTGAAGATTTGTTAGCATGGTTGGTTAGCTGGATTTTTAAGTCCCTTTGTGGATACTGAAAACAAACCCATTGTAAATATGGCTATATCATGAAACATAGAAAAGTAAGTAAAACTGCTTCAACTGAGATAGGCTGTGGAATGTTTTCAGTGTTTGAAATTCAAACAGTGCATAGCAGGCCTCTCAACTTCTCTCGCAAACTGGAAGGCTCCATTTATTGGTAAACCCATGCATTCAGGACATGCCTGCACAAGAGATGTGATGTATGTACAGTCACACGGCAAGAAAGAAGCCATGACACACTACCTATAGCTCAGGAGTGAATCTTCCAGAGGTTTGGGGCACAAGATTAGATAGCTCTGTCCCTGCAGTGCCACAGTCTCCTTTCAGCTGTGCGATCCTATGCACTGGACCAAGGTGACCAAGTGCATCTGCTATATGGAAGAAACTGAAGGAGTAGGAGACGATGTCAGATCAAAGTGCCTCAACAAGATGGAAGGCAAACAAATAGCTGAGATTTCAGAGACCAGAAGAAACAAAACTTGCATGATAGTTTGATTAGAACTGTGTTATCTCGGTAAGAGAGAGCGTCCTGTCCTAAACAGCTCCATGATTGTCCTGACTTTTACATGTGTGCACAGTGAGAAATAGCATGGATGCTGGAAGACAACAGGCAATCAAGCCAAGACATGACACAATTACAAAGTTCTCTCCCAAATGACAGAAGTCATAAAGACTACATTAACAGCAGGATTTCATCGTCTAGCTAGCAACTATCTAAGAACTAACGATTATTTTTAGAGCTGTGAATGCTTTGATTTCCTGATATGTAGCACAGCAGCAGTAATGTATCATTACAGCACTGTGCCCAAGCTAACCAGCTTTGATCACACTTTTAGGGTCAAACAACTATCTCATACAGTATCGCTCTTATTGTGTAAGTTTTTGGCTTGGTAGTTGAGAGATCTCTACTCTCCTGCTGTGCGCACTCATGAAGATATGCCCTTAGTATCTCTTTACATTAGCTTCCTGGTCAGCAATTTCTGAACACAAAGGCGCTTAGTTCTGCCTCATTAATCTGAGAAAATACCGTATTTAGTTGTTTTTAATACTTCAAACACATAAAATTAAAACAAAAAAAAATTCCAAAACAATGTTGTGACAAACTCACAAACTGTCCCCTAATCATTTGTGACAGTTTACCTAGTTATTGGCTTGTTTATTTTATGACTGTATTGGTGATTATTGTATGAATGTATTGGTTTTACAAAAATACTTTTCTTACTTCACAAAAAATTACATGCAAGTCATCTTTAAAAAGTAACAGAATTGAAACAGTGACACACAAAGTAGTGTTCATGAAAGTGGTCAGAATGTTACTATCAATCACTGAGGAGGAAAAAATGGTAAACTGCAGCACAGAGAAACAAAACATCAGGCAGAAATAAACCTTCTTGTTCTTCTGCCAATATATACAGTTTTATGGCAGTTTGTTATCCAATAGCTTCAGCATTCAATAGTTTCAGCAGGAACAAAATTAGGCTCCACGTTTTTCCCCAGTGGTTTTATTTACTGTTTAAGGGCAAGGTAGGTTAGGAGAGATGCAGCTAAGCTTTGGGTGAAAGGGTTTCTTTTCAGTTTTAATGATGAGATGTTGGTTTCCTTTTACTGTTTGTGCAGTCTTCAGAATCAGAAAGCCTTAAGAGTGATGGCGCAGCTGGAGACTGAAATCTAAGCTATATTCTTGGTAGCTTCAAGACGTAGCTGGAATTTAGGGTTCCTGCTGGGATGTCACATACAAAGGATTTTTTATACATTTCATGGGCTTCAGTTGAGGGCTGTATAAATATCAAGCAGGAAATAGATTACTTAAAAATGAGACACTATCTTTATTCTTTTATTTGCAGAAATAAATATATAATGCCTTGAAATTGAATTCTTAAGGATACATCCTCAGGCACTTAACTTCCTATTGCTTTTGACAGATTTTAGGCATCTCATGTCCTTTCAGGATGTAGGTCTTAACCTCAATTATGCTTTTAATTCTAAGCACCATGAGGAATCCCAGAAATAATTAGAAACAAAGATAAAGAGTAGTGAAGCCCACTTTTAGCTGTAGTTCTTCATCATCCTCAAATCTACACCAGGTGAAGAAAAGCCTAGAAATCAGATTTTAATCAATAACTTTTTACACATGTCCAGAATGTTTAAGCTACAAGAACTTTTTAAAAAGTCCCTAAAAACTGGTAAATAATGGATAAAGATTTAGAAAAAAAAGTGCCTATAAGAAAGAAGGACCAGGATGCATTAATAATAGATAGTGATAATGTTACGTCCCCAATCATTGACCTGAAATCGTGATTGTGAAAGGCGGTAGTTTATCTGCAAAGCAATAATCTCAAAAAAGTGATTGGAATTGATCGTAAAAACTTTGCTCAGCACCAGGTGGTGCTATTCTGCTTTTTTTAAAAATCTTGTGAGCTACTAAAATATTTACATTGTAAAAGAATAACCTCTGATTAAACGAATGAGAAAAGTATCTATTTTCTAAAGCTATAAGTCAATTGTGACTGCTCTCAGTGTTATGCATTTCTATATTTAAGAAGCAGAGGATTCTCAGCACACCTGATAGGAAAATTTAAAAAGTCTGTAGCTTTAAAAATAATCCTACTTACCTCACAATTAAACTATTCATATAAATTTTTTAATCCATAAAAATTCTACAAATGCTTTTTTGAGAGTCGTACACAAAAAAAGAAAATTCAGCTTAATCCAAAAGTGCTGGTTGTGAGATGATACATACCAAGTATGTATATTTGCTTGTAAATTTTTCAATTACAGGCAGGTTGTCTAATCAACGTTCCATAATTTTCCTTTCCTTCAGAGTTAAAAAAGATTAATACACAATCTTAACATTGGTATTACATGAATAAAGGACAGAATGTTTTTTGCCATGGGTTGCTGTCAATGATTGTGACATATACTGCATTACCAGCCCCAAATATTAATTAGCGTAAGTCAAATCATTAGATTTCTTTTTAAGTATGAGATCTGAAACTAATAAAAGTATGGTTTTGCCTTCTTACTTAGTACCAATAAACTTGAATTTTCACATTCTACTTTGAAAACACTAGGATTAGGTATAGGAACAATTTTCTTCAAAATTAAATTTTCACATGTCTCTGGAAGCTGGACATGGAAAAAAGTGCTTATTTTTGTAAAAACAAAAAAAAATCAAGAGCAAACATTCAAGTGAAGGTTTTTTTGCAAACAAAAGCATAATGTAACAACATCATGCTTCTTGCCTTGGATGAGACCGGCAAACAGGCCTACTTCCTGCTTGAAGGAAGAAAAAAGATGGAAGGAGTGAGCTAGCTCAACACCAAAGTCTTTGCCTCCAGAAACTCAGACAAGTCCAGAAGGTGGGGATAAGAGGGAGAGAGAGCCTTAAAATCAATTCTAGAAAATAAATCTGGGGTCAAAGTTCAAGGATTTGGTTTTTATTAAGCATGTTTGCCAGATAGTCTTACACTTTGCCCAGATGTTCATATAAAGCATAAGTTGCCCTTCTTTATGGTTTATGGTCATCTATTCTCAGAAGACCAGATGGTCACAAACCATATTTATAGACAAATTTACAAGAACTTTATCAGCTTCAGTTTAACAAAATCTAATTATGTTTTATCTGTCTTTGCAATGTATCAATAACCTAATAATTTTTAGGATAGCTTTTTCAAATAGATTTAGATGCATCATTCATACAAAAAAATGTCTTAGAGGAAGTAATAAGAATCCAGTAAATTATTTTAAAGGCCATAAAGTAGCCACATGTTGACACCCTATTCCCACTATTCTGCAAACTGAAAAGTCTTTGCAGTGATGGTTTGATATGAAAGGAGTGACATCATCTTACGCTGCTCTTCAGTTTATCACACTCCTGGGACTAATGGTTTATTTGTGGACAATTGATTCTTATTTCCAGGGGTTCTTGTATTGCTGACTTTGCCAGTTTGTCAAAAGCACTGCCTTTGTGGCTGGTTTTGAAGACATCCCAGAATTACAGGAAATTTGTTCGACAAATAAACTGGATTTTCTCTCTTGCTGCTGGAAGGCTGAACTGAAGGCATACATGGCAACTGCACACAGTGTTTACTACCCCTGCAGTCTGCAAATGACAGATCATTAAACTCAGCATAGCAGAGCTAAACCTTCTGCTCTCTGCAGTGCAGTGCTGATATAATACAAGTGTATTAACAGGACAACAACTTGGGGAACCTGGCTTTTTCCATACAGACAGAAAAGAAGCAGTTATTCTTTAACTGATGCAATAACACCAAAATCTGTGTGGGTTTGGTTGGTTTTTTTTTTATATGCATCTAGCCTTAGTTAGAATAAAAAGTAAATCCAGAGGTGGATGTCCATATTTGATCCCGTCATAAGTGAAAAGTATAGTATTGCCTCTGCCTCCTATAACCTTGATAGCTGGTTCTGGAAAGGAGGCAGAGCCTGGAAACATCTCCTTGGCAAAAATACCCTACCAACCCCACCCCTCAATCTTTCAAACACTGCAACAGACAGGCAGTAGCAGCCTGAATATGCATCTTCTGGTGAGAGCCTACCCTGTTGTCTGAGAACAAATATCCACTCCACAAAATTGCCATCACTATCCACTATTAATCAGCAGAAGATCAAGTAATACTAGAAATAAACCACTATAGGCTTGAAGAATGTTTCCACACAGAATGGCAGAATTTACGCATTTTCCTTCTTTATGGGTCATGATTCTGAAGAACTGTATTCAGTAATGCAAATCACTGCTTTTTACTAATCTTTGAAGTTATTCTTAAGTTTTTAAAACAGTAAAAGCATATTTGTTAATGAACTCACTTACCAGAAAAGGCAATATAACACAACACAGAACAATCCAATGCTAACTGATCAGTTTCCTTTATGGGTTTTCATCCCTTGTACTAATGTAGAGCCCTTGCTTGCCTACTACATCCAAAGATAAACAATCTCCTATTTAAAAGTAAAAGGTAAACTACACATGACCCAGTCAGATGGAAAAAATATCCTTAGGCTGTCAAATCTCTGTGGTTTCAGATGAGTAGTAAACGTGGTCTCTGATTCATCATTCCTGGATCCCTTCGGTTACTGTAGCTTAATGCAATAGATATGTGAACTTGACACTCAACTGCCACAGTTTATAGCTTGGCATAACAAAATAAATGGAAGTAGTTGGGGGCTTAAGTTAATATGCTGGACTATGAATTGCAGCTGGTAACATGCATTCTCAGTGCCTGTTCTGCTTCCTCTGTTACAGGGGTAGTTTCATAAACAAAGAGGTGAGGAAGGATAGAATAGCCAGGAAAGTAACCTTGTGCTCAGACAACAATTTGTCATAGCCCTTAGTTTGGGAACTGAGTACAATAAGGTACAGTCTCCCATATTGACTGGTATAATCAAGCAGAAAAAAATAGCTTTTTCTACAAATTTATCACTAGGACAAAAAATGTTACAGGCAAAAATGATCTAAAAGAGACAAATCCTCCAAATCCTCCCCGCTTGGCAGTCCTAATTTCCATTAAATTCTTACAGTCTTGTCACAGCTTTTGTCTTATCCAGATGGAGTCACAGTCAACCCACTTTCATTCAAGCCTCATACTTAACCCATCCACGGTCAGCAGCCAACAATAGCCCACAGTTGGCTACTGCCAGGATACTGGACTAGGAAGTATGTGTTGCCTCAGGAGGAGGGGACTGATTAATAATTATCTAATATTTCCCCCTCCATATTCAGTGGAAGGAATGGAGACTCTTAGGAAAGATTTCAGCTCTCCCTGGCATGCTAACATCTCACGGCTAATGATATAAATGTCCAGTCATACATATGAAGTAATGACAACCTGATTTCCATCTTGTGCAGCCAATGCAAAAGCAGGTTAGTCTTTGATCCCTAGGCATGCTAAAACTTACTAGCCAAACAAAGGCCTTCAACTATAGCAAAAGCAGCTTTACCACCTCTTTTAGACTTTTCCAAAAAAGAATTATGATTAAAAAACTTCTGACCCTGTCAGCATAGGAAATAGTTTCATAATCAAGAGCTTAACAACTGCTTCTTTAAGAAAAAAACACACTACAATCTCAGAAAGAGATCTCTGTCATAAGCATAGCATCATAATACTTTGCTATTTCTTTTTTTTTTTTCCTTTTACATCAGAAACACCAGAATTGTTCTTTAACAAAGCAGAAGGGCTTTC
The DNA here is from genome assembly GCF_964188355.1 of Buteo buteo. Taxonomy (NCBI): domain Eukaryota; kingdom Metazoa; phylum Chordata; class Aves; order Accipitriformes; family Accipitridae; genus Buteo; species Buteo buteo. The sequence continues at coordinate 76,833,876 of NC_134171.1, read as the reverse complement.
ATAAGGCAGTTCAACTGGCAGTAAAAGTACCACAAACGGAAGGGGAGCCCAGGCATACAACAATTATTTTGTATGCAGGGTGCCTGTTAAAATTCTTTTTTGTTGTCATTGCTCTGTTTTTAACCTGGTTAAATTTCCTCCTTCCCCAATCCCTAATGGTTTTGTTTCTCTGCATTGCAGAACTTTTTAATCTTTCTCCAGTTGCATGTATTTCACTGGATTCAGGAAATATGTTGTAATGCCATGTTCCCTATATGTAGTTAGAGTTAAATACAAGAGCTGACAGACTTCAAATGGAACGGTGACCTTCCTTTTTCTGTGGCCTATTGTACCTATGCTAAAATCTTGCAGAAAATACAATGGAATGGCACTTTGTATTTTAATGAAACTTCAATCTGTAAGCAATTCTTGTAAATGTCAAAGGCTGGGGGATTTGCAGAAGTTGTGTTAGAGGATTAATGCTAGCTCAGAACTCTCTCTTAACTTAGAATCTTATGTATGACTAAGGTAACGTAAAAATATTCAGGAAAAAATATACATGGGTCTGAAAGTATCCACTGTATCACTTTTGAATATCAGCTCTGCTCTCATTTTCCACTGGTGTCATCCATACATATTGAGCCTAGGCACAGTAAATGTGGTAATAAAGGTTGTAATTCATATCTAGAAAAACATTCTCTTTAATTTAAAAATTAGTAATTTTGCCTGTTTATCAGCAGCATGGTGCTGTTGGATCTGCCATTTCATAAGCTACACAAAACCTGTCTTTTTTTTTCATTTTGGCGCATTTTGAGGCTCTCTTTATTGACATTTACATGTTCTAGTTTTGCTGAGTTGTAAGCAGTTCTAATAAAGATCTTCACAATTGATTTTAAGCCCATGTAAAAGTACAATATTAGTAGCAGATGATGTTATCATGAAGCTCAGCATTAAGTCAGTAGTTGTAAGAAACACAAAAATGGTCTCCTGTGAGAAGGAACCCAGGGACAAAGAAAAGCTGACAAGTATCTTGGAAAGGCCTTCTGGCAATGCAGTGTGATTTTGATGGTAATGTTTGGGTTTTCTGTTGTTTTCTACAATCAAATGCCAGCCCTAGAAGTGGGTTTTGTGTTGACCTAAGCGAATTGGGAAAACACACCCCTGTTGTGTACAAAATTAAACATCTCTGCTCCCTCAGGGCATAAAAATAGTACGAAGAGTGAAAAAAATATAGCAAAGTAAATCTCTGCAGCTTTTTTGCTCTGCTGCTGTTACATAATGCTGTTCTGAAAACCACACTGTACAAGACTGATGGGAATCTAGTGGTCCAGATAAGCTGCTGAAGTCCCAGATCTACATGAAATTCTAGCCTAAAATTTATAGCCTCAGTATGCATGTGTAGGGACTTTTGCCTCTCATTTGCTTGAGGAAAATACACACAGTGCTAGCTCTGGCTCCTAATCATGCTGCTGTCAGATGCTGAGCTGCCGAAGGCTGATTACGTCAAAGAGGAATTACAAAATATTTTTGGATTAATCAATGCTACCTTAAGCATCATCAGCTAATCTTTGCATCTTTTTTTTTTTTTTCAATTCGGCATGTAGCCAAGAGTAAACACACAGCTTAAAATGACCTGCACCATCTCTTCCCCACTTCCACAGGGCTCATTTACCATAGCAGACACACTACAAAGACACAGAAGTAGCTATATCTATGAACAGGAGGAAAAATTCTAACCTTGCCATCTGATCCATGCTTCCAGAAACGTTTGTATATGAAACATTCTAAGCTCCAGATCACACATTGCCCACTGCTGCAGTCACCAAGAAACACAGATTGTGCCTAAGCATTTTTCTAGAGCAATGGGGATAAGACCACCAAGCAATTTCTATCAGCTTTCTGAAATCAAGATGTGGGTATTGCAAGAAGTTCTTTGCTTAGTGCCCGCTGGGGAAGCATTACACTTATTTTGATACTGTACATTCCGAACTCTTCCAACCACTGCTACTTAGACCCCAAATCCTGGTATACCTTCAGCTTCCCTAGCACATTAGCCCGGGTGCTAAAGATCATGACAAAGGTTTTATGGTCATAATCTTAGACAGTACTGCTGCTGTTGGTCACCTCAGTAGATGATGGTGGCTCCCACATCTTTGACAGTAGTAGAATTCAGAGGAGATTGTCATTCTCTTAAGATTTCTAGCTGGTATCAAAGCAAGCAAGCAAGCAAAATTTTAAAAAGGAAAAAATGGTAAGACACCTAAATATTAGAGTCACACGACTTGGTGAGAATCCCAGCCACAGACTCACGGTGATTCTGCATTCACCCTCTCCAAACTGAGCTGTTGCCATTGTCTATTCAAGCCAAAGTCTTCAAGAAAGCTGAAGCTTTTACACCATGTAGTGGCCAACATCCCATGGAGTTGGGTGCTAAAATATTAAATGACTTCCAATTTGTTATCCATTCTGTATCATACTAATGGTCCTCCTCTTAATGGTCTTTCCGGGAAACAACTTCATTGTTGCATTGCTTTACTTAGACACAAGGACTGAGAGAAACTAAAACTGATGCTTTTAGTAATTGATTGCAAGACTTTATTAGCTATTGATCTTAAATCACCTATAGAAGAAAATCTGGAGGAGATGGCGACATCTTGAAAAATTCTAAACATTAGAGAAAACTCATCTCTTTGTAAAAGCGAGCAGAGAAAATAAAAGGTAGCAAATCATGGGTAAGAAATAAAAATGGTGAAGGTACGGGTCACACTACTTTTACACATTTACAACCCTGTTGATTCAGTATACTGTGTCAGAATTTGCAGATGGGGAACCAGTAAGGAGTCCTGTAACTCAGTAGTCATCTCAAAGCGCTTGTAATTGCTATTTTGTGAAAGCGAGAAACAAAGACTGGATTAGTTTTTGTGGGATTGATAATTTTTCATATTGGTACTTAAGGAAATAGAATCAACCGGGCAATTCCATTGTTTTAACCAACTGGAAAATACGTGGGGAAAAACTACTTTCTCACATAATGGGAGCTGTGGATGCAGCTCGGGGGGGGGTGGTGGTGGTAAAATCTACGGCAGCAGCTAGGAACGATTTTACTGCATTTATACGAAACTTGCGTTTTCGGGGTCTGCAAGTTCCCGAGAGAAACAATACCGTGCAGCAGCGTAAGGCAGCCCCCCTGGGCGGCCGGTAAGAGGCCTGGGACAGACCCCGCGGCGGGGCCAGGCGGCGGCAGACCACCATCTATCTCTTCGGGACCGGCGCGGCTTTCTCCCCGGCGCACGCCGCCGCTCTCGGCCGCCTGCGACGCGTTTCCCCCGTGCCCCGCGGCGCGGCGCCGGCGGGCTCTAGGACCGCGCGGGCGGCGCGGCGGAGGCGGGCGGGTTGAAGGGCTCCCACCTGCCCCGCGGCCGCCCGCAGTCCCCGGTGCCGCGGGGCAGGCGATGAAGGGGCCGCGGGCGCCCGCGATGTTCGGGGCGAGCAGGTACAGCATCCCGCGGCCCGTCACCAGGAACCTGGAGGACCTGGACTCGGTGCAGAGCGTCCTGCTGCACAGGTCAGTGCCGGGGACGGGGAGGCGGCTGCGCCGGAGGAGGTCGCCGCAGCTCGGCCGGGACCCGCCGGCCGGCAGCTCCCCGGGCGGGGGGACGGCAGCGCGGCCCGCGGGGCAGCGGCGAGCCCTCCGGCTCTCCGGGGAGGTCCCCCCGCGGCAGCCCTTTGTTGTGGAGGCAGGAAGGGAGAGGGGCCGTTGTCCCTGCCTCCCCTCCCTCACCCTCCCCGGGCGCCGGTGGGGCGCGGGCAGGGGAGGCGGCGTGCCATGCCGTGCCGTGCCCGCCGCCCCGGGCGGCGGGAGCCGGGGCTGCCCCGGTGGTCGCGGGAAGGGCAAGGGGCGGCTGCCCGCGGGGCAGCCGCTCGCCCTCGGGCTTCCCGTCTTCCCTGAGAAGCGGGGGACCTGCAGGTGAGGGGAGCTCCCCTCTTGCACCTTTGAAGAGCGCCGTGCAGGACGGCATGGTAGCCCAGGGGCTACGCCTGCGTTCCTTACACGTGTAAGGAGACGGGGGGGGCAGAGGGAAACTCTCTTGCATCAATTCCATAAGCGTTTTGAACCCTTCTTTAAGGCGGGGGGAATCTTAACTCGCACACAAACTCAAGACGGGCACTGCTTCGGTGGATGTGCCGGAGGCACGCTGCGTGAGAAGCTGCTGCTTTTTCCCCTGCCTTCACCATCCCTAACGTGCAATTCTCCACAGCATCCCCCCCCCCCAAAGACATCTCGACAATAGGATCTTACCCAATAGGCCAACGCAGGACTTTCAAAGCCACCCTCAGTGCCATTTTCTTTGCGCTGGCTGAGAGCCCCTTAAACTTTACAGGGGAAACACCATCCCATTCAGCAGTATCCAAGAGAAGCTAATCTCCAGTTGTTCTCTAAATTGCCCATTTCCTAACGCGTTTTCTCGGCTAGGTTGATTTATTTCCTACTGCAAAGAAAAGGTACGCTCTCAGTGCCAACTCCAAGCAGCTCTTGCTATGGAAACTAACAACTAATTATTAACTCAGCTTCTTTCCAGCTCAAAGCATCAAACTGAATAGTTGATTAAAATCCATTCCTGTGAACACTGAGGACGAAAACATTGAATGCAGCAAGGAGGGCATGCCAGAATCAGCCTGTTCCTGCATTGCACTCTGAAGCTTCTTTATAAGAAATAAGCATGCCCATATGCTACCAGGGGACCCTCTGGTATCTGAAACCCTGCGCATGCATTTGTCAGTGACTTAACAGAAAATGTTCCATTTTAAAGTTGGATTAAAAGCATGCTGCCCCATGGTATTGCTTATATTAGTATACTTTCAGTGTAAGAAGGTGCTATTCATACTTGAAACATTTGCATGTTGACTGACTGCAAATAATGGTTTTCTTTCATACTCGACATGCCTGCTATGCATAGCAGGTGATCCTAAAAAAGCCTGTAGATTTAAAGTGAAGTAAAAACAGTAGGAAAAATCTTATTTGAAATTACAGCTGCTTTTCATGCTAGAGGGAACTCTGTAAGACTGTTTTCCAAAAGAATGAAATGGGTTGAACTAGTCTTCCTGAATTCTTCATGGCTGTCTTCTGTTGTTTTTATGTTCTTCTTCTAAAATACTTTCTGTCATCCAGTTGCGTAGAGGGAAGTTGATATAGAAAGCTTAAAAAGTCAGAACAGTCTATTTCTTGAGCACTGGAGTGTTTTCTCATAAAATTTTTGTTCCTTTGGTCATAAAGGTAGCCTTCATTCTCCGTTTAGTATCTTTATATGTATACAGTCCAGTGTCACCATTCAATTCATGCCACTTTGCTATGGATGGTCTCTATGCAATAATGTCAGAAAAGCTGTGAACAGATTTTGTAATCGCAGTCTTACTCGTGTAGTTTTATGTAAACCTTGTAATCACAAAATCTTATTTATTAAGGAATGCCTGTGAAATGTGCCTTTTCTCTCTTAAGAAAGACTTTGGTGGGGTAGGGGAAAGCTGTATTGTCATTAATCTTTAAAACAGAGGAACTTACTTCTGTCCCATTTTTGCTGATGCTGTGCACTGGAGGACTAAAAAAATCAATAGGAATCAATAGTTGAAAAGCCTGTAATGTCACTCTTTAGCAATCCAGATTTTCTATTAGTTTTTTTTCAGATGTTTGAGTAAAGCAGGTGTTAGCAGTAAGAAACAGAACTGTTAAACCGATGAAAATATTTTCCTCTTAGTTTTATCTGCTTGTAATGTGTCATGTTATACCTGTAATATATCATGTTATGTCTGTCCAGTTGTTGATAGAGCCTTCCTGGAAATATTATCTGATTTGAAAACCAGGAAGAAGGAAAAAATGAAATAAGAAGAAGTCACTTAGGCCTTCTTATTTCTTTAACAATAATTAAGAGCTGTAATTTGAAGTATGGAAGGGGAGGGGCAAAGCAAAGGAACACTTAAAATGGTGTTGATACACATAGTCTGTGTAAGAAAGACAGATTCAACTATAGCACAGGTACATCCAGTGAGATTTATCTTGCAGTATTTCTATAGGCTGTTCATACTGTGTACACCCAACAAAAGAGCCAGAAAGCTGGGAGATCCAGTCATTAGAGAATTCTCCCAGTTTGAAGCACTGTTCAGATAGCAGAGAGGCAGTGCTGCAGTCTGTGCTCTTCTTTGCCCACGCTGGCATTTAGCAGGGGAAATGACCCTGAAGAAGAAAGGGAGAGTGCTGAAATATCAGGGATCTGATACAATCACTGGATAGTGCCCTGGCACCTCATGGGCATAAACTGGGTAGTCCTAAGTATCAGGTAGCATTCCCTCATAGCAGAGGGAGCGTTAGTTCACCCCAGTATACCAGGGGTGTAACATCGTCCCAGTTTTCAGCCCTGTGTTGAGAAGAGCTCAACTACATCCACAACTCAGGCCCAACATGCCTGCTGAATGTGAACCAGTGAAATCTATCTGGTATATCATCAGTGAATCACAGGTCCTGGTAAAATTGCTAAGATCAGGCCTGACTATACAAACCCAAACACAACAAGTTAGAGCAGTCATAAATGCTAGTCCTGAATTTCCCTGTGCTCTTCCGTCTAGCTGCTAGGAAAGACTGTAACTCCAGCCTTGTTTCTTCATCATCAGGTTGAAAAAATCATTGGTCAGTATGTAACAGTGGAAAAAATGTTAGTTTAAATTGGACAGTGGTTGAAGTAGGAGTTTGTAAGTATCCATGCAACAGTACCAAAAAATAGAGTTACGCCCTAGTTATGTTCCTCAGAAAGGACTGCTATGTATCTTTGGTGTGTCCTATATACTGGCGTCTTTTAACTATGATCTACTCCTGAATATAAATGTGGATCAAGGTAGACTGTTATTTTTAAAGTACAATAGCTTTTGAAGCAGGTTAAGCCAAAAACATAACAAGGAACTCTTGTTCTGAAATGAATTTCCACACATGGATTTAGTTCCTTGCAGGAACAGCTAACCAGAACAACCTTAAGGCAAAAGAGAGTGCTTTTTAATTATCCACTTTTAAATGCTCATTAACCAGTTGTCCAGTAAGGGTGAACAGTAGTATTGATGCCAATAATGCCCTGTGGCAAATTTTTGCCATCTGCTTGTTAATAACAGCAACCTAGCATAGAAAGCTTATGGGTTCCTTAGTGAGAAGCATCAGCCCAACTACTTGGACTAAGTGTAAAGGATCTGCCAGAAGACAAATTATTTCAAGTCTTTTCCTAATATTTACGCACAAGAAATAAGAGGCTTTCCTCTCGAGAGGGATTGTGTGGGAAAATCTGTGTCTTCACTAAAATAAAATCCTGCTGTGTGAGATATATTATGTCTTGCGATCTTTAATTGTTCCCACAGCAGCAAAATTTCCACATTCATTTCAGAAAAATACTTAGGTGACTCCCAACTACCTCTCTCGGTGGACCAAAATCTTCCATCATCCTTTCCTTCATGATATGGTTATCCCTATAAAATAGCAAGTAGTGTAAGACTGCTGCCTCCTTTTTAGAGAGCCTGTATTTCTCACTTATTGAGCAAACAACTGGAAACAATTAACCAACTCTTGAACTCAGTGAAATTTGACATAACTAACACAGGACCATCTGGCATAGACTATCACTTCTCTACAGAAACACTGCAGTGTGTTGTTCAGTGTATTAAAAATGCTTGCAAATACAAGCAGAATTAGGGAGGGCAGGACAGTGTATCTCATCTACCTTTGTTAAAATTCTAACTCCTGCTGTATTCCTCTTAGAAAATTGTAACTTGTTACACTCTTTGGGAAATGCTGTTTATGCAGACTATTTTGTTTTCACAAAGTAAATTGTTTGGGAAGTGGGGTACTTTTAAAATATTTTTTCCACCTGTTCTTCTGGAAGTGAAAGAAAGAATGAAAGTTGGTGCATATCTTGCATTCTGACAATTGGAAACAACTAAAGATCTGAATTTTTGTTTTGCTTTGTTTTTTTTAAAAGTATTGCCTAACATGCAGGGATTATATACTTTGCGTGAAGTGGTTGTTGCCAGCTCAGATAGGAAAAACCCCCCTTAAATTATCTACCATATCCTGTCCTGAACTGAATGAAACCATATTAGAACAAACTTTTTTTTTTTCTTTAAGTAGGGAATGTTTTTGTCTCCTCCTTTGGAGAGGTTTGTTGTCTTAAAATCCACACAACAGTGATTTATCTGTAAAATCAGGTCTTGTGTAGGCACTTCAGAATGGCCACAAAATTTAGTATAGGTATCTCTAACTACTCCAGTTGAAGCCTTAATCACATGCATACAAGTCCAAAACATTCCTATCTGTTAATTCACTTGAAATCACACTTATTAACGAACACTTCCCTAAAACAGTTTCAAGCACAGGAATTTCATACCAGAATTCTGTGACTATAAAACCTCACTGCTGAAGCTGTGCAAATATCCCACTGAGCAGAGATTAAATCCAACGCATTAAAAATGTTCCAACAATTATTCTCCATCCCTTTCCTTATTCACCATGCGTGTCCTGATGTGTTTACTGACAGAGCTACACAGCAAGTTGTCTGCAGGGTTGCCATGGGTCTTGTTTTTCATGGATGTGAATAATTTAAGTCCTGAAAACTGAGTAGTTTTTTTTCTCTCTCTCTTGACTGTGCATGATTTTGCATTTGTAGACTGCCTTGACTGCTTTAAGGTGCCAAATCACCGAGCTTGTTTGGGTCTGTCTCACATCCTTGCCTCTCCTCCCTAACCTAACTGTTCTGCTGACTAACCTAATGAGAAGTTATGGTAGTTTCTCTCGACTCTTTCAATGATCATAACAGAGCATAACATAAAGCACGGAAGTATTCCACTGCTAACCATTTGACTTGATGAAAATTACTATTTACCTCACGTTTCTTTCTCCGGATCAGTTTTTGATTATAAGCAATGCTTTGAGGCTCACCCCGGGGCTATGAGTTTCATTAACAGTCTCTTTTATGGAACTGTTGCCGAGACCTTAGTATCAACTAAATAAATAGCCTGTTCTCCATTACGCGTTCCCTATTGACACACTGAAAGACTTTCAAGGGACTAGTGAGACTCAGCTGTTTGTTTTGAGGAACTAAACGGGGAGGTTGGGCACTTCGAAGCGTTTGTTTATTACGACTCTTACCAGCCAAAGGAGGCAGGCGAGCTGGCCTTTCTGTCAGAAGCCGCGCTAAAACTACGCTTTACCTCCTCCCGAGGCGGGCAGCGGTGCGTGCCGTAATTACTGCTTAGGAAAGCCTGGTGCTCTGAGGCCCGTCGCCGGTTCCTCCCGGGGCCGGCTGGCGGTGCGGGGGCTCTCGGTGGGCGCGGGCCTCACAGGCGGCGGTGCCGCCGCCGCGACCGTTAACGCTCCGCGCGCGGCAGCCCTGGGCAGGACGCGCCTTCAGGCTTCCCCCCTCGTCTCCATGGCGCCGGGCCGGGCCCGCCAATGGGAAGGGCAGGGCGCGGGTCACGTGCCCCTTCTCCCCCCCCCCCCCCCCGGCGTGCTGGGGTGCGGGTGTCATGGCGTCCGGGGGGGATGGCGGGAGTGGGCGCGGAGCCGCTGAGGGGATGGAGTCGTCGAGGGGAGAAGGCGTTGAGCGTACGGGTACCGGCGGCGGCGGCGGCGGCGGCAGCGAGAGCGGCTCCTCCGCCACTTCGCCGTCCGCGAGCTCCGAGTAAGGGCGGGGCGGGGGCGGCGGCGTTCGGTGCCCTCCGCTGCCGCGGGGCCGGGCGGGGGGATGTGGGCCGGGCCGGGGGTTTTCCCCGGGCGGGTCGTTTTTTAAGAGTGCGTTTCTCTGACGAAACCCTAAAAGTAACGTGGGGAGCGGCAGCGTTAGTTCAGCTAGCGGGCAGCCCCTCGGGCTGGTGCCTGTACTAAATACCTGGGCGCTGGAGGTGCAGCCCTCCTGGTTTAGTGGCCTGGTTTTGGGGAAGCGGTGGGTGAGAAGACCACTCTGTAATACCAATACATGTTTTAAAGTCGTGTGCGCAACCGCTGGCGTTTTCTTTTATTAGGGTTTTGGTTTTTAATTCATATAAAAACTTACTCTCTGTCAGATCCCTGCATTAAAGCAACTCTGCTTGACAGCTCAAATGTGTATTTCGAGGTCTAATCAATGGCATTTTGTTCGGCCTGTTATTTTCATTATGCAGTGACGTGAAGAAGAAAAAGAAGATTTTATGTGGGAGAGGTTTGATGTGTGTTTAAGTATACTTGGTTTTGTAGTTGTCCCATACTTCTGGCTCGGTGAGAAACAAAGCTGTTGGGTGCACACCTACCTTACTTTGTTTCTGTGTTTATATGCCAGAACTCAACTGTAACACTTTTCTGCCTGAAGCCATGCTTTTTTTTCTTTTGTGTGTATTTGGTTTTTTTTCCCAATTCTTTCATCTAAAATGCCTACTTACTGGTGTTCTTTACATGTGTTCAGAGGCTAAAGCTGTGTTCCACAGTTTTCAACACAGAACACAGTGTGTAATACTGTTGGATAAATTGAGATGCGTCTTTTGTATCACTGCATCAACAGTACTGTGAAGCTTTAATTTTGGGTCCAAATAGTTTCTCCTGTTGGGCCTGTTAACACTCCAGCTTTCTGAGTACAGAAACAGGAGGTGAAGATGTGACTTGTAGTGAAAAGGGAGGGAGAAACAGAGTGCAGTTTGGCAAAGTAACAGGTACAAAGATAGGCCTGTTAGCTATTTGAAGATAATGGCATTTGAAGATAATGGCAGATTATCTGTATCTGGTTTTATAATCGGCCATATTTGATAAATTAAAGAAAGAAAAACCTTGGGAATGGTCTTCTGAGTTAACAGTTACTGACTTCCAGAATAAGCTTCTGACAGTTGAAACCGTGCTGCTTGATAATACAGCTGATGTGGCAAAACCAAGACACGCAAAGGAACATTCATATGAGGGCAGAAGTAAGGGTTATAGGAGTGCTTCTTTCTCAGACCCCTGTGATTTTGTCCAAGGCCTGTTTTCAGGCAGATGTGCGAAGTGAATGCTTACATATGCCATTGTGGAAGTAGTGTGGTTTTGGTTTGGTTTTTTTAATAGTGTTGTCTGTTTTAACAGAGTTTAACATTTTCTGTCACTTTCACTAGTTGTGATGGATCCCAACCCCTCAAGGCAGCCATAGCTATTAAGAAGATGGCAGCTTTGTGTATACCAAGTTGATGCCTCAGTCTGAAGATGTACTTGGTTGTTGTGTAGGCAAAGGTTGGGAAAACTAAAGATGATCTTTACTTCTGCAAAGTATCATATGGGTGGAATTTAATCATACGGTGCAGTAAAATAGTTAACCCTTGGTTTGTTGTTTAATTGCTTTAAAAAAAGGCTCATAGATGTTAACTGTTTATTGTTTCTGAGTGTCCTTGGGTGAGAACAGTCACTTGCTTCGGAATCAGAACTTGGATCCTTCGTTTCTAGTATATGTTTCTTCCATACATGGACAATTTCAACTGGCACAGTTTTTCGGACGTTTATCCCAAAGAAGAAATACCTGTGTGGGATCCGTGAAACTGTTCTTAGAGGAATTTGGGTCTTTCAGATTTTTAGATCCCTCGATTGAAGCTTCCAGGCCTACACAGAAGCTCAGGTTATTGTGTAACTGCCTGTTTTGGCACAAGGGAAGAGACGGAAATGGGATTATAATTTTTTTTAATTTTATCTTGGTTTGAATCAGTTGTGAAATTAGGAAAAAAACCTGTCATACTAGGTGCAGATTTCTTATTTCAGACTTTGCTTTTTTAGAGGTCTGTATGGATCTGTGTTCAGAAAGTAATAGTACCTTTACACTACTTCCATGAAAATGCCTTCAAGGAGAGCAATTCATGCCCTTGTGACACTTTTTCAGTCTTCTGTCTTTATCAGCTTATTTGCATAGAGGAACTTTGTCATGTGTGCCCCTCCTTGAAGAGCCTTCTCTCTGGAGCGCTTCTGTTTGAGTGGACCCAGTGTAAACCCCACCCCACCACCACCACCGCTTTTTTTTTTCCGCTTGGTCCATGTAGTAGCTTCTAATGAAAACAGGCAAGGAAGCTGGAGAACATAAGTGTGTGAACTGGTATCCAAGTTGAAGTTTTGACATCTACCCCAAAGAAGAAAGCTTTTCCAAAGAGCACAGTCCCTTTTAAAGAGGAAATAAAAAGGCTATCGCACATCACAGGAGTTTCTGCTAACCCAAATGTTATTTCTTTGTAAATTTCTAATGTCTCCTTTATCAATTTTGGGGTTTTCCCCATTTTGCTTACATGCACCAGACTGCAGGAGTACTTCTTAAAAAAAAACAAACCAAGGAAAAACTCTGTCTTGTTATTTCTTACCTACCACCTTTTGAGAGATGTTAGGTTAGATAATTGTCTGGCTCTAATAACAGCCTTTAGGTGTTTTTATCTTTCTGATACTTTGCTTGAGTAAGATACTCAAGATCTTGAGTAAGATGTGGTGGAAGATGCAAACTCTGACTTACCCATGACCATCAGGAATAGCCAAATTATCACAGGTGGTGGCTCTTCTTTTAAAACTATCAATTTGGGCAAAATAATTAATAACTACAGAGGAAATGCATGATGTTTCTTCCTGTCTGCAACATCCATAGACCTCCTTAACTCACTGGGGTTCCAGGAAGAGAGTAATGCTGACGTTTTCTGTATTCTTAGTCCAGCCAGATCCTCTCTTTGAGCCCTTAAAGGTGCTGTGGTGCAGTGTCTTTGTACAATGTTCTCTGTTCAGCTAAACTTTGAAGCTGTATCATTTGTCTGTGTATTCAAATAAATGCTCTATTTGAATTATATAATACTAGTTTTAAACAGAATTTGCATCCTTGAGTCAGTAAAATTAGCTAGTTCTAGTATAAAATGTATGAATGTATGTTAACTTTAAACAACTAATGATATTAATTATGATGTAAGTCTCCATTCTAGTTTTTCCTTATTTGTTTTTTATCAGTGTGGACTCAGATTCATAGAACGGGAGACCTGTTTGTCATCTACTCAGGAAGAATGAACTGGTCTTGTCTGTTCCTGAAAACGTTCCATGCAGAACATCCCAGATGTTCCTTACATTGCCTGCTAATGCTGAGGGTTTTTTGGTTTTTTGTTTTGGTTTGGTTTTTTTGTTTTTTTGTTTGTTTTTGGAGAGGGGCTGGTGATAAAAAAGCTATCTTAATATTTAGCTTAAATAGTTTGGTACATTAAACCACTAAGTACTCCTGCTTTGACCATTATTGATCCTCATCCTTCTGTAGTAATACTCTGTGGTTCATCTTGGGGAGGGGAGTGGTGGACTGTTTGGTCTGTTGCCTCTCAGCTATAATTTTTTTGTTTGTTTTTTTTTCTCAGCCAAAAGAGTATGATTTCCTTCAGTCTCTTTCCCTTTAAAACATGTTTATAAACTACTCACTATTTCTCTCTGTGCTCTGGGCTTGTTCCAGTTCTTACATCTTTCTTTAAATGTACTATCCAAAACTGGACATGGTTGACACATCGCCATTGCCAAATTAGGGAAAAAAATTTTTTGTGTTGTGCAGATGGTACTCCTGTTAATACATCCTGTAGTTGCTTTGCCTTTTCTTTGCAGCAGCTTCTTGCTAGTGACTTAGTGATCCACTCCAGCTGCTAGAACTTTTTCTATAGTAGTGCTGCCTCTTTACTTCTTGTGTATTTTTGCCTGTGAGCTTGAGTATGCTATTTTGAACTTGCCTTAAAAAGTGTTACCTAGATTTCATCTTGGAGTTTTTTGGTGATGTTGAGGTGATTTAAAAATGTTAATCTTGTCTTTCCAAAGTACAAGTCTTCTTATAAAGGTGTAAGGGAAGAAATAATGGGAGAGAACAAATAGGATGGCATTTTTTCTGTAAGAGAAAGCCCCATTATACACATGAATGTAATTACTAATTAAAACTTGTATATGTAAGAAATGGTTTGGGGTTGGTTTTCTTTGTTTGTTTTCAGAAAAGGGAATATTGCTTTTTGCAATGGCTGTTTTCTTGTAAGGCATTTGAAGAAACTCTTTTAACGTTTGTGAGGGATGTCTTTACTTGCCATATCCATCATTTGTCTGAGAAGAGCTCTTACCCTTGTGGCAAACTTAAAGCAGTTGAAATTCAGGAGGCAACTTTTTTTTTTTTCTCCCTCCCACCTCCCTGTTGCACTGTCCCTATCCTCTCCCTACTTGAAGTAATCAGATGTCACTTGCATAGCAGTCTTCCTTATTAGAGCTGTCACTGATCGTTCTTCTTTCTTTCCCAGTGACCTTGAACCTGAATGGTTGGATGGTGTGCAGAAAAATGGGGAATTATTTTATTTAGAATTGAGTGAAAGTGAGGAAGAAACTCTGCTTCAGAACAGCTGTCCAGAAATGCCGTCGGTGAATCATGTCAGGTTTCGTGAAAATGAAGCTGAAGTTATTCAAGAGGGATCACGAAAAGAAAGAAAGTATGAACTGAAGAAATTGACCAAAATATTAAAAAAGAAGAATCTTTTACCAAAGCATTCTGATAAGAAAGGCAGTGGAAGCTGTAATATGCACTCCACTGGTCCTACTTCCATATTGAAACACCAGTCTGCTCAGAAAACGGGTGTCACTGTGCAGCAAAAATACAAAGATGTATATGTTTATGTAAATCCCAGAAAACTGTACAGCACTGAAGAAGATGAGCAGCACAGGCTGCTGGAGGCCTTAGTAGGGATTGTCCATCAGTCTTCATGGAGCAGAAGAGCGGAAAAACAAGGCAGGAAGAATAAAGTCATCAGAGGAATCAGTGAAGAGAAGCTTGTAGTACATGGCTTAGTGCCAGGTAGTTCAGCAATGAAAACAGGTCAAATCTTGATTGGTAAGTAATCGAATGAATAGTTAACTTCTGCAGTCTTCCTTTAAAATGATGACGTAAAAAAATTTTTTTTTTGAGGCAGCTGTCTTTAATATTCCTGAGACATAAGCAATTACTTAAAACAACTGTTTTGTCAGTTCTTGAGGGATTATTTTAAATAAATGTCATTGTATCTGATGTTTTCTTACCTGTTCACTTTTACTGTATTAGTGGTTTTAAGAACATGTGACATAAACTAGAAGGTGTTAATACAGTAAGGAGATGACTATCCTTTAGGCTTACCGGGAATGAGCAGCTTGAACGTGGAGCAACAAATACCCCACCACCACCTGCTTTAATTTAATGCAGAATTTGTTCAGTAGGTAAGTGGGACTGGGGAAAAGCTATAGTCTGCCAATTACTGTATTTTGTTTTCATTTTTTTCCACACTATTCCCCTTAGTTAAAAAGCTTTACTGTATATGAAGAAAAAATACTGCATACAATTTATGTTTTAAACTTTCTGCATAGCCTAGTTTGGATATTCCTCTGTTTAGCAAGTATACAGCTGCTGCTTCAGCAGTTGTGATCAGAAGGCCCCCAAATACATAGTGGGACTGCAGTTTTAGAAGGCATTGAGCCAGTATAGCAGCTCTCCTTTGTGTTGGTTTGGCTCTTGTCAGACACTTCCATGAGCTGATGCAACTAAATAACCTGGCAGAAAACTAACCCAGAAGAAAAACTGCTTGTCTAGTTTTTGCTGGTATAGTTAAGTTAAATTTGGGTTACAGAAGGTCTGACAGGCACCCAAGCGTGAATAGTGGAGGGGAATGAACTTCTGTGGCCAGTAGTGAAGGAGCAGAAATACTCCTGCTTCCAGCATCAAGAGGACTCAGCACTCACAAGACCCCAGGCTCAGAGACAGTAAATGTGAGACAGCTAGCCTACACCTGCAAAGGGTAGAAGGTTGTTTAATTACCCTTGAAGTTGGTCCCTTGTAGAGAGAGTGCAAAGATGTGATGTTGATTAGAAGATCGTGAAAATCTTAATACTGTAGTAGCACAAATCCCACAGTCAGCACGAGTGCTTTTGAAATTCCAATGTTTTGTGTGTAAAAAGGCAAATCGTGCTTTGAGTAGCTGATTTTTCTAGTGCATATTTTTGGTAGGGATGCTAAAGAATACTCCAGAGGGAGAACTGGATAACTTTCAGATTTTACCAGAAAGAACTGATTAGTCAAGAAGTGGGGGATGCAGACTGAGGAGGAGGAGGGAGTGAGTTTCAGCTTGATCTGCTTAATGGTGTTTAATCTAATTAGTGTAAGTGTGGGTATTTATAGCCTGTAGGTTAATTTTGAGACACAAATATGTATATAACGGCATGTTTGTAAGAGCAGGTGTGAAGTCAGAACACTGTAGGCAAATACCAGATTCAGGAGATAAAGCTAACCTTCTAAATGGAGATGGTACTTCATCTGCAGTGCTTAATGCTTCCCGGAGCTAGTGAGGACAAAAACTGGTTTGGTTTTGTTTTAAATAGAAGAACATGTAAATTAATCTAAAGAGTCTTGCAGTTTAATATGTCCTAGCCTATCATCAACCTCTATTGCCTTGTTTTTGCACAGTGGAAACAAATACTTTTAAGCATGCTGTAGTCATTCAGCTCTTAACTGGGAAAATGAGCTGTATTCTGTGCCAACAGTATAAAATGTATAATTTTCATATAAAAATACTTTCAAATTATATATCTATAGTGAATGCTGAGTACTCTGGAATTTTTATGTGGTATCTAGAAATAGGGATGCTTTGCATAAATGAGATGCTCAGGTTTCAGTGCTGTATGCATAAAGAATATACAGTAAAAAAAAAAGTTTTGTTCCAGTCAAAAAACTATCTGGTTTACTGCTTCCGCATTGCATGTCAGAGGATGGGATAGCTATGGTATACACCCAAAGCCTGATTTGGAAGCAACTGAAGTTCAATAGGATCTGAAGTTGGACAGAAAGTTCAAGAAAAATACAGTAGAACTTTGCTTTTTTTGGTTGTTTTTGTTGTTAAAAGTAAGTTTTAGGAATCCTGTTGTGAATTGTGGAAACGGTCAGTAAATAATATTTCTGTGGTCAGTCTAAAATTGAAGTATTTGCACAAAAGTTCTTGAGCCATGAGGCAGCTTCTTGAGCCATCACAAATGAGGAATACCTGATCAGTAGAGCATGATGCCTGGTAGCTGGTTTGGTTATAACTTTGTTCATCCTCATTGACCTGCATATGCATAGATATTAACTTCTTGTTTTGCTTTTTAATATTTTAATAGCCTTCAATGGTGCAGACCATTTTTTGTAGTAGTCTTTTGTGAAGCAAATACTAAGTGTATTTTCCTTTTAAAATACATGCTTCAAAATGACATACTGTGGTCTTCCTGGTGACCGGTTTGCAACATGCATTGCAGGCAAACAGTCTTGGCTCAGGGAGTTGTTACTGAATTTAACTTTTTGCCAGTTAACATAAAACTTCAGAACACTGTTTAAAGTACTGAGAAGATGAAAACAAAACAAACCAAGACCCCAAACAATTAAGAAAATGCCTTCTTCCCTGCCTTCTCCAGGCTCAGCTTCAGTCAAACATCTCTCCTCTCCCCTTTCCCAGTCTCGGGTACCCTTGTTTTTACTGCACATTGACACTGTGCATCCCAACTCCTTTGGTGAGATAACGGGTGGCACAAGAGGGTGTGTGTGATGTTTTCCTTCTGCCACTCATCGCTTCTTTCTTGTTTTCCTCTGCTGCAGCATGACTTCTCCATAGGCCGCAGCCCTTCAGGGATGGGTCCCCTCCGTGGGCTACGGCCCCTCCTCTAGTGACTGCTGCTCGCTTTTCAGTACATTTGGGCAGAGGTGCCATGGCTCCCCTGGCTAGGTGATGTTTTGGTAGGCGGTGAGTTGCTTACACTAGCTTTGGAACTGGCTATGAGCAGCACAAGGCAGCTCGCGACCTCCTGCCATGTGAGTCACTCCTGCAGCACCCCACTACCAAAATCCTGCCAGTAATGCCTGATAATGGTGTTCTAACTCTCCCATGTTATTTAAAATTTGAGCTCTAGATTATTTTTCCCAAGGCTTGGGTTTGTAATATGTTAAATAATAACCAAGTTAGTGATTACTTTGTATTTTCATTGGCAAATTAATTAATTTTTCAGTGGTAAGTATGGTAGCCACTGACATGGCTACCAAGGTTGAATTGTAAGGGAGATTAAACTCTCTTCATTTTTTTCACTCTGAATAAACAGTTACAAAGTGGTTATTGCTTTAACATTTCTTAGTAGAAATAACTGGTTTTGCCCCCCCTAAATAATCACTTTCCTTAGGTGGCTTGTTCAGTTTATTCTGAAATGTGTATCCCTTATAGCTTTGAACACTTAAAACATCTGTTTATTATTTGTGCACTACACTAATTTTTTTTATTTAAGATTGCATATGGAAGTCGTAAGTCTTGTTGCTGTACTTTATTAACCAAGTAGAATGCAGGCGCTGACCATATGAAAGTAAATGCAACAGTTTTGCAAGCTAAAAAACCCCTGCCGCTTTGTAACTCTGTAAAAAGATGCCACTCTATGCATGTGTTGTTTATCAGTTCATTTATTTATTTATTTATTTTAATATTTAGCAGTTCAGCATCCATCTTAAGTTTTCAAAACAAAAAAGCCCTCATTGATTTTTAAATTCTTGCTGTCACTTTCATTTTGATTAAGATGAAATACAGTTGCTTTTATCTCATGTGTTTTTAAGTGTCTTCTGTATTTTTGGCAAAACTTTTTCTTGCTTGAGTTCATTATTAACAATATGCAAAGCTTCGTCTGCTGTGTAAAATTTTCTAGTCTCATATGTGAGCATATCTTCAGAGATGAAAAAGCTCCACTAAATATTCCCTGTTAGATCCAGGCAAATGACGGTTGTGATAGGAAATGCCATTATAATTTGATTTTATTTTTTTTCCTGCTCTTCAAATTGAAACCTATCCAGTTCACAGCAGGGGATATTTCTTATAAATGCTGATGATCATCATCTTTGCTGTAGTACAAATGGAAAAGTAATTCCAATGACACTGAAAATACAGGAAAGCTCTTTTCACTAGCAGAGCGTACTATTGTTACCCTCTTTGAAATTATCTTCTGTTCTTATTGCTCTCATCACCAAATATCTGAACAGTTTGCATGAATTCTCTCACCTGATCACTAGGCACAGTTGTCAAAAAAGTGTGAAAACTACCCAGGGACAGGAGTTAATCTTGGATGATAGTAAGGATGAGCTAAAATTACCCTGTTTTGCACAAGTATGCAAAAGATGCAGACTGCTGTTGCAAGTTTCAGTTGAAAGGTCCAGATCCCAACCCCATTTAGCGACAAACGGTTTTCTATGGATTTATAGTCCAGTAATTCTGTTGATGTTATGTGGGAGGGTTATTTGTTTGTTTTCCCCAAATAAAGAAATGTTTAAGTAATCTTAGCTCATTTTAATTTTAATAGTAAAAATGCAGATAGTGCTGTTGGAGTTCTGAAGTTTTGGTAAATGAGGCCATCATTGCTAGAAAGTCAAGTATATCTGTTAGATTTCTATAGCATAGACTAGTGGTTTAAAATTGTAATCCATTTACAAAAATTAAGCAACTTGCAGTCATCTTCAGACAAAGTAAATGCTGTTTTTGTCATTTGCAGACCATGGAACTAAGAGTCCTGTCAGAAAAATGTCCTCGAAAGGACCAAAATACTGTGAGAGTTTGAGATTTTCATGAGGAATTACCATTTATGGTGTACTTGTCGAAAAAGCTCTCCAAAGTAGAGACGTTGGGCATGCAAGATAGAAATACAGAGCTTGTGTAAGCTTTGCTATGTTGTCACTGTGGAGTTTGGGATGTCGTTTATGTTCTTTTAATCTCCTCTTGAAGCATAACAGCATTGGTTTGGGTAAAAGCAGCCTGCTAACATATAAAGCAAGTAATTGATCTGGCTTTCTTCAGTAGAATGTGTTCCATACTTTGCCTTTTTTGGAAAGGAGTATGTGAACATTTATAAGTACTTCCACCAAGTCATTACCAAGAACAGAGGAAACTAAATATCAGGATTTCATGAAAAAAGTGTCCTCAGTCCTTTCGTATGTGAACAACATGGTTCTGATTTTAATTCAGCCAAAAACGTTCACTTCCCATCACAGCATGGAACTCGTATTTGTTTATCAGTCAGAGTACCCTGGCTTAATGCAAAGAAGATCTACTTTTAGAAATGGTGCTTGCAGGTTTATCTCTAGGGAATCGATATTTCACAAAAGTAATAGTCCTGTGCCTTGTGTGGCAAAGTGATAGGCAGTTCTGAAATAAACATTTTAGGGATGCCAGCAGTCCCAAAGACTTTTCTAAACTTTGTCTTTAAAAAAGCAGGAATAATTTCATCAGCTGTGTGCAAAATAGGTGTCTTGAGATCAATGTACACTGTTCTTAGCTACTACTGGCTGGATGTGAGAAGTTTTTTCTAATGAGAAGATGGAAAGGCAGAAAAAAGAAAATAGGAAAGAATTCCTGCCTTCTCTCTCTGTTCCATCACTCTAGTGAAATTCAGTTTTGCTTGGCATTGTGTGGAGAACATATATGGACATCTTATAGTTTCTTTGTGGACTGAGAATCTTTTTATAAGTGATAGAACTCAAAAGCTTGATTATTCATTATTATGGAATTAAGAAAAAAGCTTACTTTATTCCTTAAAGAGAAGGACATGTATTTTTCTAAAGATAAATTTATTGACTCAAGGTCTCATATCCTGGAGCCGCCTGAAGAAAATTTATTTCCTCTATTGCAGTTGTTCACTGTGTCTCTAAAAATGGAACTGAGCGAGACTTTGTTCTCATGTTCTTCATCTTTTAACATATATGCTGGTGACTTTCATGACAGACAATAGTGATCTTATTGCTGGTGGAAATGCAAGCCACTAAGAGCAGGCCACGTGCTATTCTATATAGTATTATACAGTAAAATTTTTGTATACAGCTGTTTTGTTGAAAAGCAAAAAAAGGGGGGGGCAAAATTTCACATTATTTTATATCAGGATTGAAAAGAAGATTTCATGCAAATGTCTGCTTCTTGTCTACGTAAGTTTATACGTCTACTTCAGCAAAAAGGATAAAGTTCACTTTGATCTCTGTACTTAAAAAAGTCAGTTAGAGGGGCTTTTTCACCCACTTCATAGAGCACAAGAATGATTGAAAAATGTATTTGCAGTACCATTTGTAGAACTTTTTTTCTGTCCGCTAGTGAAATGTCTCTCCACATCTGAAATTCAGCAGTGTTTCAGTCTGGGAAAATTTGACTTAACTCTGCAAACCATAGATTTAGATCAACTTAAACAATGGCAATCACTATTTACCCTTTCATTTCATTTAACCTAAATTGATTAAGCATTAAGTAAGTGAAATTAGATTAAATTTTATACATTCGCACTATATTTCTGATGGTCTTAATGTCTGAAGAGCTAAGTCAGTCTCACTTCCTGTAAGTTTTTCACACTGCTAAAGGGTAGGAAACAATTCTCAGAGAAAGTGTAGATGTGAAACTCTAACAAAGGAACACTTGCATGTATAAACTCTTTTGCTGGCATTAATTACCACACTGGATAGATCTTGTGGTCATGTTCTGCTTTAAGATATTCTGTGTTCATAATTTTACACACTTCCTATTGTGCCAGTGATGTCTTTCATTCTGTTACTTCATAGTCTCTATTCCCTGAATGCTGTTGTGTTTGGCAAAAAGAAAAGAAGGAAAAAATTGCAACACACACACACACCCACCCACACCCAATTTTGGACACTCCATACTGATAAATGCAGATTTTCTCAGTTGTACATTGAGTTGCAGTTCTTTAATAGCGATACGGCATTTTCTGGCAAAATGAAGGCAGCCTTACAGGATTGCTTTGGCTGTGTCTTCTGGAAAGCTGTTCCATTTATGGTACGTGATTACATTTTTACAAATTGAATGGAATAAATATTTACTGCTTCAATGAAAGTTTTACATGTGTACATTAGGCATCAAATAAATAAAACACTTTGAATATATAACATGTAAATACTGATGGATCATGTCCTTTCAAAGTGTCTTTATATAGTCTGCTGTGGGAGATGTGGTTCAAAAATACTCCCTTAAGTGCTGAGGTGTGTATGTCTTCACAAAATGTGTGCAGCTGCTTTGAATGGCTTTGTGAATTAGATGACTTTTGGCTTTACAACAGAATTTGTAAGGTCTCTAGTAAAACAAAGGGAATACAAACAACTTTTGTTTAAACAGTGCTCCAGATGAGTACAAGAGCAAATTTATGCTTTCTCTTGTATTTGTGAATGATGATCTTTAATACAGTGTTCTTCAAGCAAAGAACGTAGTAATTCTGTTTATAATTTCTTGTTATATTAGAGTAGCCTGAACACCCTGCTTTTGATTACTAATTTTCAAGTCCTGAAGCTCTGGTGTGGCCTTACTGAGCTGCTTTTAAATGCTGTTTGACTTTCAACTTTCCTGACTTTGAATTATTGTTGCATTGAAGATTTGATGGGCTAAAACTTCACTGTGCTGTGTATCAAGAAACACAGAGGTTAGGGAGAGAGCTACTCTTATTTGAAATAGAAAAAACAATTTAATTCATTCCAAGGAATGATAACATTTTGTGTGTATAATAAAAATTCACCTTTTCTTGGTTTTGCTGTAAGAAAGAGTAGGAATGAATTTTCCTTTAATGTAAAATAACAGTGAGCAGTTGGTTGTTGCCTAGTGTATTAAAGAGGAATATTGCTTGCATTTTGGGGAGATTCTGTATTTCCTTACTAATGATTAGTTAAGGAGAATGTTCTTTCTCTCATTGGCCTTAATTGTATTTTGCACTGATTTTGAGCAGTCGACCTAGTGCCTAGGAAGAATTCCAGTTGTATTTGATGGTATTTAATAACAAGGTAGAAGATAGAAGTAATGATAAACTTTCAGAATTCTTCTAAACTTTCAGATTCTGTTGTCTTTACTAGATTCTCAGGAAATGGAGAGACCTCAGAGACGCAGATTCAACTTTTCCTTAGTATGCACATCATTATCATCACTGTTAGTTTGAGCTGAGCAAGTCTTCTCCCTAGAAACCTCAAAATATATACTGAACCTTACAGTTCAGTGCTTTATTTCTGCAGTTGAGCACATTTTTTGTTGCCAAGTGAAGGCTTAAAATAAAGTTACACTAATGTGCACGTTTGCTACGAATCCGTATACTTTTTCTATTCTCTTTACACTGCCTGAAAGAGTGATGAGCAGTGCTCCCACTACCTGGCTGAGGATTTCTCTGTTGCAGGTGTAGTTGAACACTGCTGTAATGCTGCCTCTGGCTTTTCACCTGTCCTGCTGCAGGAGAAAAGGACAGGTGTCCTTTTGCAGCTTCTAGCCTGTGTGTTCTGGAATTCATAGAGTTCCCTGAACCCTGCAAGTGTAGCAGCACTAGTTGTGAGGAACGTGCTGGTTTATTTCACCTTTTTCAATAAGGCTCACCTAAGTGTGATGAGATGTAAATGTAGATACAAATAATAAAACAAACTGTGAACAGATGAAATAATGAACTGTCCAGCTGCCTTTGGATTTACATTATATCCACGTACCTTTGCTATGCCAGTCCCAGAATGCCTCCCTTCACGTCTTTCCCCACACATGGGGATATACCTCATACTGCTCTTATAATACCCTTCCCTCCCCTGCCCTCTTAACAGCTTTTTGGACAAGTCAGTGTTTGCTGTGTCTGATTCTGAACTGCCCTTGTACGAACTGGGCAGCCTGGAGCACAAACAGGGCGGGTGATGAGCTCAGGGTGCAGCTTTACCTGGGGCAGGAGAGGGAAGGAAAAGGGGAGGGCTTCTCTGTCCAGCAGTCCATTACGAGAACTCTAGCATGTAACATGACTTGCACCTTCTCTTCCAGCTTTGGCTGAAATTTAGTAATGCGATCAAAGCTATTCATAGGACTATTTTAGAAGACTCATTTCCTTAGAAAACAAAGCTCAAGAGTACCTAGTTTGAAAGAAAATCAAGTACCTCAGTGAAGCCTTTTTTCTTTTTTTCAGTCGTTTATTAAGTGTTTCATATTACATGTTACATTCTTTTAAATGCTAATATTAATGATCTTGGAGAGGATGTGGAGGTACTTTTTAAGTGAGTCTTTGTGCAGCTCAAGCAAAATTAGGCTTGATTTTCAATTTACTCTTCCAGAGCAGCTCTTGGTATTTTTAGTTCACGCCTGTAAGGCTTAAGAATGACCTTGGAATCAAGTCACTTTCAATTTTAGTAAGAAGCTAATTTCTTGTCTTTATTTCCCTTTCTACAGACAGAAGATACAAGCTGGAAACTAATCAAGTTTTTCACCCAATAGGACAGAAAGCAGAGACAACTGAAAGTGACACCAAAGAAAATCAAGTAGAAAATAAGGCCTATTTTGTCACTCTGAAGTTGACTATTTGGCTCTGGAAAGTACCTAATGAACCATCAAGACCTATATCCTGGTGACTGGCAGTCACTTCATATAGGTCTTTTCATAAATTTATGTTGCCTCATCTTAGGTATTTTGCCCTAGATAGGGATTACAGAACCTTCTGATTTCTACTCTAGCTACTTTCACACATAGCCTTTAGTCACCTCATCTTGAACCAACATAAACGGGTTCTCTATTTCCCATGGTCACTGCAGTATTACTTCTGTGTATCTGATCTCATTTGATTTCATTTTTCTTGAGCACAGGTGAATAGAATTGTAAGGAGTACTCTGGATGGGATCCTGTCAGGTCCTATTAATACTCACCTACATTCAAAGGAAATGCCTTTCCTAATACTTCTGGGTGTTGTGTTTGTCTTTCATGTTTTGTGTTACCTGGTTACCTTCTTGAGAATAAATATAATATTTAATTCCATTATACTTTTGTTATTCCAGTAATATTTATTGGTTTCTTCCTCTGTGATACAGTGTTTCTTTTATACTGGAAAGTGCTTCCAACTTTGGATGTTGATATTAGAGAAACCATGAAGGACTACCCTATCCTTTTAGTGAGAGTTTTTCTGACTTAGGTTCAACCTCAAATCTCATCTTAAATGTTGGACTGATGGTCTAAATCGCCAGCTTATGTAATCAAATCTTTGGAATATCTTTAATATGTATCCTTTTCTTACTGCTGCTGCTTTTTTTCTTTTTTTTCAAGTAGGTGAATGACCAAGCAAAAATTCTATTTTTACTTTTCAATTTCTATTCCTTTTGACAAGTCTAAGTAGTTTTATCTTTTGATGTTACTTTAGCTTTATGTTTTCTAACTTCACAGGTGTTTTTTTCCACTGGTCTCTCTCATCCTTCTTACTCCATGCTTAAACATGCATCTTTTTGAGGGGGATGAGGCAGAGGCTATCAACTAATTATTACTGTGATACTTCTCTAGATTATTTCCCCTCACTTCAGATAGAAATCCTAGCTTGATTTTTGCACTTTAAACTTTAATGTGGATTTTAAGTCTGTAAGCTCTAATACGGTTCTGGTTGCTTTCGTAACTAGTGCCTTTAATTTTTCAAACCTTTTCCATTTCCAGTTAAAGACTTTTTCTTTGGGATCCTGGGGTTTTTTCCTCCTTGTTTCCAGTAATGGGAAGAGAGTCAGATTTAGAAAACACAAGATGTCATTGGGCAGGAAGAACTGGCAGATAAAAGCATGAAGAGGGCAGAATAAGAAGCCACAGCAGTGGACAAGGCATGGAAAAGAAGAGAAAGGACTAAATTGTGGTGTGGCTTGAGAGACAAAGGAGGTATAGGGATGAAATGAGGAAGAGTGAATGGTTTTCTGCCAGTTTAGTGAACTGAGCTGAGTTACTACTACGCACGGTAATTGCCAGGACTGCTTCAAAGAGAGGGACTCAAGGGTGGTGGGATTTTCCCATAGTTAGGCTCAGCCAACAATTGAAAACTTTGGTCTAAGTGGTGGCCTAGAACTTGTAAGCTGCTACAGGAAGAGTGAGCTTTGGAGTGCTTTTGGAAACGGTAGTGTTTATGTCAGTGGAGGTAGCAGTGGAGAAGGATTGGCAAGTGGTGGTTTTGGAGGGCAAAAAAGTAATTCTTAGGCATAACTTGATTAGTGAAGTTGTTGGGTTTTCTGATCAAGTAACATGAGTTATGTAAGCCAGGATGGAGGGGAGAGGTTTTGACAGTTATTTCTGTAAAATGATGCAAGCAAGGCAGTAATGCCTTAAGAGCAATGAGGTAATAGACTAACGTTTTTAAACATAGAAATATTGCATGTAGAAACTGTCTACTTAAATGTAACAAAAAGACATTTATGACTGTTTGAATGCCATATTAATTTTCAAAACAAAACACTGTTTGGCTTTGTATTGTGGTGTAATACCATCTAACTTTCTCATGCTTTTGTCTGTTTTATCTCCAGGAGATGCTCTAGTTGCTGTAAATGATGTTGACGTGAATTCTGAAAACATAGAAAGGGTTTTGTCTTGCATTCCAGGTCCTATGCAGGTATGGTAGTGGAACACTTATTCCATATGTCCTCTGTAAAAATTAATATTGTTTCTAGCCTTTTTTTCCTTAGGAAACAGAACTTAGGCAGTCTTTTCCTTAGAATTTCCTCATTTACTTTTTGAACACATTGGTTGACTTCAGTCAAACTTAGAGTAGAAATTTCAGAGTTCAATTCTGGTAAGTTTTGTGTAAATAGGTAGGTGCAAGAAGCCAGTGTCCCATTAAGGGACGTTAGGCACAGTCCAGCTGTTACATATTCTGTTTGTCATCAGCCAGAGTCAGAAAGCACATGCAACATTGTGCAAGAGGTAGCATCATACTTTTAGGTTTAGACTAAGTGTAACACCTGATTTTTTTTTTTTTTCCCAGTGTGAGAATCAAGGTATTTTATGCTTGCAGAATTCTGAATATTCATGTTTCTCGATGAGAACCCAGTACATACTTATGTGAAAAATCAAGTTTTATTACTTTTCCTGCTCAGAAAACAACTTCATTATTATGTTACCACTTGCGTCAAAATTAATTACTTCTAGTTGAATACAGGGAAGTAACTCCTTTGAGACCTGCATGAACTTTTAACCAGCGATAGTTGTAGTTACAGGCAAAGATGGCAAGTATGCTTACTTTGAGAGTTGTTATCTTGAATACTCTGATCTCAGGAAATCAAGGACAATGTGTGTAATTGACGCCTTGCTCCTGCTGGGCATGTGCAATCTGGCAATAGCACGTATGAAGCAAGATACTGATGTCTAGCTTAAAAATAAATATGACAGCTGCAGAATAGTAATGGCTTTTTTGTCTATTAGCATTCTTAAAACGGTAATAATTGCTATGGAAATACTTAAATAATTACCTCTTCATCAGTATAGGAGACTCACAAACCACAAGAGAATAAAAAGAAGCCTGAATTAACAAGTAGTGCTATTAAAGTTATTTAAGAGCATTTAAATGGAGAAACTGATACTGCTTTCGTATTTAAATAGAAAAATAAATTCTAGAGCATTTAAGAGCTTTTATATTAAATACTTTTAAGATCTTTCAAACCTGAACAGTGATGAAGATTGATAGAGGTCAGTAATAAAAATTGACCAAAAAAACCCCCAAACCCAAAGAACTGACCTGATGAATAATGTTTCTTCCCCCCAAACCTACTGCATGTATGTTCTCTTCTAGCTGAATAATAATTTTGGAGCTGTAATGAAGAATGAAATAACTAATAAAGAATTAGATAGCTATTTCAGAATTACACCAGGAGGGTGTTAATTCTCTCGGATACTAGTAGCATAAAATTAAGTATTTTAAGTTATTCTGCTTAAATCCACTTCTTGGTGGAGAGGAAGATAACGTAAAAGTTGCAATTTACAGATATGAGATGGAGCAGGTTAAAATTACAGTGTCTCTTACGGTATGTCTGTAATCTCTTGGTAGTTTTTATTCCGGTAGAATATATGAGGTGCTAATAATAGAAGTGTGTTACTGTCTAGAGATTAAAAAGGAGAGGAAATTTTAGGTTTTGTTAAACATGCTTCTGTTTGCAACTTATGTAGTGTAAGTGCCTGTAGAACTACATCTACAACTGCAGTAAGATTGAGTATTAGTATGTCAGTTTAGGAAGCTTTCCAAGATATTTGACAGTATGAAGCTTGCCTAAGCTACCAGAGTTGTGGTCAGGTATTGGCAGAGCTCCATGGTAGAAAAACCTTGTCTTGCCTGTCTTTGACCAAATACGGAGTTGCTGTAACTGTTGTTAAATACAGAATGATTAAAAAACCAGAGATTATGCAGTTTATTTAATTGTATCCTTGCTAGATTAGAGTATACATATTACTTGTTGCTGAAATGCGATGCAACCCTTTATATAGTAGTTACTTTTAATGCAACGTTAATGTTTACATTGTCAGTAAATCTGTCAAGTAGACAGCGATTACTTGAAATGTGTAACTGTTTGTCATGTTGGCTTTCCAAAACCTTTTATTAAAGTGCAATTATTCCTTTTTTACTGTGCAGTTTGAGTCAAGCCAGAAGAGTGATTGCTGAAATAGACCAGTGGAGAATTTAAATACAGAGTTCTCGGGTTTTTTTTTTGCAGTGTAGAACACTGTGCTCATGCTGCTGAAGAAACAGAGGGTTGTTGTGTATGAGATTTAGTAATAAAGACAGCTCTTACACAAGCAAAATTGTTAATGTATTCTCGTTCATTGTATGTTACAAAATATCAGAAAAGATGCAGTTTAAAGCTGTTTTACTGTAGTTTATAAGGTATTTACATAAGAGAAGTCACTGCCCTTCTGGGTTCAGTGTTAAAAATTACTGGAAGTAATTTCAAAAACTAAGATTCTCTTAGTTGCAGCATGTGGCATAACATCTCTCATTATATTTCCAGATTTTTGTTTTCCATACCTCAGTTTAGGCAAACTAGCTTCTAGGCATGTAAGGGCTAGTTTAGTGTATTTATTGAGCCACAGAAGTCCAAATGCTACCTCAGTCTTTGGGTTTTTTTTTGTTGTTTGTTGTTTTTTGGGGGGTTTTTTTGTGTTTTTTTTTTGACTCAACTGTTTCTGTTTGGGTGCTTGCATGTCACCTAATAAGATAAAGTCACAATTCTGATTAAAGCATTGGATATCTCGTTTAGAAGTTCTGTAGCAGTCACTGAATGTGACAGGCCAAAGCGTACCCCTCAATCAATGCTTGAGATAGTATGAGAAAGTTACATTCCACAGTCTATATAATTTTACATTTCTGTAATCAAAATAGCTGCCATTTCCTAGGAACACAAGACAAAGACAGCATAGGAAGGGGAAGATAGGCTAAAAGAACGTACTTTTCCTTACCTTGATACTTGGAAGTTGCAGAACCATTTTACCCGAAACTTTCTAAAAATATTCAGGCTGAGGCAGACGTTCAGAATCAGAAATTTCAGCCTGAAATTTTGAGTTACAGTTGTGCAAACCATAAGCACATGGAAAACAGAGACTTAACAACAGGAAATGGCAGGCAGTCTTAAAAGGCAGGCAATGCCACCAGCTCTGTCTATAATAAAATCCATATTCTAAGACATACAGCTTTCTTGCAGATAAACAGAAACTGTGCCTTTCTGGGTCAGACCAATGGTATAACAGATACATTTTCTGTTTCTTACACTGACAAATGTTTAAGTAAAGAGTATTAAGAAACAAATTAAATACAGAGTGACCTTCCCGTCATACTTATCCAGCTTCCAGCAGTCAATAGTTGGGGACTTGTTGGATCACTTACAGGTTTGTATCTTTTTTAATCTAGTTCTTAAAATTTCTTTGACCTCCACAGCATCCTGTAGCAGTGATTTACATAACTGGTTTGTGTTACACTCATTTTTGTTGGTTTTCAAACTGCAATCTAATTAAATGTGGAGTAGTTAATTAAGTGAGGAGTAGTTAACTGTCCATGTCTTATTCTTTGTATCATTCCATGACTTTGGAGAGCTCTGTCATTTTCCACTTTTGTCACATCTTTCCTAAGCGGGAAAATCCCCGTCTATGTACCTCATAGTTTGCTGTTACTGTCACCTTCATCACTGCCTTCTTGCAGTTTGATTAAATTCTTTTTGAGAACTGTTCTAAGTATTGCAAATGTGTGCGTGCTATATATTTATAGAGTGGAATACTAATATTTTCTGTGCTTTTTCCATTCTTCATTTCCTTTCCTTTTCTGTTTTCTGCTGTGCATTGAATGGATTTTCTTAGGAGAAATGGAATCAAAGTTGTGAAAGATTTCATAGTCCGTATTTACAAAAGGGTAATTCAGTAGTCACATATTTAATCAGATCCTGTGCACTGCTCAGGACAAAGATTCATTTCTCCTCCACAAAAAGGAAAATTAGTTTTTAGCGTATGTAGATATGTAGTCTCTTGGTAATTTTCTATTACAGCATTTTCCAGCCTAGATGGTCTTTTTCACAGTAATTTTTTTTTTTTAAGGTAGGAAATAGATTAGAACTTGGACAAAAGTAGAGAGGAACAGAAAATTTCATGTTTCAAGCTGTTAGCTTGAATTCAGAAGATTTGTAAAGGAACTTGTAGTCAAAGTGTGGAGAGGGATCTTTCTCAAAATACAGTGACTTCACATCTGAGCTGTGTGGTATTGCCCACAGCGATATGGGAGGCAGCTTGGATGCCTACAGGAGGAGGGAGAGTTAAAGTTCTGTTTGGCCCTGTTTATTTTGAGCTCTTGCTTGGAGGGCCATGTGGTTGTGTCTTTAAGACAAGACAGACAGAGTTTGTTTTTTCTAAAATTGAGAGACTAAAAGATAGACTGCAGCAAGAATTCCATCTGTGTGTCATTAGGGTAGAGGCTGTAGCCTAAGTGTCATGAATAAGTGTCCACAGACAAGATGTAGCAGAAGTTAAGAGAAATAACTATTGAGCCTTGAGGAAATCTGCAAGAAGTTAAACGGGGTATGAGGAAAATCCTCTGAAATGCATGCAGAAGGCGTGACGAAGAAAGAGAACTGAGTCACAGAACGCCAGAGGAGAAAACTTGAATCTATAAAACTGCGAACGATCAAGTTACTGGGTCTTAAAAAGCCACTGCTTGTTAGCTGGATGTTTCTGCTCCTTGAGTCCTGTTAATATGCAGTGTAATGAATCGAAACTGAAATGACGAGGAGAGAGCGAGGGATGAGTTACTGTCAGAAAAGAAAGTGGTAGCACATAGCAGGAGAGCAGGATTGAGTGCAGTGCTGTTCCAGAGAATGGGAAAAGAGAAAAAAGCTGATAGCAGCCAAAATAGGAGGGGAAAGGATTAATGGGAAGTGTTGGGAGGGAGTAGAGTGGAATGGGAAGGCGGCAGCCAGTGGCATAAATGTTGGAGCTGGAAGAGCCGATGATGGCGCTTCTCTCTGATCTAGTTTGACAGGCAGTGGGTGTTTTAAAGCATCATTATTTCTTGCTGGCACTCCTCTCTTTAAGTATGACTGTACACATACGCAATTACGAAAATGTAAATTATCTATATTTAAATGTATAAATTAGCTCTGCTTGGGCTTTTCAAAGTAATTGCAACTGGGAAAATATAAACCTTTTTTGTTGCCTCAATCATTAGCCTAAACTGTCACTAACTTTAAAGAGAAGCAGGATTTGGTGTGATGTATTATGTTTAGAACTTCCCAGTCAATAGGCATGTTAAGGATACTTTACGGCAGACAAACAATCTTGAGTAAAAACATATGAAAGAGGGAACTGAGAGCTTGCCTCTACTTAGTCTGAATAGATATATTTTCAGTCACTTTGAACAATGATGAAAACTAAGGTATCGTCCAAGAAAAGAAATCAATTTATTCTCCTTGGAAATTACAATTTTATGCTCAGTCAAGAGCTAGGTATTTCTCACATATCCTTCTTTCATACTTAGGATGAAGTGTTCATTGGATTTTGTGTGGCTTGTGAGCCAGGAAATGCGCATTTATACTAAAATTCCTGGGTTTTACTTTATTTGGGAAATAAAGAACAGTAAACATCATGTAATTTTTTTGACAAAGTGAGCTTGATGATCTAAACTTTAAGTTATTTTTTAAGAGAGAATGCTCTTTTTTTTGCTTTGATTTTTTTTCTTCTTCCGAAGACACAGCACAGCAAGTGATGTAAACAATTTTTATGCTTCTTGCTGGTTGTGTACAATTGTTAAATGCAGCAGCAAAACTCTTATTTGCTGACTTCACAGCTTAAAAAAAGGAGAAAGTTAACATAGTAAAAATGTTGGCAGATTGAAAGAATTGCTGAGTATTACAAATTAACAGACTTTTGCAGTCTAATGTAAATTGATTTTCCTGTGCAAATGTACCTGTCAGTGCACTCAAAATAGCAAAGAAATGCTCATGGAAGAGCCTTGAGGATATATACTTAGGAAAGTGCTGACATTTTGAAATAAGTTAAATATTGTGTGTGTTTCAAGAGCATGGTAATAGGTTTTGTGTTCAAACCCAGAGCAGTAAGTATATTTTTCCATTCTCAAAACCATAAGAATTAAGTACGAAAACACACCAAACCACATGCTTATTCACATGGTTCATAGAGCATGTAATAGCTGGCTTTGTCCTTAATAATAGATGGTTATGTAATGCTGAATATATAATTGGTTTTCTTGAAGCAACAGGAATTTTTGAATGCTTACATCTTTGTCAGTAAAGCTAAGAAAACTTAATCTCTTCAAGGGCTCAAACTGCATCTATTTCATCTGATACTAGATTGTAAGTACAGTCTCATTTTCACAATAATTAATTATCTTAATAGGTTAAACTTACATTTGAAACATCAATATTTGAGCCTGAAGGAACTTCTCAGCAAGGGTATAAACGGGCACAGTCAAGTATGAACAATCTGGTTCGGCTCTTGTGGGGAGAAGATAGTACAGACCTTCAACAGGCTATACAAGATGTGCCTCATATTGTGATGTTCCTCACACTGAAACTGGACTCTGAAACGTCTAAGGATGAGGTATGTGGCTAAGTAAAACTGAAGATGAAAGGTAACAACTGACAACAGCAACTGCTGTGTCTTTTGATGTAAAAATAAAAAAAAGGATTAAAAAACCTTGCTAATCATTTTGACTAGTCTGTAAAACATCCAGTTTGACAGAAATAAGGCCTGAAATTCCAGGGAAAAGAAGTTATCATCACTGCTGACAAACTCTAATTGGACTTTAAATGACTTCAGCGCTGCTGAATGTCTTTACCTAAAGAGTAGGCTAGAGGTGTTAACAGACAAAGCAGAGATAAATTCAGAAGTTCGTTATTGTCTCTCAGATGCTCTCTGTGATGTTTTCCATATGCCTCTCACACTTGGAACTATGAAATCTGCCTAGTCAAAAAATTTGTCTCCAACAGGAGCTGTTGGCAGTCCACATACGTAATCTGTCTAGCTCCTCCTGTTTTGAAATGCTAATGTGCCTTTTCTTACAGGACTCTTGCATGTCTGCTGTTTGCAATCAACTTTGTTGGTTCTTGTTTGGGCAGCATTTTTGAGCTACTGAAGTACTTTTCCTTTGTCCTGTGAAGCTTTCCTTTCACATCTCTTTCCTTTTTGTGTTCTTCAGAAAAATTTTGCCAGTGTACGTATAACCCATTATAAGTTTGCGTAGATGTTGTTCATGATGTAGCCATAGCTACAAATACTCCACCCAGAACGCTGGGACACAGAACAGTGTGGAGAGCCGAGCTTGGCCTCTTGCCTGATCTGAAAATGACAAATGGACAAAGTGGACTTTTTAGGAACAGACATTGCAAACAGACTCTTCTCCCCTTCTGCAAATTTTCCTTAGATTTAGTATAGTGCCCCAGTGATCTTATATTATCTGTGATGTGGAGACATCAAATGAAGCGCAAGTTTTGCCGGTCCCCAGGGACTGCATGGCAGGAGAGTGATGGAGTGGGGAGCAGAAGAAAGACATTTTGCTCTCTCTTCCCTGAAATTAACCCTAGGATCCAGTCAGTGCTATATCCCTTCTCTGAGATGTCTTTTTTTTTTTTTGATACTGTTTTTCAACTGATAGAAGTCTGTGTTGCTCTGTTGGTGATGTGTAATAGAGAAAAAGTATTACAAGTACACATAATGGAGTTTAATTTTATTTTCTAGAGGCAGGGCTGGGGAGGAGAACCCTAGAAAATTACATGATAGAATAATATCGTGTAAAAAACATTGTGAAGTTTGCAGAGGCAAGTGTGGAAAGCTGGGAAATGGCAGATTTATGGCTACTTGTGCAACCTTAATTCAGCCCTTTTGTACGTATGCAGCATGATATTGTCTTACGTATTACGTTTCTTCTGAAAGATGCCTGTCTTGTGCAGAGGACAAGATGGACAGATGAGTGTGTATAATTAAGGCCTATTAGGCAACCATAAATCCACTACTTCGTAACTCTGGAGTACTCAACTTTGCAATATAAATCACACTCTTAACGTAATATTTTTAAGGTAATGTATGCTTCATTGCATATTACAGCAAGATACTAACACTGTAAGCTTTGGTTTGCAGTTCTTTCCAATCCCATTTACGAGACTACTTTTTTTTTATGGGAGGTACCTTCAGCAGAAATTAGTTTATACAAGTGTATCTTATAATTTATTTTTTTTTTAATAGCGTTGCAACTAGGCAAGGTAATTTTGTGCTCTTTTTCCCACCTGGAGACTGCTTCCATTAAAACATACAATATTGCAGTATTTTTCTGCTTTGGTATTTTCCGATAATAAAAATGAAAAGCGCTCATTTAACTGTGAATTAAATAAACTTAAGATGCTTTATCAAAGTTCACTTGCATATTGCAAATAGTTCTTTTTTGCTTCAATTCTAAGTTTGTGGTCCAAGACTGCTATTTTATGTGGATAGAACAGCTATGGACAATTGCTGTAGACTTAGAGACTAGTGTTTTCCTGGTCATATAACCTTTATGAAATATTAAAAAAAAAAACCCAAAACCAAAAAAACCCACAAAACCAAACCTATTTCAGGGCCTCTGGCTCCTCTGTTGGT
The DNA here is from genome assembly GCF_964188355.1 of Buteo buteo. NCBI lineage: Eukaryota > Metazoa > Chordata > Aves > Accipitriformes > Accipitridae > Buteo > Buteo buteo. The sequence continues at coordinate 76,798,992 of NC_134171.1, read as the reverse complement.
AGGTGAATAGATATACAAACGCCTAATTGCAAGTCCTGCGCTTCAGAGTAAATGGAGTACTGCTTTCTTGCCCCATTTTTTCTTTACACTCTCCCAAGAAACAGGATTAACCCTGAATATTGAGTAGAAGTAAAAGAGGGATTGTAATGCACTTGTTCGCCCTTCATACCATGGAGGACTTGTTTCCTGAGAAGTCTTGGCAGTTATGCAGCCCCAAATAGTCTCTAATGTTGAGAGATCCTTTGCTGGTGTAATCAAGCTCTTTCTAACGCTTCCTAACAAAAGAATGCTGCCTTCTTCAAGGCATTTGTCTTTAATTTCATTTGGTGAGCAGTAAGCGACATTTATCCTGTAGATGTACAGTTCCAGATTTAGTTTACAGTAATATTTCAGATTAGCAGTGAAGTTATTGTACACCTATGCCATATTGCACATAAAAATATAACGATCCTTTATTAAACTGCTTTACTCGTATCCAAAGGAGGCATGGCATGCAGATCACATCCATGTAAACAATGGCAACTAGAACTAGTAAGTAATTCTTCCACTTGTGAGCTTTTGGCACCCAAAAATAGAATTAATGAGCTCTAAGACTTGTAAGCTCGATCTACTCAACTATAAAGGAAAGTTGTATTAGTAACCATTGAGGATGTGTGCATGCCTGTGGGGAGTGTCCCGTATGATAGTGGTTTCAGTGAGTAAGGTTGATCTTGTCTTTTTTATGTTTCAGTTCAAGGTAGGTATAACAATTATACGTTATTTGTACCAGCATGCAACTATAACATCTTTATGTGTTTGAATCGATTTTGGCAATACCATGTCTTAGAACGAACAATGTTCGCGGTCCTCTTGCATGATAGTGTTACGGGAAGCGTGTGTTTAGCATACTTGCAAAGTAGGTATTACTGAGTAGTTGTTACGATAGCTTGGTTCATACAGACACTGGCTTGTACTTCCTGTAGCGTTTCTCCCTGATTTTATAATTTCTGAACTAATTTTAAGAATTCATAGTTGTCTTTCATCTACTGTTTCTTTTTTAATCTTATGTAAGATGCAACTTAAAGCCTTCATTGTCAGTGCACTGTGTTTGAAGATTATAGTTTTTAGCTGGTCAGCACCATTTTGACACAATTTCTTTTAGCCATTTTTTAGGTTGTCAAGACTGCACTAATAATTTTTTTTTAAATGTTATTTAGGCTCTGTTTGAGAAATTAGTAGAATAAATAAGGGAAGCTGTTTGATAAGCCATTAGTTTAGAAAGACTGTCCAGGTTTGGGTTTGGGTTTTTTGGGTTGAGGGAGGGTTTACAGTTTTGAAGAAATGAGTTACTTCTCATTTATTAATTCTATTGTCATTGGCCTGTGAACTTTCACCTTGCTTTGAAGACAAGTGTCTTGTATGGTGGTATGTGCTGAACCTTGCTAACTCATTTTTTATATATATATGTATCTCTATAATACAGCTATGACCTTTTGTTACAGTTGTCTTTTCTTTCCCTGGGAGAGTGTAGAGATAATTCTCAAATGAATTTTGTGTAAAGGCCCCAGTTCATAGTGAGGAGAAAAAAAGGCTCTTTCTAGCCCTTTGTAGTGCTGTAATTAGAAAATGCCAAGGTTTTTTTCCAGCTGAGGAGTTGATTCAAGAAAAAAAAATCCTTGTCACTAATGAGTATTTGAAAGTAAGGCTAATTAAATTGGGTAAGAATGAAGAGTTTGCCAGGTCCTTCTTTACATTCTTTTAATCTTGATGAAGGAAAATATTCTAACGGGTATTGGCACTGCCTGGATGTGCTTAGTGACATAAATAGGAAAGTTAATAATTTCTGTGTTTCTTTTGTTTGTGCAGAAAGATAATTAACTATACGCTTTGCACTGTATATGCTTAGTATTACATACATTATTTCTGGCCCATCATGGTTTGGCAGAAAGCAATAAATGAGAATCATATGTTTGCTTACTACTATATTTTTATGGCTGCTGAAATAATTAATAGAAAAATTTTTAAAAGGCTTACGTAAAAAAATGTATATTAAAGAACTGGTTAGAAAAAGAAAAATTGTCACAAAACAATTCTCCATATAATAATTCTAAGTAAGTCCTACTTTTCTATTTTATAGAAAAGTTAAAACTGTCAGAAACATTCATGTGCATTTTAGAACTTTCCAGTATGCTCGTGCAGACCACTGCTTGTTTTGATACCATGTGAAAGTATATGATAAAAGCTTTCATGTTTAAAAAAAAAATTGGTGCCAGGAAAAAAATTTATCTTGTTTTCTGTGGAATTTTTTTTGTGATTTTGTTTTTGTTTTTGCTCTGCTTAACTAACAGCTAACTTTCTTCACAGCAAGAAATTCTTTATCAGTACCCCATATCAGAAGCATCCCAAAAACTGAAAAGTGTGAGAGGAATATTTCTCACACTATCTGACATACTGGAAAGTGTTACTGGTACCCAGATTATCAGGTAAAAGTATTTGAAATGTCATGTATTACTACTTGTATTACTTTATACACGTGTGCACAGAAAAACACACGAGTCATGCATCAAGTTCTAGACGAAACAAGAGTGACTCTACCTATTATGCAGTGATGTTTTAACTAGAACAGCATGCCTGAAGTTGGACTGCTCAGCCTGGATGTACATTGATTTGGGGGAATTTCTTTGTCATGGGTGGCAATGATTAGGATTTTTAGTTCAGTGAAATTGTTTTTAGATCCCTTCTTAGATCTCTTAAAATATCCTTATCTAAACTGGGATTCTGTGGCACTATACTATGGCAGACTGGAAATTCTACAACAGCTTCAATCAAAATTTTAAAAATTTTTTAGAAGATTAAATGTAATTCAGTTAATTTCATGAGTGCCTACTACTTTTAAATTAATTTTATTTCACATTCAACTTGCAACACCTGAAAGATTTTTGTATCTACAGATCAGGACTCTAGTAAAAAGTCTAATAAAAGTGACTCCTGAGTTTTTGGAGTGGTGTAGGAGTGACAGAGATATGTCAAGAGATTATTGAATATTTAAAGGTAGATGATTTTCTGATGGAATAACTAAAAGTGAGATAGCAGGTATCACTTTTCAGTTTCACACTTCTTCCCATTGATAATCAGTATAGGAGTTTACATCTCCTGGGGGTCTCGGGCAAGATTCTCTTCTGCACATCAGTGCCTTGTGTGTCAGACACAAGATGTGGATGGGTATAAAAAAGCCAAATGTATGTGGGATTTCAGGGCCAAGGATACAGAGTGCAAGCAGTAGTGCAGTAGTGAACAGCATTGGCAATAATAAGGAATTCCTCAAAAGGCAAAAAGCCTGTTTAATGTATTTAAGTGGGTTTTCCACTGATAAATTTTTCCTTAAAAGGAGTTTCATGAAGTGCTTTTGTATATTTTTGCTTACCAGAAAATTAATACTGGGAAGTTTACTTTTGCTTACATTTGTTTGTTTGTTTGTTTTAATCAATCAGACTTGTTAGTATCCTGCTATTTTGAGTAAGAAGTTTTAACAGTGTGCTTTAACCATGCTTATAACTTTCTAGTTAATAAGTTACTAAAAGTCATGTTACTGATTTAGTGATCAATAGGGATGTGGATTGACTCCTTTAGCAGCAGGTATCAAACACAGGCTTTTGATCTTTTGCATATACCAGTATTTTAATGCAATGCCACATTAATTAGCACTGAAGTATGTTAACACCTCTTAAATGCTTATGCATTATTAATGGAAATTCTCCCGTATAGAAGCATTTTTTTGACATTTTCAAACACATCCAAAAGACAAATCAATCTGTTGTTTGATGATCTATACCAATGGTATCATCAGAATAACAACACAGAAGTCCACGATAATGTAGATTCACCTTTCCTGTTAAGGTTCGCAATTTCCCATTTTTGAGTTCTAAAAATACAAAAGCAATTCTGCTGGTCTCTGTGGACTGTCTCATCTCTTGAAAAAATATAATAGATAATCCCCAGTTCTGCTATGAAGCTTTTTCTGTCAGAAGAGTAAATTATGATTATTGTGTCTGCACATGTATTGTGGATCTTTTGGGATGGGGATGTTTATTTCTTTGTAGGTAATTGCATTATAAATATATAACTTTTTTTGTTTGGAAAGCACTTTTGGTTACATGAAGGATAAAACCTGCAAAAATACTAAGGTACTTCTGAACTAATGAAATGACACTATTGTTTTATTTAGTACCGTCAATTTTACAGTATGAATGAGTCAGTGAAGCAAGTTAATCTTGGAGCCATAGCCTAAAAATTAACTTCTTTAATCTTTAAAGATTAAACTAAAGTTACCTTTTTTCCACTTTGCAGCAGTGTTATCTTGTTAGGTAAAATTTCTAATGTGATAGTATGAAAGGTGGAGTTTTGCTAGGAATTCAGTGTTTGAGGTACTTACAGACCTTGGTTTTAGCAGCAACCAGTATATTTAATCTGATAATCTGGTGCGTAATGTAGGGTTAACTGCAAATTTGAACATTAGATCTAATTCTGTTTCATATTCTAATCCACTGTATGGCTCAGATGAGTTCTCTGTTTTTCTGGGATTGCTGAGCTATGTAGAGCAATTTTCTATACAAGGAGATAGCATGAAAGTTCAAGCTTATATTTATCACTCGGGTAATAAGTTCAAATACCTCCTGGGCTTGTTTTCAAAACACGTGGGGAGTCTTTTTAAATGATTTTGTGAGCGACTGTGTTGAGAACCTTCATTAGTACCTCCGGTTACCTCACTGTGATCTGAAATGGCATTCATTTTCTAAGCTGATTGCGATAAAAGCTAGGCAGGAAGACCTTTAAAGAGTATCTGAATCACTCAGAAGATGACTGTGGCGCTTCAGTAGCGGTTGTTCATCCTTTATATTTGTGTACTTGAAAACGTTGTTACTACTGGTGTGATCTGTTTGGAAGGGAAATCGGAGAGTCTTTGAGTTCTGTAATAATTAATACCATTACCTAGCCCAGTTGCATGCATGTGATTATACATGATCATAAGATTTTGCATATAAAATACATATAAATCATTCTGGCTTGTAATGGCGGTCTTTTATGACTTCATAGTGTTAACAGAAGTACTTCTGGTTTAATTTTTCTAGTTCCTCCCTTTTCTTATGTGGAAAACTGGTTCAAGTTGTTTACTGGAAAGAATCTGACAAGTTGCTTGTAATTGGCCTTCCTGAAGAAAAGTGAGTTTCAAATAAAACGCTTTGTTTTCCTTTTAATTTAATTTTATTTTCTGTTATGTGTCCTCAAATTGTACTCTTCTATCAAAAAAGCAAGAAAGAGAGGGCTTACAATGTAGTCGTTAACTAGTTTCTGTGCTTCCACTTCTTTGATGGACTTTGTTTGCATCTTTTATATATCCATTGGTACAGTTTCTTTTTCATTTCCGCTAAAGGGAGTAAGGTCTCTTTAGATCTCAGAAATATGTGTAGGCTAGAAAACAGTAATTTTTAGCGTTTGGTGAAGTCAAGTCCTGATTAGAGACTACTGAATAACAGCAGTAATATTACGTATTTATCTATTCTAGGAGGACTTCTTCCCTGCTCCCCCTCCCCCCCCCCCCCGCTTTACTACCGTCTGTGTCATCATGGGCAAGTCAGTCAAAGTAAATCTCTCATACAGTCCAATGAAGAATTTTTTGTTTGCACTATATTGCTAGTTAAGAACAGAGCTCTTCAGAAGATGCCTATGCTTATTCATAGTTAAGATGTTATAAATATAGCTGTACATTTGAATTTTTATTTTTTAGTGTGCCACTTCCTCAGCTGAGGAACATGATTGAAGATGTTGTCAGGACCTTGAAATTTATGTACAGCTCTTTAGATAGGTGAGTTCTTTCAAAAGTATTTTCTTTTCAGTTGCTAATTTTTCATTGATTATCATTGAAAAAGACAGCTAGTAGCATTAATTTTAATGTTTATGTGGAATTTCTTTGCATATTCTTTTACACTTGCACAAAAACCAGAATTCTATTCTTCTTGTGTTTTTCAGTCTTAACACTAGTAAGACTCTTTTTAAACAGTCTTTGTTACTTCAGAAAGTTTTGTCCTTGATTAGGTTAAATTATTCACATAATCTAAATCACTGTGGATGTCAACAGCACTCTGCAAATGTTATGCTTTGTGTTAAAGCACTGTCTGTAAAACGTACTTATGAATCAGTGTTATATTTTTAATAAAGTAAACACTCCAGACTTCTCAACTTTATTTGGCAGAGTGACTGTCTTCCTCTGCATTTGGAAATCACCCAGAAAATTTTCTCTCTGACTGTATCCTAAATAAAATTGCCAAGGTAGGCTATTCATATGCTTGCATTCAATTCAGGGTTAAAATGTGTGTGCCATAGAGAAAGAAGAAGAATAATCTTGATTTCCAAACACATGAAGCTGATCATTGTCTCATCTTAAGTTGCTCTAAGACATCTACTATAATACTATACTGCTTTATTTTTTACTTGTTTGTAGGTACTGCCTGGATATTACCCTAGTGTGGTTTTTCATGTTTAAAGTGAACATTACAAAAAAAAAAAAAATCCAAATGTAGTATCATGCTGTAAAGAGACTTCTATAGCACAGAGGGTTATATAAACAAGCTACAAGTTTCTCAGTGTTATTCTAACTTGGAGTTCATGTTTGTTCAGTGCTTTTTGCCAGGTGGAAAATGTTTCTCGTCTGGATCATTTTTTCAACCTGTTCTTCCAGCGTGCACTTCAGCCTGCAAGACTCAAGTCAAATGCCAGTCCCAGTGCTCAACACTATGATACCTGCAGTGCGTTATTCTTAGACAATCTCCCAGGCTTGCGCTGGCTGACATTGCCTCAGGAAATCAAGGTAATGTAATTTTCAGATCTCTCTAGAAAAACTTGTATGTGAGAGGCCAGAAGATTGATGCAGGTATCTTCTGCTGTTGTTGTGTAATTCACGCAAGTGCTTTGCCCATCCCAGACCACCTGTTTTCCCACAGGATCCTTTATTGAAGTTTGGAACTGCACAATCATTCCCACAGGAAACAGATCGCTATTATGAGTGTAGTTAGGTGACTTCAGAGTTATCTAAGAACAGAACATGATGACAAAGGAATCAAACTTTATTTAAAATACATACGTATACACACACACAAACACATCTCTAACAACTAGCAAATGCAGTAGGGAAAGCAGCCCCTGGTATGCAGCTTTATGTTTGATTTTGACCATTTCAGTTTTTTTCCAGGTAGAAAATATTACTCCAGAAGCCCATGCATAACTTGTAATTTAGGAGAGTTATAAAGGGCTGTTGCAGAATCAAAATAAATATCCATACATCATTTGTTTGACACCATACAGGTACAGCTTTTCTGCACCATTTCACTGTCTGGTTACCTCCCAATTTGAAATTGAGTTGTGCTTTAAGCAGAAGTAAGAGAAAAGCTAGATCACAGTAAATGGCATTATAGCTTTCAGTCTTAAACCTCATTTTTGTAACTTGAAGAAGTTAAAATAGGGATCATTGGGATAATTATTAGTAAAGTAATATTTTTTAAATAGAAAAAATAGATTTTATGTATGTGATGCATAATCTCTGCAAAGTCTTCTCTGAAGTGGTTTTTCGTATATACTATAGAACTGATGTTATTAGCCCAAAATGCATAAAGGTGATAATTCTCCAATTTGAAACAATTGTAACAATTTTTGTACAAGAGCAAACAATCCCAAGGAGATTTCAGCAGCGGAGTTGTAAGACCAAAACTTATTTCATTTATTCAGAAATTTATGGTATTATTTGGAATTTGATATTCACTTGAATTACACAAAACGAAAATTGAATTCAGATTGAATTATGCAAAACGAAGTCTGCAACAGGGGTTGCAACTAGAAAAACTTTGTCTTACTGGTTGGAAGATTCTATAACGCAGTTCCAGCACAGTTTGGTTCTGCATAGATAAGCAGGTCCTAGCCATGTTGTACAGTAGTTCGTGGACAAGCTTATTATAATACCTTTTATCAATGTAGTAAGTTCTGCAAAGTGAACAGGATACAATCCTCAGAGAATGTAGGGGAAAACTTTTATGAAATTACATTTAGGACAAAAGCTGATAATTGTGTCTTATGTACAGAAAGTTCCTCAGAAATTTTTTTTTTCTGTTTTGTATCCAGATCCTATTTCAGTCTTTTTTTTTTTTTTTTAAGCCCCCGTGGGTATTTTTTGTTACTTATGGTGTCAAATATATTCTTTAATAACACAACTGTATATGCATTAGTTTAGAAACAAACCAGAAGACTTCCCTTACTCCTTCAAAGGGCTTGTACCTTCCAGTTTTTTTCTGGTTTTATGTTACAGTTTGTTATAAAGTGATTTAGCATCACTGCCTAAGAGTTATGTGTTCCATGTAAAGCATTGCTAGAACATGTTTTGATTTGACAGTAGGTTAAGGTGTAGATAACTGAGTCTTACTAGGGCAGTTTGCTGCTTTATCTTCAGTTATACTGGAAGTACAGAAATCAATGTGTACTTTCAAGACATGGTGATCATGAAATGATTGCTTTTAATTTTCTCATCAGAAAGATCTTCTGGGATTTTTGTGTGGCACAGAGTAGATGAAAGCTTTCCTTCCCACCCTCCCTGCCTCCTATTTTCTCTGTCTTCCTAAATGAAAAGCTCTATTTTTGGAAGACAGTACAGTCCACTTGCATAAATAAAGCATCCACAAGAAATTAGTTTGTAGAGCACTAAAGCAAAAATTTAAGCAGGGCTTGAAGATACTAGAAGTACCCTGGCTCTCTCCTGGCTCTTCTTCCTTCCAATTTCTGTAATCTCATCAGTATTAATAGTTGTTATTCCCTTGTAGGTTTTAATAATGTTTCTTATTTTAATTCTATAGAGGTGTTTTTTCCTAATTGGGTTTTTAGCCTCATAGCAAAATAAGGTTAAAAATGAGGCAAAATGAGGCTTCTTCACTTCCTTGAATTTGTAGCAGCTTGAGGTAGCATCCATCTTGCCTTCTTTTAGAGCCGTGATATAAATGACTACAGTTGAGGTGCTAATCCTGAACTCTTCCTGTTATTTAATGGGGAAAATCTGGTACTTCAGTAATTCAACTGCTTGACTTCAGGTGTTGACTACAGTATTAGAGTAGTCATGCCTTAGGACTTCTGTGGCTTCATCTGCATTAACTGTGAAGAGAACCTAAAGTGAATGGACTAGCTCAAATAGAGAATATCTATACCATAGATATTTAATGAAATGCAGTCTCATTCAAGGAACTAAACATATGACTAAGTAGCTAAATTACTATTTAAATCTGCTGGCCTTTAATGAACATATTGTAAAATTGGACCTCTCTTTCTATTTAGAGCAATCGTTTGACGTATAATATAAAAACTCAAATATCTATGATTCCATTTGAGAAGGTAATTTTCCATACAGTGCATATATGTAAATTGCAATTTGGTAATATTTGATATATTGTTCTTCATTCAGGAAGTGTTAGATATTAGGCATTGTAGTAAGGCACAGTGGACTCCTTACATAATCGGTCATTTCACTTCAGGGCGTAAAGTGGGTGAAAGAAAGATTCACCGCGTTTTCATTTTCCATCCTCTTGAACATTAATGAATCTAAGATTCATTTTTGCCTTTGTGGTTTTTAAATATTTTCAAGTCCACAATTAGGAGATATTTTCCATATCATGTGAAGGATTGTTTGCATACCATACTTGAGTCAGTATGTGAATGGCAGTTTTTACAAAGTTTCATAGGAAAAACAATAATTCATTAAGATGGAATAATGTTTAGAATATGTTAGTCTTGTCATGGTAGAGTTTGTTTTTTAACGAGTGTTTGCTGTGCTTTAACGCAAATGAAACAGCTGGGAAGTTTTAAACTGAGAGTTTTCTTTCATGGATAGACCCAAAATATTTGTAAGGTTGTAGATAACATAGTTAAGGCTAGTTCTAATTATTAGACAATGATTCTGATCTGAGCTGACCATAAATGCCATTTTCCAAACTTATTTCATCAGCAGCAACAAAAGAAATGAACATTGTACTCACTGAAAGTAAAGAGGCTGTACAGCGGAAAATTGGAAGTGCTTCTCAGGATGGGTCTGCAAAAGGACCAAGTCTGGGTGTTCAAAATGACCTTACTTCTGCAGTTGCATATTCTTTAATTTATGAGGTCTGTCCTGGTTTCAGCTGGGATAGAGTTAATTGTCTTCCTAGTAGCTGGTACAGTGCTATGTTTTGAGTTCACTATGCGAAGAATGTTGATAACACTGATGTTTTCAGTTATTGCTCAGTAGTGTTTAGACTATAGTCAAGGATTTTTCAGCTTCTCATGCCCAGCCAGCAAGAAAGCTGGAGGGGCACAAAAAGTTGGCACAGGACACAGCCAGGGCACCTGACCCAAACTGGCCAACGGTGTATTCCATACCATGGGACATCACATCCAGTTTAGGAACTGGGAGGTGGGGCCGGGGAATCGCCGCTCGGCGACTAACTGGGTGTCGGTCGGCGGGTGGTGAGCAATTGCAGTGCGCATCATTTGTACATTCCAATCCTTTTATTATTGCTGTTGTCATTTTATAAGTGTTATCATTATCATTATTAGTTTCTGCTTTTCTGTTCTATTAAACCGTTCTTATCTCAACCCACGAGTTTTACTTCTTTTTCTGATTTTCTCCCCCATCCCACTGGTTCGGGGGGAAGTGAGTGAGCGGCTGCGTGGTGTTTAGTTGCTGGCTGGGGTTAAACCACGACAGGTCTTTATTTGAACATAATATTAACTAGGACTTTCCTGGTTTTCTGAGTTTTATGTTTAATAAGACCTCATGTACAATCTTCATAAAAGCGTGTTTGGAGGGGAAGGGATGAAGTGGTAAGTCTTTCAACTTCACTATTGACAAGGTTTGCAGAATTATTTCAGGTTTGCCACTATGCAGTAATATAAGTTGCCATGGTCATTGCAAGCTATGCATCAGTCAGTGCTATTGGTTACTGACGAGACTTTTGTTGGCTGGTGTGGCCTTCTCTCTCTTTTATCCATAATATGAATTGTCTTCCCCTCTATCTTTAGTAGCAGGCTGATAATGATTTAGTTCTCTCCACCTTGCCCTGTAGTACATGTCTAGATACATTTTTGCTAAATGTGCTTGAGGCCGCTGCATTTGCCATGATTTTAGTCAGACTTCTACTTTTATAGTACGTATGTATGAACACCCTGTTATGTATGTTTTAGATACAGAAGTATATATTTACGGAGTGTCTCCAAAAAGTTTTTCACATCATGACTCCAGAGCTAAATCTACTATCCAGGTGAAAAATGTAGAGGTGTGCACATAGTCCTCTAACATGTCCATCCACTCTGTTGTAAAATCCGTGCTCCAAAATTGAAGGGAATCAAATGTTTATGCAACATGTAGTTGTAGAATATGATCAGTCAGCAACCTAATATATGTTTAAAATGCAATTTAGTGCACCTCTAACTGTTGTCACACATTTTTTTCCTATCCAGGAAATGAAGACTTTCATTTCTTATACTATTTGGTGGTCAAATTTTTTTATCGTCCATGCATTTTTCCTTTTTTTTCTCTCAAGTTTCTGTAGACAGACTCTATATTACGCTTTGTTCCCTAGTTCAGCTTGCAAGTTGTTTCTTTCTTGTAAAATTGTAGGTTTTAAAGGGATTTAGATAACAACATGGTTGATATTTATGATACAGACATCATTGTCCAAAATTGTCCGAGATCATCCACATTTTCCAGAAAAATTTTGTTGTTGTATAAGATGAAATTTCCAGTTAAGTTATGGTGAAGATATTTGTATTCTATAAGGAATATAAAACTAAAAATGTCAGTTCTTTGTTGGGCAGAAAGCCATTTAAATATTAACTGGGGAAAAGCTGAGAGACTGGTTAGTTGTCGACTGCCAACAGCCTCACTGACATTTCTCTGAAAAACTGGCTGTATTTCAATTAGAGGCAGCCTGTTAATACAGCCCAAGAAGCTTGTAATGATGGGGTTTAGGTTCTTTTCATTAAGTAGCACGTTTATGTCATGAACTTCAGTGGCTAGTATCATGTTCTTTAAAGGAAAGTATTTTTAGTAAAACTTACATTAACCAACAGCTCCTGTAGTTAGAGAAACAAGCAAGCTTAAAGCGGTCTCAGTAGAACAAAGATAATGTGTGAGAAAGTTTTGGCAATTTCCATAGAGACAAAAACTAAATCCATTGTGAAAAAGATTTTTCTAATAACTCAGCTGGATACAATAGCTTGCCAGATTTCAGAGTTGTCTCTAGCCTTCAAGGGCTAGTTTCTAGACCTCATGTTTCAAAGCATGCTGAAAGTAAGTGACGTCTCCTTCATACCAAACAGTGGGTTCAGCAGGCACACAAGCAGAGACATTTTACAGTTTCAAAGAAGAGGGAAAAACACAGCACTTAAGAAGGATTTTTCTTTAATCTGATGAATTGGGGTGTTCTTGATATTTGATGTTACTACTGAAAAGTATGTGCAAATTTTTATCCATTCACTTTGTACTTGTGAATCCTAATCTTCTGAGACCAGCAAGATGGAGCGAACTATACTATTATTGTAAGTTAATGTGTTGGAAATCTCTGTTAAAATGCACTGTTTAAATATTTCAGATGGAAATTGACACAGCACTGAGTGATCTGGAAGCAGCTGACTTTGCAGAGCTGGTAAACATTTTATTTTTGTTGTTTGCATTGCACGGTATCTCTTTGCCCTGGTGTCATATTCAGTAGTTTAAAAAAGCACTAATTCCAAACTCATCCACTTTTTTTAATCACATGGGAGTCAAAGCAAAGGTATACTCGATTATTCTTGTTTTAAGATAGCTCCATTTTGCCCATTCTGTTTATCCTGAATTTCTCTCCATGGTTAACATTATAACTGTATTATAATCCTATAGGATTAGTCACTGAAAACCCATGATTTACTATCATTTAAGTCCCTGGGATGTCTACAAGGACACTCTTAATTTCAAAGAGCTCATTCTTGTTACATTTCTATTTTTGTATAGATAACTCTCTCCTTCCCAAGCAACTGTGAATAAACCTCAAAACTTCTTTGGAGCACTGAGAACTTAATTTTCCAGTTTACAGAATGCAATTACAAGTTATGCATACTTTTAATACTGTTAAAAGAGAAGACAGCAGTTTACTTAGCACCACTTACTGTGCATGCTCTTTACTGTGCTGTATAGGACAGTGAGGTGTAGACATATTGAAATTTCAGTTTTACTTCCTAATGAAAGAGCTTTCCCAAACTCATGTTCCAGAAGAGTTATTTTAAAATTATATTCTTTATAGGTATATTATAATTGAGCATAAAGATAACTTGTTTGATCACATATTTAGCATAATAATTTGGGACATACATAATCTCAGAAGATAGTTAATGATTCTTAAAACCTAAAATACAAGGTAGGCAGACATGCAGTCCATCTTGCAAAAGAATACAAAAAAAGAATCGCTGTACTAAACAACCTGGATAATTATTTACAGAAAGCAATGTTTAAAATTTGTAGTTGATTGCATCAAAATTGATTGCACCCACTTAATTTAAAATACACTATATCCACCTAAAGATAGTGTTACTAATCTGAGAGCACTGGGCATCTAGATTAAAAGATCAAGGAATGGGTGTATTTTGGGTAAAATGTCAAATACTGGGAGAAAAAATGCTTTGACTTGGAAATTTTACTCTAGGAAGGCCTCTGGTGTCAATAGTTACGCTTCATCCACTTTGCTGTTAAGAACTCTGAGGATTAGCATATCCTAACAAAAAGTTTATGGACAAATAAGAACTAAATAGGAAATCTGTTATTTTGAGCTGAAAATTGTTAGAGAAAATCAGTGATGTGAAAATCAATAATGGAGGCTAAAAACCTGGTATTTCACTTAACTGTTCAGTATAAACTGCCATACTGATAATAAGAAGTGGTCAAAAATGAAAGTATTAAAGAAGATACTGGTTACAATTGACTGGAATTAGTTCCTTTGCATTTTGGTAAATAAAATAAAAATTCTGAATTAAAAATTATACCATGCTTTTTTCCCCACAGTCTGAAGATTATTACAACATGAGAAGATTATATATGATTATGGGCTCTTGTCTCTTCTACAAGGTAGTATTAGTGATTAAGGCCTAAAGATTAGGAAAATGCATCTGGAAATCTAACCCAGTCATGGAGTAACTCTTTTCAGAAACTCACAAATATTTTAAAAATGTATGATTGCTTTAAATGTGTATTTCTAGTAACAGACCTAAAACTCAAACACCATAACAGAAAAAATAGATGTCAGGAAGTGGTGTGTACTACATGATCAGTAAGGACAAAATACTTGTTTGAAATTGTCTTACGGGAATTTTGTACTGTATGATCCAAGGACTGGAGAGACACAGTAATAAGAAAGTAATAAGAGTCAATTCAAGTGAGACTGTATGATATTCTAATAGGAATTTCTTTGTTCATTGCCATTTTTTAATAAAGATAACAGGTGATCTATCTTTAATCTGTCTTTAAAGCAAAGACTTGAGAAATTGGATTGACAGCTTTTTTCACTTTGGCCTCATTTGTAAATTTATGTACCTTTATTATATGTAGGCACTGTATTCAACAGTATAAAGAGAAGGATAACAGCCTTTGTTTTAAGAAACTTACATTTTAAGGATTTTATCATGCAATTGTTCTTTTTGTCTACCTGGACTTCAGTAAGGCCTTTGACACTGTCTGTCATGGCACACTCCTTGAGAAGCTGGCATCTCATGGCTTAGACAAGCGTACTCTTTGCTGGGTAAAAAACTGGCTGCATGGATGAGCCCAGAGGGTTGTGGTGAATGGAGTTAAATCCAGTTGGCGGGGGGTCACAAGTGGTGTTCCCCAGGGCTCAGTATTGGGGCCAGTTCTGTTTAATATCTTTATTAATGATCTGGATGAGGGGATTGAGTGCACCCTCAGTAAGTTTGCAGATGACACTTAGTTGGGAGGGAGGGTTGATCAGCTCGAGGGCAGGAAGGCTCTGCAGAGGGATCTGGACAGGCTGGATCGATGGGCCGAGGCCAATTGTATGAGGTTCAACAAGGCCAAGTGCCGGGTCCTGCACGTTGGTCACAACAACCCCATGCAGCGCTACAGGCTTGGGGAAGAGTGGCTGGAAAGCTGCCCGGCAGAGAAAGACCTGGGGGTGCTGGTTGACAGTTGGCTGAATACGAGCCAGCAGTGTGCCCAGGTGGCCAAGAAGGCCAACGGCATCCTGGCCTGTAACAGAAATAGTGTGGCCAGCAAGACTGGGGAAGTAATCGTCCCCCTGTACTCGGCACTGGTGAGGTCGCACCTCGAGTGCTGTGTTCAGTTTTGGGCCCCTCGCTACAGGAAAAGCATTGAGTTGCTGGAGCGTGTCCAGAGAAGGTCAACCAAGTCGGTGAGGGGCACAAGTCTTATGAGGAGCAGCTGAGGGAACTGGGGCTGTTTAGGCTGGAGAAGAGGAGGCTGAGGGGAGACCTTATCGCTATCTACAACTACCTGAAGGAGGTTGTAGTGAGGTGGGTGTTGGTCTCTTCTGTCAGGTGGCTGGAGATAGGACGAGAGGAAATGGCCTCAAGTTGCGGCAAGGGAGATTTAGGTTAGATATTAGGAAAATTTCTCTCCTGAGAGGGTTGTCAGACATTGGAATAGGCTGCCCAGGGAAGTGGTTGGGTCACCATCCCTGGAGGTGTTCAAAAAGCACATAGACAAGGCACTTCAGGACATGGTTTAGTGGGTTGATGGTTGGACTCAATGATCTTGAAGGTCTTTTCCAACCTAAATGATTCTATGATTTATGCTGGTAGTGTTACGAGACTAAACTATTAGCACAAATGGAACTGCAGAGTAGCTACCATGACACCATTTTAACTGTTATGCCCTTAGTGCTAGAAACACTGTTGTACTATGTATCTTTTCTGGAAATTTTATTAATTCCAGTGAAAGCTCAGTATTTTTGGAGAGAGAATTAAATGAGAATTAAAGCACCTTAACTCTGTAGCTGTTTTGCAAGCTGTTAAAGCCATGCATTTCCCAGTTCGACTTTGATAACTTGCATATATCCTGGTGTTTTTTATTTGTTTATATTTCAGTAGTTTGATTCTTCAGACGTGATGCAAAAGCTCAGTGTTATCTGGTGTAGAACTGTATACGAAAAAGACAGTCTCTGGCCAGAAAGCTTACAATGTCAATGCATGTGGAGCATGGATATCTCTATATGAAAAGTACTCTTAAGTGATAAGTGGTGGTGTTGTATTTCTTACTGAATATGCTTCCTTTTCTGTGTTTAATTAAGGGTTACTTGATTGGTAATCACTTGCCAAAGGAAGATCTTATTGATATAGGTTTATATTGTCGGCACTATTGTCTGTTACCCTTGGCAGCAGAGCAGAAGATTGGTCAGTTAGTGATATGGCGGGAAGTATTTCCACATCATCATATCCAGCCCTGTGAAGTTTCAAGTTTTACAGGATACAGGGAACCTGAAGCAAGATACTTTTTACTGATAGTTGGCTTGGTAAGTTAACATTTGCAGTATGCTTGTTTTCTGATGCTCTGTTTTGCTGTTGTGTGTTGTCTACTGTTCAGTAAGGTAGCACTTTCCATGCATTTTATAGTAATTTTACAAACTATTTGTATTATAGCTGTTTCATGGGATAGAATTTCTCAGAGAGTAGCTTTATTTATACATTTGTAAAGCTTGCAGGTTTAAGTATAAATTCTTGCTGGTTTTATGCCTTTCACTTTGGTTGAAAATGTTTTTACTTTCATGATCTTGTATTTTCAGACAACTCATTTCAGAAATGTGTTGTGTGTTTTTTTTAAATGTGGACTTTTTTTAAAGCAAACAACTAATGAGTTTGGGAATGATAGCTTTTACGTTTGCATCATTAACCTAAATAACATGATAACAGAAAGAACTCCTTGAACATGATTTGATTAGAAAAAAATAAGTAACTCCTCTGGAGATGAGGAAGGAGTGTTATAGATAGTGCTGTATTTTGCCCAAGTATCATATGAGACATAAATATAATACAGCACATACTGTATATTAAACCAAAGGCTAATGTTGCTTCCTCCATGTTTACAGAGACACTTTATGCTGTGTGTCCTGCTAGAGGCAGGAGGCTGTGCATCAAAAGCTATTGGGAATCCAGGACCAGACTGTATATATGTAGATCAGGTCAAAGCCACTATACTTCAACTGGAAGGAATAGATGCCGGCATAGAGGAAAGGCTAGATTCTCCTTCCATTCCACCTTTATCTTGTGCTGACTGGTTCCTTCCTGCAACACGTGACAAACTGGAGAGCTTGACCACCTCACCCATCCTAAGCAAGCTACAAAACACTTCCAAATCAGTAACTACTCCAGCAAGCAAAAGGACCCTATTTGGTGACTCTTCCTTAACGACGCGTAAGCCGAGCCCTACGAGAAACAGTGGAGGACCTGACCATGGTAATGAAGGTCCTGCAGAAGATGAAAGCAGTAATCCACAATCTGGAGTGGATCAGGTCTGAGAACAAAGACAAAGAGAATTTATAAGGTTCTGGTGGGCTTGGAGGGGGTGGCAATTCTTTTAAAAACTCACTCAAGTAATTTAAATTTTTTTTTTTTTAAGTATACTGTAAAAGAATAAGAGCCCCTGGATTCAGTAGAAAATACTTTGTTTCCTTGGGAAGCTTTGGGTCAGCCTCAGAGCCATCACATTTTTTTATTTTATCATTGCTTGTAAATTTTTATCATTGCTTGTAAATATTTGGCTTTTTCACATGACTAAAATGGGCACAGCTGCATTGGAATCAGCAGAAATAATTGGAGACTCTCCCCAAAATAATAATGGTGTAAATATAAGTGATCAGAACAAATTGCTGTACAGTTGTACAACTGCTTCTAACCCATTTTAGTCTAAAATAGGCTATAAAATACATTTATATAAGTTGATGCAACTGTTTGGGCCTTCTGGAAAAAATGCTACATTATTTTCTTCTAAGTAGGTGATTTGTTGGTTTGATTTTGTTCTTTTGTTAGCTGTATTTTCTCTGTTAGTTTGTCTATCTGCTTGTTTTTCAGGCCACTAGAAAAAAACACACCCTACCAAATCCATTTCATTTAGGAAACCTCAAAAAGAACCTTTCAGAGAAAGATACAGAACTTCTTAATGCTATCAAGTAAGAAATTTTCTTTTTATCAAGTATTTCATTTTTAAGGCCATACTTGGATCTTTTTTTTGAATATGCACAGATCATGGAAGTTCCTGCATAATTTTGTTCTAACCAAAACTTTGCTGTGCAAGGATTCTCAAAAGCGAAGTTCTTAAATGGAGAGCTTAATTAGAAAAGTTGACTGTTTCTCAAGAATATGTCAGTAGAATGTATGCACATGCCCCACATATATGTGACCTTGGAAGTTCAAATAAAAGAGTTTTTGGCCCACAAATATACCTTTTGCCTCCCTGGTACCTCTAGGAAGGTGTACAAAGGACAAAGAAGCCGTGTTCTTCCCAGTTCCCACGTGTTGCTTGTGATGGCAGTCACTGTGGTGTTTTGTTTGAGCTCTAAAAAAAGCTTTCCTCCCGTGCCGCCCCCCCAAGCTTTTATTTCTCCTTTCCTTTTATTTGGTGAGAATTTTTGAGAACACAAGTGCAATACCTAACTTGTACCATAGTTTTTTGGTTTGTGTTTGGGTTTTTTTTAATTGAGTATTGACAGTCCAAATTAGCAGGATTTCCTTGGTGTAGAAATAGGCACTTTTGGAATGTCTGTATCTGTTTTTGTACTCTGTTTTAGATAGCAGAAAAACAAATCTGTCTTAAGAAACAAAAGTACATGTTGTTTAACTGAAATTTCTTTCAAAATTATTTTAATATTAAATGAATTATCCTATTTTTTTAAGGTTGACATCTGGTCCTGAGAATACCCTCTTCCACTATCTATCTTTGGAAACGATGCAAGGAATCTTTATTACTCCAACTCACAAAGAAGTAGCACGGCTCGGTGGCTCCATCCACCCTCAATTAATTGAGAATTTCTATCGTTGCTGTCTTTCAATTCGTTCTGTTTTTCAGCAGTCCATGAGGAAGGAAGTATGGAAGCTCTGTCTTCTGTTTTTCTATTTACATTCTCAACTCAGTATTTCAAGATTGTTTTCACTCCACTATTTAAACAGTTCACTAGCAGGTGTATTTGCACGTGTGTGGTTGTTTTTAAAGCTCTTTATGTTTTCACTGTTATGGGCAGGTTCTTTCTCTGACCATCCAACCAAGTATGCATGCATGCAATTATGTCTCGGTCTCCCACCAAAAATGCCCTCAAAATAAATATTCTGTGTCTCCAGTATAGTATTTTCTTACTCTTGTTTCGTATTAGGACTCTTCTTTGTAACTTAGCAAAAAAGTTTCATGCGCTGGGTTCAAGAACTGTAAGTAGCAAAAGAGAGGGTTTCAGACTGGTCGCAAAATAGGAGTTTTCAGATTGGCAGCAAAAGGAAATTTAGACCCTCTGTTTT
Source organism: Buteo buteo (assembly GCF_964188355.1). Lineage (NCBI taxonomy): Eukaryota > Metazoa > Chordata > Aves > Accipitriformes > Accipitridae > Buteo > Buteo buteo. Next base: position 76,779,447 of record NC_134171.1, on the reverse strand, counting down.
TCATGGAAAATGTTTCACATGAGCAGTGACAGCGTGGCCTCCCCTCACTGTGCTGTCAGCGTGTCTGAACAGGGACCTGAAGAGGGACTCTGGGTTGTTCATTCTTAGTGTCTTTCGTCTCTTTGCTACCCAAGATTGCTTATAGATTTGCCATCCACTAATGTCTGTAATCGTTTGTTCATACAGATATTGGTCTAAAAGAAGACTGGCTATAATGATGGATTGCTTTTAATTGTGCTGCCAGATCTCTTGGATTTTAGTTTAGGTAGGGTGCCAGGATAAGAAAGGCTTTTTCCCTTTACAATGATACCAATTCAAGCCTTGCTCTACGGCTTGGGCTGAAGCCTGATCATCCCAGCTACCAGAGCTTTATGTGGGTACTTGGTATTTAGATTAGACTTAAAAATGGGCAGCTCCGATGTCAGCGGCTGTACTGCCTTGTGTTTGATTAAAAATTTCTGTTTACTCCAAATGATCCATCTGGAGTAAGATGGTAGTAGTAATGCAGAAATCTAAACAATAGGTATAAGAACCAATTTATGAGGTACTCCATTCAGATCAGACACTCTGTGTTCAGTGCACACTTTTTTTTGCTAAAAGTCTGGTTCTTAATTGCAGAGTTGATTTTTATTGACATGAACCAAATTAGGATAACATTTCATCTCTACTAATTTTGTGACTCGCTTAGTCCTTTTGGAAAAGAGAAATAATTAACTATAAACCTAAGTGGAATACTGTCTATCAGTTGAATTTTTTAAATCCTAAAGCAACAGTCCAAGTGAATTAAATGAGAAATAGGAAATAACAGTAGAAATTGAATGAGTGCAGTTTGCAAACAGCAGTATGATTTTTCTTAACGTTTTATTGAAGTTACAAAAAAAGTCACTTCTGGTTAGACCGATGTGCCTTGTAAATTATGTAGGAATTTTTAAGTGTTAGAAAAGTAGGTTAATTTAGTGCATTGTTCTGTCAACTTCATATGACACTGGGGTTTGGCTGAGTAGGACTTTGGCAATGAGTTGTGTATTTTGGGACTTCTGGTGGGACATCTAGAAGCCCAAAAGCAAGCAGAGAGAATACACAAATATTTCTTATCATCAAATTGCCTTTGGTTACAGCTGTTAAATAGACAGTTTATAGTTCAAGCCAAAAAAAAATTAATAAAGAAACCATTCAACCATTAGGTGTAGCTCATAAAAAGTGAAAAACTCACGGTTGAAAGTCAAAACTTCTGTTTTGGCCACAGCTACCTTGGCACATGCTTTCCTGGCTTCTTCAGATGTGAGTACAGTAGGCAGCAGCTGGGTTCATTCTGCTCTGACAATCAGAAATAATTGATGAACATGTGGTGCAGAACAAAGTTTCTGTTTTAGAGAAATTTGGGGTAGTTTTTGCATGTTGGCTCCAACAATTAATGCTGAAATTGACAGGTTGCCTTATGGCATGAGGAAAATATAAAAGAATGAATACAAGTTTTCCTTGTTCATAGTGCACAACAAAACGTCAAATGTAGAAATGTGCTATTATACTGCTTATTATTTGGTATCAGCTAAATATTGTTATAGTTTAGGATTTAGAGAATTGCGCCAGTAATGCAAAATTACAGTAAACCGATCAATAATTTATGTTGTCTCACTTTTTGAGAACTGAAAATTCACAATTTAACTTCTAAATGTGTACAGAAATTTTTAATAAATTTTAAATTGAGCAAAAATAAGCTCTCTAGTCTTAAACCCTAAAATACATGTCAGTGTATGTGATAATCAGCCCTGACCTCATTTGCTTCATCATCATCTTAGTATTTTCTTACCTTTAAATCAGAAGGAAAGACGTTTTAATGCATATGGACCCTCATAGTTCTATCAAATATCCCCTCTTAATACATATTATTTTCTTGAGTATTTTCAGTATGAATAGCATAGTGTAAGATGTGCTAAAATATAAACAAATGTCAGCTTGGAAATTGCATTATAATTACCCCATTTTTTGGTGGAGAAGATTATTAGACTGAGTACTAACATATTCCTTAAGTCTTTTTCAGTAGCAGTATTAGCAAGAACAGGGTTTGAAACAATTTTATGTACTAAGAAAAGATACAGGAGGGGTTAAGTCATCTGTTGTGAAATGGCTTCCACTCTATGAACTAGGAGTAATGTAGAATATGCTTCATGAATTTATTCCAAAGCATGTTTAGGGAAATTTAAAAGACATCTTCTCAGGCAAATATTAGCCATTTGGTTTCTCAAATGCTAAGGTGCATTTCACTTTTTCTTCCACCATTTTTGAGAAATTAAGATAGTTGTGATGTTTTGCCCATCTTTTCTCTTCTAGATCTTCACCCCCCACATCTTCAATACTGTAGGCAGACGAAAGATGTGGTTTCTGCTTCTGCATGTGGCAGAGAGAAAGTTCCTTGAGACTTTTTTTCAAAAGCTTTTCTTTCACCTTTGAAGCAACTGATGGGAACAGAAGTTTTATTGGCAGATCCAGAGATGCCCTCCCTGGCTTAGGAACTCTCTTAAGACAGATTTGTTTCAAAGGGATTTCCACTCCTGTTTCCATAATCTCATCTCACTTCTCATGCTTCAAAAAAACATAAAAAGATTAAAAGCTTTTTTTCATTATTACATAGACATTTACAAAAGAGTAATAAACTTCCTTTGACTTCAGTGGGAGAAGAGTTAAACTAGTGACAAACCCTTTCAAAACTCCTCCTGTGTTTATCTCCATGTCTATTCTGATCTTTTTCCGCTCGTATTTCTGGTGAAAGATACCATGGCTTTATTGGACTCACAGGACTGTTGAGCACCAAGACAGAGCAAAGAGAGAAAAATAGCTTTTGTGCATGCAGTTTGATCCTCTACCAAACAGGTACCAGGAGCTCAGTTAGAAACAACTGGAACTTTTGCAAGGTTTATTCAAAACCTCTGTGCAAAACATAGCCCTAAAACCTCAATGAAACATGAAAATGTATAGGAAGTAAAGACATCTTATGCACTCATACTGAGTAAGAGCAAGAAAATGCTCTGAGCAAAGTGTTTCAACTGTTTATTTACAAAAGGAAATTCCTGCCTGGCCAAGTTTATTCAATAGACTTTTACTATCACAGTTCTTAATTAGGGAGGCACACAGAGAAAGAAAGATGAGAGGTTTAGCTGTTGTAACACACTTTTTAAAAGAAGCTGTACTATTTCAGATGTCTTATCAGAGAAATAGTGTTCAGCTAGAAGGAAAAAAAAAATCAAAAAAGGGAGCATGTGTCTACCTCCAAGCTGTATAACAATGGGAAGGCCTGTTGATGCCAAAGTAACAAAACTGTGGAGAAAAGAATCATGAAAGCAAGTTAGATCTTCCAAGTCTGCCTTTTTGAAAGCAGTATCATTCATAAGATATTCCTGAAGAAATTGCATAGTTATATTTGCTAGTGTTTATGTAAGAATATTTCATTCTATACTAACATTTCACCAATTGTTTTACAGAAAAAGAAAAAAGCAGCCAGTGGGATTTCAGAATTTAGTAAGGCAGCTGAGGACCTAGATCTGGTAAAAGAACATGGAGTTTTGTTTGAGTGCTCTCCTGACAACTGGACTGATCAGAAGAAACCACCACCAACAATGAATTACTGGGTTGTGGGGTGAGTTTAAACACATATGTATTTCTCCCAAAGTCTTCCATTTTGAATATATCGCTGTGTTCTTTAAGAATAAATTTAACTGTAGCACGTGACAGAAATACTTGAGCTGACTGACTGAGGTAGCTTTGATTTGGGATCTGGGAAGTTGCACTGGTGTGATGTTCCACCTGCTGTAAAATACAGGTGTGTTAACTCAGGTGAGCACCGTGCCAGCATGTTAACACCACAGAGCTGGCATCCTTTGCAGTGCTGCACTGTGCTATGCAGACATGCTAATGTGCTGTAATCATACTCTTTTAATACCCTGCACTTCCTTTGTGCTCCTTGCACTCCTTCTGACCTCTCCATTCCCTGCTTTGCAAGTCCATCCCACCTGTCTTGTCTCCATGCATAATGCTGATTCAGTGATACAAAGAGGTAACGTGAACAATTGTACTTGTTGGTTGGTGGGTTTTTTTTTCATTGGGAAGATCAAATCAACCTACCAGTCTATTTGAGATATTTTGGAAAGGGAGTTTTCTTCCCTCAATTTGCTTTCAAAGTTCTGCCATTATCATTGTAAATGAATTGTGGTTTGTGTTGTTATTTAAACTTAAATAATTTTCTTAATGATGCATATAGTTATTACTACATAGCTAAGCCTTATTTGCATGGCAGAACAGCATACTGCCCTAGGCAATAAATATTAAAAATAATGGATTTTCTGAAGTAATTAAAATCAGGTGCAATGAAAAAGTAGTATGTATCACTTCTTCACAATTCAGAACGTATCAGATGTCATAATTGTTTAAGTCCAGGTCAGTAAGACCTGTTCAGTGGCCACTTCTCATACGTTATTCTTTCCTCCATCTGCTGTATTTTGTGCTGTCTAGATTTTAGCTGCAGTAGGCAGACAGTCATATTAAGGGTGGTCATTCTCAACAGGATGTTTCCTTCTTCTCTACATTCATCTTCTGTATTTGGTATTCCAATTAGATAAACAAACTAAAATTCAAATGGAAACTATATGAAAAACAAATTCAGTATAGTCATGGAGTGAAAGGAAGATAAACGATTATGCTTGATTAATTTATTAAGTTAGAATTTTCGACTAGTTCAACTATGGCATAAGAACTTTTTTCCGATAGAATGAGAGGAAACATCATCCACAGGTAATTATATTGGCCAGGAATAATAATGTAGAAATCCTCTAACAGAGCTTTTGTTCAACCTGTTTGCCTTCAAGTTAGATGTTTAAAAAGAAAAACAATTGTTTCCCACCATGAACCTACATAACTGCAGTTTGTGTGCCATCCTTGGGTCTGGAAAAATTAAGATCTTTAAACATTTAAAAGTGTTTGCACTGATGTTGCTATCTTTTAAAAAATAATTTTTCATTCTGCATTATCAAACAACGTGTTAAATCAAGGGTAGTCCATTAGTATTTGCAGATCTATATGCTATGCTATAATGCTACACACAGTTATGCACAAGTATTAACAGCTTTCCTATTTTAGCTCTTTCCCTGAAAGAGCTTATTAGCTTAACATGTGGGAATGTACCTACCTAGATGTATTAAGTGTAAAAAATCAGTGAATATGTGAATACTGGGGCTTGCTCCCAGGTACCTTGATTGCAGCTTGTAGCCTGGAAACTTGGATGACTACAAACACACCAGTACCATACAAATAGACCCTGAAAACCTGAAGATTTTTTTTCCATACATAGTGTTGAGAAAACTGAGCAGAGAATAACTTGATTTAAAAATCTAATGTATTGAAAATAGTAAGATAATGCAGGAGAGCCACAGACATTTGCTAGCTGTCTTACACAGCAGTTGTTCTTAACATCTTACTGAAACCTCAGAGTACAACCAGAATATATCAAACAAAGAAAAAGCTAACACCTATGATGATTTTTTTTTTTTTCCTTCCCTTCCTTTTTTCCAGGAGACTCATTCTACATCCAAAACCTCAGGAGTGTTATGTCTGTTTTCATGACTCAGTCACAGAAGCTGCTGTTGAACTGGCCTTTAAACTGTCCTTCGGATTAGCTACATAGATGAGTCTCCTGAATGTTCAGCCATCCTGTGGGGTGTTGTCATCTTTTTCAAGTACTTCAATATAAAGAGAAATTAACTCAATTGTGGTGCCCATCCATGGTGTATCTTTCAAATGCTTTTAAAAACAAACAAACAAACAAAAAAACTACCTTCTGGTAATGACACAGGTAAAGCTTCAGTGATGATTCTAATGATTTCATCAATTGAATACTTAAAAAGATTTCAGAGAACCAAAATTCTTATTTTTATGTACTGTTGAATTATTTATCCCAATCATAACTTTTATTACATGAAAACATCACATAATTTGAACATTCACTGCTGTTCAGTGTGTATAATATGCAATGTAAAATGATAAGCTGATATCCTCAAAGTACTCTCTGAATATCTGGCAACTGGTGATGGAGTTAAAAAAAAAAAAGGTTTCCAATTAATTAAAATTTTGCACCTCTAAGGGCGTGAAAAATACTGAATGTTTTCAGTAGTACTGTGTTAATCAAAAAAAAAAAAAAAAAAAGAAATCTTTTAGCCAATTCATGGCACTTAGCCACACAAAACTAATGGCTTATCATTTTTGCCAGTGTGGTCTCCTGCACACTTGAGCACTTGGTTGATGTTTTACTTGACTTCATGAGGTTCAACTATAAATAATACTTATATTTGTTAAAACACAATTTTGAAAGCCCAAAAGAAGATAGAGGGCAGCGGGGTGATGGTTTTAAGACCTATGCCTGGACTCAGCCAATTTTATATTATATTCATAATTTCATAATAAAAAAATTATATTTGGCAAAGACCAGTAAAGTGTTACTCTGTGTTTTTTAACTTAAGATATTTTCTCTTTTGTTTATTTAAACGATATTTATTTGGCTAGGTCTTCTACAATTTACAGCTGGCTATTACAAAAAATGTTATGTTACCCCCATATAAGGCAAGAGAAGGCAGTGTGTTTGCAAAATCAGAATTCTTCTGGAAAAATCAGCTTTCCTACAAATTGTTACAATTTTAGTAATCTACAGACCAGCTGCTTCTAAAGCTTTTTTTTACTGAAGTTTAGTTTAAAATGTAAGATTTTGGGGGCTGTCTTTGTACCCTCAGCCAGCTTATTTAGATCTGGTCATCTGCATAGCATTTCCTCATGTTCCATATCAACAGTGCATTTTTTTTCCCTTTCTGCTGTTTCTACTTGCTTTTAATGAGTGCTTTTCATAAAATGCATTACTAAAGTTGCATTTTAAACAATGGGATCAAAAAGTTTAAGTATTCAGGAAAATAAATTCAGTTCCGTAGGCTCTCATGAATCAAATCTTTAGATCTTGTTTTCACTGGTAAATTGCATGGTTTAGAGTAGTTCTAAAATAGTCAATCAAATGCTTTTAACTGTCTACTCTCACAGAGGGATTCACAGCTTGTCTTGAATCACTCAACAGTTGTTTTAATTCCCAGCAGTAGAAGTCTTAGGCCTGAAGTGTAAGCATATGATTGCAGGTTTGTTAATCGGTTGTCTCTAGAATTTATGGTTCCTAGAAGATGAGACAGAGTATTTCAGTTTGAAATTAAAACTGATTTAGATTTGTTCCCCATCTGTGAATCAAGTGATGTGAGATTTACTCTGTTTGAGATATAAAAAGTTGTAATAGTATGGATAACATCTGAACAGCACCTTTTAAAAGTCTAAAATATATGGGCTTTGAATATTAGATTTCATTGTAGATGGAAGAAGTAACATAGCAAAGCAAGGAGTCGTTGATGCAGTGCTTTTAGCAGGTTTAACAGCTTTTACAGAACCTGTATGTATGTTTCTGCACATAAGTGTCTATCTGTATGGAAAAGGGTAATTTTGCTGATGTTTGTCTCTTGTTTCGGTCTTCTAAAGGTTGGGTTTGAATGCTAAAAAAGACAGTTGAATGCTTTAAAAAGAGGACAGCTAACTTTTATCTAGATCCTTGTGTTTAGTCAGACCTAGGTTACTCTGCTGCCAGCGTAGTGTGTTAAACTGTTGACTCAGCTGGGACAAACACAATTGAATCAATGCAGAAGAAACAGTGTGAATATGCAGATGTGCATGGAGAAAAGAAGAACCGAAGGAAGGTGGGACTCCTTTGGTGTCAATCAGGTATTTAGATTGGCTTGCTCCTTCACAAGAAACTGTACCTCAAACAGAATTACGGGCATCTGAGTATGGTGCAACTTTTATACTCAAACCAGTATAGTTCAGCAACAAAACATGGCAAAATTTGCATTAATCATGTTGATACTACAGTTAAGGAGATTTTTATTGGTTACTTTGTTAGTCAACTGAGCAGAGACTGTATTTTGCAGATTTGTAAAGAGTATGTTTAAAAAGAACCCCAAAGGATGATACGATTTCATTTCCTACAGAACACAGATTTTTATCAGGTATCTTTGATACAAATCTTGTAGCTTTGTAACTTTGAGGAAGATTATGGCTGTGAATCAGTGTATAGAATTAATGTCAAGAGGAATAGATACGGGGAAGCTACTAAAGGAGTCAAAATGGTGGTAGTAGTAAGGCTCAAGAGAAATAATTTTTTTTGCCTCTAAATTATTGCTTAAAAAACTATTAGCAAAGCAATGTGGTATACAACAAATCAATGGAGTACCACAGTTAAAATTACTCATGTCAAGAGAATGCAAGAAACAAAAGGTATCATTTTAAAACATCAACAAAACCCATGGTGTTTCATGCCTTCATTAGTCATAAAGTCAGGAGATGCAGGGGAGGTAAAGCAATTAAAAAAAAAAAAAAAGGCTATCAGCAATCTAGAAGGAATTGGTACATCTGACCTGCAATGGAATGGGTATAATTAACAATGTCTGAAGTTCATTTACTTGTCATATATCATGTTTATTAACTCGTAATTCAATAGGATCAACAACTACCCTTTGTTACCTGGTTTTCCAGTCTCTAGTTGCTGATCTGGGGAGAGGGGCCAGTTCCCACAGCTGACAGAAGGTTCTGGAAAGTTCCTGAGGTATCTGGAAAGCTTGCTGCCTGCAGCTTGGGGAGGCTGGCACTGCCTGGAAGGGAGGGATTCATGTAGTAGAAGCAAATGGTGCGGTTTCTGGGCTTGGAACGGTGGGGGAACAGAGGTGGCTCAGCTCCTGGGTACCCCGAGACCATCAACTTTTGAGGAAGAAGAAGCCAGTTAGGTGCCCACCAGCTGCGTGCTTTTCGGGAAGAAGAGGAACCGGCGGGGGGCGGCCAGGGCAGTGCTGTGAGCCATGGCGGCCCCACAGGGTGAAGACCCCTAGGACCCCCTCTCCTTCGGGAGGGCCCTGCTGGCCAGCGGCGTGGTGGCCGCCGTCTCCAAGATGGCGGTGGCGCCTGTCGAGCAGGTGGAGCTGCTGCTGCAGGTGCAGGCCTTGTCCGGGCAGATCTGGGCAGACCAGCGGTACAAGGGCACGGTGGACTGCTTCGTGCACATCCCCGGGGAGCAAGGTAGGGACGCCCAGCCACCGCCGCCTCTTGGGCCGCTCCCCAGCCCCTGCATCTTGCCTTCTTTCTCCCAAACCTTGTAAAAAAATCTTTTAAAAATGCCTTTGAAATGGCGGCGATGGAGCATCCATCGTGGGCTGTGGGCACTCAAAGGAGTACAGATACCGGTGGAGGAGGTGGTGAGGAGGGGGTTACTGCTGGGTACGTCCCCACAGGATTTTTTTTGGTTTATTTGGTAGTGGCAAAGTCATGCTCATTGGTATTTGTGGACAGCGTAAAATACCCTTAAAGTTTTCTGTGTGATACTTTTACAAAAGCAGTGTTTATTTGGCATCCTCAGTGTGTAGGAAAGCATGATCAAAATAAGAAATGAAACCCCAGTTTTGAGTTTTCTTTGTCCTTAAGGAGTCTTTGCCTTCATTCCTGGTAACACAAGAAAATTAGTAAGTTTGAATGAAGAGCATGGCTACACATTACAGAGATCACTTTGTTGTCACTGCTTAGTAAAGTCCATAACATGGCCAGACAGCCTAATGTCTGTGAACATCCTCACATACTTTTTTTTTTCCCCTCACAATCCACGTAAGATTTGCTCCCGCACTACCTCCTCAGTTCCGTTTAGCTTCTTATGCATTTATCTTAGTGTCCAAATGGATCCTTTCTTTAATTTAGAAGAATGCTATAATTACAAAAGTGCTACCAAGTTTCTGATGCCTGTATAAACCGCTTGTCATTGCTATAATATGGAGTGCGAGCACCCCCTATGGAAGCGAAAATGCATAGGCAGGCTATTTCAGGAAAACCATTTCTATACAGTTCTGTGAAATACTCTTCTATTCTGCAGTTTCCAGACTGCAGTTTACATAGGTATGCCTAGTCTTAGAAATGTATAAAGTAAGGAAGCTGGCAATCTTACCTATTTCTCAGCGTTATTTCATGTACAGTTTTACATTTGCTTGTGCTAACACCAAATGCATACATCTGTTGGTAAGTGTCAGAATAAATCCAGATTTCCAGTACCAAAAGTCTGAAAAATAAAGGACCTGAAAAAGAACATTTGTGGCCTTTGTTACAGCTCATACTAAAGTAGAAACAAAAGAAGGAATAATATACTTGCTGTAGCATAAACTTTGGAAATGTTATTTTAAAGATCCGTTTCTTTTTCTGTAGGATTTTTCAGCTTTTGGCATGGCAATTTGGCAAATGTTATATGGTATTTCCCAACACAGGCTCTAAACTTTGCTTTTCAGGACAAATACAAACAGATTTTTTACGTCCAAAGTGGATGAAGAAAAACAGGTAAATAATCTCTTGCATGTTAGTTCTGTTTAATAAGCAAACTAGATCTGGTCGAGAGCTGTGCAATTCTTTCTCTCAGCATGGTTGGTAATTAGTGGTGGTATATTGATAAGGTTTTGTAATGAGCTTATTTTATAACAGGAGGAAGAGCGAGCACGGCTTAGTGTGTAGCTTATTGTTCAAGGTAATGGAATCTGGGGTTTGATCTTTAATGATTAATGACTTTGTGAGGTGCATGTAAATAACTGCTTGTAACTGCAGTCAAAATTTTTTTGTTCAGGACGTAATTATTTTGGAGTTAATTGATGCAAGTATTAGGATGGATATTAAAAATCTTATAGACTCGGACATCTACATTTCTGGGCTTTGTCTAAAACCGCAAATTACATTCTTACAGTTCAGATTGCATTAACATGTTATCTAGTCTCAAAACCCTTTATGTTTGTAATTTCACTTACGTGAAATTTCAGCTGCTTTTATTCTAATATATGAAGTTCTTGGGTAGTATCCCTCAAGCAGGAGTCTCTCATTTTAATTTTTTTCACATTATTTTCTTGATATTTATTAGCATGTAAGTGTCAGAAAAAACTTACAGATGGTAAAGCACATATTACTGCTGTGGATAAGTAATGCTTCACACTGAAAACTGATTTCTTTCTACATGTAAGGCTAGAAACATACTTATCAATAGTTAATGCATTTTAAGAACTTAGTTTTGTACAATGCATCAGAAAAGTAGCAGGTTTAGGGTATAGCTCCAAAAGGCAATTAAAGTTTTGGGCTCTGCTGCCTTACCTTGCAATACTGTGTACTTGGGGAAGGTCCCTTAACTTGGATGGATTGAAAGACATAGAGCTCTACACCCATGGAATTAATTACAGGAAGTCTTGGTCTCAGAATGTGAAATGTTGATATTGGCATTTGACAAGTTACATAAAATTCATCCATATCAGCAGAATGGAAAATAAGTTCTTCATATCTAATTTGTTTCACGTGAAAATAGCTGGAAAATCTGCTTTATTTGTGTCTGTCTTAGGTTATCTGTTTTAGGATTTCTTTGGTTAGGTTTTGATAATTTAAACAAAAATCCAGTGTTCTGTGCTTTCTCTTGCTGACAGTTTTTTATTGTAGTGCCAGAAACTTTTCTTGCCACAGGCTTTTCTGGTGGTGCTGACCAGGAGGAATGCTGTCAGTCATTAAAGTTTGATTAATCTCCTGGTATTGCATGCAAATTCTGAAGCAGTCCTTTTTCAATTACAGTCACTTTGTATGTAAAGAGTTTAAGGTTGCTGTTTTCTTTCCTTTCTTACAGTGGAAAAAGTAAAACATGCATGATGTAAATAACCGTGTTTATAGTTCTTGAAATCTCCTTTTCATCTCCTAGAAGTGTTTCCAGATGGCTTACATGTGTATGAGCTTGTGACTCAAATTTTAGAAACATTCCATGAAGAGCAATCAAGATTAATTTCTTTAGAAGTATAGTGTTTAGCAGAGTAGCATGACCATTGTTGGAGCTCAGCGTGTTTGGATGCTTTTTTACATGTTTTGTGCAGGATAGAAAATGGGAAAGACAATATGGTTCCATGCATTAGTTTTTACGTAGCTGGGTTATCTTTAAAAAACTAATGATGACTAAAACCTTTAGATTGTGGGAACTAAACTGCAAAGGAGCTTCTGTTGAAGAAGACAGGCTGTATCTGTGTGCCAGACACTTGCTATTGAAGGTAATACTGTCACAGTCAAGCATCTTCAGATTGCAGCTGCCTCCTCTCAGGCTTGCTACTACAAGTAGCAACATTTTATGCAGCAACATGAGCTAAGGCAGGTTGCAAAGCCTTCTGTACAACTAATAGAATATTAGGGCAGTTAAGCTATGCTGGACTCCATACTACTACAGCTCTACCGTTGCTGTTACTGAAGCAGCAAATAAGTTGTCATTTTGGGTACATCTAGATGGTCTGCATTTACTACACAAGATGTACCTGTGATGCTGTTTAAGTCAACAGAGCTATGTCAGATATCGCCACCTAAAAATGTTATGCAAAATGTTTCTTCTACTGTGATTAGCTTTTTCTTGTTTGGTAAATAGTGTGGGCCACAGTGAAAGTAAGTACTTCGATTTTCATGTTTCCCCATTCCCCCATCATGGAGAGTTGATACATAATTGTTGTGTATCAAGTTGATACACAGGCCACTTGTTATGAAGGACTGGTATAGATGAGAAAGATGTTATCTGCTATCTGGGTCACAGGAGCACCATATAATTCAGAAGTTGAAAAAGAAAATAGCTTATAAATATTTTTTAATAAATGTAAGAATAGCCAGGGAATCTTTACAAGTTGAAATTTTGAAATGCCCCAATATAGGTCTTACTCTGAGACTGCCATGTTTCTTTATTATTTTGTAAATAATGCATGTTTTAGATAGCTCTTACTCTGCATGCTTTAAGGTTTTGTTTAGTATCTACAACAAAGGTCAGTGTATACAGCAATTTTTGTGTTTCAGTTCTGGAAATGGTTTTTGGCAAAGCTGGCTTCTGGCGGAGCAGCAGGAGCAACATCCATGTGTGTGGTATACCCGTTAAGACTTCACGCGAACTAATTTAGCTGCTGGTATTGGGAAAGGTAGTGAAATCTTTTAAATGGCAGTTTCAGTTTTATCTGATGTGCCTCAGGTTGTTTATATTTACTTCATTTTAGAGGTAGACCAATATTCAACAGTATTAGAATTCTTTCTATTACTTAAAAATTTACCATTGCACAGTTACAAACTTAAAAGTATTAAGAAATGTAAGATCTTTATTGAAGCGGAGAGGATGAAGGTGAGTGAAAGAGGATTCTTTGGAAATAGTGCTATAGCATATCTCTCAAAGTTTTGCGTTATTTTTGGATTCTGTATGCAAAAGTTTAACTGAATTTTGCCAACTCTTGATGCCACAAACTAGGGGAGTTTAATTTTTGCTGACCTATGGTTTTATGGGGTGTCATTTAAAGACCTTATTACCATCATTGTTCTATATCAAGAGTATCGACTGAAGATTTTCAACAAAGGTTTTGGGTAGTATGTGTATCTAGATGTATGTTTCATTCATTCAGATAGATAAAATTGATTTCCTGAAAACAGGAGTGGAAGGCTTTGTAGCAGAAAGAAAGAAATCTCTGCTTTCTGTATTGTTGTTGGCTTTCCTGATTTGCCTGTAACGGGACAAGTTAACTCTAGTTGCTGTCTGTGCTGTGCAGGGTTGTCCTAGGAATTGGCTGCTTGACTCTACCTATTGCTTTCTGTGCCCAGTACTTGGGCCAAATTTATATTTTCACGACACCTTCAGTATAAGAAGGTGTACAGTTTGAAGTTCTTTCAAAGATCGGTTTATTGCTTGCTGTGTTTTCACCTGTAGAGAATCCTGAGAGCTTAGGTGTAGTTACCTGTGGAATGCAGAAACAGATGAAGAATCTACAGATATAAAAAATGGATTTCTTTAACTTACTTTGTCACAGTTTGTGGCTAGTGTTCCACTATAGGGAAAAGCTGAAACGAGTAACACTTCTAATAAATTTGAGTATGAATGTGGGGGGAGGAAGTGAAAGCATGGTATTATGTAGAAAAAATTCTTTTCAGAGAGAGGGTAAGAGAATTCATAGATAAGCACTCTGCTGAATGAGGACAATATTGGAACGGTAGTTATTTGACCGGAAAGCGTTTCAGCAACTGGATACCACTATCTGTTTGAATAAACTGTTTTGATCCATCCATGTGTCTCGATTTCTTCTTTATGCTTTGTTCATAAGTGGAGGAAACAATGATCTACTATGTTTTTCATGTAGTTTTGATAAAGTTAAGTGTTTCAGTCATGCAGAGTAGTTTGTACTAAAGAGAAGGGCTTCTGTAAAGCATAACCATGTGCATAAATTTTTTATATTAGGTGCTGCTGAGCGACAGTTCCAGGGACTTGGTGACTGTATTATTAAAATTGCAAAGGCAGATAGACTTACTGGCCTGTACCAGGGTTTTGGCGTTTCCATAAAGGGAATCATTGTATACCAAGCCTCCCATTTTGGGTGTTATGACACCATTAAGGTAGCTTTTACAAACAAAAATGCATGTGTTTTAAATCTTTATCATATTTTAAATATTTATTATGAACTAATGAGGGTGCTAGTTACAGCTTTTGTCTTTACAGTTACTCTGCTCAATAGAGTATATTACTGAAGAGCCAAGTCATTTCACGGTAAGATTAACAACAGAAATGATCAGAATTATACTTGATATCTGCTGGATTTGACATATATATTACAGAATTTGTACAGGTTTCCATTTTTGTTTTATTTTGCAGGGATTATTGCCAAATCCAAAGCAAACTCCATTCACTGTTTCCTTTTTTGTTGCTCAAGTTGTGATTACTTGCTCAGGAATGCTGTCTTACCCTTTTGACACTGTCAGGAGACACAGGATGATGCATGCAGGTACCGTCTAACTTGCAATTCTTTTGTGAAAATTACTTACTAGATTTTTGAAGTTTAATGTACTAATTGAAGCGCTGTATAGCCTTACAGCAGGCAAGACTCTATTCAGGGAAAAAAGTGGAAACATCTTCAGAAAGACAAGAAGAAAAATTCCATAATGGTATTGTGGGAGTCTGGTAAAACAGTTCACGGCTTTGTGAGAGCTTTTAGTAGAAAGACAGCATCTGTTTTCTTTTTCCTACTCAGAAGCCAGATATTTGGAGACAGGTTTGTGGGTACAATAATATCCTTTATTAGCCCAGCTAATGCAGTTAGAAAAATAACCTTTGTGGCACACAGTTGTTCTTCAGGTGTGAGGTAGAATCGGTAATCTTCAAAGCGCAGTACAAGCTGAGAATTACTTCTCAGCATGTGATGGATATGATAGTATATTATTAGCAATTAATGTTGGATCTTGTTGCTAACTATTAGGTAATTTTACTAGGTGGTTCAGTAGCATTTGAAGTACATTTAATATGATAAATTCTTGCTGTGAAGATCATCCTCGAACACAAAATCAAAACCCACAAAAACACTCTTGAAAAATCAGGACCTTGTTCCCTGCATCCCTGAGGAGGTTTTGCCATATGATAATAGAAAGGAGTTGTTAGTTCCAAAGAAGTGTCTCTACATTTTGTTTCAAGAGTATCTTCTTGTCTCCCAGGATTCCAGAAAGTCAAAAGAAAATCAGCATAAATGCTGGCACAGAACTTGCTTAGGTGCTTTCAAAGAATCCCAGGGGATACTTAGACTCTTACGTAATGCCTGCATACCTCTGGTAATCTGTCCTAAATATCAGAAACCTTGAAGCTTACAGTGGGCAAACACCATTAGCACTACTGACTTCTTTTCAGACTAAATATGATTTCACTGTCTTCAGATTCTGCTTTATCTGCTTAATCAGCAGTAAGCCTACAGTTAATGCTGTCTTTATTCGTAAGTGCTGTGCCTCTTGAGGCCTTATCAAAGAATCACCTGTATTTCTGGTAATTACCATGAGGATAGAGAATAGCATCAAGATTATTAAAAACATACATTATAATCATATGAAATAAGATAATGGGTCTACTAGCACAAAAGATGAGAATGAGAGGAGGTATATATGTTGTGGATGTATAAATATATTTAATGCGGTGTCCTTGTTTCATTCATGTAGTTCTAAAGCTTCAGGTACAAATAAAGCTGATTAGTACGATTTTTATCAATTTCTTACTATGACACTTATTCTGATCCAAGAGGAAGCCCTGAATTTAATATAGCCACTTTTATTTCTTCAGTTAAAAGTATATTTGCCAGATGGGATAATGGTCTGAAATAATGAGCACAGTACAGTTACTGCTTTCAGTAAAGTTGACTTCTGTCAGCTAAGCAGTAATAACCATTACCAAATATCCTTTCATTTGCATATATTCATGTTGATGCAAACCAAAATATTTTAAATGCTTTCTAGCTACGTTACTATGCTTTTTTTATATTGATTTATGTGAATATTTATCATAGATGTATTTCCTGCATTTATTATGTTCAGGAAAAATCTATAGTGATCTCATACCCTGATTCCTAACAGAAGATGTAACAAAATATAACACTGTCTTCATCAGAAAATTCAAAGGTCACTTTATTAGCTGCAGAGTATATCACAAAGGCCTGAAGTAGGCAAGATTATCTTTCTGCCATTATAGACTCTAGAACCTTAACCTTGATATTGCAGGTGGACTGAAGTTGTAGATAATTTAAGGGAAATCTTCACCATTAAGTAAAAAAACTAGTGTCGTCTTTCCAGTAGAATTTCACATAAAGATATGGATTTTGGATTAATCTCTCAAAAGAAAAGTGTACTTGTTTTTTGCTAGTGAAGACAAAAACAAGTGCCAGTTCCTAATCCAGTCCTCAAATCCTGAAGAGACTGCAGTTCCAAAACAGGAACTGTCTGACAGTTCACCAAGCACATACACAAAAAAAACGCTTTGTCAGATCTGTGGTGTTACTCAGAGTATCTGAGAGATTTGCTGTCGTCATTATGCTGAGTTCCACAGTGGGCAAGAGCATTTCCCAGGTGCTCTGCTGTGCAGGGAACAGCTACAACAATGTTCCTCTGGGCTGTCTCGACTCTGCTGTTGAAATTTTCAAACATTAAAGGAGTTGGTGTGATTTTCAGTCATACTACACTTGGAAAAAGCTGAAGGGAGGGTTCAGTACTTTAAGCTCTGACTTGTCCAGAAATAGTCATATGCGTGTACATGGACATTTGCTGCTTGTCATCCTTTATTTCCTTCACCTGTAAGCACTTGAAGCAAGTTTTAGTGAACATGGTGCTGAGGTCTCTAACAAATCCTCCTTTTTGCTTTGTTTTTGTTGTTGAGCAAATTTATGCTCAGAAACAAGGTGGGCTAGATGAAAACTGGACAGCGCTCTTCCTTAGCCTTCCTATGTTTTTCCATTGTTGTGCCTGTCAAGACCTTAACATTTTTTAGAGGACTCTATTGATTACTAACGAACTGAAATCTACTTGGTATAAAAATATTTCGGTGGTGCTAAAGAAGGAAGAAAATGAGCTGTGGAAGTTTTAATAGCATTGAAACAATTCAGAGCACCCTTAGGACTGGAGTGACCTCATTTAATTCCTAAGCCTTCTACTTGCCCAGTAAAGCTTAAAAGAAGCGTCAGAAGAAGGATCACAACCTTTCTAAATTTAGCTATTGGAACCAGCTAACAGAGCATTACATCACATAAACATTAGTTAAAAAAATCACTCCTTTGCAGAAAGTGAAACATTAAGAAAAAGTTCCTTAGTGTTCTTTACTAAAGAAAGACAAATTTTCCTGGGCGTCTAAGTTTCTTTCTCAGCGCAGTGCAGTAATGATTTGTCCTTATTATTTGTGTGCAGAGCAGGGAGACTGAACATCAGTCTAAAGGAACCATTGACTGCTTTATGAAGGTACACAATCGAGAGGGGCTTAGTGCTTTCTTCTGCAAAGCATTCTCCAACATCCTTCATGGAACAGGAGGTGCCTTAGAGCTAGTTCTTTATGACAAAATTAAGGACTTTTTAATCTTGATGTTTCGGAGAGTTCAGGGTCTGATTAAAATAGTGAGTGGACATCTATTGTTTGTACAGTGTTCATGACAGAATTCTCATTGTTTGCATAGCATATTTTTAGTTCAAATGTTACACAAACAATACTTTTAAGAAATTATTTGTTGGATATTTTTGTGACTAAGCATGTACTAAATTAAATAATTTGTTATGAGGGAACTAGGAAAATACTTGCCTCTTGTTTAAAATTGTAAATGTTTCAATTTTATTCATACTGAATGTTACACATCTTGAATTTTAAATTACAGCAGGTACACGAGTATGTTTGGGTAACAGCAGTTTCCCTAGCCTGTCAGCAGAGCCCATTCTAAGTATGTGTACGCACAGCAGCAGCGCACTACTGCTTCTCTGTGAACCACAGTAAAAAGAAAACCTGTTTCTAGCCTGTTGATGTGTTTTCATGGTATTTTAAAGCACAAGTCAAGAAAGCAAAGGAGTTTACTTTAAAAAAAAAAATTAATAGGCATTAAGAAATACAGCAACTCACTTTTCTCTCTGTCCCATCCCTCAAACAACACTGAGAAGACTGCAGTCTGCCTGGCAGCATTTCAAGACAAAACATAGCCTAAAAATATGGAGGCTCAAGCACCTAGAGACTTGGAACACTCAATACGTTATTTCTTGAGGAAATTTAAAATGGCTGAGGTATCGAGAGGTATCCTCTCAGTATTGAGGATAAATCTTACAGTGTACAGACATGAGGAGATTCTTACTTTTATTTCTGAGGTAATAATTTTCAATAGGGAAAGGAAAAAGCAGTCAAACCTTGTAGAACACTGATAACTTAGGGACCAAAGAAAGCATTTAGGAGGCCTTTATTTCAGTTGTTTGGTTTCAAAGAAATTAAGGCTAGCAGTGTTCCTAATGTTTCTCCACAACCATTAAGTTTCACACAAAACCCTTAGCTCCTTGAGTTAGTACAAATATTTTTTTGGCTTCTAAAAAGTCAGATGTGATCCACAGGCCAAGAATTGGGAAGACTTGGACAACACCAGTTCCCAGATTGCTATGGTGACAGTAGACGACTGGGGGGGATATGCTCAGGCAAGTTTGTGGCTAATCTGATCTGACTGAATTTTGTTCACACTTGCAGACCGGGCAATCAGTATGACGCCGAAGCACACGAACAAGACTTATGAAATGCTTTAAGAGTTTGGCTTATGCTGCTTACGATCTCATCTCCCAACTCCTAACAGTCTTAACTCTTGACAAAGCAAATAAAAAGTCCATTGGCACTTTCTTGTCGCTATCATGAATGTTTACACACGTCTGCGTTCCTGACTGCAGCTTGAAACTAGCTGGCTTGGTTGCCAGAAACAACACTGCAGTGGCAGCACGAAGCTGCGTACAGGCTGATTTATCCTGCTGAGATGCGAGACATGCCAGCACTTCTGCAGTGATGGCTTGTCCCCCTGCTGCAAGGTTGCACAATTTCTTCTGGGCCTGGCTTAGTAATGTTGCATAGCTACATTTGCATATAATCTCTTGGCCCAAGGTTTCTTTTCAGTCAGGAGTTAGCCTCAGGTGGTGCTGCAGAAGCGGGATGCTGCAATACCTTGAATCACCGAGAACTGGTTTTGTAACAGGGAGTGAAGCAGCAGAGCAGAACCCTGAGCTGGGATTTATCTCCCTGGCTACTGCAGGTGGGACTGGACCCGCTTTGCCTTTCTGATCCTAATACCGGCACGGAAAATGAGGTGGTTAATTGCTTGTACTGATAAATACTAGCTGTGTTGTAAATAACTCTATAAACAGCGGCTTCTCTTGCTTGTGGAGGTTTTAGAGGGAAACAGCATCTGTTGTCTTCACTAGAAAATTCTAGTTGTGAAGTAGACCATTGAAACAATAACACATGGGGAAGATAATCAAAACTTGACAGGGATGTGAATCTAGTTTAGTGGTTTAGCACTTATTTTTAGTCTCTCCAGTGGAACAAGACTGAGCAGCGCTGTGCCATGAGCTGTGTCAGAAAGATGTCATATTGCTGCGTGAAACCGAGATGTCATTTTTAGAAGCAAATAAATACTTAACGGCGCTTTTCCTGCCGGTTGGTATGTTTTTGTGGAGTTCCAGTCCTCCATACTTAAAATGACACCCATAAAAAAAAAATGGAGTAACTGCAGTAGGGATACTCAGGTTGCCAGATGTCTTTTTTTTTCTAGGAAAGAAAACCAACAGAAGGTGAGGGCACTTCTGGGCATACGTAGGTGCAAACTGGGGAGCTGCTCTTCTATACTGGAGAAAGGTGGGACCCGAGGGGCGGCAATCTCCATTTCTCTGGGACAGAACGGCCGGTTTTCCCTCACTTTCGGGGTTGATGCAGGCCTAGGTCCGCCCCCCCCCCCCCCCCGCCTCGGGACTGAGGGGGTTCTCCACGCTGCCCGGCTCCAGAGGGCCGGCAGCTCTGGGACCCGCGGGGGAAGGAAGGGCTGTTATCGCCCCGTTAAATTATATATCGTGTCGCAACCAGCTTTCACATCAAAATGGTGGGCGAGAGGTGGCCGGACCTCCCGCCCGCCGTTTCTGCCCGCCGGCTCCTTTAAGGGGGTCGGGGGCGTGGCCCGCCGCAGTTCTGACGTCGGGGCGCGGGGTGTCGCTCTAGATAACGCCTTCTCCCTCCCTTTCCAGATCTTTCTCGAACGCGAGCCGCCCGCAGCCGGCGGCGCCCGAGCCCTTCCGGAAAGTGCCGAAGTCGTAGCCGGCGCCTGGCGGCTTCCCCGCCGGCCGGCGCAGCGCGCCTGCGCAGAGGAGAGTAACCGCCGGTTGGTGGCCGGTGCTCCGCAGTGGGGGAGAGGCGGGCGAGGAGCCGGCTCCCAGCAGCCCAGACGGTCGCCGCTGCCGCTGTAAGTCGCAGGCGGGCGGGGGAAGCGGGAAGCACCGGGCGCAGCCATGTCCGTCGTTGGCATCGACCTCGGCTTCCTCAACTGCTACATCGGCGTGGCGCGCAGCGGCGGCATCGAGACCATCGCCAACGAGTACAGCGACCGCTGCACCCCGTGAGTACCGCCGCTACCCCCCCCCCCGCCGCCTCCCCCGGCACTTTTCCCTCTCCTCGCCGTACCGGCGAGCCCGGCCGCCCTCTTCTCCTTCTGTCTTATTTCTCCCCCCCCCCCCGCAGGCGTGCCGGTTTCCCTGAGGCGGCTGAGCGCTGAGGGGGGGGAGGGGGAGGAGTGGCGTGTGTCCTCGTAGGGCCTTGTTCTTTCCGCGGCCCGTGGGCGCTCCTGGCGCGGCTCTGACGCCCAGGCCCGGCGCCGGTTGCATCTCCGGTTCCCTCGGCGAGAGAGGAGCCGGGTTCCGCCGGCCGGCGCCGAGGCCTGGCGATCGTTCAGGAGCAGTGCGCGGCCGCTTTTGCCGGGCCGGTGCCCTTTTCTGGGTACCAAGGGAAATGTTTTAAGCAGGGGCGGACATGGCGTGTGTTGGGGCAGGAGGCTACCCGAGAAACACTCCCCCCCCCCCCCCGGCTTTTGACTCTCCCGTGTCCTTGAAATACCGCGCTGTGCTGGATGTGTCACACGGTTCTTGAGGCACAATGGGGGTGGTTTGGGGTTTTGGGGTTTTTTTTTTCCTGTCCTTCTAACACTTTCGTTTCGTATGACAAAGATCGCGGTTAAGTGCATGTGTTTCCCCAACTCTAGAACGGTTGCCAGGGCTTGGAGCGTTTTCATTAACAATTTTATGATGGAGTGGTGGTGAGACAGGGGAGGAGGAGGTGGTTGATTCACCGGGGAAACAGGGAAGTGGCGCGATGAGTTCCCTCTTCTCAGACCTGTTCTTACTTGTACCGCGCTGCATCTGCTGGCCGTGGAATACCGAGGTCTTGCAAGAAGTAGGGGGGGGGGCTGGTAGTGGGCAACGTCCGTGATGATGGGATACGCAAGAGTAGGTGGAGATCTTTCTCTTGTGTTTCTATGGGATACGTCTAGGATTTTTAGAGCTCCATCTGTGCGTAATTTTCAAGGAGGATTCAGGAATTCGCATAATACATATAAAAATAGGGGTTTGGATGGTGCTTACTTTTATTGAAGGAATTTGTAGCCAGCAGCAGAAAGCTGTTTCTGTAACATGAGGCCATAGTAACTTTAGCATTGCTCTCTTTTTTGATCTCAGAGAAACGCAGGGTTTGTTTTGCTTTCTAAAAAGTTCTCTTTTAAAAGTACAAGAGTGCTAAAATGCATGCTGTCTGTATTAATGGGGATATGCTTTAAAATTCTTTTTGCTACTTGGAAAAATACATTTCTTGCATTAACTCTCAAGAAGGCATTATCCTTGTGCACATTATATGAGAACTGAAATTCTGGGGCCTTTCAAATTCTGTGCAAGGAAGCCCTTGAAACTGTTGTCCACAGAATCCTCAGCAGCTGCAGTTTCCTTCCCCCTTATGATTGAAGAGCACTTCCAATTCTTAGCTGTTCTTGGAGTGCGTTCGTTGCAGGTAGGCTTCACACAGGTTTCCCTGTGTTTAGTATTTTTCATGTTAATGTCCGAGTGACTGTACTTCCAAGACATTTGTGAAGTGATTATGAAAGGGGTTTAAAGCATAGTTAGCAAGATAGCATCTGGAGTGCACAGATACTTGAAGGCATTAGTTATCTCGCTTAAAGTGACATTTTTCCTTGCTTTTTTCTTCTCTTTCTCTAAAATGTAATATTGGAGAGCATGAGGAATTTCCTTTCTAATGCTATTGTTTTGAGGCAAACGAAAAAAATAGAAAAGTAACAGGCTTATTATTAGTTAGGGAAGTTTTTCATAGTAACTAAACCTTACCTCAAACAGGACTTGTGTGATGTAGGCTGATCTAACTCCTAAATCATCAGAACTTTTCTGCCTATTGCACATAGCAACACCGTAAATGAAGTCTTTATTTATATGTTTCTATAGAGGTGCTTATGTCATGTAGATGCTTGAAGTTACCTAATAGTTAACATTGATTGGATATGACCCAAATACTTGGGACCTACTCCCTGAAATACAAAGTGTTGATGTTTGTTTTATCTGTGTAGTGTGGTATAAAAGTGTCTGAACTAGCTCTGGACAAGCTGGTACACTTTCAGGCCCAGTGTGGTGGTATCAAGCCACGTAAAGATACGGGGTTAGGTCCTAAAGATAGGACAGTCCTGACTGTGCTCTACAGGGCTAATTGCTGTTTCTGGGCAAGGCTAATTGCTCTTTCTGGGCAAGGCTAATTAGTGCAACCAGCTTCCAGATTTGGAGCTGGTTCAGATATCTGTGCAATACTGCTGTGAACAGTACAGCGTTAGTGTAAGCATACTTCAGTGCTACATACAAAAGCAGCGTAGGCTCACAGAAGATGTGTATTATCACAATTTAATACAGCACTCGAGTCATAAATCCAGTGTCTCAGTTGTTAAAACATTCAGGTGATCCTTTATTAATACTGTTTGCCTAAAACCTGCATCCTGTGATCTAAGGCATGGGATTGTTAGCGTTTGTAAAATGTGTATCACCTTCAAAGCTTTAACACAAGTATTTTAGAAAGAAAGGGAAGAGATTCTGCCACTAAGCCATCCATTTCGGTAGAACTTGTACTTTTTAAGGCTTTTGGCCTTAGTGTCTGTTTGGATGTTAACTGACACTCGGCTTTTCCTGAACTGGGAACTCCAGCAAGTCTATTGTATGTGTTTGTAGTGCGCTGGGTGTGTTAAACTCATGGCAAGTGGCCCTTTTAGGTGCTGTGCCTCACCACTGTGTGGTTTTATAGAAAAACAGTTGATTGTTGATAGCTTGTAATTTTTATTAGCTTTTTTCCAGACCGTGTGTAATTAGCGTAATCACAAACTGTAATTAAAATTATGAGGTAGCATCTTCTTCAAAACAATGCATGGAGAGGATTGAAATGTCTTTCTGGTGACGAGAGTTGCTACCTTTAGAAATGTCTGTGTACTGTACAAAAGCTTATTTGAAAGCAGCTGAGGGTAGGGCTGGGGGAGACAGTTGTATCCTTATGGTGGATGTGTTTCCTAAAGGGCTGTCTTGGATACAACTGAAGTGCTTGGAGCCAAAGCGAGCATGTCTTATTCTTTGACATCTCTGCTTCCCAGCCAAGGGAGGGAGAAACCATCCATCCGCCTGTGCTGGAACCGAGTCATTGAAGTAAAGCATGGCAAGAACTCTAGTGGGCTAAGTAGCTTCTGACTTGATGCTTTCTGCTGTGCGTGGGGGTATTTGTAATTAATGCTGTCTGTCAGCAGAGTCAAATTCCTACAGTGAAAAGGTGTGATATAATAGCATTAGCATGCTATTATCCATACAATAAATGTCTTGTAAACCATTTGCACCTTGTCTAAATTGCTCTTTTATCTGCCTTTTCTTCATTATTTTAAAGTATAATTTGGAACTGTAGTGTTAAGCAACATTAAAAATTGTAAAAGCTGTTTGTGAAAGCTGAACCACATATTTGAAAATGTAGGGCAATGCATTGTCTGTTTGCAGCAGTTAAATCTGGAGAAGGTTTTGCATGTTTGGTGTGGCGTTATAGCAGAAAACGTTGCTAGATGATACTACCAAATAACATACAGTGCTGTCAGAGCAATGATGGAGAGGAGGCAGGAACCAATCTACTATAGTGACCTTTATGCATTTGTTAAACAGTTAAATTTGAACTGTAGGAAATCTGGGTTATATTTGCTATTTATTACTGAATGGTTTTAGCCAGATCAGTTCCCTTTTAGGGAAAGAGTTCTATTTCAAATCTGTAAAGCGAAGGTGTGGTGACAGTAACATCAAAAAAAAAAAAAGTTTCCAAAGGCAGTAGTGAGGTGGCTGGATGGTGCCTGGGGATCTGGGGCAGCCTTTTCTAGAGCCAGAGGTGAGGCTGAGAGGGGTGCTCAGTGATAACCTGAGAAGCAGCAAGCTGGAAGGGGCCATGGACTACCCTAGAGCTTCCCAAGCCCTTGGTGGCTGGGAGCTGTTCCCAGACATCTCCCCTTTCGCCTGTTTGCAGTATGTACCTGGTAGCCCTCGATCACTGGAAGTGCTCAACAGTTTGTAGAACTGGGCTGTTCAGCTACCTGGGGCTTAGATGGTTTTTTTTTTATTGTTGCCTTATGATTATTGTTGCTAATGGCTCTTAGAGTGTGAATGGGGTACTATCAGACTTCAGGGTTATTCAGTCAAGAAAACCTGACTGGTAAAGTTCAAGTTTTCAAATCAAATGTCACAGGCTTCTTTGGTTATGAGCTGCGACCCAAAAGTAACTATTAATTCATTACCTTCATGATAAGATCTGTTGGACACGTAAGCTTTTAAAGAATTCCTTAAATGCAATTATAATGGCCACAGTTGCGGTTGCATGCAGTTTCTAAACTAATTTGCAAAGAACAAAATAAGTAGAATTGCACTGCAAGTTCTGGTGCTTCATGCAATAATGCTGTTAAACACCACATCCGTGTTCTGCTACTTTAATTTTTGTACGTGTTTTAAAGTACCACAGCAATATTTTATGATGTTCTCTTTTAAAGCTGAATTTCTTTTTCTTTTTTTTTTTTTTTTTTCCTGTTTTTACTTAGAGCATGTATATCTTTAGGATCCAAGACCCGGGCCATTGGGAATGCAGCAAAGAGCCAGGTAAATGGATCAAAAACTATTGTATTACTTTCCTGACTTGTCTACTGTTGAACTGTGGGAAGAAAAGTAATGAATCAATGTGATATTTTTCTGTTTTAAAAAAAAAAATTCTACAGTAAGTGTACGTTTCATAGTAATAGTTACTGCTTCAAGAGTATATTCCCTGTATTAAAATTGAAACAGTATTTCTGCATTGTTTTGTCATTCAGAGTAAAAAATTGGAAGAAACAGAAAACCTTGTTTCTTCCCCAGTGAAAGATTATTTTTTTTTCTTGCTTACTCATGACAGCAAGAATAGAGTTAATAATTAAATCACCATTGGGGATGGGAAGGAATACTGTGCTTATGTTTAAGAAAAGTTGAAACTGAAGTTGGAACAATGGAAGTTTGGTATGGATACTGGTTGTTGCTTATAATATTGAATGAATGCGTCTTAGTAATTTACTGTCTCAATCTGGAACTTTGAATGGAAGTAAAATTTCTCTAATTCTCTGTAAATTCACCTGCAACCTAGAAAAAACTTCTTTTGGAAGGACAGTAGGTAAAAAATCATAATAGCCAGTGTGAATCTACAAATTCAAAATAGACAGGGTCTTACCCTTTTTCTCTGCATCCATGCATCGTGTTAGCATGCTGAGGACTTCCTTCTCCTTAATGTAGAGTGTAGGTAGCTGGAAATTTTCCTGGCGAATATAAAGGTAATAGAGCTCACCCGTAGCACCATGAGCAGCCAGTATATGCAGAAGCTGTATCACGTTCATTCTGAGAAACTTTACACTTCTTATCTGAGCTCAACCCCTGAGCTCTGCTGGTGAGAAGGTGTCCTGTCAGTATTCTTCCCAGCTATGAAGTTTGCTATTTAGACTAGTAAACTAGACTAGTTTATCTTGGAAAATATTACCCTGGAGTAATGTCTTTCAGTAGCTTAAATATTGTGTTTGTTGGGATTTGTTTGTTCTCGTCCTTTCTTTACTTAAAAGTCTGTCCTTAATGTCATTAGGTTGAAACAGTGATGAGATATTAGGTGTGGAGAGTCTTTATGTCCAAATGGGATTGGAATTAGAGGAGAACTTTAAAGGAGTTAAAATGAATTAGTTTGTTGAAGCTTTGTTTAAGGTTAATGTAGGTAATAACTTCATTTGTTCCTGCAGACAGCCCTTGGAACAATACATAATGTGATCTCAAATATTGCATACTGTATCAGAAAGCTCCTCTAAAATAAAAAGTGTAGTGAAAATTGATGGCAGCAAGCTAATGGATATTAAAGAGGGAAGTAAATTTGATTTTTTTTTTTTAATGGAGACCATAGATTAAAAAATAGATGTTTCTTTTTCTCCCCCCTGCCCTTTGCTTTCCAGTAAATGTATGGGGCTTGACATGGGTCTTGGGGATGTGCATTAAGCTCAACATAACAAGAGTTCCTTTCTGGATGGTCTTCTATAGTCTGCATGTCATGGGTAATTAAAAATAAAATATCTTTTCCACAGATTGTTACAAATGTAAAAAATACATTACATGGTTTCAAAAAACTGCATGGAAGAGCATTTGAAGATCCTTACATACAAGCTGAAAGGGCCAAACTTCCCTATGAACTTCAGAAGATGCCAAATGGCTCCGTAGGTGTAAAGGTGGGTTAGAGCTTTGTGCAGAATATCTTTAGTTGTGGAGATGAGTGCTTTGGAACTTCATGGCTTAACTTCCTACTGGCGTATATTTTCCCTAAGAAAACTCTAAATATATTCTTACTCATTTTGAAAAGAAATGTCAGGTGATAGCCAGTATGATAACACATTTTATTTTTCACAGAGCCTGCCTTAGCATAGTTTTGCTGTGTTTCTCGTTTCTCCTTGTAATTCATTGACTTCTGGAAATGTTCAGGAAGATCTAGAGTACTTGGTCTGTATTACATACTCATGTCTTCTAGTAATAAAGTAGTGTAGAAAACGTATGGTGTTGTCTCCCATACAGGTATGCTGTAACAGGTTGATAGCTCTCACCCCAAAAAAGGTTAAGTTTGTTTCATTCACCTTCGGTAAAACTAACTGTGTAATAAATCTGCTGTTACCAAGAGATGAAGAGCATTTTATTGCCTGCAGTAACATCTGCTCAAGTACTGTACTTTTTCCAAGGTGTGCATTGAGGTTTCTCATCAATTGTATTAGCTTTCTATAGTCTTATCGGTAGCTTTTCACCTTACCTTACTAGATTTACCTTCAAATGCATAGAATTACGGTGTGTGATTATTAGTCTCATCTGAGTTTAGGTCTCACAGACATGCAGAGACAAAATTTTGGGAAAACAAGATAATGTTTGGATTACATCTTCAGAGCAGGTTACATCTAATTTGTTTCCAAACTAAATGGCTGGAAACTGCTCTTCTCAAAGTTCAGGCTTTCTGGCTTCAGTCTCTGAATCTGTCTATCTCATAGCATTTTAATTTGGATCAGGAGTGCGCTTCTGAAGCAAATCTCCCAGTCATCCTCATTTAGTGCACTTTGGGTTGCTTTTTGGCAGGGCTTTATACCACACAAAGTGAGTTTCTTTCGTTCTGTATACCTGCTCGTATCATACTAATTGTCAGTGTAAATATAGCTGCTGCTCATCTTTCTGAGTTTCCCTGCACAGGAGTGTTTGGGATTGCTAGAGAGATGGCAGCCTGTCAGGAATTCAGGATGTAGAACCCTACATGAAGGCTGAAGATTCAGATGTGTTTCCTGAGTAGGGCAGGGCTGTTAGAATTGCCTCGTTTGCCCCTTCCCTGCCTCGTGTGCTTGAGTGACCCTTGCAGGAAGCAGATGTTCTTTGGGTTTGCTCCAAAACTCTTATTTTTAACTCATGTTAGGACTGTAGCATTGTGAATAGCCCCTTGAGATAACTCAGCTGTTAAAAGTTGCCCACAAAACAATTTTCAGCTAAACTGAACTGTTACGATTTGTTGTAGGTAGCACAAATCTGTAGCATCAATTGATAAGGAGAGTTATTTGTGTCCAGAGTCTGATGTTAAACTTGGGTCTCAATGCTCAAAATTACAAAAAATGTCCAAGTAACACATCTTATGGAAAAGTTGAGATGATTTATTACAAAATTGCAATTCTCTGTTTTAGGTGAGATACCTAGATGAAGAGAGACTGTTTGCAATTGAACAGATTACAGGAATGTTATTGGCCAAACTTAAAGAGACTTCAGAAAGTGCTTTGAAGAAACCAGTGGCAGACTGCGTGATTTCAGTAAGTTGCGACACATTTATTGCAATTCTTTCTATAGATAACTATGTAAGCTAGTACCATTTATGCTACGGTGCAATGGTAAGAGATACAAGTAGTGGATAGAAATGGGCCTTTATTGTAGGTTTTTCCAAATGAGAATACTTTTGTAATCCTGTGTGAGGAGATGGAAAATGTGTTAAATCAAGAGTGTGTTTCCAGAAAGGCCATACTTCTTAAGCTGATCCAGACTGGCTAACTCCAAGTGCTACGTATAGATTACTGTAGTTCCTGTTATAAATGGGAACTGTCCTATGTGTAAGCATATCTTCCTCAGTTCCAAAGGACCTTCCCAAATTAGTGTTGAATTTCTTCGTTGTTACACAATTGAACACTGTTGGGTTGTAGTGTAGTTGAGAGTTGCCTGAACTTTATGGCTCTGAGGGTCATACTGGCAATTTGAGAACCCCAAACTACTTGCTTTTGTTTGAAAAGGTCTTTTTATTTGGCTGGTTTACTTGTGTTGTTTTGTTGGGTTTTTTAGCTAGTGTTCTCACCCATGGCAGGGGAGGGGGGGGCGGGGGGAGAGCTTGAAGACAAGGTTTTGTTCCTGATGCGAAGTCCTAAATGTCTGCTTTTCATGTTGTCTTTGTGTACTGCTTCACTTCTGCTCTTGATCTAGTAAGAAGTCTGGGCATGAAGTATTAGGGTTATCCCCTCTCTGTCAGCTTTCCAGTTTCCATGTCTCTGTATACTTCAGCTGTTTGAAATCTGCTTTGATTTTTTCCTTGCTTCCTTATGGTATACAAAGACACTTAGAGAGAATACCTCCCACACAAGCAAGGATCCTTGGTCATACACCACAATGGTAGCTAACAAAATAGACTATGAATGTAGTTCTATGTCTTAAGCTTGACTGAAGTTGAAGGTACGCCAACTGATGGCAGCCAGTTTCTAAATGGGCCCTGATTGTGCTTTGGCTGTTTCTGGTGGAACCAAATATTGTAGCACGCTGTAAGCTGGCACTGTGGCAGAGGTGGTAACTGAGAAATGGATACAGGTTCAGTTGTAACATAAAGTTTAGTTCACCACTGTTTAGTTCCAGTGCCACTGTAGTGCTTCTGCAGTAAATTATTTTGGGGCTATGTATGGATATTTATTGTGTTGACTTTGTTAAGATCAAAGACTCATGAGAAGAATCTGAGAAAACATTTTCAGTTTTTTTTGGTGCTTAAAACAACTCTGGATGTCCCTCCACTTTTGTCACATTTTGAAATTTTAAGGAAAATATGCACCAAGATGAATTACCTAGCTGTTTTATTCAGACTGCCTTATTAATCCAAGGTTAGTTTATAACAGTTCCTTGTGGTATTGAAATTTATAGGGTTGCTTAATGGGTAAGTCTGACTTTTTTAAAATTTAAAAGTCCGTATTTCATAATATCCTATGTAATTATTTTTTTGGAAACAGGTACCCAGTTTCTTCACTGATGCTGAGAGAAGGTCTGTAATGGCGGCTGCGCAGATTGCAGGATTAAACTGTCTGAAGCTGATGAATGAAACTACAGCAGGTAAAGGGCAGCAACTTTTTTTCTTTTTTTTAACCCATTCAGGCTATTGAATCTGTGATGTGACGATGGCATAGCTTTTTCCCAAGGTCCTAATTGTGTAATTAGGGCCAGTACTATCTGGGCTAGTACTGCCCAATCCAGCGTGGGAACTGGAAACACAGCAACTATTTTGGTGGGGAGGTGTTCAGCACTTAGGAGACAGAATGAGAGTTTGAGTTTGCTAACTTGAATACAGTGCCATTTGAAAATAGCTACTCTGCTTCTGAAATAAAGCTGGTATCTGTGGTTACCTCTCTGCTGTACCATGGAGCTACAGCAGCTGTATTGGGAAGGCCTGAGCTAGCGTCATAATCTCTTTAATGATCCAGTTGGGGTGTGCACCTGACCCAAATTCTCAATTGTTGTATTAAATAATAGCATAGTACAGTATTAGCAGATGTAATCAGCATCTGTCTGAAAGCTTGCAGTAAATACATTACTTAATATAGGTGTGTAGTGGGGTCTTTCTATCTTACTGGAAGATGGGTGTGCTGGACTAAAAATAAATCTCATGTAAGTATTAGAGAAATACTTTTTAATCATAAGCTAATATATATTTGAAGTGAAATACATTGAAGGGAAATTTTAAAATGTGTAATCCAAAGATTTTTCATTTTTAAATATTTAACAGGTATGCTTTAAAAGCTGCTTCTACACAAACTGCATTTTGTGGAGCTTTTTTTGAAAGCAGACTTGCTGATAATACTTAGAAACAACTGTATGAGTTTTCAAAATACCCAAATCAAGTCAAGCATAAGTCTGTGGGATAGTGACAGTTTCAACTTAGGGCAATCCTGTCAGCTGTAGCATTGGCACAACTGTTGTTTCTGCAAAGTAATTTGTTTACTGCCCTACTCTGGTGAATTCTAGGGTAGAGTACGTTACACGTCATGGGAACTGAAGTTGGAGCTGTTTAAACCAGTGATTTATTTATTTATTTCTTGATTTAAATTCTCTTTGCTTTTAGGAAATCTTAACCAACTTTCCAAAGGAGCGCTGGTATTGAAATCTTAGATTTGTATAAACTAGTCTCCTGAAACATTTTTTCTCTCTTGACCACACTTGAATTTTGCGAAGCTGAGCTAAAAAATGCTGAAAGTAAGACATTTCAAAGGAGAGGTGTAGGCATGAGACTTAATCTGTGCAATTTCACAGATTACAATGTTAATTTGGTTACAAGCAGAACTGAAATACAAGGTGATGCTTTAAACCTTCACTTGACATCTGTTTCCTCCCTTGTCAGTGAAAAATGTGTTTTCAACATGTTTACTTTCTTTGTGATGAGCTGCTTTATACATGAACAGTAATTATTAAGCAGAAGCAAAAATAATTCATCTGATGAATCCTGGATCTAAAAATGTAAATTTATATGGCACCTATGCTACTGACTTTAAGTTAGTGCTTTGAAGGTGCACAGCACGCAGCTGTTGGAAAGAATACAGAAAGTTTGTTGGAAAGGTTATACAGAATACTTAAACGTCATTTACATGAATGAACATGAGGTAATGTACTAGTAAAACTACGAACAAACAATAAGAAATTAAAATCAAGAATGTGGCAACTCATAATGGTCTAAAACTTGTGACCCTTTTGACCCTTATGTTCTATTTGAGCAGAGTAATGGAGATGTTTAGCAAGAGTAAACATAAGTAGTGTCTTTCTTTCAGTAGTGCTTTTAATGCATGCTTTACAGTAGTATACAGCTTTCCCTTAACTTCTGTGGGTTGGTTTTTTTCAGTTGCACTAGCCTATGGAATATACAAGCAAGATCTGCCAGCCTTGGAAGAGAAGCCAAGAAACGTGGTCTTTGTAGATATGGGGCATTCTGCGTATCAGGTTTCAATCTGTGCTTTTAACAAGGGAAAACTGAAGGTAATTTTTCAAGTCATACGGTAAAATCCCATATTCCTGAAGTATTTAATTGAACAATACTCAAAGTACTGTTCTGTGGAAAGTTTATTTCTTTTTAAAACTAAATAAATGTCTATAGCAAATACTTTTGAAATGCTGGATACAAAAACTTTCTGCTATTTTTTGGCTATTTCAGCAAATCAAATTTTATAAAATACAGAAATTAAGTATCCCAAAGTGTGTTTTGAAAAGTGCTTGGCAGTTAAGCATACTGCATAGTTTTTGTGCCATGTTATAGCACTGAAATATTTGCATATTCTGGTAGTCTCGTAAGCATTCTAGTTGTGCAGCTCATTTATGGGAAGTTGTTGAACTCACTGAATTGCTCTGTGATGGATTTTTTTTTTCTGCCATCCATGACAGTTCAAAATCTAAATTCAATAGGATGTGAAGTAAAACTGGACAGTCTTTAGTTCCTCGTTTGGAGGTTTTTGTCTGTGAGCTACTGATGGCTGAATGTTTTTGTCTTTTGTAGCAAAATGTAGTCATCTGAGGTCATGTGGAAGATGACACAAAACTAGTAATAGCATGACAAAATAGCTGTCCTAGTCTGCCTTTTCTTTAGTGAGCTAGTAAGCAGAGTAGGGGCTGCAGCATGGTAGATGTGGTAGTATTTCATTTGGGGAGGGCAGAAACTAAATAATTGAGGAGTGATCTTTTTAAGTTGTTCTGTCTGGCAATTGCGTAGAAGATTGTGAGAAAACCACAAAGAGTTTTCCCATATCAAACCTGTTTTTAAAGGTGTTAACTTACAAAACTAGTGTTTGTATGAAAGCTATCCCTATATCTAAACAAACATTGTCTAATAACTTTTAGTTGTTGTTCTTTCATTCCTGTGCAGGTCTTGGCTACTACCTTTGACCCTTTCATAGGTGGTAGGAATTTTGATGAGGCATTGGTAGACTACTTCTCTGAAGAATTTAGGACAAAATACAAACTGAATGTAAAAGAGAATCCCCGAGCACTGTTACGATTGTATCAGGAATGTGAAAAACTGAAGAAGCTTATGAGCGCAAATGCTTCTGACCTTCCACTCAATATTGAGTGCTTCATGAATGACCTTGATGTCTCCAGTAAGATGAACAGGTACTGTGCGCTGTTTTCACTGCAGTGCAGTGAAGTGTGGTCTCTAAGCTGTCTTGTAATATGAAACACTTTCCCTGTGTCTGCAGAGCTCAGTTTGAGCAGTTGTGTGCTGCCCTTCTGTCCAGAGTGGAACCTCCTCTAAGAGCAGCCATGGATCAAGCTAGTAAGTAGGAGTTCATTTAGATGCTACTTTTGGTTCAAGAAAGTAACTAGTAATCCAGTTACCCTAGATCTCTTTAATGATATCTTTTTAATATATTTTTGTATTTATTAGAATTGCAAAGCTAAGTACTGAAAAGTTAAATGTAAGTTCCATTCATATGCTTGCCATGTATGCATGATGCCATTCCTGCCTCATTTAGTGCACATATCACTCTGCAACCTTGGTTTATTGACCCTCATTCACCCTGTGTAATGGAAAAGGCTGGTGCTCTGAAAGATTATTTTATTGAGAAACAGAAAACCACCAAACCAAAACTATGATGGGAAAAACTCATTCTTTACTGCAACTGTCTGGCCAGCCTGTTCCATACGTGATACATACATGTCCTCACTGACCTGAGAATTTGGCAGTATATTCTTGAAATAAATTATCTGAAGCATGTGCAAATAACAATTTTTTTTTCACCCCCTGCTAATGTAGTGTAAATGAGAGAATTAGACTTTCACAGGAAAAGGTCTTACCCCTAATTCCAGCATCTTCAACTAAAAGAAAGGGAAGAATTCTGCATATCTTGTGTCTTGGCTAAATAGCTAATACAGGAAGTAAGAACCTGCATAACTGCTGAGCAGAGCTGTTCAAGGACTGACAGTTGCTTGAGATCACTTTATACAGTATCTTGAATTCAGAATTAAAAAGTTACCCTGCAGGCACAGTCTAGTATTTATTATATATTTTTAGTTTTCTATTATTTATTTTTAGTTTGCTTTCCTTTATTGGCAACCAAAATTAAACCAGGCATAAAATGAGGTATATTTGGGTTTCATTTTGTTGTTCTTGTTTGGGAGGTGTGAGGTATTGTCCAGTAGTGTAGGGCTGCCAAGAAAAACCCAATTTCACACTCGTGGGTTTATGTACATCAGAAACGGGATGCAAACAGGCAGTGCATTTTAAAGAACAGCTGTCCTCATTGATGCTTGGCTTCTGCAATTTCCAGGTTTGTGCAACTAGAAAACTTTGTAGTCTGCAGGAGGGACAAAGAGTTTGAATAGGACACATCGTGACAAATCTGGTTTTAAAGATTTTGTCGGCTGTTGAATATATTCAGTGCTTGTCACAGTGTCTAGATAATAAGAGAACTCTTGTCCTTTTTTTTTTTTTTTCAGTTGTCCAAAGACAGCTTTTTGTTATCTTGATAACTTAAGGCCATGCGCTTTCTTTTCTAGAACTTCAGCGTGAAGATATCTACAGTATAGAAATAGTAGGTGGGGCTACTAGAATTCCAGCAGTGAAGGAGCAGATCTCTAACTTTTTCTGTAAAGAGATAAGCACCACGCTAAATGCTGATGAAGCTGTTGCAAGAGGCTGTGCCTTGCAGGTATAGTTAATGAAATTAAACTTCAGTATTGCTTCTTTAACATCATGTACTAATGAAATAAAACTAACCAAAAGCAAAAGGTACTATAGCTGAAACAAGATGAAGTCTTACTTGTTCTTTCAACGATTGGTGACAGTGACCATGTCAGAAATGATTATATTCTATTTGTGAATTTGCTGCTGTGTCATGTTAGAAGGATGAGCTTGTTAGAGACCTGTTAAATTTGATAACCCAAATTGCACTGTTCCACTTCTGTGTAGTCATTTGGAAGCTTTGCTGGCTATCTTGACTGACAGTCACGGGGGAGGTAGTATCTGTTACTATTACTTTAGTTCAGTCTTTCAGTTCAGTTAACTTTCTACAAAGCATAGGAAGTTTCTGTCAAAAATTGTGATGAGCGGGACCTCCATGTGACCTATATGAATTGTAGCCTTTTTGCATTTAGGTATTAATTATTATACTTGCTGTCTATTTGACTGCATGGGTATAATAAAATTTCGGTCTTTGTTTTCTAGTGTGCAATTCTTTCCCCAGCTTTTAAAGTGCGTGAATTTTCCATCACAGATGTTGTTCCTTATTCTGTAACTTTAAGGTGGAAATCATCTTACGAAGAAGGAACAGGGTAAGTTGTATGGTGCCTACTAAAAAGTGTGTGTTTGTGTATACAAAGAAAGATGTTGAGCTATGGGGAAGACCAGGCCTTGGACTTTGAAGTTGTTGTCCACTTGAATGGTTTTAATTTTCTTTTTTTGCATTATACCTCTTGATTTCTGTTTACTGCTTAAGAATTGGAATACATTTAATTAAAAAATGTTGGTGTGAAGTTGCTTAATTTTTAAGAAGTATGACATAGAATGCATAGTCCAGCTTTGAGACCTACAGGCCTTCAACCTGCAACTCTTCTCATAAACTGACTTAAACTAAATTATTTAGCTGCTTGGTTAGCATGGCGGCTGATCATTAACATACCTTGACTTTGATTATCCATTATGTTATGCTCAGTGGTTTAACCTTACTTCATATTTTACTGCTTCAGGGAGTGTGAAGTCTTCAGTAAGAACCATGCTGCTCCATTCTCGAAAGTAATTACTTTTCACAAGAAAGAGCCTTTTGACCTGGAAGCTTACTATACCCATCCACATGAAGTGCCTTATCCTGATTCCAGAATAGGTAAGGCCATGTGAATAAAAACCCCATACCAAACTCCTTGATAATGGGAAAAGTGGTTCTCCTTTTTTTAAGATACGTTACTTCTATATTTCCTAGGTTATAGAAAAACGTATGTTTTTTAGAAAGCCTTGGCACAGTCTTCTTGGTTTAGATTCAGTGAGCAAATGGTATCGACGTCGTCTTTTGTCAGTTCCTAAAAAAAATTTACTTTCTTCATTCTGTCTGTGTTCAGTGTTTCTGAATGCTTTAAAAAAAGTAGGTACAAAGAGTTTAGTGCTCTTATTGTCTGGTTCTTTCAACTTCTCTAAAATGGATAAGGATCTTATGTGCCCGCCAGCCTGGATTTTTTTCAAAGAAATTGGATCAAAGGAGCTGTTAGCACTAGACAGTTATCTGTCATGTCTCTTTCTGTTAATCTGAGAATGAACAAGATAGGCATTTCCTGAACTTAAGCATCTGTAGTAGAGTCTAAAGTATTAGATCACATGGATAAGTTTCCTGGTCTACTTTACTTGTAGTTATTAGTAGACTATGCAGGGTCTTTAATTCACAATTTTATTTACTAATGTATGAATCTGGTATTCTGTCTATTTAGCTGTCTATGCAAGAAGCCTGTCATCTTTAGGAAAGAACATTCTCGTCTACGTGTGCACAGTCTGCATCATTTTCAGTCAAATTTCCAGCAAGTTGCAAAATAAAAGTATCGACCTCACTGCTTCCGGAAGCCTTAATAAGCACTGTTCGTTCTCCAAAACACATAGTGCATCCATGTTACCAAATTCAAATAGAATCTTTTATCTCTGTTAACATTTTATTTTTCAAGTGCAAAGTTTGAGTTATGTGAATGAAAGAAACTGTTCAAGATGAATCAGAGTAATTTTTCTAGTGTGATGGTTAGAGAAGGCAACAGAGAAGTAGAACACCTCATAAAGCGTTACTCTGAGTTTTTTATGAAATACAGATAAAGCAAAAACATCTTATTAATTATCAGTTAACTGGTAATGATTGGGCAACCAGGTTTTAGTTCATCTAGCTGTGGCTTAATGTTGTGGAATTGACAAATAAGTAGGAAGTTTCCAATTTGTTTGTTACATGAGGTTGCCATTTAAATTAACACCCTTCAAGGAATGTATTGTATTTCTTTTTCCTTTTCCACTGTTTTTGGAACAAAAATTAAAACCATCTTTGTTTTTTCAAGGGCGTTTCACTATTCAAAACGTTGGTCCCCAACATGATGGCGACAATTCCAAAGTGAAGGTTAAGGTGCGCGTCAATATTCATGGCCTTTTCAGCGTGGCTAATGCTTCTGTAATAGAGAAGCAGAACATAGAGGGAGATCACAATGACACACCTATGGACACTGAATCATCAAGTAAGAACCAAGGCAGAGATGATGAGCTGGTATGTAAAGTTGTAAATATCTACCTTCCTTGTAACTCTGACAAGAGAGCCAATAATTAGATTAAATCATAGTGTATAGCTTTTGACAATTGCTACTTCTCCACTCTTAAATTATTTCTTCAGTTATGTAACACATTTCTTCATTATTAAAAGTACTGGTGACAAATGGTGCTAAGAAAGCAAAAAAGTGTAAAACCAGATTCTAAAGAAAATAAGTAATTTCTTCTCTTGTTCTTTACCGTCTCTCTTCTAGTCTTAGCATTATCTGGTATTGCTATCAAATGGCAGCATATTTAATGAGATCCGTTGACAAATGAATTGTGAAGGTTTGTTTTTCCTCAAGTACTACATTTTCATTGAGTGAAAATATATGGTATTTCTTTATATATGGAAAACTTGTTCTTCATAAACATTCTTTCACTAAGGGTATTTCTTTAGGTACTTCAGTACTGGCAGTTCTTACAGACTGGCTTGTAAGCCTATAGGGGAAAATTACTGGAAATAAATGTGTAACAGCTTTGTCGTTAATACTGAGAAATTAACAAAATTACCTTCTCTCATTCTAATGCAAGGAAGATCAACTTACTTGATAGTGCACTGCATACTGGCAGTAGATCACTGAGAGGAGTGAGGTGCAGCAGTTGCATTTGACACTGTAGCGTGGAGGACTGGGTGCCACCGAGCGCTTTGCAGCTGGGAACGGCACACCAGTGGTGGCCTCAGCAGCCTTTCTGGTTTTTTTGCTTGTGCCCTTCTATAGCTTGGGATTTTGGTTATGTCACAGCTCACGGGGAGAGAGATGATAGTGTAGAGAAAAAGAGGATAAAGCAGTGCGCAAGCTGCTGCTTCCACTCCTGCTGTCTTTGTGATATTGCAAAGTGGTCAGCAGAGTGACAGTCTCGCAGGCCGTCAGGCTTACTGACGGAGTAAGGTTGGACAGAAGGCGAACACTCCGCAGCTTTATTGGGAGGAAGGGGTGAATGCATTTCCTGTCACTATCTTTTTAAATTTGTCCTTAGCAGCTTTTTCCACTTTAGTTGAATATACTAGAGCAATTGGAGCAAGTGGTTACACAGTTAGCATTACATAATTGGTAAAAGCAACTCCTCAAATATTGTACTGCTTGCCAGGAATTTGAGCATATTTGAAATGCCAAACATGATGCAGTTCCTTGTGGACAAGTGCTCTGCATCTGATGTTTGTATACAAGTGAAAAAGGTCAGAAGTGACATAATGACATAGTCGCATTTAGTGTAATAGGCATGCTGCATGTGGAGGTTACCAAGAGGAGTACACTGTGTTCAGTACAAGAGTAACCACTTCAATCCTCGGGCTTTCAAGTTGTAGTACTTCTGTTCATCTAACACATCTTCTGTTTTACAATGGTGCTTGTCAGCAATTACCTTTCATTATTGAGGATGATACCCTCGACTCTGAGGAGGAGGTTTGTGGTGTATATATGTATTATTTCCCCCCCTCTAGCTTTTCTGTGTAGGCAAAACAGTTCCTTCCAGTTGTTGCCTTTTCTGTGTGAACAGTAAGAACAGTAAATGAGGAGGGTTGGTTTTTTTTTTCTGCTCTGAAGTGACCAAGCTTAAATTTGGTAAAAGTAGCCTTCTTGTTTTCAACTTTTATCTTTAAAAACTTGCTGAATCAATTAACATAGCTCAACTGCAATGTACACACCTGTGCTAGAGTTTGAAATCCTTAAATAGCTTTCTTGTATTTCGCAGAACTAACAGTAAATTATTTTACATGCATATGTAGTTTGTGAATCCAGGAACTTTAATTCCTTGTAATGGAAGTAATCTTAGACCTTTCAGACTTTGGCTACAGGTTGTTAGTTATTGATGCTCTGGATGTCCAAGTACTGGAGTCATCCTGAAAACTTCAGACTTACCCATTACTATGTTATTAAAAGTTCTTTGCAATGATGACAGGAATTGTATTACTTAAACTAAATCAAGTGATCGGCGCTAGTAATAATCAGTGATATCTTTAAGATCCTTAAATTTAGAATAAGGCATAGGTGAACTACAGATAAATTTAAGTGAAACTTTCTTAATTTGGGGTGGCAGGGAGGGAAGACAGTTGGTCATGTGCTCCAGGAGGCTACTACAGAAACTAATTTTCATGGTCCTGTGAGACAGATGCAGCTAACAATGACAATGACTAGATTACTTCTGCTTTGGCTTACCATTTTTCACCTAAACTTTGAAGTTCGTATGAGGTCAAAGTTCTGGCTGTTCCATAGAGAACCTATTGTTATTGCCTGTGTTGGTGGTGTGTTTCTAGAATGTTCTTTGCATATGTTTTATATGTATTTATTTCTAATTTAAAAGGAAGGGAGTATTCACAAGGCTTAGTGTAATTCTGTAACGGGGACATATGGCAACATCATAATTATTTCAAGGGGAACAGGTGGAATAGAATTCTCATTTAATTTGAGAAGGATATGAATACGAGTACTGTATCAAAATGCCTGTTCAAATATGGTGAATCAGAAATTCTTAAGATTGATTCATAAGTCCATATATTGTCTGTGATTTACTGTAATTGACGACAGTCTTAAATCGTACAGCAAACTTTTGCATTCAGTTATGTAACTCTTTTTGTAGGATAAAATGCAGGTTGATCAAGATGAAGGTATTCAGAAAAGTCAAGCTGAACAACAGAACCAAGGAGATGAGGAAACTGAAAATGCAGGATCTGAAGCAAAAGTTCGTATTCAATATTGATAAGGAAATGTAATGTTACTTCCCTTAGTCCTTTTTTGCCCAGTAATCTCAAAGTCATTAATCTTACCACTTGCAAAACACGGACTGTATTTAGAGGAGTACAGCTATGCTGAAATAGTTAAGTTAGGAATCCTACCTTGGCACTTTCGTTTTCAACATAGTATATGATTAAGACTTTGAAATAAGTCTCTGTTACTTAACATAGTTTTATAGTGAAGATGGAATCTAGGGAAACTTAAGAAGCATTATGAAGAATAACATGCGGTGCCTTTAGCTTTTGAACAAGTTTTTGCAACAGTTCTTCACGTTATGTTTAAAGAAATTAAATTCCACCAGTTTGGTTTGATACTAAGCTAGTGGTGATGCTGAATAGCAGATGAATAATTAGGTGCTTCCTTTACATAAGATTAATTTGTATCTGTCTTACTAGTTTCATTTGTCTCTCTTTTTTGAGCATAAATGGAATAGCATTTCTATTCTTGCAGTGTCTTAATAGCATAAATCTTTTTATAGGTTGCTTCTGGAGACAAGCAAGATCATCCTGCCCAGCCAAAGGCTAAAGCAAAAGTTAAGAGTATTGACCTACCTATACAGGCAAGCCTCTACAGACAACTGGGACAAGATCTTATCAATTGCTATATAGAAAATGAGGTAAGCAGCATAAAAACATGACCACTCACATTAATGTCACTGTAAATAATTATGTAGAAAGTATTTGCAAGCGTAAGCTTAGTATCAAATTTAGAATTCTTTAGGGGGTTGTCCTTAATTGTAAGTTTTGTTTTGGTTGGGATTTTTGGTGAAATTAATCAGTTTCATTAGACTTAACTACCCAGATGTCTGAGTTTGACCTATTAGCCTGTCATTACCCAAAGTATCGATTCTGTTCTTAGGCAGGAAATGCCAGGGATTGCCAGTAAAGGCTGCACAGTCTGTTACAGGTGCTAATTGTTACTATCTGACCTGATACTGGTCAGGAGTAGCATTTGCACGAGTTTTGGTGCTTTACAGAAGCTGTGTCCTTGGTTATATCACACGTTTGCCCTTCAAGTCCTCCACCAGCAGGAAATTATTACAACATGTAGAAAACTTCCCTTTCAGAGGATCCTTTCTGAACTTTCTAGGTATCATGTCTGTGAAGACCCCACCAGCATAAGCTCTTCTGTGAAAGATGGTCAGGCTGAAAAATAAAATATGAAATACTTTTTGTAGGGCAGAACAATTCCTAGTGACTTCCAAACCAGAGTCAAGACTTGTCTTTACTTCTAGTCCTGTCT
Organism: Buteo buteo; assembly: GCF_964188355.1. NCBI lineage: Eukaryota > Metazoa > Chordata > Aves > Accipitriformes > Accipitridae > Buteo > Buteo buteo. Next base: position 76,737,897 of record NC_134171.1, on the reverse strand, counting down.
GTGGCGGTCAGATCATAATTGTTATCTGATCCTTTTATGTTGGAGCATTTGCCAAAGAGCTTCCAAATAGGAACTCGTTTTTCCCCCATTCCAGTTCTGCCCGCAGTGAAGATGACTTACACAAAGGTGAAAATTTTAATAGTAATTATGAACTAGCAGGCTTCTGCGAAGTTCCGTGGTACAGTTTCAAGAGAGTAATCATGAAGCTTGACACTTGAAATGCTTTTAGTTTTAAATAAGCTTTTCGCCACCTTAGGGGAAGATGATGATGCAAGACAAGCTTGAGAAAGAAAGAAATGATGCTAAGAATGCTGTTGAAGAATACGTGTATGACTTCAGAGACAAACTGTGTGGAGTCTTTGAGAAATTCATCACTGAAGAAGTAAGACTTGCCTATGTGTTTCCACTATTGGAAAAAATTCCTTTGTATTTATAAGTTTGGAGTGTGGGTTATTTGGAGGCTGCAGGTGTCTCTTGGAATCAGCCTGTGGATGGGAATCGGGGAGTCTCGGTGCGATATTGCCACCAGTGCAACGTTGTGGTAGCGATTGGTGCCTGTGTTCTTCTAGCCATCAGCAACCCCGAAACAGAGGGGTCCTCCAAGAGACTGGGCAAGGTGGACAGCTGTTCAGTCTCCTCCATCTGCAAGGCAGCTATAACCAGAGGCCCACCGGTACCATTTTGGGTCCTTGAAATACCCTCTCCTGAGATAATCTACGTCAAGGATGCGTGGAGCCTCTGGGCCAGTCACAATGGGGTGTTTTTGCCACTCATTCCCAGTTAGGCTTATTTCAGCCTCCAATACAGTCAGCTGTGAATGTAGGATTAACTTCACAGAAGCGAAGTTCAAACTACACTTACACCTGGCATTTGACATGCAAGCATGTAGAGAGTTTTGTACTGAGAAGTTTCTCAGGGGCAAGGAGAGATATCCTGTGGTGTGGGGGTAGGAAAGCAGGACAGAGCACCATAAGCTTGTAAATAGCATGAGTGGGTAGGAATAAAATGAAAATGAGCAGAAATGGAACGTCTGTAGCTCTGTGTTTCATTGTCTAATTTTATTAACTTAGAAACAAGATTCTTTCCCCACTTGAAGTACTTTGAACTCAGCATGCTGTTGAAGTCCAAGTAAAGGTGATGAAGAAAGCTGTACGCTGGGCTTTTGCAAAAGCAGTACACTTGTAGTATAATCATTTCTCTGTAACGGGCATCTAAAAAGTGGCTGGTAAACACGCAACCAGTTGTTGAAACAACAAATGTCCAGCAGCAGTTTTAAGGTCTGCTCTCTGGATTGTACCTGGTCATCAACCCAGCAACGCAGTAGATGCCCTTCCAGTATAAACTCAAGGGCGTGAGGCTGCCTTTCCCATACCAATTTCAAAACTCTCTCTTGCATAAGTTAAGGGGATGATAAAATCTTTTTTTTCTAAACAATTAAACATAAAATCTTTGTTTATAGCCAGTAGAGTCCAATTAAAACATTTTTAACTTCAACTATATATATATATATATATATATAGTTGTCCGAATTTGTCTGGTCTTCGTCTTGCTATCAGAGAACCTGAGAAGCAGAACTTCCCATGTAAAGATGACATGCAAGAATGTTAAGAGATGCATGTGCTTTCCTATAAAATCAGTCCCGAAACTTTGTAACTCCTGTAAACTTCACCTGCAAATCAGATTAGTAGGGTTGTCCTGCCTCTCTTACCATTATGTAAAATCTTGGCTTTGAAGTCTGTTAATTACTGTTTTCCTTCGCTATCACTTTGAATATTTTAAACTGATGAAACAGTCTTTTCTGAGTAGGGGGGGGTTCTTTGTGTGCTGGGCGGAAAAGTCTCGTCTGTCGTGTTCCCTTCTGAACTAGAGTGTTCTTCACTTGCTTTGTAGGATTCAAACAAGCTGACCTTGATGTTGGAGGACACAGAAAACTGGCTTTATGAAGATGGAGAGGACCAGCCAAAACAAGTATATATGGATAAGCTTCAGGAATTAAGAGTAAGGTTTTAAGTTACTTCTAGAAAAATTGTGTGCGTGTGTGTGTGTTTGGGGGTGGGGGCATTTATATAAATATATATGGCTAAGTAAGCAACGCTCTTTTAATGAGGGATGTGTGCATGCATCCCCATACGTGAGTTTTGTAAATCCATGAACTTTAAAGTATGGATGTTCAGGTTGTATCTGGATGTAGTTCAGTTATGAAACGAACATAATATTTAGAACTAGAAATACAGTTTGTTTAATGTCAGTTGTGTTCCTAATTTGAAAAGAGTCAAATTGAAGCAGACTCTCGCTAGTGGCAATAGAATTAATTGCTATGGGAATTTTCTGTCAGCCTCTCCAAAAGAGACTTTTTTGAGTAGTTTGACTGCTCTCCCAGGTATTCAGAATTACATTCCAGGATAGATGCTCTGGTTTTCCTGTTTTCTCAGTGGTCTTCTATGGCTGTATCATAAAACTGAATTTTTGGTCTAACATCTAATGATAAAGGTTGAAGAGTGCTTTAACAGTACCTTCCACTGTATCATTTGGTTAGTAATGACCAAAAAAACCTAAAAGACTTGAGATTTTAATAATTTCATGGGAAAATGTGAATTCTGATGAATGACTAACTGCTCTGTAGGACATAAGTTTAAGTATGTCTCTAGCTCTTGGGCTCCAACTGTTTTCTCTCAAGTCAGATTTCCTTTGGGGGAGGGATCACTGATGGAGACAGCAGCGTAGATCCTGGCAACTGCCTTCTTGCCTGGATACCAATATTCAAGAGAAGGAAAAAACAGACAATGGATAAAACTAGAAGTTTTTAGATGAACTGCTTTTAACTTAAACCATCCATGTAAATCCCATCTTTTTTCTCGTTCAAATGCTTTGTTCCAAATGCTCTCATTGCTGAGAAGAACTGCAAAATACTAAGCCTAATAAGGACAGGCACTACTCCTATGTTCAGACTTCTGGACTTTTTTTTGTTGCACTGAAGTAAAATGCAAAGATTAAGCTCTTGAATGGGTGAGAAAAGGAGTTAAAGGCAACTTTCCTTCCAATACCACATTTTATTCTTAGACCAGACTAAAGTAAACTTGTATTTTGTCAAGATCTTTGTGCTTATCTTTCCAGAAATTTGGACAGCCTATTCAGGAGAGATACATGGAGCATGAAGAGAGACCAAAAGTTTTAAATGAACTGGGAAAGAAGATTCAGCTCCTTATGAAAGCAGTAGAAGCATACAAAAATAAGGTAAAGCAAATTATTTACGGAATGAACTATAATGGGTGTCTGAGTTTGGCTGTAGAGTTTTTTTGTGTTTAAAAAGAAATCCTATAGGATTACCTGTTAAGCTGCTTTAAAATGGCTGTTGTGCTTCTGTTCCTGAGAACTTCTAACACTGTTCTGATTCCTAGCAATGGTTTCTTCATGAGAACACAAATTAAACATAGTCACGTTTTTTATGGTGACTTGTACCACTTGAAACGGGTATCCTAAGTGATGACTGTTACCATTGTTTCTATAACTTACAAGACTTATCTGCTGGGGTTAGTTAATCAAACTACAGTAATTCTCAGGTGCTTTTTTTTCTGTGCAACTACATTACTAACCTGCACTTCAGCAGTGTGAACTTTTAAGCCCCAAATTTTAAATGTCTAAAAATAATGTCTTGTCTGTCTTGTTCTACAGTTATTCTTCATACTAAATGCTTGTTAAAAAATAGTTCTAGTGGGTTATAGCAGTGTTGGCCTATTTATTATGTGTCCATGAAATTGTTATTTGGGTGAGAGGCATATATTAATAAATGGTATAAATATCTCTCTCCTAAGGATGAAAAATATGATCACCTCGATCCTGCTGAGATGGAAAAAGTTGAAAAATACATTACTGAGGCTATGAATTGGTTGAACAGCAAAATGAATGCCCAGAACAAACTAAGTCTAACTCAGGATCCAGTTGTCAAAGTGGCAGAAATACTGACAAAATCAAAGGTAAAAAAAAAAAAATAATCATTGTACATGTTGCTTTCTAACAAGTTTTTATTTAGCAAGATTTTGGCCTCTGTGTTGAGCTAGAATATTACACCTGCAGAGATTTTAAAGCTATGGAAAGATCCATACAGAGGGAGCAGTTGGGTTTTAACGATGTTCAATTCTGGCTCTTGATTTACAGCAGTACCTCTGAATAACCCTTTTCAAAGTATGCTGAGTTACAGCACCAGGCTTGCTAGAAAATGGATTGCCATATAGGCTTTTAACAGAGCAGAAGCTCTTCAGCTGGTGAAAGGCTTTATTTTAAGTTTCTAGACTTGATAGGATTGAAAAGTCTCGTCCTTGAAAATTAAATTCCAGGTCACTATGAACCTGAAACAAGTTTGACACTTTCTAGATTAATGCAATTACTGTGCCACCAAATGAACTTGCTCTCTCACTTTTGTTACAACTAGGAATTGGATAGCTTCTGTAATCCCATTATATACAAGCCCAAACCGAAGATAGAACCTCCCAATGATGGGCAGTCAAAAGCTAATGGTGAACACAATGGACCAGTGAACGGACAGAGCGGTACTGAAACAAAACCTGAACCAGCGAAGGACAATTCTCAGCAGACCAAACCACCTGGAGAAATGGAAGTGGACTAAATCTTGCATTTCTTTTACTGAATTAAAATAGTGCAAGTAACCACAGGGTCCATTCTTTTTGTGTGGTACACACCTCAGATGTTCAGTTATTCTTAGCCAACCTTCTGTCATTTGTTGCTGCGTAGTTTTGAAAGTGTTTTATATTAAGTACACCTCTGATGTTTGTTTCCACTCATGCTGCTTATGTGGAGCTTTAGCCAAATGTAGATTGTATAAGTCAGTTTAAGCTTTCCCAATATATTTTATATCAAACATACAGAATTGATATATAAATGGCAACAATCTACCTTATTTAAAGCTTTTATTGTGGATAAACCTCAGCTCCTTTATTCAGGAAAGGATACTGTATTGCACTACTGATGCTCAAGTGTAGATCTAATTGCATCTTTATTTTGGAAAACTATTGGAATTGAAGTGGCAAAACTTGTCACTTGAAGCACTGACCTTTTCTAGTTATTGTATTGTTATAATTTAAATATTAAAATAGAGGTTAGTTGGCATACTAGTCCATCTTGTTGATGTACCATGAGAATTGTATGGTCTTTTTCATATAAACTGAATAATACAAGCTTAAACATTTTTTAGATTCCCATACCACTAACTAAAATCTTAGTTACAAAATGCTAGCATCATGGCTCTGCCATGTGCTGAAATTAAGTGAATGGTCTCAGTGCACATTGCTGTACATAACGTACTGTGCTTATCATAGGATGATGATAATAGTATGAAGGGGTAGAATATACAAGGACTGTTGCATAGCTTTCCCTTGAAAATGTCTTATTGCACATGTTACTATTTCCATTTCTTTTGTTTTGAATGAAATCTACATCTTGATCACATCTTGTGCTGGGAAGGAGAAATAACAGAAATTGGGCTGTGCAAGCTGGGTAGTAGCACCCTGATTTTGAGGTTGCTTCAGTGCTGTTTGTTGCAAGCTTAGAGAGTTTATTTAAGCCTTGGTACTCAGCACGTAAAGCTTTGGTCAAGGATCTAAACAAAAGAGCTTACAAACTGGATATTGTTACCCCAAAGATGGAATCTACTTGATGAACTTGCATAGCTTACCAATTATCTTTGGTCATTTACTTGATCTAATGAAAGTGTCTACAACGTATTACACAGTTGAGTCACTATTTTCTTTGATACATCTTAGACATGTCTTAGACATTGTCAGGGTCCAGTGTATGTTCGTATATTCTGAATGCTTGTCAGTCACCGAGGTACTGTAGCAAGTTGCTTTTCTTTTGACTTTCAACAGCTCTTCTATTACCAGACTAGGAATGGGCTACTCTGACTCTGAAGAGTGGTTTCTTAGTCAAGTCAGCCTAAGAGACTGAGATTAGTTACAGCATACACTTCAATGGCTTGGACTCCATTGCTGAAGTGCACTGAGGTGTTCGGGTGTTAATCAGGCATTCCTGCAGCAGTTCTCCTGTACAAGATTGTCGCTGTTGTAAACAAGTGAAGGGTCCTGCTCTTGGTTCTGGCCTTGGCAGCCATTTTATCTCCAGCTGTGCCCTTCCTGTTCTACCACTGTTCATGCTACAAAGAAAGAGAGGAGTCTGTGACCCAAGCTAGAGTTGGTAGAGGTGAACTATACTGTCAGATACCTTCACAGAAAAAGGAAGCATTATTTACAGCTGTACATAAACCTGCTAAACTAGCTCAAGTGCTAGAATTGTATCTTCATGACTGATGTCAGGTGACTGAGATGCATGTACTTTGCTCTACTACTCCTCCTCTACACAATTAACTGGGGATGGTCTGGCACTTGAGTTTTTGTATTTAAAGCCCTTGAACAAAAACTGAGTGACCTTGAAGAGAGCTGCAGCTACTCTGCAACCTCAGTCTTGAATTCTGCCGCTGTAGTCACACATCTTTGGCACTGAGGGAGTGACTGTACTTCAGTGTCACTTGTCCTAAGTATAAGTCAGTACACGACTGACCTAGCTTTGGTCCCATAGGCTTTAACATGAATATCTTAATGCCTTTACCACAGCAGTGTAATGAGTAGCATTCTTAAGTATTGGCTTCCTAAAACCCATCTACACATTAATTAGTCTAGTAGACTTTCTGATACCTGGCAGAAGAGCTCTAACAGTGGACATCTTCAGTGTAAGCTCTCCAATAGCTAAAAAAAAAAGTCACATGTAAGAACAGAACATCTTCTGCTCGTGGTCATCAGATGCTTAATAGTACATTACAAATGTTTGAGGCATAATGTTTGTGTATAAAGGCTGGAATAATCTTACAGCAAGCTTAAAAGCAGATATGGTTAAGCAATTGTAGTAAGGTTTTCTTACTAGAATAGGTTTTTTTGCTGTGCATCTGCTCTGTCTCTAGATCCCTGGTGAAGAAGAATGCTACCCACAGACTGCTGATAGCAACTGGTTGCTGATGTATGTGTTAAGAATCCCATTTGGAAGGGCAAAATTGTTCTTTCTGCAGCGAGCTTCACATAAACAGGTGAACATAGGCCTTGTTCATATGTAATGTGTTTTCAGGAACAAAGAGGAAAGTTTACCAGGATGCAGATTTAAGGTTCTCAAGTACTTAGTTAAGTAGATAAGTTATGAACGACTTGAAGATGAGGTTTTGTGCATTTGACTCAACAAGCAAGTTACCCTGTGGCTACCCTGACAGCACCAGAATGAATATCTTGCAACATAAAATTAACAAGTTTTGTAGTATGCTACTCTGCATCTCGTATATTTTAAAAGCAGGTATTTGTTGCTAATGTCTTATTTGAGACTTTCTATTGAGGGTAAGATACGTTTCTAATGTTTGAAAATGTTCCCTCCATCCCACAAAAAGAAAAAACAGGAAGCAACACTATCTTTGTAAAGGCAGTAGAGTTTTGTTTTTAAAAAAAATAAAAAAATTAATCACAGTCTACAGCTTCATGTAAAAGTTTAATTTCAAAAGAGCATAAATACTTTGCTTTATTTTACCAGTAACATCATCTTTTAAAGAGGAGTGATTCTTTCCTCTCTGGAGCATTACTGCGCTTGCCTAAGAAATGGCTTTAAAATTAATTTGCTTTACTAAACTAAGTTGTTACTAGCTATTCTACAACTGATGCATGCTTTCCTTTCCACATTTTTTTTTTTCAGTAAACTTCAGCATTTTCTTTGAACTTCATTCAGATGTAACATAAACAGATTTTAAACAATCCCTTTAAGTTAAACTTCTATACTCTTCTTCCTTTAAACTGGCAAGGGTGCTATGTGATAAAATCACCCAATACAGCTGCCTGCCTCTTTTGGTCTGAATTTGAATGTGTGTCTGAATTTGAATGAAGAATCCTCTCCCTTGTTTGTTTCTGGCAGCATCCTTCTTTCACTGTTTAAATACTGCCTTTGGGGCATGCTTGCAAAACTTCAGTAGGCAGTTGGATTCCAAATCCTCCAGGCCCTTTGGGTGAAGCACCCAACCTGTGTTACCACTCGGCTTCACAAGGGAACGTGGCAGAAGGAGGGGGAAGGTGCCCTGGTCTCTGGGTCGGGTATGGAGGGCAGCGCTGGAGCTGCGGTTCCACTTCTGAAGCGTACAGGCCTGTGACTGCGGTGTTCTGTACGTGTGCCTTGTGGGCAGCCAGAGGGTACCACTGCGGTGGGGTGCAGTGTGAAGCCGTGGTTCTTCCACTTGAAAGTGTTAAAGCATCCAGTCGAGTCTGTTGATAAGATTTCTTTGTATCTTCAGCATTTAATGTTTTTTCAAAACATCGCGGTGTGCTGAACTCTAACCTCTGCTACTACAGGTTCTTCCTGTTACTAACTGTTATCAAATACTCCATATTTGAGTCGTTTTTTTCACTGTAAGGATTATGTTTAAGTGTAACTTCAGGAGACAGGCAAGGAGCTAGCAGGAGACTTTTCTTCACAAGTATTTTTTTTTATGCTAGTATGAGAACTTTACAGCCTTAACAAACTTTGGAATCTTTACACTTCTCAGTGCTCTGGTTATCCATGCCTTTCAGTTAACTGACACTAGCTTTCAACAACATGAAACCATTTTACAAATACACTGCATTTGCTGGTTCACAGCACCTAGCCAGCTGCTGTAGGAAAAGCAGCTAAATTCAATTCCCATTGATCAGTGTTGTCAGGACTCCCATTCCTCAAAAGAGGGCTTTCATTTTTGTGTGGCCACACTGCAATACTCTAATTTGCTGACTTCTGTGAGCACTTCTAAACTGAAGCCCAGATGCCAAAACTTTAGGTGTGGGTCAGTATAGTGCCCACGTGCTCTAGGGATACTTACATTAGCTATCACCAGTTTTAACTGGATGGACAAATATTATGTTGCCTCTTTAATTTTGTTATTCTAAGTCTTCTAGCCTTTCAGGCACCAGAAGACACAAGGTCTCTGTCAGAAGCGGTAGTAAAAACCATTTTGCTTAACAAAAGGCAGGTAATGCCTTGTAAATTTTAATTTCAACTCCCAAGATGACTCTTGGAGTATAAATACAAACTCCTTTGTAGCTAGAGAAAGTGTGTGGTGGCTGACTCTTAGCTGAATTCTTAATTCTCCACAGTTGAAATTTGAAGACTTCAACCACTTATTACACAGGTAAATAAAAGTGAAAACAACTAAATATGACCATTAGTACCGCAGAATACTAAACTGGGAATGCGCTCATGTGACTTACCTGATACAGATATTAAACCCTGTTTTCCATCTTTCCTGGTCAGAAGGAAATGATATCAAGTAATGAAAAGCGGCAATCACTGCAATGTGATCTACGAAGAATCATTTCAAACAAAAATGCAATTAAGAGCTATACCCACCGGCCACCTCTAAGAAGTGCTGAAATGGTTTAATTAAATTAATAAAAAAAGGTGGTAGTCCCTGAATGTTGCATAGTTGGAAAAGTTTGTTTACATAGTCTAATCGTAATGCCACAGGACTGGGGGGGAGGGAAGAGATGGGAGTGTTAGAATTTAAAGCAGTGTTTTAAGTATGCAAAATGTTTACTATGTATGTAAATGGGATTCTTATTAGTGACAGATCATGTGCAAACTGACAATATTGCAATTTATTTTTGAATGGCAATATAGATTGTCAAGGTTGTGTATAATTATAATAAATATATAAACTGCTACTTGAACCATAAACGACCACTCAAGACCTCATTTTTACATCAATGTTCTCAAAAGAAGGTTCGTCTGATGTCACGGATTGATAAAATATATGTTTGTCCAAAAGACCACAGGTAAGAAATAGGCATTTTTGCTGGCTCACCCTGTCCTGCTTGCTTAGGTGTGGTTTCTCTCATGCTTCTCTGTCCCAGTCAGCTGCAGACTTTCTTCTACTGACAAATTCTACCAGATGAATTACCTACGAACGCAGTGGCTCTTTGCTCCACCTGCTGCAGCCCCAACACAGTACTGCTGTGCCTCTGGGCAACTCCAGTCATTTTCACATCTGCAGTCACACTTGTGCGTTTGGATGAGCACAAACTACCAAATCTCAAGCAGTTCATCCCTCTCAAATGATAAATTGCAACATACAAACAAGTTCAGAGTGGCTTTCCTGTGTCTTGAACCGCTTGGGGAAGTTGGTGGCTTTGGGCCTTGTTGGTTCTCAGAGAAGGTCCTGCAGCGCAGCAGTCCATGGGCGTACTTCAGGAGTTCGTTCTTGTCTTAGTGGTGCCGTGGGAATCCCTCCATCCTCCACCAGTATGCGATGACTGTAGAATATCTGCATAACCTATAAGAATGTATCAAAACATGACTCAACGTGTTTATATCCATCTTCCTCAATACCCTTTAAATGCTTCACAAAGTCTGCATTTCTTCCAGGCTTTGCATACTTGGATCTCAATAAATAAAGTCTACTAAACTATTTCAACAATATCATTAATTTCACAGGCAAGGTTTGGGATTTAGGGGTGGCGAAAGGTCCTTCCTTTAAAAAAAAACACCTCCATTATCTGTTAACTTAATTAAAAGCTCCCCAAAACATCACAAAACAGATGTGAGAGTTCTGAAGCTCCTTGTTTCTTATATTTTTGCTGCAGCACTGAACTTCGATAACTCTTCAGCAGAAAAATAGTCTCAGCTGAGACATCATAAACAGCAAAGGTAAGAAACCCTGCCTGCCCTACCGCACAGCCCTGAAACTGCCTTTCACATTTCTCCATTGCTCCTGTTGGTGCCAGCAGGCAATAGGAGCACCTGGAATCACATCACCAGTGGTTCTGTCTCGCAAGGCTGCTTTTTTATGAGCATCTTTTGAATCCGGCTGGGAAATAAGAAAAACACACCACCTGACCAAAAGGATTTTTAAAAGTACTGAATTATCAAAGCAGGTTCCTATATAACTTTACAACTCTGCGTCCTGTCTATTCCCATATCTTGCCTGAGCACTCACCAAACCACAATTTCTTTGCCCTACTCTACATGTTACAATAATAACATCAAACCCAGAAGTTTAAAGAAGAGGATTTTAAGTTATAAACCACACCAGCCTGATGATTTTCAAGGCAATAGTCTAACCCCTCAGCAGTTTCATGTCTCCCTTTAGAGGAGTTAATTATGAGCAATTAACTAGACAAAAAAAAGGCAAAACTCCCTCAGCTGTCAGAGGACTCATTTTACAAGATTAGGCCTGTAAATATTCTGGTGCTTCCCACAGCATGGGTATCAGTAGAAGGACAACCAGTAAGAAACACTGCAGTGGAAGTCGATCTACAAGGGCCAGCAGTTGCCAGAGTTTGGCCTGTGCAAACATTTCTCCCTCCACCCCAGAGCCTCACATGCTGAGGGGGACAAAGTAGGACAATGAGCTTTCTCCAAAAATCACCTGCAAAAATAAAAAAGTCAGGGGCACTGGTCTCAGTTTTAACTGAAGTATTTGATGCTTCTGAGTCAGCAGCTATAAACACCAGTTTCTAAAGAAAGTGGTGGCAGGGATTTTTGTTTGCTTGTTTTCTTTTAACTTGCCTTAAAGACTTCCATCTTCAATTTAATCTTGAAATAAACCCAAGACCTGCAGAGGGATATCCACTTGTGGTCGCTCTTCCCTCCCCGCTCTCCTTGCTTCCATATCCTTCCAAACCACAACAGGTTCTGCAGGAACCTGTAATTAACCTTTTCCTTCTAAACTGGAGGGCCACTATGGGAGAATTTGGTGTTGAGCACTGAGCTGAAGGGCTGACTGAAACAGATCCCCTTTGCTTACCTATACCTTCAGCCAGCTGCATTCATCTGCTTTGACTTGCTGCAAAGTATGAAACCACAGGCGTTGTCAACAGCGCTACTTGGAATGAAGCTCCTTAAATTAAAAGTGGTAGCCCATAGTCTTAGAAAAAAATGTTAAAACTTCTGAAAAATGAACAATAGTCCCTTAACTAGGTGATTTTCCAGATGAATTGCATAACAATTTAAAGTTTCTCAGTGGCTGCAAAGATGTATAGTCTAACAGTCCTGCAAATACTGAGTACGCCCTGAAATGGGAACATCCTTATGTTAGGATGTTGATCTGTTGCATGTACTATGTCCATTTTAGCAGGGGCTCCAGAAATAATGCTGGACATTTTACAAGCATTGCACAGACAAAGGTAAATAAATGTGCATTACTACTTTGCCGCCAAAGCAAAGTTACGTAAGTGACTCATTCAAGTCACGCAACACCTATGACAAGGGCGAAACACCTTACATTCCCAGGACCACAGCCATCCTCAACACCAGGAAGGCAAGGCACCTGCATAAAAATCCTAGGCCAGAGCTTTGAGTTCCTCCCATAGTGCATGGCAGCAGCCAGCACAAGAGCTACTCTTGGAAACTAAAATGACAAAGCAAAACAGGAAACATTTGTCTTGACAATACTACAGGAAGATGTGGCCTAAGAAGTTTCCTTTCTCAACCAAAAATAACCTTTCCCCCTTTACTTACTCTTTCCATATATTTCAAATGCTTCAGGACTTTGTTGCAATAAGTATTCCCCACCTACTCCATCATCTACCTGCATTGCATTGTCTACAATACCAAGGCAGGTCAAAAAATCCTTATGAAATTTCATATGGCAATTCTAGCATAGAAAGTGGAGATGGACACTTGACCTGGGAGGCAAAGGTCATCCCATTTATGACTGCTTTTCTAGATCTGTGCTTTGAAAAGTCACTGATTAATAACCACACAAGCTCCATCTTGCAAGTTCTTACTAACTAAGGATTACCAACCTGCTCACCAGATATTTCAGAAAAGTCAGTGGCATTACCTTTGCTGCTTTTGAGTGTTAATTTACAAGGAATAAACAACCCAGCTTATCTATTGCTTGCGTGATCTACGCTCATCTAAGCCAATACATGATAAAAATAGCCTCCTGCCTGTATTAGAGACTAATGCTCTTGGAAAGCTCAGGCAGATGACCACTTGAACAGCATGAGGGAGTAGAAAACCAGTAGTTCCATGCATGCACCCTACATTTATTGAATTTCTGTTTGAAGTCTGCAGTCTTCTGTTAGAAGATCTGGCTATTTTAATACTCAGAAAACAAAATTGAAACAAAAGTGAAAAAGAAGCACACTCCCACCTGTGTAACAGTTATCCACAGGGACCAAAAAGCTATCTCTATGGCTACCCACAGCACTCAGCAAACTGTATGAGTAGATACATCCATACAGTAGCAACAGCCAGTTTCACAGACACCTGGTGGTATTAACTCTGAACTGTCCATTTTCCTTAATATGTCCATGAACTATATTCCCTTTTTGCACATTTTTTTCTTTTCTTCCCCTCTCCTAGTAATTTATTTTATAAACTGCATCTAAGTTCTTGAGTTCAAATCAACAGCTCTCCCCGACTGTTGCTTTTTCAAAAGCACTTCCCTGTAACATCAAGCAGTTCACAAATACCTGATAAAACTTACCAGGCTGACATCTCTGGGCCTTAATGTTACAGTGGAGGAAGTATTCAGTGTCAAACAGAAGAAAGCAGAGCACCCAAGAGAGAACACTGGTTTCTCATTGCTTCCTCTCCAGCTCCCATAAGCCTGCTCCCTCTCCACTAAGCACTCCAGCTCCTGTCCAGGCAACTCACCACATCCAGGCACATATGTAGTTACTCCTTTGCTTACTGTTAGGAAAAAAAAAAAAAAAAAAAAAAAAAAAATTTTCCTCTAGAGAACTGTTTCCATAAAGAAACAGGGGGTTTTCTCCAAAGTGCCAAGGGATAGGACAAGAGGAAACAGCCTCAAGTTGTGCCAGGGGAGGTTTAGATTGGATATTAGGAAAAATGTCTTCACCGAAAGGGTTGTCAAGTGTTGGAACCGGCTGCCCAGGGAAGTGGTTGAGCCACCATCCCTGGAGGTATTTAAAAGCTGTGTAGACGTGGTGCTTAGGGACATGGTTTAGTGGTGGACTTGGCAGTGCTAGGTTTACGGTTGGACTACTCGATGATCTTAAAGGTCTTTTCCAACCTAACTGCTTCTATGATTCTGTGATTCTAAAACTAGGTCTTTTCTCTAAGGGAAGTATGAGAAAAGTAATGCAACACATTTAGTCAGGGAGTAATCAAAACTGCTCACCCCAGTAAAGTGTATTCAATGACTATCCCTCTGTAAGTGAACAGAAAAGACAGTGTGTTACTCACGTACTCACAGAATGTAAGGTGCTCTGCTACCCACTCCTTCAACTCCAGTACCTTGCCTCACTCCCATTTCCTCATACACAAGAGGAGCTCCCTCTCCAGCATTTTCATAATTCTACTTTTGAGCAGCACTGCTGACCCAAATAACCTTCAGCTCCCCAGAAAAGAGCCAGAGGCAAGATGATATTATACTTACTTGACAGTCAAACATAGGTTTTGCAAAAAAAATAAAAATAAAAATCCCCAACCTTAAAGGTTAGAGTAGGAAAATACAAAGTCCCAGCATTTACAAGCAGATAAATAAACACCTAGAGACAAAACTGCAGTACGCTTTCTACTCTTTCAAATATAAAAACAAAAAGGAAAGTAAATGCAAATTTTGATTTGTCTCAAACATTTCAGTAAGTCAACAGGTAAAATTTAATAAAACAATTCCGTTTCTACTTATACTTTCCAAGACAGGATCACATGTCAAAATCAAGTAGAAGCTACAACTGAAGAGAGTCATAAGACTTCTGAGCACACTCTGTATAGGTAGCCAAAACTATTGCAACTACCAGAGAAAAGGCTTTCAGAAAAAGCTTATAGATACTGCAGTGATGCCTACATACAGGCAGAATTAGGTAGGAGCAAAAGGGACTTTTCATAGCTCAGTATATTTTGCAAACAACTTTTTAATACACTGATTTAAATAAGAAAACACAGAAACACATTTTTCCTAACTTTTTACTTATCTAAATCTTGTAGAGCTATCTCAGAGGGAGCTAACCTCTACTCCTTGTGATTTACTGTCACCCCTTCCTAAATACCTCTCGGCCTTCTCCCAGGATGCAATGGCTTTACAAATGTGTAAATAAAGGCTTAATGCGAACTCCTTATTATCCTCACAAACTAAAAAAAACCCCAACATACAAACATGCAGTTTGACTCCCAAATCAATCAGGTTCTATGTAGCCAACAATTGCAAAAGCGTAACTTTGTAATTATAAGGCATATAAATTGAAATGGAGGTCACTGACCAATTCTGCGAAGATTTACACAGATCCTTACATGAGCATGGTGTGATTAATCTGACTGATGTCAACAGTGCAGCCTGCAATACACAGAGTGGAGCACAGATGTGACTCTTTGCCAGATCTGAGCCTAGGACTCCAATGAAGAGGTCTCATGCAACTTACTGCCATCGCTTTCCAGAACAGAACTGTATTTTAGGGCTTTGTATGCTAAACTCCTTCACTTCAGTCCAAACACAGCTTTTGGTCTTCAGTTCTGAGCCCTTTCTTAAGCATCTACGCTCTATGCTCTCTTTTCAGATGTCAGGAACAAACAGGTGTATGTAAAAATATGGATTCTGTCATTTCTTATGACTCTCTCAGGTAAGAGTTTGTCAAGTCCCAGCACACACTTCAAAAAGGGGCAGATGTTAGTCACTCATCAGTTTAGCCATAGGCACGAGAATTGCACCCATTAATATTTCTCTTCTGCAGGCAGAGAAATATAATTAACTTCTAGAATATGGTAGTCTTTGAACTCTTTGCACATTCTAAAAGAGGAGTCGTCACAATTAAAATACATTAGAAACAAAACACAGAACATTTAACCTGGGAAGCTTAGTCCCTCAAAAACCTTCAAGTGACACTGCACAGGAAATATAAGCCCCACCTTGTAATTTTTTCTCTTCCAGGCAGGCTGTTCTATCCACACAGGTGTTTTTTAAAGGACAGAATTTTACTGGATTGGCTTTACCACCGAAAAAGCAAGCTGAAGTTGGCCATAAGGTAAAAGAAAAACCCCAAATAAAAAAATACTTGTCAACTAAGAACTCCAAGCTTGTGTACTGGAGCTTGTCTTCCATTCATCCAACGGAAGCGCAAACTTCCTACTCTGCAAATCCAGCTGGTGGGATTCTCTCCATCGCAGTTCCCAGAAGAAGGCACCCTCTACCCACCCCTCAGCCACTCCGCAGGAGGAGGTAGCGACTGCACTTACCGAAGAGCAAAACCTTTTCAGCGTGCACTCCAGGTCGGCCTACTGGACAGAGCCAGTCAGAGACACGGGCAGAGGCTCACCTGGTCTTCTCCACCTGGTCTGACCTTGAGCTAGTGATGGAGCTGCTCAAGGTCTACTGGCCTGAAACAGTGCCACCTACTCGCACAAGAACGACTGAGGGCTGGGAATCTGAGAGCAAAAAAGTTACATTCTAAATTGGGCAGAACTGGTAGCTTTGGAAATCACGGTTTTCAATTTAGGAATCTAAAAGTCCACATTAAGACTTCAGATGTTCAAGGGGGATTTGACCTGGTCTATTATGGGAAAGTTTCATTTTCTTCCATATTACAGAAAGTATGAAATACACGTTTATAAAGATAATTTGGCAGGTAGAAATATAAAATGTATCTAAATTCACTAAGTTGCCAAGACTATGGAAATTCTAAAAATCATTTTCCTACAACTCTAAATGACAGAAATACAGTATTTGCATTTGTCTTTGCTCGCAAGGAAATAAATAACCACAGTCCAATTTGCTAAATTACTGTGCCAGTGTTTTTCAAGACAAACTAACTGACCTCAGACAACAGAAGCTGATTTTTCAAGATACTTCTTGCTACACCATCTTGGTGATAAAACAAGCCATTAGAGAAGTATTTTGTCTTGCTTTCTTTTAGTATCATGTCAGAAAAAACACCACAATGATAGGGCACTGAGACTGCTGATCTAAATTCTTTGTAAACAACTGGACAAATGCATAAATTACATATTTATGCTCAGGTGACATTTTGTTTTCATGGACAATGTCAATAAACTGATTTTCAAAGCTAAAGGGGCAGACACATGCCTTGATGGTGAAGTATGAACTGAAAAAAAGGAAAAAAAAAAATTATTACAATTTCAGTCAGGCATACTACAATGTAACTGATATTTTCTTGAGGAAGCTTTCAAATCTCATACTGCATCCTTTATTATGCTCTTCACATCCACCCGAATGACCTTAGCAAATATTGCTACCCGAGGGATTCAGCTTCTTCGCAAATGCTTGCTTGGTAACTAAGTGCTAGTTACAACTAAAAATCTACAAAAATAGCTTCAAAGGGAGTCAATCAAAATTTCTGACATAATAGCCTAAGAAAATACTGAATAGATTTTTATTAAATTGGTTATTAGCTCTAGATATCCAAATAGCAGTGTTCCTGCACAGAAAAATCTGTCCTCTAGTTTTAAGTTTGTATCACTTTACAGGGCAGAACATCACTCATAAGGGGACACAATACATACAGGTGCTAACCCATATGTACCTGCACTGATTTGAAAGTTTTTCATCTGTGTTGTGACGATGTTATTTTCACTTTGGTGTGAGGAATTCTTTTCACTGATGTAAGCGAGGTTTGTGTGATTAATTTAATGATAATTCTAGACCAAGCTAGGTCTTCTTCAGAAACAGTTCAAATACTGAGACCACCATTTCTCACAGAATTTATTCTGACTTGCAAAAGTTTCCTCTATTAGAAACCATCACTTACTGATCACAAGTGCTGTACAATCAAAAGAATCACAGAAAATGCATCTGAAAAGAAATTTTAGAAGTTATCTAGTCCACCTAAGTGCTTCAAGACAAAAATAAAAAAGGTATACTTGTCCTAACAAATGTGCATTTAGCTTTTCTTGAAAATGATGGACTTCATAATCTCAGGAGATAATCTGTTATAGTGAGAATGTATTTTCAGGTTCACAGAGAACACACACGCAAAAAAACCCAAGCAAAAGCTTTTAAAGATGTTTTCTTGCTAAATGGATTTTATAGCTATTGTAAGGGATGGGGCATTAGCTATTACTGTCAACAGTGAGAACTAGCAATACAGCCCCCAGCTCTGCTACAAATTTCCAGTCTGACTATGAACAAGTCTCCTTTTTGGCAAGTCTATCCAGATTGAGTTGTGCAGGGAAAATACTCAATATCTATATGCAAAACACTGAGCGCTGTTGGATCTTGAGCTCATCTAGAATCTCTATTCTTTACTGTTGTACAATTAAAGAATAGAAATGTAGTTCCATTTTCAAAAGAGATGCATATAAGGCACTTGATTGCCATTAAGAAGTTTGATGAACAAGGAAGAAAGGGGAAACATAACTACACTGTAAATCACAAATAATAATAATTGCTTTTGCAATTGTGTTTGCTCTACAGCAATAACACAAATATCACTCCATAGTCAACGCATCTATCACATACTGACATCCACTGATGGACAGAATTATAAAGAAGGTTGCAAACAAATAAGTATAGTGAGAATGGGGAAGTCAAATCAGGAAGATAACACTTCCAAATACTGAAGACTAACATACTGAGGAATGTACACTGAACTTCCAGACAAGACAATAAAAAAGCTACTTTCACAGTGATTCATGTCCTGCTTAAGAACACGACACAATCTGGTACTATGTTCCATACAGCAACAAATATGGCAGATACAACCAAGGCATCAGCTAAATTAGCAAAACATACCAATGACTTAATTGTTTCCATAGCAACATAGACACGATGTCAGCCTGGCTCTAGTGGTAAACCACCAACTAATCTCACACTTGGTATCTACAGGGACAGGACTCAACTACACCACACAAAGTTATAAATACAGTAACATCACTAAGACGTACAAAAGATACGAAGGGAAAAAAGCTTATGCTGGCATAGACAGTGAAATTCCACCGAGTACCATCACTGGACTACCAAATGCTGGCACTGTAGTCCAACACAATTAGCAAAACCAGAATATCCCCCTGGTTTTGACAGCATTTATATAAGCAACATAATACTCCTGTAACATAGGCTTAGGGACATTGCTGCAGGGCCAGTAACTTGATAGGAGGGTTCAAAGTTGGAATGTCCATAAAAATGTATTAGTCATTGAAACAAAGCCTTATGACATACCAAGGATTTTACTCAAACCAGAATATATTTCATAACTAGTATTTCAGAAACAATCATTCTTTGCACAAACTATTTTTTCTTTCACTTATATTACAAATAACTCCCCTCCACCCACACTCCTCAGCTAAGGATGAAACATGTTGTCAATTTTACAGTTGAGTAAACTAAATCACATGGCTCACACGTTTGACTTGTTTCTTAAAGATACGGATTTAAATAAAAAATTCCTTCTCTGAAATAAATGGATTTTCACTAGCACAGAAGTAGGGTAGATGAGAAAAAAAAATTATTTTTCTTTTTCTTGATCAGCACAGCAGTGGCACAGTCAGTCACAGGATGAAGAAGTTTTCAGTTCTTTTTTTCTGTCTGAAACAGACGTTCCCTCTGGAGAACTCAGCATCAGACAGGCAAATAGGAATCACAGCCCCTTTCTGTGCGAGGCAAAGCATCAAAAATTACACAGGTCTCAAGATACTTGTTCAACTCCCAGCCTCTCACAACTCAAATATTCTGACATCTAAATGCACGTATTTCCTCTGAGCATGCTCAAGAGTGAAATGTCATTCTCCTGAAGAGCCATATGTGGAATCTGAAGTGGAGAACAATTAAAAACAAAACAAAACAAACCCAGCTTGGGCTACTAAAAGGAAAAACAGAGACTGTACTGCACTGCAGCAACGCTATTGTTTGTCAGCCGTAAGCAATAAAATATCATGGGCATAAACATGCCATGGAAGGTTCTCAAGGAAAACCAGTCTGGTGTCTTAATGGCAGGAGAGAATATCAGGGAGAAGAACTAAGAGCTCAGTAATTAAAGCTAAGCATAGGCTTTTGTTTAAGAAAGGATTTTCAAAGCTAAGGCTACATACTGCTTTATGTACCTCCAAACTTCAGTCCCATTGTAAAAATACCCCTGCCAGTTTTTAACTGCCTTGTTCAAGTACTAGTGCAGCCCATTGGCACTGTGCTATGTCAGCGCAAAGCTCCACTCAGGCTTATTGATCCTCAAACACAGGCCCAAACTCAAGCTTTAGTAGAAACTAGGCATGCATTGTTGTAAGAGAATTGTGAAGCCATTAGGTCAAAATATTCCTGAGATTGGAACATGAAAGAAAAAAACCCCAACCTGACAGTATGTGATTTTTACTGGGGAAAAAAACAATTATTCTTATTTTTCCTCCTATTCATTATGAGTAAGGCTGTTTACTATTTAGCTGGAAATGTCACAGAAAACATGCAACTTCACAGTTTTTGAAAATTTTAAACCCCAGGCTGGGAATCAAATTGAACCTTTCTACAAAGCAATAGAACTTCTCTAATTTCAGTGGAACTACAGCTGCTTATGTTTAGAGCCAAAAATAGTCCACTACAGTTTCTGCTCTTGAAAAGCACTGTCCTATGTTTGCTTCAGAGGAGCTGCATGGTTTAAGCAGGCACTTCAAATTTATTTTCAGTCAAGATGGTGGAAAATAACCACATTCATGTAGTTGGTGATCAGTTCTATTGCTAAAACCGACAGAAATCTTGTTTTCTTCTTTTGCTAAGGCCCTCTTATTTTAGAGGAAGCTGAGGATGTTACAGCTGGGCAAGCCTCTGAGTTGCATGAATGTCACAGGTTGTTTGGGATCCCAGGAATACAGTGATGGTCACTTCAGATCATTTATTCACTCAGAGAACTTCTACACTTCATGTGACAGAAGGCAATACTTGATGGCTCAGCAGATGATCATAAATGTTCATAGTACAAATAAATACGCCTAATAATACTATGCTGCATATGACAGGCACATATGTCTCCTCCTACAATTTAGTTAGCTTTACTGCTAGCGTGAAGCATAAAGACAGTGGTAAATCCACTCATTCTCCTTTGACAGAAGAGCAAAATAAACAGTACATTCTACAAAGGCAGATTAACTCTTTTTTACCCATGATGTCTTAAAAGAATATCTATACTTGGTATGATTTTTTTTTTTTTAACTTTAAAAGACTGCTCAGATATGAATGCTTCATTTATTATCAAAAGCATTGCTTACTATGATCCTATCTTCCTGCATGGAGCCATTAAAGTGCAGTTCAAAATCCAGTTGTTTTCTATTCAGTGGTCTTTTTGCATTCTACGAAACAGATACAAACTTCATCCGCTTACAGTAAGCTCAGTGTACAGGTAAGCGCAAAGATCTGAGTTCTGAAAACATATATAAGGACAAATGCTAATTAGCAAAAGGATTAAAATATGACATAAGACAGTAGTTACTCTCATGACTGTTGCATAATTCCATATGGCTTGGAAACATCATTAACAAAGGAATTGTGCCTAAGGGAGCAGTCTACGTTTGCAAATAAAACTAGCTGTCAACACTGGCAGTTACACCCACTGCTGGCAACTGAATATTCAGTAATGAAGACCAAAGAAACCTCTAGTGAGCATCTAAATAAACTAGTATGTTAGGCAGTGTATCTGGAGGGGGGGGAAATGATGCTGGCATTGGGCAAGGATAAAAACAAGAGACTAGAGAATCCTCAGATACCAAACCGCACTGAGCATATGCGTCAGCCAACATGTATCTGTGGAGTTGCATCTCCAGTGTACCAAGTCACTCCGCTGTAAAGAGAAAAGGTAAAGAAACACGAGATGAAACAGTTTACAGAGCTGAAGACAAACAGCTAAAATTCCACCTGCGTATGAACTAGAGGCTAGTGTCACCTTTGGATATTGGGATGCTTAAGATGGAAAGAGAAAGAAACTGTTGACTGAAGCCCTTACATGAATAAAATGCATTTGCAATAAATTGATGCTGTAGTATTCCTCTCAAGGCATTTTGGCAGGCTAAATTAAGCATAGCTAAATTCTGAGGTGGAATGCCCCTTGCATAAGCCAAAAATAAAGAGTGTTTTGTTTTGGTTTTTTTTCCTCAGATATCTTCTGAGTCATAGGAGAACACTACATTTTTTGACAGTTTATAACTTAGAAAACAAAATAAATTTATACATACCGAAGGCGTTGATAATAACCATAAGGAATAGGTCATATGCTCCTAATCAAGCACAGTCAGAGCCAAAACTTTTAATGAGATTTGCTCCAAACTTCAGTATAATCAAGATACAGAGGTTTTGTTCTCACAAATTTTGGCATGGTGCCTTTTAAGATAAAGCATGTAAGTGGCAAGACCTTTTTACGCTCATCTGTAAGAGGTACTTATTGCAATTATTACATGACTATGTTTAACATAAGAAGCATGATGTGAAAACTGCAGACCAGTGTAAACAGCAAACATCCAGCAAGTACGGTCCAAAATTAATGATCAAACTGTTGAAATGCCAGACTGAAACAAGCACCCAGTAATGAATTGTTACTCACAGAAACTTTGCTTTTCAGCACTCAAGTTTTCATCAGACAGATAATTCTAAATAACAAGAGCAAGGTTTCTCATCTCTGAAAGCAAAGCTCAGTTCTCTTCCTGAAAGGTTAACTCTGAAAGCATTTGTGTGGGTGGGCAGCAAAACAAAGAAAATTTTCATTTGATTAAGTTTGATATTCTTCGTAGAAATACATCATTCTACTTAGTGAAAGAGAGAGAGGCATCCAAGTCTCCATGATCAGGTACCTTCACTTGAATAAAATAAATGAATAAAAAATATACAACAACAAACACTGCAAACATAAGCTGGATTTGATTCAATTTTATGTTTGGGGTAAATCAGTCCTTCCTTGCACAATTTTCTAGCGGTACTATCCAGAATGAAGAAAATGGGAGAAAACTGCCTGTGTGGTGTCACCAACAAGTAACTGGAAGGGGCCTTTCCTTCACAGGGCAGGCAAGATAAACAGGAAAGCAAAATATGCACTTCAGTGGTATTAGGCCAGGAAATATCCCACTAAGATTTTGTGACTGCATAATTACAAACTTCAATTTTTAAAAATAAGTTGTTCTTCTTCTTGACAGTTGTTGGACTTGGTTTCCAGTGAAGAAGTCTTGCAGAATTGCATTTACTCTATCATGTTGCTAACACACGCTTGTGCACATAGGCAGACTTGTAGGACAAGCCCTGGTGCTTGGATTGCTTTGCTTGCCCTTCTTTGCTTCAACAGCTTGCAGTGCTGCTGAAATACACTCCCTGCACAAGCATGCTGTCAATGAGCTCACTCCCTGGCAGGTCACAGCAATCTCTTGTGCATATGCCTGTGAAGCTAAGGCATCATTTATTCTAGTATTTAGAATATAAAGTTAACACATCAAAGCAGATCTGGATGGGGATCCTTTCAACACCTTCCTGTGCCACACCTTAATTGTCTCAAGAGAGTGAATGATGCATTATGTGGTTTATTTCCTTTCCTTCCTCCCTTCACCTGAGCTGAATATGTTATTTCTAGCATTCTTGCATATTAAAGCAGTCTTAAGTGAGAGAAGTTATGCAAACTTAAAAAAATTAAATCTGAAGTAACGAAGAACTCGCCAAACTTTGCCATGTTGTCTAAATGAGCTTTCTTCAAAAGCACAGCCATCTTCCCAGTTCTTCAGGGGATGAGGGAGGATAGGACTGAGTCATTCTCCAAACCATTTGTGCCTTCTTGAGCAAGAGAAAAATACTTAGCAGGATACTGTTAATAGCCAGCAAATCTCCACTAAACGCAAGGCGTCAGCTCAACCATCTCTGTATTACACCAGAAAAGCTACAGACTTTTAAAGTAATCTTATTCTATAACACTTGGCACTAAATAAATATAGTAATAGGAACAGTTTCAAGAGAGTACCACTGAGCATTGTAGAGTGCAATGTTTCTATGAAAAAAGATATCTACAGTTTCTAATTGTTCTACTGATATGCACTTCTTAGTCTGGGAGGTAAGACATGATAAAACAAAATCAACCTGTATATGTTCATTGAAAATTGGACAGTTTTAAGGTTAACTCAAATCACAATCAGATTTAAAAAAAAAAGTGCTTATTACAAATTGCAAGCAGTCTATTTGTCTTGCTGGGAAATATCTATCCAGAGGACTGTATGGTTTTCATTTATTATTAAAATGAAACTGAGCATCTGGTTTGGTTCTAGACTTAGAGCAAAATAAAGAACAAAGATTAGCACTTTTCTGAAGCAATAAAATGGAGGGGAAGAAAAATAAATCAGAAGTTATTATCTAAACGACTCCACCTCTCCATTCTTTCAAATACAGAGATTACTGAAGATATTACCCAAGCAGCTGAAACTTGGGGAAGCCTCAGATAACTACTAAAAACTTAATATTGTAATAATATTTTTAAAGGGCTAATGGAAAGACCTGAGATATGGATGGATTAATCTGACATCAGTGCAGACCAAAGTAGAAGATGTACAAGAGTTAAAGGGTATTAGCACCACAAATACCAGTCACACAATGTCACAGAAAAGGCACCAAACACAGCAGGTGTACTCCTTGATTCAGTCAGAAGTCCTATTACAAACCAAATACAACATCATATCCTTAGACTTTTGAAAAGCACTGGACCTAATACCACCTGACATTTTTGTTAAAACAGGATGATGGTAACGATTTGTATTTTAGCAGAAAAGAAACACAAAGCTAAATGGCTTAAAGCCAAAGTTAGGTAAAGTCACTCTAGAATAAACATATACATTTAAAGTGGGGGTAATTAACCACTGAGACAACCTAGCTAAAGGCAAGACAGAGTCACTGTCATTTGACATGTTTAATATGGAAATGAGATCCCTGGAGATGGAATTGCAGAGCTGTGGGCCTCTCAGGCAAACACACTACCAGTACTCTTCCGTCTCTTCTGTGTAGAAAACAATATACTTTGAGTATGTGTGCTCATGGCAGCTGCAGCAGAGTAACATGGAGAGATTTCTTTCTTTCTCTCTTGGTTTGAGCAGATTTTACAGTAATGTATGTCTGGCAAAAGGCTGGTATAAACTTTGAATCCCAAAAGACAAATATCATTCAATAATTAATGCAGAAATCCTAACCCAATTAATTTTGTTGCTGAGTCTATACAACATGTTGATGATGTGAGAACTACCACAAATCAAATAGGGTCCGATAATTAGGGGATTCCAAACTGGGATTCACATACTCCACTAGGGCAGGGTAAAAAGTCCACAAGAGAGACAATCAGATTTATAAGGCTAAAGTGTTCTGGTATGATTAGAAGGAGAAATATTACAGAGTATAGTGTCAGCATGAGAAAACGATTCAACAGATCAAAGGAAACTGAAGCTCAGTCAAAGTTCTTGCCATATATACACTGAGCCAGAGAGGGGTGATACTACTTGAAATTTGGACTGGCAACCAGCAAAACCACCATTAAAAAACCCGTTTATAGAAAATAATCACAGAACTATTGCTCATGTCTCAGTTCAGCAAAAATACAATTCTTTGGTATGAAGATTTTGGAACCCAAGTATGGAGAAGGCTTAGAATTGTTTTTTATCAAAGGTGTAAAATATTGAAAATTGAAAAGACCATCAATGGCCCTGTTATAAAAGCATGAGGGATGCAAGAATAAGCTTTAATGATAATAAATTCGATTTTTTTATCCAATACAAATTGGCTTCTCCAATTTGTCACGAGCGTTTATAACAATCAATGGCCCTGTTATAAAAGCATGAGGGATGCAAGAATAAGCTTTAATGATAACATAAAATTAAAAGCCATCGTAAAAACAGAGGGCTGGGTATTGTAGATGATGAATCGGATGACCCTCAGAATTTCAATAACAGAGATGAAATGAAATGCAGTAATACACAGTGAAGGGTCATGCATTTGTGGATTAGCCAAAAATAGTTATGCTATTAGAATGCATTTCTAAATTTGAAGAATGACAACGAGGGAAGGATTTGAATGCAATAGCTGATCTCATGAAGGCTATAAACTGTCAGTATAACAGGACTGAATAAGTAAAATGTGATCTTCTGAAGTATCAGGAAAAGCATTTCTAGTAACAGAAAAAGAATAGTGTTACTAAGTGTTAATTTAATACCAGCAACAGCCCTAACAACTCATGATGAGAAAAAGATGAATTCACTATATTCAAAGTGCAGAGAAAAGCTACGGATTGACCTGGGAAGCAGAGAACATATCACATGACAGGAGACTAGAAAAGCTTGGCTTGTTTATAGTGACAAAGACTTTAGGAGGTCATAAATGTTGTTTGTAAGTATGCTATTAGAGAAATAGACACAAGCGCCATGTACACTAGTAAACTAGACAGTTCCTAAGCATTAGCTTGACCATTACCCTCTTGCTTAACTACCTGAGCAGTGTAAATGCAGTTAATAAAAATCAGTGAATAGGAAGCATTGTTCTCATTTAACAACTTTCACGATGCTCAAATTACAAAGGCACACATGAAGCAGCCTTAATACTAGTTTGCTTAGCTAAAGAAATCAAGTCTTGGGAAAAGTATTGCAAGGGTGGTGACAGGAAAGGGCAGAGGGGAGGAATATATTTATGAAGACATTGGTTGCCTTATTCAAACTTTTCCTTCTCCTCCTCGAGCAAGAAAGAAACCTTCAAAATATCACAACTTAATTTCTCAGAAACTCTCCAACTACCCCTTGCTTTCCATTTCTTTCACAAAAATGACCCATTGTGATTTAGGTTTAGTGGGATATGATTTGCTGAAACAATTTGCTGTACAAAAAAATGAGCCAAATTCAACCTGGAAATAACACCGGGGATCAATGTCCATCACAGAAGAAAAAATGTCAGTAAGAATTAATGTTTCATAACACTTGAGTGTCATTGAAGGAGAAAAGCATAAAACCAGGTGGATTTTTTTTATTTAGTCCTAATTGTCAAATAAAAGCCACAGCTGATAGATCATCACATGCTCACAAATCATCATTTAGCCAGGATACACCAACAATGTTTTTGAAAAGACTCAACTTTTGTTGTCTAGACTGGCACTACACTACCAGAAACATCTGAGAATGCTTCCCTGCATCTGTCAAAAGTAGCAATAAGAAATAAATATATATACGTGTCAAATATGTGAAAATACTAGTGTCCTGAACCTTGTTGCCAAGATGCAAGCAAAGCTGCAGAACAACCAACGATGATAGATTATAATTTGTAAACTGTAACTTTACACCCTGTGGTCAAGCACTCTCTGAGAGTGTTCCCAATGTCCATGCGTAAATATGTTTATTTTGTAAACACTTATTCTTGCCTATATGAACCCTACAGGTGTATCCATCTATTCTTTAATACAGCTTTACAAATGCACTGGCTGCTTCCAGGTTTTACAAGTAAGTCTTTCTTATTTAAATGGCTTGTTAAAATTAAAAGTTACAGAAATCCAAGAGGTTTGAGGTTTTTTTTTAATTGAGAAAATTAAAATGAAAAAGGCCTGCTAAAATAAAAAGTTTGTTCTTGGTCTGACCCAGCAAAACCTTTTATATTCTTAATGTCAGAAATAAACATAAAAATAGGCTCAATTTGATCATCTTCACATTTTGACTATGAAATGCTTCACCAGAAATTGTCTAATTACTGGCTTACAGTCTCAGCTAACACATGGAAAGACAACTGTATCACATAGATACTATTAGTTATGCATGAGTATTGGAATCAGTGGTCAGAACAACATAATTAGCCCAGAACAAAGCAACCTTAGATCATACTGTTTGCATGACATAAGATGGTTTTTGCACATACCTGATCACATATCAGTGTAAAACAGATCAGGCCAAAGCCACAGGACCCTAAATCTTTTTTTTTTTTTTTCCATGACAATGAGATAGCACAAAATAACCCATCCAGAGACTGCATGTACAAAAGAACTTGTATCCGCAAGTTACAAGACCGCAGTAAGAATACTACTCCACTTATCAGCCTACAGAACAACTGATACCAACCACCCCCAGCCCAAATCCATTGCAGTCTCACCTAACAATGTACCCATGAAATTAGTAAGTACTAGGCATGGCATGCCAAGCAGCTTCTATCACCCAAGCTTTCTACTAGCTTTTCTGACTCAGTGAGAATGTAAATTGAGGTAAATTCTGCCCTTTTCAATGAGAACAAATCAGATATCAGGAGATGTTCTAAACAAGCAAGCTAATTAAAGACCTGAGCTCTACCTGTGTGGACATTTCTGCAATACACTGACACTGCACCTCTGCCATTTTGCTCAAGGACAAAGTTGATTTGCATAATTTGTGATACACGTAGGTGGATTTCAATAGCAAAGACAATTATCCATGCTCACGAAATTAGCCAGTGCAGCCAAGAGACATCAGATTTAAAATATCCATTTTCACTGCCTAATACTGTGCCTAAGACACAATGACCCCTACATATGCAGTGCTCTGAACACAGGCTAAAGCATCACCACTTCTGCAAGCTACAGCGCTCTTGACAGTTCTTGTTCACCTTCTACTCAAAAACCACTTGTTGCTCCCTTACTCTTCAGGGGAAGGCTGGAAGAGCTCCATCAGCTTTAGAAGGTTACAGTGACACCTGAATGAAGCTGGATGGCAGGAAGGGAGGATGACTTCCCCTCTTTCTCCCAGTTTCTGTGTTCTGAGTACTCTAGTTCTGCTTTTCATCATCCTTCTTACTGAGTTCCTTTTTACTCTTGTTGCTAATCAGACTTCTCCACTGATGAAGGAAAATCTTCACACTTTGTTCGTGCAATAAAGTTGAAAGAAGGCCTGCATGCCCTATTTAAAGGGAGTCCTACTACTGTTTTAAAACTATTTTAGGAAGACTTTAAGCTAGCATTTCTTTCAACACTTAAGCATGGAGAACAAGATTAGATATGTATTCGCTCTCTGATAAAAAGAGTTAGCAAGGGATTTATTACATCACTGGTTCGTCTCGCAAGCTCTGCTTGTTTACTACCCCTGTAGTCATAAATTCAAGGCAACAACAGAATAGGGATTCAACTTTCTTTTTAATCAGACAGAGGAAAGTATCATTTCACTGGCATGTTGCTGGCTTGACAATTACTGGAGGAGCAGTTACCCAGTTGCTGGAAGTCCAAAGACTCTCTGGCTCCCCTTTTAATGGGGACTATGTGACATGAAAGAAAAAGAAGCCAAACTAAACAATAACATCTACCTTCCAATCTTATGCAAGGAACATGATCATCTTCAGAAGACTTCCTATTTATAACCTCCTAACTACCACGCAACCCCAAATATGCTACACACTATGCAACAGAACTTCAGAGAAACCAGTGCCTGTGCCCTAAAGCAAGTACACTTTTCCAACTGTGATGGCTAATATAAAAAGGTATCATAGAATCATTTAGGTTGGAAAAGACCTTTAAGATCGAGTCCAACCATCAACCATGCCCACTAAACCATGTCCTGAAGTGCCTTGTCTATTATTACCTCCACCTACAAATTTTGTCTTCTGTATAGTCATGCAGCATATTTTGTATGTTGTTAGCTATTTAGTTTGCCCCCGATGTCAATATGTGTCAGTCATACTTTCAGCACATGAATTCACTCACACAATGTTTCTCATCCCTGTTCAGGTTAAAAATCTAGCCTTGAAATTGAATTGAAAGTCATATTTTTTCCAATCTTCCACCCTAATTACTTAAACCAATGATGACTGTTAATGTTGCACAGCTCCACAAACCAGACCTATTGAATCAGTCACACAGCTTCCATTTTACATTTAAGGATTCTCAACAACTGACACATAAACAATCCATTTTACATCCATTAATGAGTGGATGACTGCATGCAACTTCCTGACAGCCTCCTCCTCTGAAGGAGAAAGTGCAGCTTGATTACAAGCCACCTCTGTATTCTATTTCAACAAATGAAGTTGGCAGGCAGTGGGGGAACTGTTTAAGTTTATAGTCACAGGCTGGCAAACATCAGAGAAGCTGAAGTGCTACATCGATGCACCTCCTTGCATCCTGGATGCTAGCCTGCCCTGGCCAGAGTAACTCTTTGGGAGCACTCCTCTGGTACAGAAGTAGCCAGCAAGCGGTTTACGAGGTGGAGTGTTTCTGAGGGCAGACTAATCAAAAAAACAAACAAAAAAATCTTTTTCCCAGCCAAAACCAATTCCTTCATCTGGTTCACTGTGTAGCCATGTGAACAGTCCTGCCACACAACAGAGGAAGAAACAGAGGGTGGAAACAAAGAGTCACATCCGCTTCAGCCATCTTAAACAGTACTGCATCTGAATGTCAGGCAAGAAATAAACGAACAACTGAATTACCAATTGAAAAATAAGAAATGAAAAAGCAAGTATCTTCTCCAAAATTGGGGAAAATTTCTTCTGTGCAAGGGACCGGCACCAGTTCACTGTAGTGGCTGGGTCAAAATACTGTTTGAGGGCATAATTGCCCAAAGATGAATTTCATTTTTAATAGACTAGCTAGGAATAGAAAAGCACATGACAATGTAAACTAACTGGTCGGTAGTGGACCTTGAAGATGTTCCCTCACATTTTGAATTGACCTTAGCTATGGAAACAAAATTCATCAATGATGCCTGGCATCAGGTGAAGGCAGCTAGCCCATAAAAACAAATTTGGTACAACAATGTTGCTGAGTTTCACATTAGACATGAGGTGCTGTTGATCAGGTCTAATCGCTACTTTGACATAATAAACAAAAGCTAAATGAAGGAGCCAAAGCACACAGGCAATCTGAGAATCTCTCTCTCTACACAGCTAGAGAATTTTATTTTGTCATATATTCTCCATAAAACACGACACATAAGGGTCACTCAATAGTTTTAAAGTCACGTAGGGAAACAGCAGACTTATCAGCCAACTCTACGGTGTAACACAAGGGAAAGAATGTCGGGTGCTTTCCCCCCCGCTTACCCTCATCTTACTGCTTTCTACCTGTGGGTGGAATTCCACAGCAACATCAGCCCATCCAAGAAAGAGCTTCTGCTGTCCCATCCTCCCTCTTGCTCCCATTTTGCAGTCCCGCCCTTCCACTGCACCGGCACTACCGCTGGCACAATCACACACTGACCTAATTCAGGGCACTGAGCAAAACCTAACCCTCCCGAAAGAGAGCCCATTTTTAGCTGTTTCAGCTTCTTAAAATGGCTTGCCACTCAGCTGAAAAAGCATCACAGCCAGCACATGACAGAAGACCGATGAGACAATGGCAGCCCTGAGTAAGCTCAATCCAAGCTAATGGGGACTAGCAGCCTTAGAACGGATGAGTTTGTTATTAAGATGTAGGTTTGGAGGTCTGCCAACAGGCATATCACTCAGGGCTCTGCCCAATAACGCATTAGTACCTCAGCTTAAAGAAAGATTTACGTCAAGAAGAGCATGCTAAGCACAAGTGATGGAATGAGGTTCACTCCTGATTTTCTTCACTCATGTGTTTTTAAAACTCCAATCCGACTCACAGTTCAGAAGTTACTTCAGCAGGAAAATAGTTGGAAAAAGCATTTTTGGAAAATAAAACAATGTAGCTAGGAACTAAGCCCACAAATGGATTAAACCAGCTGCTCTGCCTTTGCTTCTTAGTTCTGCCTGTACTTAACACTCATCACACCTTCTTGTGGTAGAAGACAATTCAAAGGAAAACTGCACTATATTCTAACAATACTTACAACAAGTACCACTGTAAAATTGGCATAATTCCTCTCAGTGGAACAGACTAACAGAAGCGGGAGTTGCAACACCTGTGAAAAATGTTAAAGACCCAAGACGAATTTGGTTGCAAAAGCATGGCTTGCAGCTGAAAGCAGCACTGAGAGAACAGAAACACAGCTGGGAACAAGGGTGCTGGTAGAATAGCTGTGGAATAACTGAACAGTCCCAGATCCACTTAAAGCATTTTACTCAAAGTAAAAGAAACCAAAACATGAGCAGACCCTCACAGCAAGGAAAACAACCAAATTTAAATAATGAAATTATATACAAGTCTGCTCTCCCTTTTCTGCCATTTCCTTTCCAAATGAATGGTTCAAAAAAATTTGACGACTACTCTGTAGCTTAGATTGTACTCCATTAAAGGCAATGTAAAATCTTTGTCTCTACTTTCAAAACCACTTGACTTTGATAATTTTCTAAGCTGTAACCTAGCAAGAATGTTAACTTTGTCTATGCAAATGAAGATGTGTAATGAGCAGAGAGCAACATTTTATCACACTTATGAGAAACAAACGTGTTGTTATTACAGTTATATATATCACAAAAGCAAAGGCCAGAAAAAACAATAAGGTCTTTGGAGGGATGATGTTACAGACAATTAAAGGAAAGGGATATGCTTCTTAAAGGACATCATAAAAACAATGACATGACAAATCACAACAAAACCTGCTGCTTTAAGGGAAGCAGTCACTTATTAATGACAAAAAATTAAGATCAATACAAGTAGGAGAATGCTGACCTGGTTCCTACTGCTAAATGTTTCACTGTGCAAGATCATTACAGTACCAAGTACCTTTTTTCCAATCTCAGATCGTGAGAAAAGAACACTTCATTAACTCCTGTTAAGAGCAAAAAGAGGAATTCTCTTCTGGTTGGAAAATTTATGCATCTGCCCGGAGCCCCTTCTTCTTTGCCTGGTGTGCTGACAGCTCCCCCTTCTGTTCCAATCGACTTTAACCATCTTTCAGAGCACACGCGTACTTTCCATTACTAAGAAACTGGTGTATCTGCGAAGGACGGACAATCTATATTAAGCCCCATTCCCCTTAATACATACATGTCAAAATACCATGCCCACATTTTATAAGAGAAATACAACTATAATTCATTCCCAGAAGCACTATTTCTTCTACTAAAAGCATTTTCAATTACAGCACTTCAGTTTCAGCACAAAAAATACTTCCTCTTTGTCCTAATTCATGTTCATATTTAAGTCTGCATTCAAAAACTTCTATGCTTCATATGAAACAGTATACAAAGAACCCAACAAGTAGGTATTAGACACAAAGAATCACCACTTTCAGCTCAGTATTCCATAGTGCACTTGGTGATAAAATTAATTACCATCTTGCACCATGTTTATGTTGAAGCTATGCTACTATCTCAGCACATTACTTAGTTTGGCACTATGGGCCCAAAACCAGAGGACCCTCCAACGGGTTCCTGAAGCAGAAAAGTGAATTAAATCCAGGCTTTGCAGTTGCTCACCATGTGCTGCAGTAGTCTACTATACACAGTACCACCATTAGCTAACAAAACCTCACTGGCATAAGCTTTTTCAGATATTTGGCGAAAAAAATACGGCAAGGTACCTTCAAGAAGAGATTGAGAACTGAGGATTTAAAGCTTCAGCTTGCACCTCTTCCTTCAGCGGACTAAACACCTGAGAGAGGGGGTATTTGGGACAAAGCCCAATTGACAGCTCTTCCTCTCAGCTAACTCTGTGCAGCTGCAGGTTCCTTAGGGTGCCAGGTGGAGGCAGCTGCTGCTCCCTGTGGGTACCCTTATAGGAGAAGGCTGAGCACCCAGCCCAGGCCACACTGGCAGCCTTGCACCTAAACCCATTGCTGGTTCTAGCCTATAATTCCCAGACAAACACCCTGTGCCTCCCTTACCAGACACTGTATCCGACAAGGTAAGATGGAAGAACTGCACTTTGTGCCTAACACGTGAGGCAGTAAGCCAAAGGGAAGCCCTTAAGACTTTGTGAGAGTTCATCCCAGAATTTAGGCCAGCTATTTAAAAATAACAACCGAGGAATAACAAAACCTCTCTACTGAGTGCGAGGGAGGTACCCACGTGAAGGTAAAACTGTTCCTTTTATTACGAGAGTTCACGTTCATCCACAACCAACCCAGGAGCTGACCCTGCCGGCTCGGGTCGGCCGATCTCCCAGGCCTGAGGGCTTCCACCATAGACGCCCGGCCTCCCGAGGCTAGAGGCAGCCTGGAGGCTCTCCCTCCTCTGAGGAAGAGATACCTGGAACCGCGCAGGGCCGCCAGAACCGGTTATTTCTCAGCTACCGGGCCGCCAGCGCCGCCGCCGCCGGACTCGCAACTGCGCATGCGCCGTAACGGCTGCCGGGGAAACGGGGCACGCGCCGCCGCGCGCAGGCGCCGCCTCTCCCTTCCCCGACGGCGAGCGCCGCGGCCGTGACGCGATTGCGTCAGACGCAGCCTCGACCTGGAACGGGGCGGGGCGGGGCGGGGCGGGGCGGGGGGGAAGGTAACGGCGCGATTTTTCAAAATGGAGGCTCCGGGGGAGGGGAGCGGCCGCTGGGCCCGGGATCCAACAGGCCTGGGCCGAGGCGGGCGATGGAGGGCGCCGTGATGGGGAGCCGAGGTCCTGAGAAGAACCCATAGCGAGACCGGGGGAGAGCGGACCAGCGCCATGGCGACCTGCATCGGCGAGAAAATAGAGGTGCGGAGCCCGGCCCCCTGGCCGGGGCAGCCCCGCCATTTGCCAGTCGGTGGCGGGGAGAGGCCAGGCGGGGGGGGGGCCGTCCTTCTCCTGGGCTGTTTATTTGTGGGGGGGGGCCGGGGAATCGGGCGTAGGGGCTTGAACCGGCCAGGACCGGCGTTCCCCCCCGCCCCGGGCCGAGCCGTGAAGCCATGTTTCCTCACCGACGGGGAGGTCGTCTGTGGAAAGCCCCAGGCGTTCTGTGTTTTTGCGGGGCGGGTGGCGGTCGCTCCCCAGCCGCTGCCATAGCAGCGGGAGGCGGGTGTCTGCCGTTCCACGGGAACGGCGGGAGAGACGGCGGGAAGGTGGCCCGGTCCGACCCGACCCCGCCGCGCCGTACCGCCCCGGCCGGCGCCAGTGCAAGCCGGTGGCTGAGTGGAGAGGACGATGCCGTGGGGGGTGCTGCGCGGCCCCGCCGCGGACAGCCGCCGCGCCCCGGAGAGCTCCGTCCAGGTAGCCCCCCCCCGGGGGGGGGCACCTGGGGGTTTGTGCCGGCATTGGGGGGTGTGGGGTCCCCCCGTCAGTCGGGGGAGGGGGGTGGGAGGGTGTCTGCATCGGGAGAGAGGCTTCAGAGCCTGGGCTGGGACTGACGGTGGTGATATGTTCGAGTTGCAGGATTTCAAGGTGGGGAACCTCCTGGGGAAGGGCTCCTTCGCTGGGGTCTACAGAGCAGTATCCCTGAAAACCGGTCTGGAAGTGGCTATCAAAATGGTAAGGCAGCCAGCCAAAGAAGCCTCAGTCTTCTGAGAGACTGAACAAGGGCAAGCCGCAACAGGTTGGGCTTCTGCGGTTGGGCATTCGTGCCTGGATGGCTTGTTTGTATGTAAACGATATTTAGATTATGATTCGATCCTGAACGGTGCAGTACAACCAAATAGACGGTATCGATAACTAATAGAAATGCTTGCAGCGCTATTAAAAGAATGTCAGCTCATATATTCAACATTGAGTGGACAATCAGCCCCGTAATTCTAATTCAGAAATTTGTGACCACAAAAATTTCATTTAGAATGCATGTGGCTGGAGAGGTCCTGGAAAAAAATGTCTTGGAAAAATTTCCCTCACTGCCAGGACAGACTTTGTTAGTCAAAGAAACTTGCACCTCACAGGTGTTTTGCCAGATTTACTTACAATCTGTAATGCTTTATTTTATACTTAATATTTATATTATACTTTATGTTAGTTTATGTTTAGCCACCTTTTAAATGTTAACTATATTTAGCATATCTGCCTGGCAAAAGCAGAATTGGGTTTCTCTGTTTTGATATTTCAGAATTTTTTTTAATTGGTGTTCGTATTAAAATATTAATACTTGTCTACTTTGAGGCAGTTGTGTGTTCCTCCGTTTATCGATGATACTTGTTCATTAAAAGCATATAGGAGGTTAAACTATGTGAGAACTTGCTTACATTTAGAAGTTTTCAGGCAAATATGCGTTGGACATCTAAAATGTCAAGTTCACTTGAACCTAACATGTATGTAATCAATGTTGCAGTGCTTTAAAAATATTGTGATCCGTTTACAGATAGATAAAAAAGCCATGCACAAGGTTGGAATGGTACAGAGGGTTCAAAATGAGGTGAAAATACATTGTCAGCTAAAGCATCCATCTATAATTGAGGTAAGAATCATGTTTTTGTAGAGGACTACACATGTGACTTGCTGTATAGTCTACAAAATGTATTTTAATTTTTTCATTGTTTTATGTTCTAGCTTTACAACTATTTTGAAGATAGCAACTATGTATACCTGATACTTGAGATGTGTCACAATGGTGAAATGAGCAGATACATAAAGAACAGAAAGAAACCCTTTTCAGAAGAAGAAGGTGAGATGTTTATTTTCTGTGTAGCTCTGTTTGCATTAATGATTTGGCTTATTCAGTAAATACTTAATTGTAGTGAAAGGGTAGTTTTAAATACCCTGCCATCACTCTGAACTAGTCTGTATATCTTAAAATCTTGTGATAAGTGGTAATCTAGAGATTAATTACTATTACACGTATTCACTTGAATTTCTGTATGCTTTTGTTTCTGTTTATGCCATTTTACAGCAGTTTGTGCTATTTGGGGTGTAGAAAAAATAGACAGCGATCTTAGAAGGTAGAGGTATATAGAAGGTAGTGCTTACCTGTGTACATAAAAGTATGTTGAAGTATAGGTCAAGACTGGGAAGTTCCACAGAGGAAATCTGGCAGCTTCACATCCACAGATTTGCTTTCTTTGTGTTGCACCTCTTCTCCTCAGTATTACTGTATTACATGTCACCAGTTAGCCTTCCAGATTATAGTTTGTCTTTTGTGGTGTCATTGGAAATATTTACTGTGTTTCAAGGTGTGCAGAAATTAAGATAATGCAGTTAACTGTGTTGCTTAAGGGCTGAGTTAGCAAGGAAATATCCACTTTGACACTTCATCTAGAATTTTTGAAGGACTAGCAGCTGAGGAGAAATTCTACTATGGTTTTACTTCTGTTTCTTATGGAAAGCACTGAAAATCCTATCTTTCATTGAGAGTTCATTGTCAGAGTAATGCTAAAACTTTTGAATAGTATTTTGAGAAAGAAGTCTTGCAAAAAAGATTAATTTCACTTATGAATTTACTAACGTTTCATGTTCTTATTGTTGAGAGAGAGGATTTCAGTTAGAATGTGGGCTACTGAAAGCCTAACCAGAACAGTGCAATTTAAAAAAAAAAAAAAAAAAAAAAGTCAGCTGCAATGTATAATGTTTGCGGGCACAGCCAAACAAGCTGTTCTGGTTTCAGCCAATCTGGATCAGTGGTTATTGCTTCTACTGCTTCCAGACTTACCATGCTGGTCATCTCTTGCACTGTCGTTCCAGTTTACCTGCTTCTCTGTCAGTTTCTAATCTAATTCTGTGAAACTATTATAGATACGGATTTTTCAGAAGTATTCTTAAAATTGCTGTAATTGCAACATAATAATAAATGATGCTGTTTCAGCCTGGATGAGTTTTTGTTACTCCTGCTGTAAGCTAAAACTCTTGAATATTCCCTGAATTTCTAATGTAATACAAGAGAAAGGCTGTCCCAACTTTGTCAACGTAGAAGTTTTTGAGAAATTGGAGTACTACTAGCCTTGCCAGTTTGCTAATAATGATAAATATCATCCAAATTGTCTCTTATATTCTATAATCTGCACATAGTGAAGCTGCTTGATTTCGTGCATTTGCTGTTTCTGAAAGTGAGGAGCAACGGAACTTTTTAAAAAGTTCTTAAGAACCCAGTTTATAAAGTTTAGGCCAATTGAAAACATTTCCAGTCCTGTTTAATCATTCTGTTAGCAAAGAAACAAATCTGACTATTGCTTTAGAGAACATTTTTTATGGACTTAGAACATAGTCATGCCGTATTGCTTAAGGCAAAAAGCAGAGTTAATTCCAATCTCATTAGCATGACACTTAAACATCCTTGTAACATCCCCATTATTTAAAAAAAAAAAAAAAGCAAGACCAATAGCAGACTTCATAGTTGTGAAAATAACAACTTTCTGATTTCAATTTATGGCTAAATCATCTGGTTTTGTGTTTTGACAGCTCGACACTTCTTGCATCAAATTATCACGGGTATGCTGTATCTTCATTCTCATGGAATACTGCACCGGGACCTCACCCTTTCTAATATCTTACTCACCAATAATATGAATGTCAAGATTGCTGATTTTGGACTAGCAACTCAGCTGAAAATGCCTCACGAAAAGCATTACACCATGTGTGGAACTCCAAATTACATTTCTCCAGAGATAGCCACAAGGAGTCCACATGGACTTGAATCTGATGTATGGTCTTTGGGTTGTATGTTTTACACTCTTCTTATTGGAAAGCCACCTTTTGACACTGACACAGTCAAGAACACGCTGAATAAAGTAGTATTAGCAGACTATGAAATGCCAGCCTTTTTATCAAGAGAGGCGCAAGACCTTATACATAGGTTACTTCGCAAAAATCCAGCAGATCGCTTGAGTCTTTCCTCTGTGTTGGATCATCCTTTTATGTCCAGGTGTAGCTCTGCACGGAGTAAAGATTCGGGAACTTCAGAAGATTCCATGGACAGTGGAAATGCTACCATCTCTACGACCTTCACAGGCTCTTCCAGCATCAGTACCAGTGGTTGCTTGAAGGAAAAGAAGAAGCTGTTGGTTGGACAGCCGCTCCCAAATAAAATAACTTTTTTTCCTAAAAACAAGAATTCCGCTAATACTTCATCGGTAGATGGAAGCGGTTCTTTTCATCAGTGGGGAATTCAGGGAAAAGAAATTGGCACAACCGGCAGGGGAAGAACCATGCAACTTGCTGAAGAGAGACCACATTCACGCTACCTCCGAAGAGCCCACTCTTCAGATAGGTCTGGCACATCCCATAGTCAGACTCAAGGCATATCAAATGTTGTTGAGAGATGTCACTCTATGGAACTGCTTTCTAAGCCTAAAGTAGGAACAAGGGAAAATACAGAATGCTATTCACCTGCAAACAGCTATACTGACATAGGAGAAATATTTAAGGAGAAAACTTCTAGTAGCTCTGGTTCTTTCGAAGGGCAAATATCTCCACCTGTAAAAGATCAACCACAGTAAGAATCGATTTTTATTAAGATGAAATTTAGAGCTGCCTTATGTTAAATGCATGATTTTTCCTGTAACTGAGCTGTAGTAAGTGTCCAGAGTCTCTACACTTGTAGCTTGAATACCAAATAGGAGAGGGTGATAGTTGATGCTGTTGCTATGTAGAGGTTTACCTCCCCACTGTCCCTCTTTTAAAGTTCATAGGTGCAGTGCATCAGCTAGCTAGATTGTAGCTTTTATTTATCCTGGTAATACTCTATTATTGACTTATTTCCATGTGCAGCAAGTTGAGTATTTCTTTCCCCACAGTAACTGCAGTAGAGAGCCTTGCTAATTGTTCTTTGTAGAACAGACATAGGCTAGGGTAGAAGGCATTCAGGGTGTGATTACCAACACTTTTACTTGCTGCTCTGTTTGAGGTTTTTTTCTGTTATGCTTCAACAAGATAAAGGAAAAAAAACCAGATTAAGTACAAGATTAGATGATGGATTATAAAACTCGTGTACCAGAAAGGAAAATAACACTCAAAGATAACTATCTGAAACTTAGTCCTGTCCTTAGTTGTGGTTTCTGGGTGAAAATCCTGGCTTCTTTCTATACATTGATGGACTGCCCCAGCTGATACAAACCAGCTCAGGTGCCAAATCTAGAAGGGATGCTAGGATGTTTTCTGTGTTGTTGGAGGTCTCATCTTTGACTTCTGTGCACTGCTATGCAACAAGAGCCCTCCTCTGTGATACACTTAATCTGTCTGTGCTCAGAAGTTTGCTTTGTCTTTGCAGAATATCAAAGAGCACTTTCCTATTTTAATATAAGGACTGTTGCCTATCTTAGTTCTTGCATTTCTCTCCCCATTAAGTGGCAACTTTGTGTGATGGTTTCATATGCTTTTCTTCTTGCAAATCAGTTCAGGGAAAATGCAAATGAGGACTTTGCCCTGTAGAAAAAGTAAATGGAGTAAGAGGTTTTTCTTGACTATTGGGAAGTGTTTGACATAAGTCTCTGTTCAGCAAGTTCAATGGGCATGTGCATTCTTTCTAGTTTGAGAAATGTTTGATGAATCAAAAAAGAAAGGATTTATGCAAATGTTAACGTAATGCTTGCTCGTATTCCCCATGACTTCATAACAACATGCTGAATGTAAATGGGACAGAATATTAATATGAGTGTGGAGATTAACGGAATGGTTACTACTTTTTTTATGTGGTTGATTATAGGAGAGCCTCTTACATCTATAGTTAGCCTGCACAGCAATCTTAAATGCAAGGTTCGAAGACCGAAATTAGATGCTTATATTCTGAGGGGTGGGGTTTTTTGTGATCATTGAGTCCTTGCCAATGCTAAAGTAAAGATCATCACAAAAAGAAAGTACAGACAGGTACAGGCTATAGAGACAGAAAACGTCCCAGGAACTTAGTGTGAATTTACAACAGATCAGTGATTCTGCTGTAACTGTTTTTGTGTGTATTCTTTATTCTTCAGCATGTGGATTATACCTTGAGGTCATCTGTGACTACATATATGTCATTTTCTAAAAAGCTGGTGAAATTTGTTATAATCTTTGGGATTTACGGTATTTTATATGAACTCAAATTATTTTAGGTGGTAAGATTGCCTACATATTTCAGCTGCGTATTTATTATGCTGAATGAGATCCACTGGGGTCATGGTCATCATCCCTGTGTCTTCTCTGAGGTTGTTTCCTATACTGTGAATTAAGAACCATGTGTAAGAACAGCCACTGCTGGAAGCAGCCAGCGATGGCTGCTTTTATCAATGGCTCTTTTTATTCATATATGTCAGTTCCAAGAGTCTACTAGTGAGTGCTAACAGGCTTAAATCGTTAGGAATAACTTCTTATTCCGTTTGGAAACAGTATTTTTTTTTATGCTTTACCCAATGAACATTCCCCATGAAAAAAGAAGCATGTTCTAAGCTGCGAGATGCCACCTGCATTTCTTAAATGTTCTAAAAGTGTTGTGGTTTCTGCAGCTGTAACATAACTGTTGTTGTGCAAGTGTCTTTGATGTAATCTTGATTACATGTGTAACTTTTATTTTGCAGCTCAAATTATCTCTGCCCAGTGAAGCCCCAGGTTGGTTTGTTAGAGCAGAAGTCCCAGGCTGAAACAATGCAGCAGTGGCTTGGAAGCATGCAAACAAATGGTGTGTAACTAATCAGTTGTACATTTTTTGCACTCAAGTTGGAGTAGTGACTTCTAACAATTTTTGTGGGGTTTTCTATATTTTATTTCTTTAAACTTGTGACAGAAGGGGTATTTGTATGGCCAAGTAACTGTGATACCAGAGCTGGCATAAATAACAGCGACTGGATGTTAACAGAGGCTACTGCAGGCAGACTTTTTTTTTTTCCGGAATTAAAAGCATGGAAGACCCTAAACTGACTTGTCACTGTAAAAAATTGACATAGATACTGAAACAGGCAAAATGATTTCCAGCATTGCTAATCTGTAGTATCATTTTTAAGCAAGAAATATTCCATTGAAAACATTGTTTTGTTTTCTCTTTCGGACTAAGCTGTAACGTTTTAGTTTCCTGAGATAGGAATTAATTTCAGAAGACTTTGTAGTTAGCGTTCCTCTTAAGCTGTTGGGCTAGTATAATAAACTGTATGTAACCGCTTTCATAAGCATGAAGAAATTGTACATTGGATTTGAATACTAAGCTTCCTAAAATTGAGGTAATTATCTCCTTTTAGTATTTTAGCAAAGAAAAAAAAAAAGGAAAACACAATTCTAGAACTTGCCATAATTAGTCAGTTGTGACCTGAAAAGTGTAAGTATAAATACATAACAAAAGATTGGCAGGTGACTCAAAAGCCCTGTTAATTTAGTTGTGCAAATACACCTTAAGAGAAAATGGGACCTCAGTGAATGAGAGATAATGAGGCTGCAGAAGGAGGGGTGGAGGAAAGGTGAAAAGACACAGAAGGGAAGGTGTTTTTTGTCATGCATCATGTTACATCTTTTACAAATAATGTAATTTAATCATAAAACTAAATCGCAAATCCATTCTAGCCTTTTTTATTTTGATATTACTGGACTCCTTCCCTTCCTGTCTACAGGGAATTGGAATCATATGACATATGGTCTGAATAATCCTATTGAATTTTTGATCCCTTCTCAACTGTTCTGCAACATGGCAGGAGGAGGGAATTACTTGTGTGGGTGAGGCGAAAGTTGATCAAGGGCTTAAATATCAAAACTGGGGAAGCGGTTATAGGAAGTTTAAATACAAAAATAGTTTTTTGTATTTTAACGAGTGACTGGAAATAAAACAAGGGGTTTGAACTGTGAATTTTTAACATCTTGAGTACTAAAACCTCTGCTTGATGCTGAAACAGTCGTTAGTTAATCTGAAACTTAAATGAAACTTGGTGCTAGTGGTTATCTGAATGGCAAGTAAACTGTGTTTCAACAAATTAAACTAATTCTTGTTTAAGTATCTATTTGAAATCTTAGTATTTTGTTTATTGAAGGCCATCATAACTGTAGTAACCTATTTTAAGGTTCTATATAATCTAGTAATCTATTTTAAGTAGCGCTGCTATTTTGTTAGCACATGTATTGATTGGTACTAAAGTTGTAGCCTAATGCTTTGGACGGAGGATTGAAGAAATCCTGTTCTCCACTTCAATAAGCCTTCTAGGATGATACTTTGAAAAGCTTTTAAAAACATAATAGCATTTTTTTCTTCTGACTGTGACTCTTTGAATCTACAATATACTTTTATGATGCTTTCAGTTCCACTGAGACCGCCTGGAGACCTAACTGGCAACAGTAATGCACATGGGGGTTTTCGGTATCTGGATGTGCAGCAAGATGCATCAAGAAATGCATGGAACACCTTAAAAGATATCAGGAATCATGATGCATCCATCGACTGTTCACATTCTTTGAACCAGAGAAACCCAAAGAAATACATCCCCGGAGTTCTCTGCAAATCTGAGAAAATTCAACCATCTTCTACATGTGGCCTTTGGTCAACTTCAGAACAAAACCAAATGTGGGGCAAAGAACCACCAGCACATCAGAAACCTACACTGCGAAGTATAGTATCACCTCTCAACGCTCACAGACTAAAACCAATCCGGCAAAAAACAAAAAATGCAGTGGTACGTATCAGCTCTTAAAATGGAAACAACTCAAGTATTAAATACAGTGTGACTATCTCTTAAAAATCACTTGGTAAATCAGAAGCATTTGTATTTAGAAAAGTTAATCCATAGTCATTTAATTTCAAGTCCTGTTAGTAAGATGCATATTGGTTTTTGTATATGGAATACTTGTGGCCGCTTCCTGCAAGTAGTGACATGGCATTGCTTTTAGCTGACAAGCAAAGAAGCTGTAGGTAGACATAACAAATATTAAGTGC
Source organism: Buteo buteo (assembly GCF_964188355.1). Lineage (NCBI taxonomy): Eukaryota > Metazoa > Chordata > Aves > Accipitriformes > Accipitridae > Buteo > Buteo buteo. The sequence continues at coordinate 76,694,446 of NC_134171.1, read as the reverse complement.
ACATATACTTTGTACAGTTCTAAAACTCTGTACTGCTTAGCTATACAGTTGACATAGTTAAAATCTTAAATGCAAACAGATCAAACACTTTTACAGATTAGATAAATAACTGGATTAGAAATGAAAACAGTCTTGCTCTCAAGTAAAAACTTTAATATTTTTCCTATAGTGCTGCTTTTTCCCTGTCTTGTGGGTGGGAAAGCAAAACAAATTCCATTAATCCTTACTGATCACATAAATTTTCTGGTTGGTTTGTTCCTGGTATCACCCTCTTGTTCCATTTCTTATAGTCCTGCTCATCCTGTCCTGTTTCCTCCTGCCCCCCAATTTGTTTTTTTAGAAAAGAACATAATAGAGCTGACCTGTCATTGTTTGATTTGTCACTTAAGAAACCACACCTTCACTGACCAGGCTTATAACCTTCAGTCACGTTGAAGAAGTGTTCTGTCTGAATAGCATTAATAGCAAAATCTACTGTAATAAGCATTTACAAGTTTGCAGTGCATTCGAGGAAGAAGAAAACCTTTTTTTAAAAGCATTTGTGGAATGAAATGATATCTTATCTTGCCAGAAAGTAAAGGTCTTTTTGTTTCACTTGTATATTTAATATATCTTAGGTGAGCATTCTAGATACTGGGGAAGTGTGTATGGAGTTTCTAAAAGAACACCACTCGCAAGAGCTTGTGAAAGAAGTTCTCAGAATATCTTGTGATGGAAATGTGGTGAGTATGTTTTCAGTTTCTTCATTGTTGTATAAAGGGCTTAGAGCATTCTGTTTCAGAGGTTTTTTTATTTGCATTTAAGTGATTATTTGTTTGGAAGTGCAATGTTTCCATATGCACAGCTGTAAACTTCCCCCCCGCCACCCCCAGTACAGCCATACAAATATAGGTAGCAAGCAATTACTTAAGAGCAGATTTGGACTTCACTTTTGGAATAGGTGAAGTATTGTTGAAAAACTGCTGCTGTTAAATAATTACTTAGAGGAATAGAGTGTTCATGGTAAATTACAGTAATTAATTCAACTGTGTCTTATTTCCATACCTGCTAAAAGTAGGGAGTGCTGTAGTAAGAGGCAACTGTAAACACATTTTTTTCCCTTTTTGTAGATTGCAGTTTATCATCCAAATGAAGGAAGAGGTTTCCTTCTTGATGACAGACCTCCTGCTCCTCCTGAAGACATCTGCATGTATGATTTTGACAACTTGCCAGGTAACCTGAAATTTATTTTAAAATTATGATTATTAATGTGATTAAGTGAATGTTGTTTGAGACTTCTTAGCTTTTAGCCACTACTTTTCAGATAACTGTGAAGGTAAAACTCCTTTCAGAATAAGATTCAAACTACAGTTTAACTGGAAACTGTATTTTGAAACTTCACAAGAAAGCCTAAACCTACAGGTCTTAATTCATTTTGTATGGAAGTTATAAGGAGTCACCTACCCCTTTACAATGTAGCGTACTAAAATTAAAGCTTTCATAATCTTCTCCTCGTTCATATTGGAAGCTGTTTAAATATGAGTGGAAGAAATACTATCAGGTCATTTTTTAAAACAGCAACTTTACTTTGTGCTTCCTAATACTCATAACTTGGGGAGGAAGGGGAAAAAATACATACTTTAAAGTGTTGACAGAGTATTTAATGTAAACAGCTGAAGAAAAAAGTATAACCTAACTGTAAGGTTTTAAGAGACAAGCAGACTTCTCTACTAATTGGAGATCAAAGACAGATTTCACCTAAAGCCAGAAAGCCAGCTGGACCACGATATCTAGTTAAATAGTATATGCAGCACTTTACTATGTTGTTTAGGTTCTGAATTATGTTCACTGAAGCTATTCAAGCGAAGCTGTTGAAGACGCACACTTTTCTAAATGTTGGTGGAAATAAGTCGGTTTCTTTGAACATAATTCTGTTAAGTACTTAAATATTACTTATAACCTTCAGCTATCAAATACATATTTTAAATTACTTCAAGTTGGTGCAAAGTGTTTAATCTGATGACTTTTTGGTAAAGGTTTTTAAATTTTCTTTTGTAGAAAAGTACTGGAAAAAATACCAGTATGCAGCCAAGTTTGTGCAGTTGGTAAGAACAAAAACCCCCAAAGTTACGTTCTACACAAGATATGCCAAGTGCATGTTGATGGAAAATTCACCCACTGCAGATGTTGAAATTTGTTTTTATGATGGTATGTATTCATTTTTGCAATTACGCAATTAGTTATATCATATTATTAAAGCTGCACTAAAATATTGCCAAACATTAAACAATGAACACTTCAGGTTGAAGAAAATACTAGAAACTTTTTTTTTTTGCCACTCTGCCTTTATTCTAGCACTAGGAGATCAGTTTATTATTCATTAGTTCCTTCCCGATACCTTCTTCAGGGAGTACATGTTGCAAAAGTGTTATTTAAATTATGCTTTGTTTTTATTGATGAGCTCTTCTTTGCATCTACCTTTGATAGTCAACCTACTTGGTGAAAGGTGTGTCCCTACTCCAAGCTTTCCATTAACTGAGGTAATAGTATTACGAAGAACACTCACTCGAGATAGCAGTTGGCTGCCTTTTCCAACTCTACCCTTCATAAACTAGACTGCACTGATGATTGTTTTCTCACTATAGACTGCTGTCAACTAGTTTGATTTGCCACACATATAGATATACCCCAACAGAATTTATGACAAAAAAAAAAGACTTAACAGCTTTGTGATTCAGTATGGAACTGCTATTGAAAGAATGGGCATCTTTTTTAAAACCGTATTGAGATACTAACAGAGCCTAATTAACCAATCTTTGGCAATACTGTTAGAGATGTTAATTTTGTCTCACATTAATGTCTAGAAAGGTAGTTACTAGGATATGTAATAAATGCATTATTCAGCCCATTTAAGTAGTGATCTTTGGCCATAGAGGGCATTCCGTTAATACCACAGTTGCAATTTAAGTGGCTTTTTATTACTGCTAGACATAGAGCTCATGCAGGAGTGGTTTTATTCTTGCAGTAATTAAGTCAGTGAGATACACTTCAGTAGAGTAGAATGTAATGGCAGAAATCTGTATTTCATAGATGCTGGTATGTTACACAATTCACACTAGAAATTTTTACTTTTTACAGGAGCAAAGATACACAAGACAGCTGGTGTAACTCGCGTGATTGAAAAATCAGGGAAGTCCTTCACTTTGAAAGGAGAAAACGAAGCGGGTTTGAAGAAGGAAATACAAGTTTATATGGATCATGCAAATGAGGTAAACTTTTATATGGACCTTTTCTTGTGCAAAGCAACCTTCTGAAAAATCAGTTTCTCTTTCACAAATGTGCTTTCAATGTTGCTTTTCATATTTTTCATTACACTAATAAGGAGGGATGATAAAGTGTTTTTTGGAAGAGCAAATATCAATGTAGAGGTAGCAGTAACAATGCCTCACAATGAAGACTGTTAGAGGAAATTCTTACTAGTGTGTAAAGCAGGTTTGCCTGTATGGTGAAAGGATTAAACAGAACAGTTGAAGCTGCTTTATACAAGTTTTAAAAAAAACTCCCCCCCCCCCCCCCCCGCAAAAAAAGCCAAACCAAAAAAACACAAAACATAGAAACCTGCCAGGTGTTTAACTGGCCATCCTGCTGTACTTTCTTGTTTCATGTCACCCAATTAGCAGTCACAAGTATTTTTTGTCTATGAACTTAGGAAGCAGTAAAAATATAGTACAAAATTCTGTTCTGTTATTTTCTGGAAGAGAATTCGGGGGTGTTCTAGACCCTCATCTAGTCCTGCTAAAAGGGGAGGAGATGTGATTATTAAGAGCTTAATTCCAGATGTGCTGAAGTTACAATGGAATCTTGCTGTAGTATAGATTTTTGAATGGCCTCCGTGGTATATGAGTGCAGCTATAATCGATATTCAGTACCATTGAAAAAAATTTCCTTGTGCAGGCTCACCTGCCATACTAAACATGTATGAAATAGTTATACTGTTCTCAGTTAAAAACTTCAAGAAGCTTCTTCTAATTCCAGGGACATCGTATATGCCTTGCACTGGAATCTGCTGTCTTGGAAGAAGAAAAAAGGAGTGCAAGTGTTCCATTTTTTCCAATAATTGTTGGAAGGTAGTATCTTTCACCTGAAAATACTTACGCACTTGAATATTCCTACTAAGCATCCTTATGCAGCTGATGTTTGCAGAAGCCAGGGTTGCTTAACAGAGGCTCATAGTCATTAGCAAGATAAATATTAACTTGATAGCATGTATGAACACCTTATTTTGGACTTGCAAAGCCTCCTTTGATGCTAGGACAACATACAGTTGTGGATTTAGACTAAACCAGGCTAACAATTAGCATGTGTAAAAACAGTTCTGCAGAAGACCAGTGTCATGAAGTGCTTTTGTACAGTCCATGGTAAGCTAAGGGAAAAGCTATGTCTCCTCACTTGTTTTAGTCCCTTTTGGACAGACCTTTTCCCAATTTGTCTTATTATTTTTCCAGAAAACCTGGCATTACTGAATCGCCACAGGCGGTAGTACCTCCACTGTTGGACAACACAAACTGTTCAAAAGAAGTTATGGCACTGGATAGAAATATAGCTGCCACTTCTACTCCAGTTCAGATGCCAAACTGTACTCCTGTAAGTACACAAGAACATACAGTGGAGACTACTCTCCAGTAGGAATTCAAATATTGCTGTTTTATTTGAACTAATGGAATTACATTTGTATGGACATAAGCTTTTATTAGCCATTTGTGAGCATATTGACTAGAAATGTTAATTTTGATTTTAACTAACTTTTGATATCTGGATTTAAGATAATTTGAAAAATCAAAATCCTCCAGAACTTTACCGCAAATTCCTCCTGGGAAGATAGTTTGAAAGTTGCTTACTCATGTTATGCAGCACAGTCTTCAGTTTGTTTTGGAGAGCTCTGATGTGCCCTCAGGCCTTCATTATAGTGAATGGTAGTCAAAAACGATATTAGTGTTTGAGGCTATTGTTCTGAAATGATCAAGTGCTAGTGTGTTTAAAAAAAAAAAAGTGCAAGCATAAATGTATTTATATGTATAGCCAACAAGGCTTTGTGTGCGATTTCATCTAGCTTGTTTAAAAGACCCACCAAGCTTCAATTCCTGCATCACATCCCTGATAAAACTTCCCCAGCTGACTGAATGATATGGGGGTCTTGGCACGCTGAGTCTGTATCATCTGAACTTTGTTGAATTTACATGGGTCTGCATCTCTTTGATTGTGTAGCACGTGTCCTTAGTGCAGGATCTGCCAGTTTCTGCTTGACTGGAATGAACCTGGCAACAAAAATTCCTTAGGGCTTCAGTACTAGTGTCAATTTTTTACACTGACTTAAGGTTACCCATCACCAGAGTTCTAACTTGAGGGTTCAGCATTCAAACTCATTCTTTGTTTGCCATATAGCACTTTCACTGTTTGCTTTCTCTTCTGAAGTATGTACTTCTAAGCAAAACACCACAATATCTGGTTGCCTTTCTGTGTTACTCTCGACTTTTTTTGTCAGTTTGTTTATACTTAACTAGGTCTGTATATCCTGAGGTGCAGCTTGTTGTTTCTTTCAGGTTCCTGTAATTATCTGGATCCTGATCTCTTTCCTGACCAAGCTCTCCTATTTCAGAGGCATCCCCTGACTTGCATCTTTTCACTGAACCCTGAATCTTAAATACTGCTAAGCACACCACCTCATCTCTGTCATCTCTGTGACTATGGGAGGAGGTATTCGAGTAGTAGAACTTTTATAGAAGCAGACCTGTTCCTCCTAGACAGTAGTGGTGGTGGTGTTGTCCTAAAGGCCTCTGATGTTTGCTCCTCTGTTATTCTTAATTCATCACTTTTGCCTCTCTAAACCTGTAACAGACACTGTATGTGCCGTAGAACTCTTCTATTAATGTTTAATATTCTAGTTTCCAATTAATAACTATGTCCATACTGTTGTAAAATATTGGCCAAGTGGTCATCTGAATGAGGGCTGCTTTATAATCTAACGTGCTGAACATTTTTGCTGAAGATGGACAGGGTTTTCTGTCAGTCAGATAAGGAAAAATGGGGGTTAAGTAGAAAAAGTCTGCTCATGGAAAGCAATGCCTTTGTGAGTACAGGGAAGTGGTAGAAAAACTCTCATAGTACTGAGAAAGTCATACGAAATCCTGTGGGGTTTTTATAATGTAATGCTGTTAAATGAAGCATATGGGCTAAATCTGTCTGTATATATGAGAAGATTAGAACAGGTGGGAGTTGACCACTATAGTTGGTATAGAATCAGTCGGATTAATACTAAGGCTGCTAATACTGTGCATTTCTGGGTTTTAGGTGGTGTCATATGAAAAGTCTACTTTTATGACTAACACTGCTGAAACTACGTGCTCCTCTGTTCATCAAACGGAATGCAGTCCAAATTCAGCCCAACTTTTAAAATCTGTCTTCGTGAAAAACGTTGGTTGGGCTTCTCAGGTGAGAAATGAATACTCATAAAGGAGGGAATTCTGTTCTTTTTGCCTATTAAACTTGAGATACATATTTTTAAGTCATTAACTTTTAAACTTGATTTGTGAGGAATACATTCAGTTGTGCTTTGCTACAGTTTAAATCTGGTATGTGTAAAGATCCTTCCAAACAAGCGTCTTGGATAAATACCATGATGAACTACATAAGTAGAAGAAACCAAAATAATAGTTCTGTATTTCAGTTATTACAATCTTCCTGTCGTGGTTATTGCCTGTTTCAGTGCCTTGTCATTTAAATTTGACTAGTAAAAAACTGAAGCTGTTCAACTTCTGTCTGTTCACTAATATGGATGTAAAGGTGTCATGACATCATGTTTTTAACAGATACGTACCAGATCTGTACAAGAAGAAGAATCTGCCTGTACAAGAAAAGCTGTTTCCTTACATAGAAATTTTTCCTCTGCTTTTCTGTGGGACTAGCTTTAGATTTAAAAAAATGGTTCTCTGCAATCCAGATAAAGTAAGCTTCCTGTCCTAACAGAGAAGGTTTGCTTTATATATATATAAACTTCAAAATGTATACAGCTGTGAACTTTTACAAATGGGCCTTCTATTTTATGTTTGGTCCTTTTTAAAATTTCTTTAGGAGTGGTTAAGCCACAGGTACTTTATTTAACTGTCATTGCAAAGGATGACTAAAGGCGAGTACCTGAAACCTTAGGAAGTCTGATTCTTTAGACTGCATGACACTACTTCCTCTGAAGTAGTATACGTGCCATCTTCATCTTTAAAAGACTGACCAAGGTGCCCAAGTCACTTAAGCAATTCTGAAAAACTTTCAGCTACAATTATTAGAAAAATTCTAGGTACATAATCTTGTATTTTATGTCCTCAAACCATAATGCAACTTCTCTTGTTAGCTGACCAGTGGAGCAGTATGGGTTCAGTTTAATGATGGATCCCAACTGGTAGCCCAAGCAGGTGTTTCTTCTATCACTTACACATCTCCAGATGGCCAGACAACTAGGTGAGTCTGTTACTGCTCTAAAAATAGTTCTGTTTACTGCTAGTGTAAGGCTGTTATACACAAGGTAAACTTCACAGCTCCTATTTGTTTTGTTTTGTAAATATTAAAACTTAGCTTTTCAGTCACTTCACAGTTGATTAGCTTATATAAGCTTAATAAGTAAAGAGAAACACCTATAGCTTTGACTGAACTCTGGGTAACGAATAAAAAAAGCTGGGAAGGCATCTACTTGGTCTTTAGAGTATAGCCACGATTCATGTATGGGGAGAAAAGTAAGGTTTTAATACTTTTTTTTTTTTCCCCTCCAAGATACTGCTAGATTAGGGAGATAGCATGCCAACATTGATGCACAGACCTGAAGCGCCTTCCCATACAAATACAGCTACTCTGTAACACCCTTCCTCTGTGCAAAGTTTGAGACAGTAATATATATACAGTCTGCTCAGATATTATTGCAGGTTTAAACACTGTTTAGATATTTTCTTAATCTGAAACACTTTTTTCAGTTAAATACATATAGGGAAGGGGGGGGGGGCTGGATTTAAGCTATCAAACTCCAATTAATGTATCTAGATATACTTAAAACCTATTTGACTTAGTGGTTTTCCTATTTACAGGCAAGTTTTGAAATGATTATACTGTCCTGAAAGCAAATTATTTCAGGCATCTAACTTTTGTAATGCTTATTTGCCTTTCTAGGTATGGAGAAAATGCCAAGTTGCCAGAATACATCAAAGAGAAGCTACACTGTCTGTCTTCCATTCTTGTGATGTTTACCAATCCAGCTGGTCCCCACTGATTAAAGCAAAGTAGGTGTCAGGACACAAGAGCTTAATAAACTGACTGACTTTCAAGTAAAGTGACTGATTGTACTCAGCTTATGCAGAAATTCTTCAAAAAGCTGGTAAAAAAAAATAGGAAGGGAAGGGTTGCTCTGTTCATGTGTAGCAAATAGCTTGTGAAGTATCTTACAAAACACATTTTTCCTCAAAATGATGGATTAACTTGCCCCAGCAAAACTTTGAGCAACTTGGTTCTAGATAGCAGCAACTTTTTGGAAATAATCTGAATCTGTTGTATTTTTTTTTTCTTCCCCCACTGCTTACTCGGTGCCAACAATCAAGGAAAATGCATCTGTGCTGTTGAAGTGTTTGTATTTGTAAATAACTTATATTTTTACGTCTTGCAAGTAATATATGTAAATATGTATATGTTTTATAACTGTTTTTATTTTTTTTGTAGCAGCAGCTTTAACTTCCCTGCACAAGCATTTTATACAAAAAAAAAAAAATAAAAAATGCAGTGGTAATCATCCAGATCTATTTATTTGTTTCATGTTCAAGTGACGGTTTATTAAGAGCCCTTTCCTCTAAGTATTAAGCTCAATTTATAACAGGAGCTGACCTGCTATCATAGAGCACCATATGTTGGGAGTTGAGGACTGGGTGAAGCTTGGGGAGAAACAGTGTAAAACTGTTCCTTTGAATTTGCTGAACTGAAAATTTGCACTGTGGTTTGTGTATTCAATATTTTACCTTTGGCCTACAGCTGACTAAAAATGGGAGCACAGTCCATGATAGGAAAGTGAACTACATAGACTGTAGTAGCTGATTCAGCTTGTTACTTTGTAGGAATTTTAATACCTTTAGGTACTTTTACCTTGTCTTACAGATTATGAATCACATGTAAGAAACTGAAGTAGCATTAACATTAGCTTTTTTTTTAAGCATTTTGTTTCAGTGTGCTAACAGTACTGATGGTGCTTATATTCATAAATAAATATTCCAACTTCTTTATAAGGTAGGAGAAAGGTTTAAGTTAAGTGCAAGAGTGGGATCCAAAAGGGTGTCGGTGGCAGAGAGGATGGAATTTCAGGGGTGCTGATGGGGGATTGCGTATGTGGTCTAGGCACAATAAACTGAGCTGTAAAACCCTCAAGAAAGAGATGTTCTAATACAGCTTTTTTTGAATCTGCAGGCTCAGCTTAGAGCTGGAATAGCCTTGACTTCAAGTCAGTTCTCCTTATTTATCTGGTCTCCGATAGGCACAATTTTGGTTATTTTGTCATGTCCAAATCAAGTAAATAGCTTGTAAATAAAAAATGTGGCCCTAGTAACATCAAGAAAGATATACAACACCCCTCCTGCCCCAAAACCTTAAATGATTCTCCAAAAGAAATTTTTTTTAAACTGCTCTGGCAGTTGAGATATGTATCTTTTCATGTTGGACCTTAATACTCAGATGGAATAACTGCACAGTAAAATGAGTTAACTATTGCAAGTCTTTGAAAAACCAAGTAATAGGCATAGCTCTTATGCAGACCCTAAAGTTTTTTTCATATACCTATAGATACAAACATGTGCACATGCACATAAATATACTTTTCGTAGAAGAAATGTTTTTGGTTTAGTACTTTAAACTTCAATTAACTGACTCTTAGAGTAGCAAGTCAACCTTGGTTAAGAGGTGGGTCAGCACTGCATGTTAAAAACTTGCATTATCAGCCACACCAGTTATCTTTATTTCAGACATAATATAATCTAGTTTGATGTGCAAGCTAAATGTACAAATAGTTGAAGAAAGCCTAAGAGGTAGACACTAGGAGGGCAGAAAGGCATAAATGCTTAGAAAGAACAATGACCTAGCTTGTAAGGACCGGTGTGACTTACGTACAGCTGTGTTACACTACTAACCAGAATAAAAAGAAAAAACAGAAGCCCTACATGTGGATAACAAGAACATGTTTTGTAAGAATGAGAGGATGATAACCTATAACAAGCAAGCCATAACTTAAAACACAGCTGACCTAGGAAAATAAAAGTTCTCATAGCCAAAGAATTTACAATCATGCTCTCATTTCAATCATTATGTAAACCTAGTAATGTGCATGGGCTACCCCTTTTGAGGATTATTCTGTATTCTACAGGTATTTGCTGCAGAAGAGACTTAAATCTAGTTTTATCCTTAACCCTTTAAATAAGTGACAGGTAAAATAATCCCTCCACGTACCCAAACGTTTTCTCACTCTTAAGTTGGACGTGAGCTAGCCTGAAGAACAACAGTACTAAACACCCTACAACATACAGATGGTGTCCTAACCTTCAGCACAAACTGAGTTGTAGAACATGAAATCCTAACCATGTCAGCCATTTTGAAAACTCTTGCCTTTCTCAGGTCTGAAGTAACACCAATTTCTCATGACTGAAGTTAATTTTTGGTTTCTGTAACTCTAAGCACTTCATTTTGCAGTCTGTTTTCACCACCAAACCACAGTACTTCTGGTACTATTTATTATGAATTAGCATGTAAAAGAAATGCTTATAAAAGCAAAGTCCTTTCTTGTGACATTTTGTGATTCTGCAGCAGGAAAGCCTGAGAGAATAAAACTTCTGTATTCCCTTCAGTAAGTCTTGAAAAAATAATCTTTTAATTCAGTAGTCTTTTAGTGTTCTAACAATTGATTACATAGGAATACTTAACTACATATATTAAATTCAGTAAGGATCAAATACTACACACATTAAACAGCAGCTACAACTCTCATACTGGACTTATTCCAGATTTTTTCCCCAGTAGTATTGAAACAGATAGAAGAAACCCATACAGATGAGCTTAGCCCCCATTATGAAGGAAAATTATTATTTCATGTTTTCAAATAAACACTGAATGATTCAAACATCGTAAATTCCTTTCTCATACCATATTATCAGCAAAATAAGCCTACAGATAACAGTCAACACGCAAGGAGCCAGTTTCCTCCTTTTTACTTAATTAACACTGGTTGCTCAGCACAGTGCATTCATTCTCACCAATGACAATGAAAGTGCAAACTATCCTGCTTAGTATCTCCTTCTTGTAGTAAAGTTAAGAAAAGCTGTGCATATTTCAACTCTGTGCAGGTTATCTTTGTTTCTACAAAAAGGCATTCAGCAAAACAGTAGAAGAAAAATTGCACATCTGGTTCACTGTAGTTCAAGTAACAGCCACTGAGGCTGTGATTTTCAATGGCTCTTAACTAACTTAAATACCCAAATCCCACATAAACTGCTTGTGAAACAAGTACCCACCTTCCTCTACAATTCTGTCACATTGCATGTGAAATCGGGGAGATGATGTACTGGTATGTAACATCAGTTTCCAAAGTCAGACATTTTGTATTAATCAGTGCTTACAAGCTAGCAAACTGAACATCAGAAGATTCGCTTAAGTAGTGATGTTTCCATACAAAGTACATGCAGCTCAACTAATCTTGTAGTTACAAAAGAGTTACTGATCCTGATTCACAGAATCAAGATAATATTTTTTTTACTTCTTTCTGGAAAGGACGCACGTAACCTGTGACCTTCACAGCTGCATTCGGTACACAGGTGCATCATTTAAGCTGTACACACTTCAAATGTGCCATTGTATTGATCTAACTTGTTCACATCCCTTCCTCTGCTGCTAGAAAAGCAGAATACAAAAGCTCTTTTGCAGCAGGTGTAACCATGTATTAGGATATGACCAAGTTATGTGTTCTGTCAATGTGTAAGTACAGGCGTACCGTTCTTAGCATACAGCCAACAAGGTCAGTGGTTAGGTACTCCTCGTTAAAAAGTAGTAATAAACTAAGTATTATTTCTGGTTGGTTCTACTTTTTTAAAAAAAAAAAACACATGCATATTTAACAACTCTCTTCTTGCATCCTTCCATATCTGACAGAAAATGCAATTAGTCTCTTGTATACTATCTCCAAGAGTAAGAGAGAGACTACAACTACTCCACAGATTAAGCTAAATGCCCAGCGTGGTCCCAGGTGAGTGTATATTTGGCTCACAAAAACAGGCCCGAGTATCCGTGCTCCACTGCCAGAGGCGGTTAACCATCCCATGTAGACACCCTACAGAAGATCAAAAGCTTATGTTAGTGATACAGGAATTATTTGGCTTGCCAGTAATTCCCACCAATTATCCTAATTAGAAAATTCAGAAGTGTTTAAGCAATTGATTATCTTTCTTAACTCATTAAGATACTGAGTACTTTGTTTCCGAGAGTACTGCTCAGCTTCTCCAAGCATTAATTCAAAGGCTGCACTGAGCTGCATACTCTAGCTTTCTAATAAAAAGGCATTCTGGCTCAAATCATTTAGTCTCTTACAGCAAAATATAACATGGAAAAAATTAGATAACTGGTGAAAAAGGAAGAAAATTTTTTGTTAAGTAGTAATATCAGCATGCTATGTGTTTCATCACTGTGAAATGCCAGTAACTGGAGGTACCCTAGCATTTTTAGTCCTTATATAATATACTTAAGAGGAACATTATTCCAGACTCATATTCTAAATATGTAATTGGTTGTTACAAAAATGACTCTTCCAGAACTGTTGTGAAAGTCACAAGCTTTGGGCTTAGCTGTTCTGAAATTTTCACGCTGTAAGATTTGCCATAAATCGTAATACAAACCTTGCTTTCTAATTCCTCTAGGGACTTGCCTTGGATTTTCAAAAAAAGATTAGAATTCCTGGAAACTTCTGCCCTGGCTGAAACGTATTTTTATTTGGCTAATGGCAAAGGGAATTTCAGCTAGATCCCTCATTCTAATAAAGAGGGTGCAAGTCCTTGAGAGCAAATGAAATAAACTGTTTAGGCATCGTGCTTTTACCTGAGGCTTTGGTCCTAGAATTTTTGAGTATAAGGTGTAGGACATGACATTACAAACTGGATAGCCCAATCCTATTAGTATGTCAGAGGTGATGTACTGGGCCAGATAGATCATCGGAGTATTCAGGCACCAGGACTGTGTGACAGGGCAGCCTACGGGTTCCACTGTGTGGTTGGATGGAAGCTGCATTGCTTGCAAACTCCAGAAAGGCATTAACATTTCAATGGAAGTTGTTCTGGGAATGGAGTTATTCTTTATTTCTGTAAAACCAAGTTATGCATACCGTTAAGAAAAAAATACAAAAAAAAGCTTTCAATAAACATTACCATGATAGTTTAGTAGGACTTTAATTATACCTTGCCACTGGATATTTGGTAGTTTTTTCCCCCAAGGCAGTAAGATAAAGAATCCAACCAAGACAATCAGTAAGCCTCCATGGAGTATAGCACGCTCACCAGTCCTATCAAACAATGAAATTACAGTTAAATATATCATTTAATTAAATTAAAATTTATGAAGGTACTAACGACATAGCCCATTAGTTTGTTGAAAAGATGCCTGACCAAAACACCTGCAACAAAAATTGCAAAATCACAATAACTTACTTAAAACCTGTTTTTCTTGTGATTTGAGGGTAAAAGACAGATGAGGAAGGGGGTTATTTTAACAGAATAAAAAACAACCACAGCATCATGGCTGTGTCAAAATTGGAAGTACTTCATTGTCATAGTAAACCCAAATTCATTAACAAGCAAAAGATTTAAGTAATGCAGATTTGGCCTTGCCATAAAGCTTCTCACACTTAGCTAACATAAGTAAGAAAATTCTGATAAACTCCGAAATCTTACTTTTTGGATAGCGTTTTAACCACCATGAAAACAATAACCGACTCAATGCCGACCACACTAAGGATTATTCCGTTATAAAAAACAGCTTCTTTCCTGGTCCAGGAATACATATCCATCGTCAGTGGAGTAGCTATACTAAATTGACAGAACAAAATGACATTAATTAAAAAAAACCTTCTTCTATACAGCCATTTACATGCATATACTATCCCAAACATCAAACACAGTGGTGTAGAAGCCTTTCCTCCTCACAAACATATCAGAAAACACAGGCTAGTTATAAACTAATTCCATCATGCATAATTTATTAAAAATAAATCCACTAGACAAAATTCACAACTGCATTACAACAGCCATACTCTGAAGCATCACTAATCTATTTAATGAAAAGATGGAGTTAAAGCAAAGCAACAGTAATAGAGAGAAAAAAAAAAATCAGGCCCTGTGAGTACAAAAATAATAAACATTTAATACTGTTTCAGTTTTAGCAACCAACCAGTCTCTAGGAACTCAATTTTTCTAAAAATACCTCAGTTAAGACAGAGACATATTGTTAAAAGAAATTTTAGCTACATTAGAGATCAAAAAACTTACAAAAATAAATCTTATATCCTCTAAGTATTTTATAACTTAAAAAAAGGAAGTATACTTCAGTCTGAGATAATGTTATGTTTTACTTATTTTCTTATACACAGAAAATTTGGGAGTGAATAACATACCTCTTTAGGTAAAAAACCAGTCATGTAAAATAGTCTATTTAAGAATACAACTGCATTAACTATATCAAACAATTGTTTTCATCTTTCCTGAAATAATCATTACTAAGACATTCACTAGAGCTTTTGGAGCTAACCAGAATCGCACTAAGAAATTACACAAAATTAAAATAGAAAGTATAGAACAAGGTACTCAACTGAAGACAGTTTTCTCTGAAGATTTTAGGTAGCTACTTTTTTTTTTTTTAACACTTAAAAAGTTGAGGATATGGGTTTGCATCAATTCAAAGGCTTTTACATTTATGTTTCATATACTACAAACTGTATGCTACATATTTTCAGTTACTACTGACCTTTAATTCATTACTCTGTATCAGTATACATCAATTTGATGGCATATGGTTTTGACTTCTATTTCTGAAGAGTGTGGTTAAGCAAGCAAGTGCAACAGAAAAACCTTTACGTGCATACCCTAACTACATTACACATCTTAAGTATTTTGAGAGAAAATAGACAAACTTACGTTTCAAAGACAGCAAACACAAACAAGATGACAAAGAAAAGAAAATTGATTGCTACCACAGCAATATGGTCAACGTTTCCTTCTGCATCCTGATCCAGAACACCACTTTCTGCAACAAAACAAAACAATAATCTAAACTGCAAACTGAGCTTTTTTCACACGACCACAAATTACAAACGGTAGTGATTTCCTTACTCCGTTAAGTATTTAACACGCAGGTTGGTGGGTGGCTAGGCAGTTGCATTTTAACAATCTACGTATAATGTTTTTAAATAAAAAATGGAATTGCTGAAATTTTAACTCCTCTGACAATGAGGGAAAATTATTTCCAAATTAGTTATACCATCTGTGGTCCCATTGTAATGCTAGGACTGACAAGTCTTGAGTGACAGCAAGATAAGCAAACTTCTTTAAATATCTTAACAATGGAAACCAAAACACTTTCTGTTCCTCTTGCAAGGTCAGAAGTACACAAGAGTAGGATTCTGCAGCACCACAGAGCCTTTTTTTCCTCTAACCTGGGCATAGCATTTGCATATACAAAACACCCATGTGTGGTATGCACATACAGCTCCCTTTTTAAACAGAAAACAAATACAATACTGAAACTGGTGACTTCCATAGATTTTGAGAGAGGTTTAAGATCATCTTTCATACACTTTTCATTCTTCAAGTGAAAAGGATACCCACAACATTTTAAAAAAATTGAACTGTGCACAAAAGGGGTATATATTGAAGATAAGCTGTTGCACTGTATGTGGCAATTACTGTACTTTAGTATCACCAACCAAATTTACTTATACAACATACATCTTTTGATAAGATGCCGTATGTGAAAGCTGACATGCAGTAACATGCAGTAACGATAATTACTCAGCATGATGCAGAACAAAAGAGAGGTATGACTGCAGAGTAGAAGTTAAGGGAGATTTTTCTCATGTCCATATTCACTTAATCCTGTCTCTTGGAAGAGACAGTTCCAGGGTGAAAATCTGGAAGGATCCATACAATTTTTTTTTTTTTTCTTCTTTGGTACCAGACAGCGCTATGGACACACATGGGCACAACATGGACATGAAGCAATTTCTGGACCAGTTAGAAAGAGATACAGCCTATTTTCCACTTTGAGTTCCCAATCCATCAACTTCAGAATACTTCTAAAAGCTTCTATGTAATAACAGAGTACTTCAAAATTATCATCACAGAGTAAATTTTCAAGAAAAAATAGATACCTTCTCCTTCAAAATTGATACTTTTGCATTGCCGACCCAGGTCATCCACTCGATGCTCTCTAGAAATTTAGAACTGTTTTCATTAATACACATAGTTATTTGATCTACTATTGACTCCAGTTTCTATTAAAATACTTCTAAATGGCATAGTCTTATATTCTAATTATTCCCAGCTCCTTTAAACATCATCTGGGTAGTCTGCATTTGGCTGCAGTGAACGCCAGCATATTCAAGAACGGAAATATTCTAGTGGGAGAGTATCACATATCTGTGTGCATCTCTCCCCTGCCCTCACTGCCACCAATGGGATAATGCATAAAAATCCTGCCTTGACGTTCTTAAAGGAAAGACACAGACAGCGAGAACCCTACAGACAAGCTAACCTTATTTCTCTTTAGAGAAAAAACATGGGCAGAAATCATCAACATTAAAAATTTATCAAGGCTAAGCTAATAATCTAACTGCTCTAACTTTTTTCATCAGTTTACATTCTAGCCATAACATCACTATGATTAATTTATAAGCATAATGAAAAAGATATGTATTAAAGAAGGTAGAAACACTGAGAAATAAACAGCAGCTTATAGTTTTAGTGCTCCACATTTCAGGCTTATTACTCCTCCTTCTGAGCAACATACTATTTGTTACAAGCCACCCACTAAACCAAGGTAGAATATTTCTCTTTTTTGACTCGATTACCTGAGTATGGCAAAGATGAGAATAATATTAATAACTCCTAAGAGAGCTCCAAATAAAACTGGTGCCGTATACATGTTCAACTGAAGACGAATTAATTTCCATGTTATTCCTTCTTCTCCAATAAGTGTAAAACATGTCTGAAAAACTTAAAAACATAAATGTATTAAGAAAATATTAGAACGCATATAGAATAAACATATAAAACTACATAAGCAAAGTTGTTCTAATTCCTAAGTAAAATTTAAATATTATACCTGTCAAACCTTTTACATTCTGAGAATCCTACTCTAAATCAACTGATGGATACCAGTGGGATCTCAACTAGTCAGAAAATTACTTGGTTACATACAAATACACTGTATAAATAACAGCATGACACTTAAAGAACTGGAACTGAATTCTGAGCGTACCAATGGTTCACTTTCTTGGCCATGTGCAAACAGCTGATTTACTCTTTTGCCTTTTCCTCCTACATGGAAAACCTTGGTCCTGGGACTGGACTATCCCTCCCGCTAAGGGCAAGCTGGAGAGAAAAGAAGTTTTGGGGGTTTTAAATTAAAATTTGAATTGGTGCAGAGCAAAAGATTGTAAGATCAGGCAATTTGCTTACTACTGTGAGGAAACAGACTGAGTCCCTAGCAAATTAGGAAAGGGAATTACCTAAACTTACACTCTCTGCAAATCACACAAAGAATGCAGTTTTTCGGTTGCTGTAGACCCTTTAATGCTCTATCAATAGCACTAGTAATAATCAACTGGAGAATAAACTTTCAGCCCTAAATGTTCACCTCATTATATTACCATACACAGAGCACTTCAGCTCTAGTAATTGGATAATCTTAACCTACAGCTATAGAAGACAAGTAACCTTTAGAGGCTGTTTAGGACAAAATTGCTGGTCTCTCTTTACAACACAAGGCAAGTCTAATGCATTTCTCCCATAAAGCAGATAAGAGTATCTCAGGAGCCGCAGTTACGCTTGGTCTGACAAACACCCCCTGAGCTCTTTGTTCCCTTAGCTCTCTGCAATACCTGTGCTGTGTCTTAAAATTTTTGCCAATATGAAGATTTTGTGATTGTCACTACAAGATCAGAAGGATCTGTTGGACGTTATTTTCTACAACATGTGAGGTAAGGTGAAATTTTCAGTCATTTCAGAAAGGTGGAAATGTTTGCCCAAGTACAGTAATATTAAATTCCCTTCTCCATGAACAAAGTGCAATTGGTCATAGACTATTTAGTGGGTACTGGTGCAAGAGAGCATCTTGGAACTTGTTTTTCCTGCAGCCAGCAATCCAAAACAGCTAGTTTTTAAGAACAAACAATTAGAATTTCTTTGGACTAGAATATTTCATTTATATTGGCATACCAAGTATATATGAATGGATCCCATTTATACAATTTTGATACCACTGACAAACCGTACCTTAAAATCCCCAACACACAGCTGCTCAGTATTCCTACTTCCAATGCCCAATTTCATCCTAAAAAGTATTAGAGAAGTGAGGAAAGAAGATACGCTTTACCTGGTCCTAATATGAAGCCAACTGCTTGGCAGGCACTGGTATTGGCCATGGCACTTGTTCTTTCCGTAAGAGAAGTGGCACCCGCAATATACGATCGAACTACAGCCACGTTTCCTTAAAAAAAAAACCAAAACAAGAAAGTGTTTATGTAAACATTAAGTTATACTCTTAAATTATACAGTTACATTTATTTTACGTGTTCTTGGGTTTGTTTCTTATTTTGCAAGAAGATGAAATCCAGCAGTCCCTCTAGTATTTATACACAACTGCACAACTACACATTTTTATTATAAACTAGTATTGGCTGATTCTTTGCTTTGTTATAAGTTATCATTTATCTAAAGGTAAATCTGGTACTAAAATACCATGTTAACTATCTTACACAAGACACAGAATTTAATAATTTTCAGAAATGTAAATTCTGCTGTGGTTACCTGCTCCAAATCCCACAAGAGCACGTGCAGTCAGCATGTAGTATTTGTTGTGCGAATGAGGTACATGAACGTAGGCATAAAGACAATTAGCAGCTACTGAAATAGCAGTTGAAATAACGAGAGGTTCTCTCCTTGGCCTGTAATTGGACCACAAGCCAAACAGGGGAGAGGCAACCATTTGGCCAATGCTATAAGAAGCTATAATCCAGCCCAAGAAACTCGCATCTGCTGTCGGATCAATCTGCAAAAACAAATTAATCAATTCTATGGGTAAAGTCTTATAGTGTTTTATAGTATTAGCAAAACCATTTTAGAATCAGTACCTGAAATATCTAGACTCTGCACTGAAATTCTGCAGGTATATGGCACGATGCAATGCAGTGTCAAACCTAAGCTATCGCTAAACAAGTTAGTGTGTCTGCACAGCATTGTGCAGTGTTTAATATAAATACACCACTCTGGGTCTCAGAAGCTGTTGTTTTCACTTGGTACTTGTTCTGGGGCAATAAACCTTGGCTAACTGGCTCCAGCGATGCACCAAACCAATAAAAAGTGCTTCGCTTCTGAGACTAGAAATGGCTCACTTGCAGCAAATTCAAAGAGCTTTCATACAGCACTGCTGATGTTATAGGCTATAGATATAACGTAAGCACTACAGTAGGCAGTTTATGTGCCAGGAGCAAGGAATCACTCAAGTCATCTCTGCACATGCCTGAATCTGCCCTGATTTAAAAGGCTGATGATGCATTTTCTTGTCTACTCCAAGAATTCAGCACCAGCCTCAATTTTAACGATACGTCTAGGACCCTGTCCAGGAAGTGTTGTTCCAAATTTGCATTTGGAACTGCCTTCTACAATTCCAGGAGCAGTAAAATCCTAGCACAGATTAAAGTCTTAGAGAACTTTCACGCCACTTTTAACAAGAATGCAACAAAAAGGGGGCAAAAAACCCAAACAAACTAAAAACACTATCCAGCAACACAGGCAATTCAGAATATCAAGAAGATCTACATGCAACAATCTGACATTTACAGAGCAACTCCTACTTTCAGCTTCCACTCCCCGCCCCCCAATGCAGACAAGACTTGTGTATTATGTTTTAAAACTGCAAATGCATTAAGATAAAGAGAGTTCTATTGATTGACTATCCAAGAAAACAGTGAGATTACATTGGAAAACCAAACATTTCTGGATTATGACATACCTTTATCAATTCAGGAAATAAACTGACAGAATTTACATGAAATAATGAAAGCTGTCTAAGTGGATGGCAAAATAAAAGTCTCTTATAACCACATACTTCCCTTTACTGTTTCTTTTCCTAAATAAAATGCCAAGTTTTGCATTACATACTTTCTGAGAAGGAGTTTTCTGTTCTTATTAATTAATTAAAAAAAAAAACATATTTACAAACCTTTTGGAGATATGGCCACACAGACATAATTACAATTGAGAAACCTGCAATGCAGTAAAAACATAATGGAAGTTACTTAATTTGCCATGTTTATCAGTAATTCGCTTTACTGAAATGGTTACTACAGGTTCATTCTTCTGCTCCTAACTGTATTATAGTCTTAATACTGTGCATCATTCTGTCATCTGAAAAAATTATGTATTACGTGCTTTTTTTAAAGCGTGATAATTCCTCCTAAGAGGAGGAACTGTTTTTAAAAGGACATTTGATAGGTGCGTATGCACTAAACAAAAAAACTCCTCTGGAAAGAATACTGATGTGCCAAGCAAACTGCATGGGATTTTTCCTCCCAGTAGAAAGACAACAAGGTTCCCAGAGTAAAAAGAATTTCTTGATATACTGACATATTTGTATTCATTTATCACAGAAATTTTAATTCATCAAATTAAAAAAAAAAAAAAATAAAATCACTGAAGTATCCTGTGATTTTCAAGATGATTTTCAGGCCCACAGAAAATTACCAGAAGTCAAAAATCACCGGAAGTCTTGTTTCCAGGGGCAGTTATTTAGGAATGAAATAGTAATTTGTTCTGCAGTGGAGATGCAAAATCCCATAGGAGAAAACAAGCTCTCACACACATTTTGAAATAGACAACATATATTCCCACAAAGATCTTACCTCTTAAGAACTCAGCATTATTTCTATTCTCATTCCCTAAACATTGCACTTTGAATGATAAAAGCGTGACCTTTGTTTTGTTTGCTTCTGAGCAATAACCTTACGCTGCCACCACCTTTTACCCCAAAATATTATAAAGCCATAAACCAAAGATTTAAGTAATATGTCATTTAGTCTCAAAACAGAGTATTATTTAACTGTAACTAAATTTAACACTATTTAATTTAAATGTAACTTTCTGTTTGATTTGCTAGTCATATCTTGTCTTGTGAAGAATCAGAAAATGCACTTTTTTAAAGTTATAAAAGAACAGTAGCATTAAAGGAGCTATGTAGTTGAAATCCAGAAAACCCTGTCATTTTCAAACCAAAACAGATTCATTCAGCAAATAACATTGAAATCCACCTGTTTACTCACCTACACTACTGAGAAACATGGTAAGATACATAATCCAGATAGATCGCCACCTGCTCTTATAATGCTCTTGTGTTTCCACAACATCCCTGTTTCTGAACCAAAAGTCAAGAGAGAAAGAAATCATTATCAGATTCTCTTCTAGTTGTTTCCACAGGACGTTGAAAACATTTTTCACAAACCTCTCAATACAATTGTGTAATTTGTTATGCAGGAATGGACTTCCACACAGCAAAGAATACAAAGAATTTATTTTAGAAGGAAGCTAATTTTTCACTGAAAAATACTAGATTGACAAATCAAAAAACTAACAGAAATGCTATCACGTACCACTGCATTCAAATGTTACACAAAGAGATCTTTATCTAGAGAGGTCTTCAATTCTGCAGTCTCTTTGTATAGACACTTTGGAGCATCACAGATATCATGTAAAGCCTTTAAGAAGTGCGTATTAAACCATAAAAGCCCAGACATCTTCTCAGAACCGTGACTTTAAATAAAAAAAAAAAATCCCAAACCTGAACAACTACTGATTAGACAAAAAGGTATGGCCGGTCTATTTTTACAATGAGAAAATAACTATAGAATGTAAAAGATGTGTGTAAGAGAAATTGCTGAAGATTGTAAGGGCTGCAAAAAAATTTGAAACAGAAGTTACAAACTTTGTGAGCAGTAAGTTATCCTTCTAAAATTCATAAGCACCTTCTGAGACCCAGGTACTTTTTCAGAAGCAAGAACACATGTCAGGGTTCTTCACTTCTTTTGAAGTATTCTAAACAAAATAATCTCTGTCCAAAAGATGCAGACCTAGGTTACATGTGCCTGAACATAGTTTATAAATATTGTTTGTATAGGTCAATGCATAGACTGAGTCATAAGTACAATTTTAAAGCTAGTATAGCTATTCCACAGCATGATTTGTACACATCATTTCAGAAATGTTTACACCGCTGAAGTGTCTTGGATCAATGAAACTGTAACCACACAAACGATGTTTCTAAAGGTATTTTGTAATCCTGTTGCCCATCACGCACAGGAAAAAGTCAGTCAAACTCTTGCATATGCTATGCATATGTTATGTTTGGTTACTTTCAAGATTTTAGTTAAGTCTTCAAGTATGAGAACACTTCAGCAACGACGGCAGCGGCAGCAGCCACCCCTACACGTCGAAGATACTGTTGTTCTCCTGACAGAAGGAAAAAAACAAGCCATCAACTGCTGCCCGCACAGGAAAAGTGCTATTAAATACCTCGACTTCAGCGCCACAATCATCGATTTTTATGCTTTTTAGAAACTCCCCAAGCGAGAGCCTTTTATTTTGCTCCCGAGCCCGGGGCAGGCTGAGGAGCCGCCGCCGGTCCGACACCCCGGGAGGACGCAGCGGCCGAGGGAGGCGGCGGCGGGGGAAGGCGGCTCGGCGCTCCCTAACCCCTCCGCCGGCTTCCTGAGGCAGGCTGCTTCCCTCAGGCTCGGGCTTTCCCGCGCAGGGGGAAGAGAGACCCGCCACCCACGGGTGGGTCCTCTAGTCACTGGTGGGGGTGTCGTCTCACACACACACACACACCCGGAGCAGGGAGGGACGGGAGGCGCCTGTTGGCGCAGCTGCCCTTCGCCTCAGAGGAGAGGGGCGCGGGAAGGAACAAGGCCCTACCTGCTCTCCTTCTCCTCCTCCTCCTCCTCCGCCGCCGACTCTCCGGCACTCAGCAAAGGCTCCTGCCCCTCACCACCCACCTCCGGACCGGAGACCTCGGCCGCCATACCCGGCCGCGGCCGCTTCCGAGCTCTGTAGTCCTGCGATCCACCCCCGCTCCCTCCCGGCCGGCCGCCGCCGCCGCCGCCGCCAGAGGGCGCGCGAGCGCACCGCCCCCACCGCTGGCGGCCGCTGCCGGCCGGGCGCGAGGGCCGGGGCTGCCGCCCGCCGCCACCGCCCAGTCGGCCGAGCGCGAGACGCGGCGGCGGGGCGGGGCGGGGCGGGGTGAGGGCCGGTCACGCGCGTGGGGCGGGGCCAAGCGGCCCAGCAGCGCCGCCTCCTCTCTGCCTTGAGCGCCTGCGTACGTGCGCCTGCCCGCGCGCGAGGCCGGCCCCGCCCCCTCCTCCCTCCTCCTCCTCCTCCTCCTCCTTCTTCTTCCCTCCTCCCTTTTCCCGCCCGCCCATGTGGTGCCCAGCACCGGTAGCGCCGGGCCGTCGGGTGAGTGACCTTCGCGGGGAGGACGGGACGGGGAAGGGAAGTGAGGGGTCGGGAGGGGACGGGAAGTGAGGGCTCGTCAGTCAGTCAGTCAGTCAGTCAGTCAGTCAGCCCGGGGAGCGGCGGTTGGTCTCCGTGCGGCCCCCGGCTGAGGGCGAGGAGGAGCCGTGCCCCGCCGGGGCTCCCCCCCACGTCCCCTCGTCCCGGGCTGTGCCCAGCCCCGGTGGACGCTGCGGGCACGTCCCCGCCGCCGGCTGAAGGTGGCCTCCCCCCCACCCCCCCCCCCCGCGGCGGGCTACCCACCCCAGTGCTGGTGTGGGGGGGGGACGGCGGACACGACCTCGATGTCCGGTGGGCCGCTGGAGGCTGAGGGGACGCGGGTGTCCCTGTCCCCACGCCACCTGGGGGCGTTAACGGGCCGCTGGGCGCCTCCCGCCTCCCTCTGTGGAACGCCCGGGTCCCGCTCGGGGCGGGCCGAGGGCTCGGCGGCCTGAGGCGGGGGGGGTTGTTCCGCCAAGCCGCCGGTGAGATTGCGGGGGCCGCCTGCAACCCCGGGGTCGGTTGGGCACCGTCTGTTGAGCCCTGCGCTTTGGACCAGGAAATGTTGGGGTTCCCATCCGCTGGTGATAACCAAATGCAGAGGAAAGGCAGGTGGGCAGCGGCAGGGCGGTGTGACGCGTCTGGCTTAGGCCCCTTTGTTTATCCGCAGGCTCCTCTCTGTGTCTGTGTGTGAAGTTGTCGTGGGGCTTGTTTCTGACTGGTCGCCATGACTTCTGTGTGATTTTTATTTTTAATTCTTTTTTTTATAAGCTTTCTTCTGTTGGAGGGAAAAGAAAAAAAAAAAAAGAAGCGTGACCTGGCATGAATTGGAAGAGAGATTTTTATTAAAAAAATAATAGGGCAGGGAAGTTAAGGACTCGGCCTTCAAAAATAGATACATCTTCTTGGCTTTTTCAGGCTGGGAGCTGTTTCATATTCATGTATCGAAGCAATAGTCTGGGCCTTTAATAACTTCTTTATGTACTTTCCAGTTGTGTTTTTCTTGTAACTGAAGCTGCGTGCACTGGATAAAAAGGAATAGCTGGCCTCTTGTGTGTGTTGGATTTTGGATGAATTTTTGTGTCTGTTTCTGTGAAATAAGTGTACACACCAAAAATTTATAGTTATTGCACAGTATGAGGGTTCTGGAAGCAAAGAAAAACACTCTTCCTAGAGCAAGAGCCTAGTTATAATTTATCTCTAGCTTTGTTTGTCATCTTTCCTCGAAAATACTGTTTTAACATGTAGGGTGTTTTTTTTAGTGGATCACTTCTTAATGTGCCTTTGTTTCTGTTACAATTTCTATTCATAACTTAGAATTATGTAAAGCTTACCGTGTTAGCAATATACACACTGAATATTCATAACATGGGTACTGTTTCTCAGGCTACGCAACTATGCAGCATCTTCATCAGATCGCTGCTTCTAGCTGACCTGTCTTACAAAGGAATCATGATGCGACATGTGTGGTATCAGGTGGTGGAAATCCAGTCGCTTTCCGAAACAAGCTCTGCTGATTCTTTTCTCAAGTTCAAACCTGCTAAAATACACTCTTTACTTCTACTGTGAAGTTATAAAACTTCAGCTTCCAACAGTTAGATTTGCCTTTTCTGACATTAAAAGTATTTGTAATTGTCTTTCCATGTAGACATTGATGGGCAGTGATGGAGGCGTGTCCTACCCTTTTGTTACTAAGAAAAAAACATTTTGTTTCTCAGTAATATTTCTGAGAAATTCTAAACAGCATACTTCATATACTTGGAATATTTTTTTGTTCTAGTGTTTCCTGTACTCTTTCTAGTAGTGGTTTAATCTTGAATCTGATTAATTGAAATATCCTGAATTACTTTTAGAGTCTTTATTCAATCAATGAAGTAGAATACAGGATGAGACAACCCTTTCACCTCAATCAATGTTGCATTTAAATATAATGTATTTGTCTAGAAACTTTTTTTGGCATTCCTTTGGTGCAACAGAGAGAGCTCATCGTGCCAGCCTTTGAACTCTTAGCAAAATCAACATCTTCATGTTTTCTCTCTTATTTGGCTTTTATTCTGGAGCAGATTTAAAATAAAACAACAGAAAACAAACGAAACATGCAAGGCTGCTTTGTTAAGCATCAAAACATTCATTAAAATTTCTTTTCATAATTACTGGAAAGCAGTGTACCAATAGAACTGCAAATCTAGTTTAAGTATATTTTTGACAGCATAGACTTACTCGTGTGCATACTCACTCTGAACTGTCTTCCCAGCCCCGTAGCGGGACCGCTCTATATTGCTGTCCCTGTCTCCACCACCGAGTTCTCTTCTAGCACCAGGAAAATATTAAGCTGTCTCCCTGCTCCAAAAAGCAGAGGAGGGACCTTGCAGAGGCTAGCAAACATCTCCTGTCTGACACCTCCACAGCACGTGAGGTCGATGGATATCTCCAGAGTGGGCAAGGAAAAAGATTGTGTCAAGGTTGTGATTCTATTAGACCAAGCAGATATGGATCAGAATAATAAGATTACAGTGTCAGCTCTTTGGGACTGGTGGAGTAGGAAATAACACTTCCTACAGTGTTAAAATAGAAGGTCCCCACTTTGACTTTCTGGTCATTTCAGGTATTTATTTTTGCCCTGTAATGGCTGAAAGTAGAACCATTGTGACTTTCTAGGATGCTTGTTCTACTATTCAAGTACCTTAAGCTGTCTATAATTTGTATTTTGATAGTAACTTACTCTAGGTGTTAAAGCTTTTTTTCTTTTTTTCTGTATATTGATTCTTAAGTATTGGCTTTTTAGAAGGGCAAAGGAATGTATTTATTAATCTGACCACAATTTTAACTTGTTATATTCAGACAAGTTTATTTTAAGAATGACCATGTTAAAGTGTGGCAGAGTAATTGAACTTTGGATTAAAATGAAAAAAAAGTCCATGAATTAAATTACGCTATTTTGGAGTGCGATGACATTTAGACCTTTTAGTATGGAGGGATCTGGAAATACTAGAAAATAGTTGAAGGTAACTTACTAACCAAGTGTTTCTATTAAATCTGTTTTTTTTCTTAGGTGTGCACAGATCCTGGACTTTTTTTGTTAATTGAATAACCTGTATCCTGCTGACCAAGAAACCAGATTTGAGTTCTCTTTTCTTCTTTTTTTTTTTTTTTCTCCCCCCCCGCCCCCCCCCCCCCCCCGCCCCGCTTCCTTCCTCATTAGAAGAGCACAGTAGTGGCTCCCTGTTCACTTCAGTAAGTATTGCTTTGAAAATAATACACAGCTTGCCTAAAATCTTGTTAGCTTTAGCTATATTTGAGCTAGTGTATTTGCTGGAAGAGAAATAATACTGGGAAGGATTCTGATGGCATGATTTCTTCCCTGAAGGGAGTGGGAGCATCATTTTCAAAACCATGAGAAATGAGTTGGCAAGAATTGGAAAGGAGTAGATAAAATAAGATTTAGGATATGCTTAAGACGCCAATGAAGACAAGTTTACAAAAATAATAAGTTTTCTTTGCATCAGTGACTGGAGCTACATTTTTTTTCTTTCTTTTCTATAAATAAGTAATTATGTAGCTAGAGATCTAGATTTCTTGTTGTTTAAAACCGAATATTGTTCCAGGCTTCCATTCTGAGATGCGTTTATGAAAGCCCACGTTGAATGAAAGGTTTTTGCCAACATAGCTATGTTGACAGGACAGAGATCAATGTCACTGTTTTATCGGTTCAAGTAAAATACAGTTAGGATTAGTTGAAGATGTAGTTCTGTGATCTTATGTGCCTCTTTAGTTGGCTTGTCTTCAAGAATGTGATGATTTTCTGGTTATATTAGGCATATTAAATTCCTACTCCTAAATTCCATTTTCCTAAAAAAGCTAGAGTTTGTATTAACTACCTTTGTATTTTGCTTAAAATAAGAAGAATTGACCTGAATGTCAGGGTTAACTTCCTTGGAATGAAATGGTAGGGCTTTTCATTAATACAGATACCAGAATAAGAACCTATTTTGTGTTACAATCAATAAACTTGCCACTCAAGTTAACCCCTTTAACTGCTTTGTTTTTACCTGTTCTTTTTTTCTAGATGTCAGTTTGCTGCTAATGGGTGTAAGTAAATTAGATGTCTTGTACAGAAAACTTCTCCTTACTAAACTTTTCATCAGAGGATGGGGAAAGCCAGAGGATCTGAAAAGGTGACTTGTTAAAAAATAACAGCATAAACACTACTTTATATTAAAAGAAAAAACAACCCTTGAAGTACCAACAACTCTTACTGTCCTATATCAAAAAATAAAAAAAGGTGTTAAAGTTTGTTTTGTTCAGAAAATCATGTGTTTCCATACCAAGGGAGAAACTGTATTTAGAAGAAGCCTTAAAGGGATTTGCTACATCTTTGTGTTTAAAGAGGCTCTTCTTGAGAGAATGTATATGCGTCCAATTACATTTTTCACTTATGCATATATAACATACTTCAAGTGTTTTCTAAAAACAAAATTTGCTGAATTTTTGCAGAGGAGTTGTTCTGTTTAACATTAAAGAGGATCTTGCTAGCTTTCTGTAACTTCTTAATAATAATGAGCTTTAAAAGTATATGAAAAATGTAATCATAAGTTTCTCTTGTAGCCCAAAGTAGTAAGCTCATTCTTTTTAGGTGTCTTGAAAATAAGAAAAAAAAGGAAGTACCTCTTAATTTTTAAATATTTATTAAGAGTAACACTTGGAAGTTGAGCACTTGCATTTTTTAAGTTTAAAGATTAAGTGATTGAGTATATATATTCTGCATCATGTAGTATTTAAATAGGAAACAATAAATCTGCATTTGATAAGCTAATTCTTATGTATTTTAAAATCAATAAAGAAAGTTAAAAAAACTGAAATAAAATTTTGTTCACTGTGGATAGCAGTGAGTTATGTGGGGAGTTGTTTTTTGTTTTTAAGTCCAAGTGAAACATCTCATCTTGAAATGGCATTTGGATTGCTTTGTATGTCTGTCTTCAGTTGATTTTTCTTGTAAGTAGCAGACTTTCCTGCAAAATGAGAATGTTGGATTTTTCAAATATTTAGTTTACTTTTGTTGGACTAAGCAAAACAATGTTTTATTTGTTTTGATTGCAGCACTTATGTATTCTGGTGTGTGTATCTGAAATGGGATGTTTTAATGTTATTAAAACCCTCTCTTAAAAACTTTTAGGTTCTTGGTGAGACATGATGAAGTTTCACTCCCCCCTCACCCCCCAACACAATTGCGATCTATATAGGGGAACTTCTGACTAATTCTACTGCTAGCTGTTGCAATACTAGGCAAGGCTTTTCTTTTGCATGAGGTCTATAACGGTAGTCACACTGATGTCAAACAGCAATAAAGAAGCATTGCTGGTAGTAATAATGGTATCAGCTATGGTTCTTCCTTTTTCGGGGGCGGGGGGGGAACCTCTCACATGAGATCAGAAGTTGTGGGGGAAGCATGAGGCAGGCTTGCTGGTCTGAAAAGTGGCAGATGACTTTTTCTATGTATTGCCCTTGAGTGGGAAGAAGATGAGCTGTTCCCCAGCAGCCTGGATTCACCTGAATGAAGAAGGAAGAATACCACTTCCTCCTGAATCCTTACACTGGCTAGTGGGAGGAGGGAGTACCACTCCCGGGTATGCATGCCCTGTCATGCCAGAAACAATCAGCACTGTCTGGGGTTTTGGTGTATGGTTTTTTTTTAACTGATCACTGTGAAGCTCCATTAGAAGAAATTACTGAATTTCTTATACTTCAACTGAGATTGACTGATATTACAGACTGCCCTGCCTAGATGTAATCTGAAGTTCTATATGCACACCCTTGATGTGATGACTGTTGATATCCTAATGCCTTATCCTCAGCTCATTAGCAAGAGTTGAAATTCCTCAACACATGCAAGATTTAGGCTTTGGTATCCTCCGAACTATAGAGGAAATAAATAAATGCAGTATTTTCAGAGGATTTAGTGTCAAGGAAAACATCTCTTCATTTAGCTTACCCTCCACACTCATGTCTCATACCTTTACCCTTATTTTCTCAGAGATACTTAATGCACTTGCTGTTCTGTATAAGAAAAGCAAAGGCTATATAGTAGAGCTATTTTTGATATGGTGGTAAACTGGATTTTCTTTCCGCCCTTTTGGTTTGGTTTTCTCTGGTGTTGGGAAGGTGAACAGATCATTCCTGTTACACTGTTGTTCTGTACTTTCCACCCAAATGTGCTGTTTTAGGTGGCTGGGTAACATTGTTGTGTGTATTTATAACCCTAAGACTGAACAAGTTATTCTTAGCACAGAGTATTTAAGGTTGAGAGGGCCATCTGGAGGGCATCTAGTCCCCATTCCTATTTGAAACAAAGCTAACTTCTTAGTTGGTGCAAGTCTCTTGGCACCTCATCCATTTGAGTTTTGAAAGTCCCTTGAGGATGGAGATTATTCGTCGTTTCCCCGGTCAATCTTTTCTGCTGCTTAGCCACTATCCCTGTGAAAAAAATCTTTCACTGTGTTCCAGCAGGAATTTCTTATGTTGCAACATGCAGCCATTGCCTCTTGTCCCCTCACTGTATACCTCTGAGAAGAGCCTTGTTTCGTTTTCTTTGTAAGACTGCAGGCCACGTAAGTAGCAGAGGAAAGCAACTAGATTTGCCTGTTAGCCTTCTTTTCCCCAAGCAATGCAAACCCTGGTTCCCTTGCTAAATGCAGAGGGTATGCCATTGGTCTTGCTAGCTGCAAGGATATGGTGCTAACTCATGTTCAGTTTGCTGTCCACGAGAAACCCCATGCCTTTTCCTGCAGAGCCGCTACCTCGCTGGCAAGTTCCCAGCCTGTATTGTTCCGTGGGACTGTTCTGTCCTAGATATAAGATTTTGCAGTTTTATTGTTGAGCTTTAGGATGTTTGTTGACCTGTTCCTCCAGCTTATCCAGGTCGCTCTGAATGGTAGCGCTGCCTTCCAGCCATCAACCTCACCCTCCAGTTTGTGTCATTCATGAACTTCCCTAAGTGCTGCTAGTAACTTGTTTCCAGCTTGACTTCAGGTCATTGGCAACTATACTTTGATGTACACTTTTGATGTTGGCAGCCTGTTTCTCATCTCTTCAGTCTGTATTGTCCCATTGTGGCTACAAGGATGTGTAAGCGTAGGAGGTTACTATGTCTTAATCTGGCCTTGACAAACGATGTATGTTTTCAAGATATCAGGTGTAAAATACTATTTAAGAGCTGTGCAAGTGCAAGCAAGGTACTTGAGCCTTTTGGCTTTTTTTATGTTAAAAATATTCTGCTATATCTATCCTATGGTAGCCTGATTAATCTGTAAATGCAAAGCTGGCTTCATAACTTTTATTTTCTTTGTGGTTTACTTTAGCTCCTGAAATTTTTTATATATATATCTATCTTCTCTTTTTTTTAGATTAAAAGTTGAATCTTCTCTACTTGTTTCCTTTCAACAGAATATTTGAATTCAGAAAGATTATTGGAAACAGGGAAAAATGCCAGACGCTGGTTTCGAAAGATTACCCAGTGTTCATTGACAAGGTACTTAGAAGCAAGAGATGATGCAGTTTAACTAAATTTATTTTCCTGATGGTATGTGAAGGTGAAATCAACTTGGTACTTTACCAGGCTGCTTTTACAGGATAGAAGAATTGAATCTTGATGTCATGTGAATCTGCATTTTCCTGTTGTCTGACATTATCACTGCATTACTTGCTGCTGGGATTGGTAACTGGGGACTTGAGTTAGGGAGTACATAGAGGTAGGGTGGCGAATGCACCTCTGACAATATTCAGTTAGCTTTTGCTGATCACCAGTTTTCTAACAGGTGGCATTAACTGACTTCATTGGTGTTCCCAGTTGCTCTGTGTCAAGAAAAGGACATTAGAATTTATCTGTGAGGGAAGAGGAAGTGAGGCTGTAGAGGCAAAAGAAATCAATGTAGTATGAGTTCTTAAGTGCTCTTGATTGGAAGAAGGAGGCCTTGTGCTTCCAAATGAGGTGTGCAGATAAAGTAATCATTGCCCTGAAGACATTTCAATCTAGAAAGTGTGAAGAGGGGATTGGAAATGAAGAGTAGTTCTAAAGTCAAATAAATGTATTGGTGGTCAATGCAGTGGCAAGCTAAACACAAGCTAAACAGTTTGCTGGTTTTATTTTATTTTATTTTTTTTAATTGAGCTACTGTGGATAGAATTAGGCAATGGCAAAAACGTGAAACAGGGTTGGAAGGGACAGGAAAATGAGCAGTCACGTTGGCTACTACCAGAGAATGGAAGGAAACAGAGAATAAAGCAGTGGCTGTACAGATACTGTTTTATTTTTTCCCCCAGTAATACTATAGTTAGGGCGGGTGGGATGTCAGATCTTAAAGCTCAAAAAATGTTCAAATCTTAGTATGTATTATGGAAGTTACTTAAAATGGGACAGCATTACACTTTATTCCTTGATTCCTTTAATAGGTCATTTAATAAAAGCAAAGTTTGAAACAAATGTTTTGAGTGGGTTGATAATGTGTATCCCCATATTTGAAATAGAACTCAGCTTTGGGGTTTTTTTTAAGTACATTTTTATCCTGTAACAAATTCTTCTACTTTAAGAGATTGGCTTTCAAAGCAAGTTAAACACTGATATGAAATATACTGCTATTATCTCATTCTCTCTGTAGGTTGAGGAGCAATCCGACTGTAAAATCCTCGAGGGGCACTTCATTTCCCCGTTGGCTCATTATGTCCCAGGTATCCTGCCAGTCGAATCTCTTGTAGCGAGGTAAGAGAAACCAAGTGGTATTTCCTTTCTGAAAGTAGTACTGCAGAGAAATAAGAATGGTCTATAAGTAGTTTTATTGTGAAGCTAATTTATTGTAATAGAAATTATCTGTAAAATATTTCAAACTGGTTTTTGTACTAATGTGTTGAAACAGATTTTGATCTCAAAAGAGAAGATAAGTCTTATTCATGTGATAATTTAATCTGTGTAAATTAAAAAAAAAACCCTCCTCTAGATAAGTATGTCCTTTGCTAGGGGTCTTTTTTTTTTGTGAGTGTGTGTAGAAATCATATTGCACAAAGCTATGGAATACCCTGGGTTGTTTTAAATTATTTGTTTGGCTTTTTCTGAATGAGCAGAATGCTGGAAATGAAGGATACTACAGCCAGGACAGTTGTTGATTGTTTTATACATAGGAGGAGAAGCTGTTTATATGAAAGAAGCATGTTATATTGTATTTGAAGGAACGATTCCAGCCTTCCTTTTACACTGACTACAAAAATATTGTATGTGTACTGAAGTAGTAAGTTCATTTAATTGTAGCAAGAGGATCTGGTGCCCTTCT
Organism: Buteo buteo; assembly: GCF_964188355.1. NCBI lineage: Eukaryota > Metazoa > Chordata > Aves > Accipitriformes > Accipitridae > Buteo > Buteo buteo. The sequence continues at coordinate 76,661,292 of NC_134171.1, read as the reverse complement.
TACTTGGCAAGCCAAAAACCCCCCATTCTCACAGAAAGCTGTATGATCCCTAATAGTCAGATGATACCTAATGGCATTTTTTCCTGGTTTCACATTAACACTGCTTTGCAGTTGAGGAGTGGGTTTGGAAAGGGAGCATAATTTCTGTTTGCTTTTAGTTTTGAGCTAAACTTTCATGATGGAATATTTTTTCCAAGCTTTGTTTAATAACTGAAACATAAAAGTTTGTCAGCTCAAGTTGTTACTGGGATTGTCAATTTTATCAGTATTACTGGTTGGTGTTTTTATGTGTACTTAAACATGTAACACTAAGGAATGCCAGAAAAAGTTTGATAGTCAAAATATCAGTTCTTTTCCACCTCTCCATTGGTTAGAGAAAGAAACTCTCTCTTAACATTATTGGGACTAACTAGTACCATAGTGGAAAACATAGTATACTGATAATAAACTGATTGTTTCCTTATATATGTTCTCTTACAGTTTGTAGTCAAGTTATGCTAATTATTACATTGGACTGTATTGTTACAGTTTCGAAATGCTCTACAAATATCCCTTAAGATTGTTATGCATTGTGTGAATAGTTGTACGTAACAGTGCTCCATCTTGTGGGGAAAATACTAGTGGCTCAGTAGTGATGGTTTTTTTGCAGTAGTTAGATTGTAAATAACTTGAGTAACAACAGAAGACATCAAGTGATTGATGTTGGGTGTATAGAGTAGTTTCATGAGTTTTATGTTTGGGTTTTGATTTTTTTAAAAAAATTTAGATATATTGCTCATCTTAATCTTCAATTTTAGCTGTTGTGCCCTCAGGAGAAAAATAGCAATGCTGCCCTAGGAGACCTAGTCATACTTATATAGGCTGCTCTTCATCTGAACTTCCATTTCTCCACTCTGCAAAGTTTAAATTGTGATGATGAGATAGTGGTCTTTTTTAGGAACGTGATCTTTCAGCTTGGCTCCTTTTCTTGTTTGGCATTTATTCTGTCCTACTTCTGGATTCCTTTCCTTGACGTGTTTATGAAAAATGATATTGCTGAATCGCTGGCAGTTTGCCTGCAGGGATTATGAAAATACTTTATTCTGTCTTTTTCTTTTTTTTTTCTTTTTTTTTCTTTTTTTTCTTTTTTTTTCTTTTTTTTTCTTTTTTTTTCTTTTTTTTTCTTTTTTTTTCTTTTTTTTTCTTTTTTTTTTCTTTTTTTTTCTTTTTTTTTCTTTTTTTTTTCTTTTTTTTTTCTTTTTTTTTCTTTTTTTTTCTTTTTTTTTTCTTTTTTTTTTCTTTTTTTTAGATTAATTTCTCTGGTGCAGCTTGTAAATAGATATACTTGCTTTGCTAAAATAGGTATATGTTTCTCATAGATTTCAGTTCATCATACCCAGAAGATGGAATAGCAAGCACAGACCTGTGTGCATTCATTTAGCAGGCACTGGAGATCATGTGAGTATGTAAACTGTAAAATTGATTGTTATCAAGAAATTAAATAATCAGATTTTATCTTAATATATGTTTGTACATCTTATCTTTAGCACTTCTGGAGGAGACGCACATTAATGGCACGCCCAATGATTAAAGAAGCCTGTATGGCTTCCCTACTGCTAGAAAATCCTTATTATATCCTTTTGTGGAAAGCAAGATACTTACTCTCAACATTCTTTCCAGAAGGTAGAAGAATTATCACACTGGTATAATACCAACTTTGTGGATCAATTTCCAGTGGACTTTTCAGTGGATAGAAGCAAAGAGCAAAGTATGACCATTGCATGAAACACAATGTGGAACAGTTAATATAATATGCTACTTTTACACCAAGTATTGCTTTTCTGATTTTTTTTGAAAATGTATTCTACAGCTTCTTACTGTAGTCATTAGAGTAAAAGTTCTGATATGAATCTGTGTACTGATGAAAGTACTGATATGATTCCTTTAGCCATGACAGAGTGAAAACTATGCATTCATTTTACATCATACTGTGTGACTTCCGGATGTATTAATGACAGAAAAGAAAGTTACCTTTCCTGTCTTCCCTTCTCAAACGCAACCCTTTGGTACCTCGGGTACTTTTGAGAAACTTGCTGCTACCATTTAAGAGTCATTTAAAAAGAAGAAAAAAAAAAAAGGTTAAGTTCCATCCCGTCATCAACTCATCAGTAACTTCTATAGCACTGTCATTCTGTTTTATTAAATAGGATTACTGGTTACACTCTTTTCCTAGCCATATACCTGACAAAAGTAAAATCTTACATTGCAAACTACATCATCAACCTACATTTAACTTGATTTAGTTCCAGTTAAACATTTAGAATTTAAGTTCTAAATTTTAATTAATCCATGCTATTTATGTGATTTATTTTAGTTTACTTTATTTTTTAATTGCCAGTTTTTACATAGCAATTTTTTACTTTCTTTAACTTGACTCTTGTACATGGCTGTAGAAAACCTAAGGATCAATTGTAAGTATTGCTGTTACATTCATGGATACTCTCTTTCAAAATACTACTCTTTTTTTTCTCAAAAAGCTCAAAGTAGTATAAACTTTGTTAGCTTATTAGGGGGAAAAAAAAAATCCCAAGCATGGACCGCTTGCTAACCTGTTAATGTGAAAGTGTCTACCCTTTGCTAGACTGCTTTTGTCATTTTTTGTGTTGAGAGATCACAGTGATCGGGAAAGTTTGCACAAGATGAACTTGCAGTATAGAGTGAGATGCAAGCAAGTTGTGTGAATGCAAGTACCAGTTTACTTTCCTGATTCACAACTGTGCATGTACAAATGCTGCAATTATATTTCAGTCAACTGTGAATAATCTTTGGACAGACAGTGTATTTTCCTGTTATAATTGCTAAGATTTTGCTTTTTCCAAGATATTTTAAGGATTTACAGTCAGATGTAAATAAATCTGGTGGTGCTTGTTTGTTAGTCAGTGGAAACTGCAATATTCAGTATTTTATGGGACTTGCTCCCTCAGTCACTTTCTTAAATGTGAATTTAGAAACCTAATTAGGCGGTCCTGGTTTTTTGCTTTTTGTATTTTCCGAACCACTGGAGTATAAACAGAATTCAACAGAATGTGTGTCTGAGGGAAAGCTGTGGTTTTAGTCTACCAGCATTTCTTAAAGTCCAAATATGAGTTGGTGTTTTAATCCTTTTTAGTCTGAACTTGGACATTTAACATGAGTAGAAGACGCACAGAAGATGATTTGTTTTTAAACCTGTCCATTCTATTAGGACTTCACCAGGAGCACTGTCTCACAATAAAGCATTTTAGATTTTCTAGATTTTATTTGGATTTCCTAAATCCAAAAGCTTAAAAAAATTACTTTTAAGGATAAAATTTTAATTCAAAAATAGTTTCTAGGTTTTTTTCAAAGCAGATACTGTATTTTATTTATTTTGACGTAAGAACCACTGTTTTAAAGAAAGTGAATTACATTTACCAACTAAGATGACTGTTGTAAAATTGCTTTTTTGGTAGCAAAACTGCTTAAACATATACATACACTTATTATTGCATTTTAAAGTGTAAGATTATAGGAAAGTGACAGGAGAGAGTGTGTGCTGGAATATGTCCATTGGTGGGTTTTTTTTCCCAGTTGCTGAGCATTTAATGCAGAAGAATAAATTAAATATTTTGGCAAGGATATTTGTAACTCTGTTCTCAGTTGTCTAGCTTGACAGTTTAGTATATGCATGATAGAGAAGAGTTGAAAGGGGAGTGCTCAGTCTAATAACCCAACCAGTAATTGTCACTCTTCGATACAACGTTACAAAGCAGCAGCAACAATGGTTTTAGTTAATATGCTAGTAACAGTGTTTAATAAATACAGCAGCTGGAGAGAGCTGTGGAATATCATAACAAAGCTGTAGGAAAGAATTACATTAGCCTATAAACACTGGTCTGCAGCAGCTATGTTCATTCCTCCTGTGGCTTGCACAGTAAGCTTTGTCCTTGTGCTTCAGAGTGTCTCAAATGTGTTTGTATGCTGGCAGAAGAGGGCAGCAGCCTTTTGTAACCTGACTGTGTGATACTGAAAATACACAGTCCCCCTCCCCAAATTAGAGGTATATTAATTGCTCTGTAAAATACTTTTTTTTTCTTCATTTTTTAGAGTCCCTCTGATGGTTCAGCTGAATAGCTTTCTACTTTTTTTTGTTTCTTCTGTGTTTTAATGCTTTGCAGTACACTACATGAATTTCTCAGTACCGTGACAAGCTTCCCACTTTACAATTTCAGTCTTACAGTGACACTGATGAGTGCTTCCAAAGCTGACATACTGATTGCTCTTCAAATGTTGTGTGCAATTTTTCAATGATATAAAACAGGTAAATAAGAAAAAAAAAAAAAAAAAAAAAAAGAGAAAAGGATTATTTCTGCAAATGAGATAGTGTATGTCTAGGACTGTATCACTTTGATGCTATTTCTAAAAGATCCACTAAAACTTTACAGGACAGAAGATTACTACTAATGAGATTCTAATGTTGGCAATATCTGTTTCTAGAAGACCAAGCTGTCAGTGGTATTATATTTGAAGTTTAGCAGGTCTCTATTTCTAGTCCTCATTTAGATGAAAAAGTACAAGTGCCAGAGAATCTGGACTTGCTTTTTTTCCTGTTGAATCAACAGGAGTTCAGCTCCAAAATTCTCTGAGGTTGTGATTAGGCTTTGTATAGAAGTATGCACAGAATGATGAGAACTGTCAAAATTTAATCTTAGAAAGTAAATCCTATATTTTCCTTTTCTGGGGAGAAAAGACGGTCATGTTTAAAAAATGTCTCGGACCTGTTTGTGATGGGAGGAGCTCTTGTTCTAGAATCGGCAGCTCTTTTGCACTGGCTAGAGAGAGAAGGCTATGGACCACTAGGGATGACTGGAATTTCCATGGGAGGACATGTAAGCTTTTATATTTCCTGTTCAGTAATTTTTGTTCTAATTTCTCATTTCATCATTTAGCATATGGAAATGATTTGTTTTATAGTGTTCCTCTTGGAAGTACTTTAAAATAAACATTTAGAGTCATGAGAAACAAATGGTTGGCAATTCTCATGTTCTGTGGTGCTGAATTAGTATAATCCTCAATAAGTACTGACAAATCATAGAGCCCTTTGTCAGCCATCTCCTGACAGGCTTAATAAGAATATAAGCTTCTTGCATAATTATGTTTTTTTCCACAAGGTGGGGGGAGAAATGTTTTCTGAAAGAAGGTCTGTACTGATCAATTGCTAGTTTTCCCTCTTTTCCTTAATTCTTCTTGCTTAAACTTTTGTGTTTGAATGCATTGTGTGAAATGCCTCCTCTTTGTAGGCATGTTGTAATTGAGATGATTTTTGGTGTCATTTCTGTTCTCAATTCATCTTTTTTTTTCCCCAATCGTTGGTATTGATTAGAGAAGATTTCTGTTGTGAGGTGGATAACATTTTGTGTATAACACTGTGCACATTCAAACTAAACCAGCAGTGTATTAGTAAGATGCTTGAAACACTAATACGTGCTTAAAATATTACTGCTTGTGTCTCTAAAGATAATAATTGGTCCATGAGACATAGGTACAAAGCTTATTAAAACAACTTACCTCTGTTTTGCTGATCTTTGTTTATTGTTAGGAGCTAAGTAAATAATGTTGGTAATGGTAGTGTCTACTGAATGGAAAATAATTTTCCCCCAAAGCATAATTTTATAACTCTAAATGTGCAAAAGCACCTTTGATTTACATAAACATCACCCTGCTGAAACAGCAACTTTTGTGTTTGTAAATTGGATTGATATTCTCAGACTGGTATATGCACCACTAACCATGCAGGACACTTCAAATGCCGTGCAAGTGCTATGGGGATAACTGAGTGCTGTATCCTATACCAGTGGTCATATACAGCCTGGCTATAGAAGGAGGCAATATCTGAGAGAGTGAGTTTGGAAACTCCTTTGAAATTTTTTTTCTTAGTCCAGGAAGATACTTTTTTGGCTAGTCCTGACTTATAGGACTTCCAGTACAATTTAAAACCAGGGAAATAAATCATATTTGATGTTGATTATCTATAAAATGTGTTTTACGACAGAAGGTAGGTAGCGTTAATGAAGTTTTACTGATGGGGAGAGCTGGAACTAGGAAGAAAGAAGTCAGACTTCCTGGCTATCAGAACATAGATATGTGGTATTCCTGTAACTTTTTATTAATAAAAAATAATTAGAATAGAATTATACTTCAGTTGTATAAATCCATTTATTAGAACATCTGGCACAGACATGGGGTATTATATATTAAGGGGTTTACACTGTTGTTCCGTTCAGAGCCATAAAATTTGTCAAGAACATACTATATCGGGAACTTCTGTACATTGAGCTTCTTTGCTCTGGGTGGGGTTTTTTGTTTTGTCTTTTTTTTTTTTTTCTTCAATAAACGGAATAGTCACAAAAATGTGTACTGATAACTGATGTAAAAGTAATAACTTAAACTTTAAAGGACAGAAAGTCTCCACTTAACGTGCTAAATTACTTCTTCACATTTTATTTCCAGTATACAAATTTAAAAAGTATAGAATTTTAAATAGTCCTTCTTGTAGATTGCCTTCATTTTGCCTTGAAATAAGCTTGTGAGACCTTGATGAAAAGGCTTTATAGGTGTTTTTCATGGTTTTAAACAACTAAAAGGTCAGAATAAATATTCCATTGGGTATTCTTAGAACAAAACCCCTCTCAGCCTTGAAATTAGTCCTATCCAGAGCAATGTTTATTGTTAGGGAAATCAGTGAAGAATAGGCTGTATCTTCTAAATAGGTGAAAGTATATCCAACTGCCACAGTCCTTAACTGCTTTGGCACTGCGTATCTGTTTGATACTGTATAAACAAATAAATTGAAGGTGAGAGAGTTCTTTTTACCATGTTGTGACTTCAGTATTACAATATGTAATAAGTGCCTTTGATTCTAGATGGCTTCACTGGCAGTGACAAACTGGCCTAAACCATTGCCATTGATTCCGTGTCTTTCCTGGTCAACAGCTTCTGCAGTCTTTACTACGGTAATTAGCATATATTTTTGTTAATATACTAGAATGTAATCAGATATGTAAGTTAAAAGGTTTGGGTTGGCCACATTCACCTTTTCAGTTGGGGCATTTCATTACCCTTCGGCCTCTATTAGTGACTAGTGGCAAAACCCACCCTTCCTGCTCAGGATATACAACACATGATAAGGAAGGTACCTTTGAGCTACTTCAGTGGGTCATGTACCAGATTAGGGGTTGGGGCTGGTTTGTGGGACAATGATTAGAGGCCTGGTCTGAATCTGGGAAGGTGACGAAGCAAGCCGTGAAAACGTGTTTTCTTCTGCTCAAAGCCTGGCTTAAATGGTTGGGAAATAATGCTGCTACTACCATGAGGGATACCTGTTTTCACTACTGCTGCCAGCACAGGTGAATGAATACACTGGGTTTGACAGCCATCATGGGTTTAGCCCAGTCTAGATGCGTGTAAACCCTGAGTGGGACTGTCTTCTGCCTTCTGTTTTTTTCCTTTTTTTTTTGTTTTGTTTGTTTTTTAAAGGGAGGTGGGTTTCCATGTCCTATATTATAATGTGTGCTTATGCTTTGATTACAATAATTCTAAGGGTTGTCTGGAAACTTGGGCAGAATTCCACTGGAAAAATCCAGTCTCAGAGAGGAACAGATCAATTTTCTCTGTATATCATTATTTTAGAATGATCTCTGGGTTTTACTTGTGTACTGGACACTTGTCTTTATAATCTCAGGGTGTGTTGAGCAAGGCAGTGAACTGGAGAGAGCTAGAGAAACAGTACTTTACACAAACTGTTTATGAAGAAGAAATCATTCAAATGCTTGAATACTGTGGTGTAAGTATAGTTTATTTTCCATATTTACTAATATTTACATGTGAAAATCTAACAAATAATGTAACTTCTTTTTACTTCCAGTAAGAGTAGCCAATTGTTAGCAAAAACATGCTTGCCTCTCGTTTCCTTATGCTTTTGATAAATGTAATCTTTGAAGGAAAACCTTCTGAAAAAGAGAAGCTAGTATTTTGGTTGTATAATGTGTGTTAAGTATAGCCCTTGCTACGAGTTTTTTCCGTGACCACACTTAGTGTAATCTGCAACGTAAAATTAATTCAATCAAAACATGGAAACTGTAGATAATATTTCCCACTAACTGGCTTTATAGTCTGGAAAGCCAATAGCCTGGCATGTAAATACAAAACCATCATTTATTGCCCTTTGAAGCAATTGCTTCCAAATATTCAATGCTGTAGAATATTTTTAATATGTAGCAAGATTAAGTTACTTCTCTAGTTTGTTTAGAGTGCTAGGTCTCTCTATTTCTGTTCCTGTGTGTGATGCTAGCCCTCCCTCAGCTTTAGACTTTTATTGCACGAGCAGTTGGGATAAACAGGAGGTAGAGCTTTTGTAATTAGCTTCTTGCTCCTTATGAAATACAATTTATTGTCTGCATATTTTTTTTGCTTTCTTCTTGACTCTTTTTGACTATGGTTGAAAGACTCTTCCCAAGGGGAATTTTGTTGCCTCACTGCTCTTCTAGATTGGAGTGATAACTTTTTAAGAATTGCTTATATGTTGCAACACTGTCTTCTAGCCGTTTCTGGTAAATAACTTTTTTCCTAAGATTCTTTGCTTTGTGACAGTACTTTTTCAAATATCTTACAACAGGAGAAGAGGGGCTGGGATGGAGATGGTTACTTAGGCACTTGCCATTTTTAAGTAAAATACACTCCAGGAACACTGATAGAGCAGACAGAAGTCTTCAAGGCTATGTGCCAGATCCTGCACTTGGGTCACAACAACCCCATGCAACGCTACAGGCTTGGGGAGGAGTGGCTGGAAAGCTGCCTGTTGGAAAAGGACCTGGGGGTGTTGATCAACAGCCAACTGAATATGAGCTGGCAGTGTGCCCAGGTAGCCAAGAAGACCAACAGCATCCTGGCCTGTATCAGAAACAGTGTGGCCAGCAGGACTAGGGAAGTGATTGCCTCCCTGTACTCAGCACTGGTGAGGTCGCACCTCGAACACTGTGTTTGGTTTTGGGCCCCTCACTACAAGACATACGTTGAGGTGCTGGAGGGTGTCCAGGGAAGGGTAACAAAGTTGGTGAGGGGCCTGGAGCACAAGTCTTCTGAGGAGCAGCTGAGGGAACTGGGGTTGTTTAGTCTGGAGAAAAGGAAGCTGAGGGGAGACCTTATTGCTCTCTACAACTACCTGAAAGGAGGTTGTAGTGAGGTGGGTGCTGGTCTCTTCTATCTTCTAGGACGAGAGGAAATGGCCTCAAGTTGCGCCAGGGGAGGTTTAGATTAGATATTAGGAAAAATTTCTTCACCGAAAGGGTTGTCTCAAGCATTGGAACCGGCTGCCCAGGGAAGTGGTTGAGCCACCATCCCTGGAGGTATTTAAAAGATGTGTAGATGTGGCACTTAGGGACATGGTTTAGTGGTGGATTTGGCAGTGCTAGGTTTACGGTTGGACTCAATGATCTTAAAGGTCTTCTCCAGCCTAAATGATTCTGTGATTCTAAAATGAAAAGAAGAAACATTTCAAGATGTTCAGCTTGTGTCTTCCTAATATTTAAAGACAGTAAATTTTTCAGTCCTAAATCTAACATTGCACCTGGTCACATATGTTTATTGCTATTGCCTATCTTTCTTCATGTCTATGTAAGTGTTAATTTTTTAATACTTTGCCAAAAAGATATTACTGCTCTTTTGAGAGTGGAAAAAAAAATCTGAGAAGTGCATAGCTTTTATGAGTTATTTGCCCAGAAAATTAAGCTTAGATGACTGCAATTATAAATTCAGAGTTTAATTCAGAATTAAAAACAGACAAATGTTTGTACCATAAGCTACCATATATAAGTACTTTCTGCATTTTTTTAAGCTGACAGAAATGTAAAATTAAATTATCAAGAGGTTATGATGATCAGGATTTAATTGAGTGATACGCAGGCTGAAAATAACAAGTACTGTGAGCAGTGCTGTTTGTATCTTTTTTTTCTTCTTAATTTTTTTTTTTTAATATTGAGTTGATCTTAAAAATACGATTAACCCACTAGTTTAAAGGAGAAACCCTTAATAAATGACCTGTTGTCTTTGTTTAGACGGATTCTTTCAAGATGGGACAAGACTTTGTTAAAAACTTCCCTGACAGTGTGGACAGTCTGGAGGATGTGGATGTGACTTCCAGAATGTTTGACCTTGATTCCTCAAACAAGACTGTATCTAAAGAAGATGTTCACAGCTTTACCGCAAATAGAAGTACTCTAAGTGCCTCATCAGAAAGACTCTTAATACAAGATGCTCCTAAAATGCAGTGCATAAATCAAACATTTTCAACCAGTAGCAATAGCAATAAAAACTTAACCAGCGAACAAGGACACAGGATGAATAAAAGGAGGAGTGACACTTTACAGAGAGAATCCTTAAGGTTCATGAAAGGAGTAATGGATGAATGTACTCATGTTGCTAACTTCTCAGGTATGCATTTATTTGTTTTAATGTGCAGTTTGGAAAAGTACCATGGAAGGAAAGGTATTTTCTTCATTCTCCATTGTGTAAATCTGCTGGCATCTTAGCTAAAATATGAAAATATCTGGAGTGTTTTCAGTAGCATCTATTTACCACTCAATTTCCTAATTGTGTTTATGTTTCTTCTTAATGGCCAACCAATGATAAAGTGAATTAAGAATTTGCCTTTCAGTATCTTTGCTCATTTTTCTCTGCCTGTGCATGTACCCACTGAGGACTCTCAACCTGTCCTGGGACATACTTTGACTTCAGACAGGTTTCTGACAGAGTTGTCTTTGAATGTCAAAACGTTCTTGATACTGAGACCCTGTGCCACTTCATTTTTTAATTCTGGCATTCAGTACTCCACTGGTAAATGTTTAAAAAAAATAAAATCCAAAGATTAAATCCAAACACTAGCATAGATTTCTTGGCTTGAACAGTGTCCCAGATCACTGCTAGCCAGGGATATTTTGTGACAAATACCAGTGAAGTGCTTTCCTTAGCTTTAAAAGTTATTTCAGTAGACAGAAAAAACCCTGTAAACTTATATTCTAAGTCCAGACATTCTTCTTTATCTAGACACTCATCCAAGTATCACTTAGCTAAAGCATTAACCTTTCTTGAAACTTAAGAGGATCTGTGATCCTAAGGCACTTGTCAAAGTGATGTAGTCCTTTGTGTCAATTTTCTCCCAGGTCTCTTGATGCTCTGGGAGACATTGCGTCCCCTGCCAGGGTATCTTTGGAGTGTGTCTAGAGAGGAGCTTCAGAAAATCTGCCTAGCATTCAGATTTTGTGGAAACTTGAATGGAGGACTAGAATCTACCTTATCATTACATATCCTCTATAAATCATCTAGTATATGTGAAAGGAGAGGGTCTAAATTATTTGTGACACCCTATTGTCAAACATCTTGGCTGGTTGCTCTTTACCATACCACATACATTTTTTGTGAAGAGAGAACTCTTTGACATAATTTTGGTGTTATTTTTCTCAACATCATTTTGGTGTTATTCCTGTTAGTCAGTAATCTGATTGGTGCAATTCTGGTTATCAGGAATAAATATGTATAACAATATGTTGGGATTTTTATGTTGTAACTAAAACATATAGGAAACAGAAAAGAAAGTGAATATATACTGCACTTTGTCTGATCTCTTACGTGAAAAGTTGACTTTTTTCTTCTCCTTGAGGAAAAAAAAAATATATGAAGCCTCTACTCTATTGAATTTCAGATGTCTCCTAGTTCTTTTTGTGAAAAAGAGATCTCAGAGAACTGACCTGAATGCTATAGAGTTTTGTTGATAAGAGGAAAGACAATTCTCCTGTGATTCCTCAAAGACTTGTGAAGTTTTCTGCTTTAAGGGAGGGAAGGGGATTGATTAGTTTCTTTTTCTACTGATGGCCTCACTACTGTATGTCAAAAACCAGATAAATTCTGCTGGAGACTTTAGAAAATATAATTTTATTAAAGCTTAGAATAATTCTAATGTTTTTAGAAATAGGGAGCATTTCTACAACGTAAATCTCAGCTGTTGTGTTTCCGTTTCTTACCTTAGATGAATTCAATTTTGATTTGTTTTTCTTTAGTTCCAGTTGACCCAAGTTTAATCATAGTTGTACAAGCTAAGGAGGATGCATATATTCCTCGAACTGGGGTACGCAGTCTTCAGGAAATCTGGCCCGGATGTGAAATTAGGTATCTGGATGGAGGTCATGTCAGTGCCTACCTCTTCAAACAAGGACTCTTTAGGTAAGATAAACAGGAAAGTTTAAAAATAGTTGAGAGCTTAAAACTGTAACTTCGAGACATAATTTTTCTTCTAAAAGCAAGTCTATAATTACTCTGAAGCAACAAATACCAAATACTGCTTTGAAGAACAAGTTATTGGATCTGAAATAATTTAAAGAGAGTGTCAGCATTTCCCTTTTATGAGCAAAGATGAGGTGCAACATAGCTCGGATCGTTCAGTAAGCCAATGGCAAGAGAATGATCCTTCTCACTCTTGTTTTCCTACATGAGCTTTTAGTTAGTTTGTTCAGTGGACACTAGAAAATATTTTTTAACCAGTGACTGCTTGTGTTGTATTGCGCAACTGTTGTCTTTTTGCAAATGCCATCTCCTGAGGATTAAAAAACCCACACCATTGAGGATGAGAATTGAAATATATCTTGACTGCAAATGAGTAGTACTTCTGTGAACTCTTGCCTTAGAAATACTAGGCGTTGACTTTCTGAAGACAGTTTTATAAATCAGTTACATAAATGCGGTTCTTTAGTTTTAAAAAATTAAATACTTGTGCTGTTAATTTTAAAATAGAAAGAATTAGTAAGACTGTACATCCCATTTAGGAAGTCTGAGCACCAACAAAAAGGAATAGCAATATACCAGGTCAAGGTATGGTAACCACTAGCTTATTGTTATTTAAAACTTCAGCCTTATTTTATGACAGTTGCTCAAAAATTATAAATTATGCATGTGTCTTTGAGCCCTTTCCTGACATGTTTGAGTAGAAAACTCCTAATCCATTAACGTTTGCACTTGTATTAAAATTGGTAAACAGTCCCACTCATTCCTGAAAAACTGATTACTGGATTGAAGTGAGAGATCCCAGCAGCAAGTGAAGGAGAAAAGACTACCTAATGTCACATTTTTATTGAATGCTGTGTTGAAATTGTGATGATAGCTTTGTAAATATATGGAAATGCACACATCTGCCCTTTCCCAAATTATACAAATGATCTTTTTTCCTTGTTTTAGACAAGCGATTTATGATGCATTTGACCGCTTTCTTCAGAAATATGCAGTTTAAAAATCTTCATAATATATTCAAACTGATCTCATTTGTACTTTGCTTACTGGAACTCATATTTGGAAAACAAGCCTTTTGCAGCGTTGAGTGGATGGTCACTGACTTCGACTGTTGTAGGTAACAACTATCAAAAATGGTGAACTACCAGCATTACATTCATTTCAGCCAAATGCCATTCTGACACACTTGCTTCAGCTTTACCTGTGAAAAAACAATGGCAGCCTTTGTTAGTGCATGAATGGTTCATGTACTTCATGTTTAATCACACTGTGTATTCCTTTAATTCTGAATAAATTCTGAATTGTGTATCAGTTGAAAACAGATCAATCTAAATACTGAAAGAATGTAAAATTTGCTGTAGGGCTAAGATGCTCTCTTGCATTTAGTGTATTTCTAGTTTGTTCCAGGTACCTTGGTTTCCTCTTGCTTCCTCATCCCCTTGCTATTCCTACTGTGTTGTACTATGGCTTTGCCAGCACTCAGCCTCTTATGTTTGTCACTGATTTTCTCTATTATGAATTGAAAATGAGCTATAATAGAAGGGGCAGCATCAAATCTTGCAAAAAGAGACTTTCAAAATTCAATGAAGAGTGAGAGAGGCATTTTCATTCAATGCGTCCCCGAGATTTTTCTGCTACTGAATTAAACTGTGCCATTCCAGAAAATCATGTAGCAATTCATTGATCAGGTTCACAAAATTGAATAAGTGAAAACAGAGTGTCTAGTGATTAATTGATTATGTTCATTCAGTTGGATAACATAAACTTTTTCTTCTAGAATTTTTTTTTAGAATGCTAGAGGAAATAAAAATGTAATCATTTTTCTTTAGAAGCAGTGGCACAGAGTCTGATTCTAAGCAGTTAAATCAACAGCAGATTTTATGGTGCTATAAAGACCTGTTGGAAACATTTCAGCAGAGGTCCTTTTTAAAGTGCACTCAGTGCGGATATGCAAAATACAGTTTCACTGTGTAATATTTAAAATGTATGTGAGACAAAGGGTTATCAAAACAGTTCTGTTAGCTCCTTATTTTTCAACACTGTTTTTTTTTAATTGGATGAAAAAAAATTATGAACGCATTTAAGAAAATCCAAAGTTGTTTCTTCTTTTGGGATCAAAAATGCCAATAAATTACAGTAGAATAAAAGGTTGTCATGCATCAGCTGTATACGGTATCTGTTCACATCTGATTTTGTGGTAATCTCCTGTAACACTCTTTTAAAGTTACTTTGCAGAGAAGTTGAAAACTGAAACACTTCAATATTAATTTTAGTACAGTAATGACCAGAGTTACACAAAAACAAACAGAAAAACCCAGCCATTTTTCACGATATGTGACTTTTACACCTTTCAAATCAAGCACTTCATTGATCTCTGTGGTTAGTGTAATGGTTTTCAATAGGCAGAGTATGAAGCAAACAAAGCTCAGTTTATATAAATATATTCTCTTGAATTTTAGTGTGGCAGACAGGACTAGTACCTGGGAGGAAATAATGGTTCACTTGAAAATCAGATAAGTTCAGGTAAAACTGAAGTGTAACAATTTGTAACCCAAATTATTTAACATACAAATGTACTGAAAATGCAAAAGAAGTTATTTTCTGTTGGAAGTTAAATTGCTTGTTTCAAGTGTTTTTTCCTAATTTTGGACAGTGTTGCTTTCGTATGTGTTGGGAGCAAACGTGAAGCGAGTATCACATTTAAATATAGTGAAACGGTGTTGGAAGGTTTGAAATCAAATATAAGTAAGCTCACAAATTTAAAATTGAAGGCTTGAATACTGTACTAAAAGATTTATGGAATTTATGTTTTACAAGCTCATTCATCAATTAAGAGTGTTTTACAAGACCATTGTTTGCTGTTCACCAGCTTTTTTAGATCTCGCATTTTAAATGTGTTTGTGTGCTTTGTGTCCTGTTTCTGTTGCAGCTACGAGAAAGGGAGATAACTGGTGGCAAGGGAAAGGGCTTGAATAAATGGAAGAGAGCGAAAAGACAGATTTTGCAAGGCAGGGAGTAAGTGCAAAAAAAAATCAACTTCTCTAAGCTACGAAGTATAACATGCCAAAGTAAATATTTTCAAAGCGCACAATACTAGGAATTACACAACTGATGGGAACTTGACATCCTGAGGTTAGTGTTCTGATGGTATTACTAACAAGGTTTAACTTGCCAAAAGGGCATACTATTCACAGAAGCAGATTGATGCTAATGTAACTCCTGTTCGTGAGACTGTCTTTTGGGATAAGTAGTGAAAGACTTGTCTCTGACAAGAATGAGAAATCACACTTTGCTATGTAACTAAAGTAATGTTGCCAAATATGAAAGCCCAGTAAGAAGCATTTAAGAAATTTCTCAGGTTAGAATAACAAAAAGGAAAAATGAGCTCTGTGGTCTATTTCTGCCAGTTATCAGACACAGAAAGCTATTACCTGGCCTGTGAAGGGGGAAGTCTTGCTGTGTAAATGTTTTTAACCTTTGGAAAATTGACTTTTTAAATCAGATTTTAAGGTTAAATCCTAAGAAAGCATTATTAATAATCCATTTTGATGTTAAATGAGAATGTGATTTTAATCCAGCAATTGCATGAGAAAAATACTGGAATAAGGTTCCTGCACTAAATCCAAATAGCAGGTAAGCCATTCTGTATGTCTTAAATTTATTGTAAAACTGGCCTTGATCATTTTTTGGTTTTAACATTTTTCAATAAAAATCCTAAAAAAACAGTTTGGTGTCAGTTTTTTTCTTTCTTGTTAACAGGAATTTAAAATGCATCTCACTGTCACCCTGTAATCCTTTTTATTCCTACTAGTACTGTAGCACAAGAAGAGTAGTTAATCTACAGTGCAAGATAAAAGCTTCACATAACAAACAGTGATACTGCTTTCATGTTTTTCTACATGCAGTGCCGAGTAAAGAAAATAAGCTTGTATCATCTAATAAAGATACCGTTGTGATTCCAATTTTATACTTTTAGAGCGTGTTGTAGGACTGTCCAGCAGTAAGTGAAAAAAATCATCCTCGTTGGTGGTGGTTGCTCTTGCAAGGTGGGAAGGTAGTGGTAGGGTTTTGGAGTGCTGCTGCCAGGAGAAGAGGAGGCTACTTCATCGTCTGCAGCAGTCTGTCGTACGAATGGGAGTATCACATGCTAGCTGAAAGGCTGCTTTGAATAGATAGCTATAAATGTTACTGGCAGGTGCGTCTCTGAGTCTTGATGATGTTTATATGCAAAAAAAAAAAAAGTCTTGGAAAATTGTGGCTTACTCGGTGGAATTGGAGCAGTCATTCTGACTGAAGCCTGCCGGTTATACCCAGCAACCAAGATGCAATCAATTTTATTTTGGTGCTTAGTGACGCTGTCTGAAAAGCGAAGGCTGTGGTAACACCTCTGCACACAAAGACTGACAAAACATGAGGAGGACAAAGGGAGCGGGTAGTGCATTTTTCCTACCTTTGAAAGGAAAGGCTCAGGACAGAGTGAGAGGTTAGGTCTGGTGTGTTACCCATGAGTAACCTAGGTAATTTTTTTTTTAGTGTTTGTTTACATGTTTCTCTCCTGTCACCTAAGTGCTGATCACCATCTAGAACACACCACATCTAATCATTGTCAAACAGAGCTTTTTTGTAATTTTTTTTTCCTGCAAGTCTGAAAAACACCCCCCTCAAAAGTGACTGCTCAGCTTTTTTTTTTTTTTTTTTTTTTTTAAGCAAGGATAGATCACTTGTGTTGTATCAGTCTAGAAAGTCTGCAAAAAGGTACCTTTATGAAGGAATGGAGTCTTGTTGATTTTTTTCTTACTGGAATGTCATATAGATACTCTTTAAATAGTAGATTAGAAAGTGAAAATCCTTGGATCCTCAGAACGCTATTTTTGTTTGGTAGTGGCTAACATTTTGAGGCAGTAAATATTTATTTATTTAGTTATCTTAATTGTTTCTGTCTTGTGTTGCTTTTTTTTTTTAAATGTTGATCTTAATTACAGTTGGTTGGGCAGGGAAGTTTCTTTATCTTAAACTGTCAGCTTCTCTGTCAGCTTGGCTGTAATGATAAGTTATACAGTACTGAAAGGAGGTTCATGTAGTCTGTAGGCATGCAATTCTTTATGAAAAACTATGACATGAGTAAAATGCTACTGTATTATGCAATCCTGTAATTAGCAGCGTTTCCTGCTACACTTGGATGCTTCTACACAAGAGAAAACATAAGCTTTAAAATGTAAAGTAGCTCATAATGATTGTTATTCTCTTGGTTTCACGTAGTGTAAGTCAGCTTCTTTTTCCTAATATGAGTATTTTAAATACTGTGCTCTTAAAGGAAAAAAATACTGTGAGTTTTGCCCAGGATATCTGACTTGCCCTGCTAGAAAGTAACAAGAGGGATGATACAAAGTGGACAAAGAGTTAAGGATGAGTCTTGGGCAACTGTAAAAGCTTTTTATACACTCTTCAGGCCGAGTCCATCCAATAAAGTGTACAGTAAGCTGCTTACTACCACAAAGTTAGCAAAACCATACGTACAAAAACATTACTGGTTACCTTTACTGTTTTTTCGCCCCCCCAGGGTTAACTCTTAATCAGTTTCCTGCTTTTTTCCTGGTCTGTGCAGGTTCTTGTACTGCAATATTGCAGTGTTCCTGAAGTCCTCGCTGGCCGGCACATCTGCTTCCTTATCTTCTAACGCTGGTACGAGAAAAAAAGAGGAAACAGGAGGTTAATCCCCTTCTTACCAGTGACTTAGGTAGGGCCTCTGTACTTTGGTATCACTCTAACCTCTGCTTAACTTCTGAGTTTGGGAAACCAAATAAAAGATGCGAAAATTGTTTTGAACAGGTGGTGTGACTGATATGCCTATTTTCAGGAATGTAGATGTAAATGTACACAGATATTGGCTTTTTTCCCAGTCAAAATTATTCACTAAAAATGGTTTCCTCCATTTCAAATAAATTTGTCACTTGCACTGTGCAGTTGGCATGTCCTTGATTAGTAAATTTATTGCATCCAAAAGAATTGAGTTCTTAGTTGCAAAGAAAAATGTTTCTAAGAGTGTGAAGATTTGCTTTCATTTTAATCATTTTACATTTTTTTTCTCGGTATAAATTTAAAATGAAGAAAGAAGACATGTCAGTTATTGTACAAAAGTGCTTAGAAGCAATAGTTATTTGTTTTTGCTATTTATGAAAAGAGAAATTCCTCACTTACTACCAATATTTGAAACTTAAATCTGCAGTTACAGAAACGTGCATTAACGTGTCTATGTGGTTTGCTTATGGTAGCATACCAATTGTGGTAAATGTTTGAATTTCAAGTCTTTACCACAAAAGGTCGTTAACTCCCAAATATCTGGAACAAAGCAGCAAGCACCTGAGGGGTTTCTTCTTTGAGGTAGACCTGAGCCTCCACCAGGTGATCTGATCTCGTCACACCCGACCGAGGTGTCCATGAGCCGCTTCTGCGGGTTGGGACAGTTGAAGTGCTTGGTGGCGTAGAAGATGGCCTCTGTTCTTTTGAGCCGCTACTGTACCCACGGTTCCAGAATCATCCTAAAAATGCCTTGGTGCCTGAAGACGTGTCAGCTATGGTGGGGTTTTTTTTGGTTTGTGGGTTTTTTTGGTTTTGGGTTTTTTTTTCTGTTGAAGGTGTAGAAGTGTGTACAATCTCATTAAAGCAGAGAATAATGTTACCCCAACAGAACATACTTTGCTGCTGTGAAACACTGGAGATTTGGTTACTTGTGACACTACTTCAAAAATATTTGACTAGCTTTATAAAAGCCTATTTAAGAATTTGCGTAGTTTATTAGAGAGATGTTGGCTTTTTTTTTTTTTTTTTAGATTTTATTTTGGAAGACCTTTTATAGGAAAGGGAGTATAAGAGGCCCAAGAGACGGAATGCAAGAAATGGGAGAGGAAAGGGTGTCTGAATGTCTAATCAAGGAGAATTTATGGAGATTGCAAAGAGGGAAAGGGGGTGATTAATTTCACGCTGCTGTGGCTTTCCTCTTTCTCTGACCATAGTGTTTCTGGGGTAAGGCAGAGGCAGAGGTGCGGGTATAACCTCCCGACAATTCCATCAAGCGTGGTACGAGTGCACGTGTGCCATTGCCAGATGGTTTCTAGGAGCTCTTTGGCAAAAAAGTGGAGGAGACACGGTACGATAGCGAAGGTACCGCTCTGTTGCAACGCGCGCTTCCCTTGCTACTTGGACCCACGTATCTTCTCGGGTGCCCGTTGGACGCGTTTTCTAGGCCGTGCTCCTACAAGTGCAGAATGGGAGAAGTCCTTCGCTTCAGCGAAACGCGTTCATCCTCCTCCTCCTGTATTTGGAGACCCTCGTCGTAGGGTACGAGTATGGCCGAGACCTATGAAAGCGCGATGTCCGGTCAGCGTTAGGTGAGAGCTTAAACCGTCCTCGCGAGGGTGGGTCAGGGATGCGGAGCAGGAACTCGAGCAGCCAGTTTCAAAGTAGTAGTATTTACTATTAAAAAAAAAATATAAAAATTACTCCTCATTCTAATGAGGTTTTCAAAGCTGAGCCGTGCCTTCGCTTGAAAGCAGCGGTGGGGCGGTGGATTTATTCTTTTTTTTCCAGCCGCAGCAGCGGGGATGGCCGGGGTTCCTGCGTGGGTGGGTTTGCGTTCGCCGGGGGTGGGGTTGCCCCCGGTGCTGCGCGCCCTCAGCGCACCTTTCGTAACTCTGTAATTAACGCAAGCTCATTAAGGCCAGGT